>NC_140935.1:75335226-75980226 GCF_014529385.1 Adiantum capillus-veneris | reverse complement strand
AATATATTCCCTTCTCCATAGCTGAGAGGTCTCCACCACTGATCATTTGTGTCATCAAGTCATGCTTCTTTGACAACTCAACCTTGGTTTGCATCAGCCCTTCAATCACTTCATAAGGCCCTTCACTTTCATCTTCAACCTCATTCGCAAATGCAACTAAACCAATCTCCTGGCTTTCTTTGTCCATCAAAAGAAATGCAACATCAGCATCCTCATCACTGCTGGTAGTGCTATCACTGTCCTCATCTGTCACCGTGGAAGAGTCTTCATCACTAGACTCATCCTCATCTTCATAAAGCTCCTCTAATCATTTCCTTGTGTCCATATTATAAAGCTTCTTGGTACCTGTCTTTCCATAGAGGCTAATCGTACCATGTCGCCAATCTTGAACAGCTCCCACTGCACGTAACCATGGTCTGCCCAGTATAATAGGATATGCTCCCAACCCTGCTGGCATCACATGAAAATCAACCACTGCCTTTGCATCATATGCCTCCACTTTTAAGCTCTTTACAACACCCAAGCATTTTACTTTTTGATGGTTTGCCAATCTGATCCGAAAACCTGACACCCCAGCCACTGTGAGACCCATCTTCTCAACGCATGAGTGTGTTATGACGCATATTTGGGCTCCGCCATCCACATAACCTTGTCCCAAATTTTTTCTTTTATGCCACACATCTACTATTGGACAAATGTCTGGTAGCTCGTCCATTGCCAACACCTTCACTGAACCTCTCTCTGGCTCTTTCTCCATTGGGTTAACCATCCTCTTCCACTGTCGCTTTAGCTTAGGCACCATCTCTATAAGCTGCCCAAAAGTAACATCTGCCTTCCTGCTCGTCAGATCCTCCTTCAAGTCATAGCTTAATTGCCCATCCCCTAGTGGAAAATCTGAAACATGAAACTTTCGACGAGCTCTCATTTTCCTCTTGGCCTTGACATCCTCGCCTTCATGGCTCTTTCCTTTCTTCTTACTAGGACCTGGGGCACTTCTTCCTTCCTTATCCTCTGTGGTCCTCTTCCCAATAGGCATCACTAATGTATCCTCTAGCTTTGATTCCTTCTCCAAGGTGACTACATTTAGCACTTTTGTCTTTCCCTTTTCCTCCTGGGTCAGTCCACTGGTTCCTTCGTCTCCCTTAATTTCGATGCCATAATCATTTGACCTAGTTAGCACATGTCTTGGCAATGGATACATGTCTCCCCCCATCCTTGGTGGCTTATCACATTGCGGGCTGATGTGACCCAACTCTCCACAATTATAACATGTGGGCGTCTGCCTCCAAAACCTACCATTGCTTTGTCCAACACCATTCCTACGTCTTTCTTCACCTCCTGGCTGATTTGCATACCTCCCTCGACCTCGAATATTTCCCACTTGACCTAGCATGTTTAGGTTGAGATTCTTAATCAAATCTACCATTTGCCTCATGTCTTGCCTTAGCCCATCATCTTGCACTGCTGTAGTGACCACTGCTGGCATAACCTGAGTAGTAATAGGAACCACTGGTTCGTGATGAACCCCTGACATGCGCCCTTGTAAAGACTCTATAGGCTGAAATTCAGACCTCATTGGCAAAGACTCCACCCCTAACTGGCTCATTTTCCTCAGCTTCCACTCTTTGTTCCTTGCTACCTCTAGTGCATCCTCATATGTCCTAGGCTTCTTTAGCTCCACCCTCCAATGTATATTCTCCCAAAGACCAGCCAAGAACCTGTCCTTCTTCATCATGTCAGGCGGGGGTACTTGTGGTGCTAAGGCCTTGCACATTCGCTCCCATGCCAATGAAAACTTACGTATGTACGCATCTACTGGCTCACCTTCCTTCTGCACCAAAGCCTGTACTTCTTGCCACACTTTGTCAGGATCTTCTATCTTCACAAACTCCACTTCCAATCCATGCCTTAGATTGTCCCAACTCAATCTTATAGGTGGATCAGCCATACGCAACTCCTCTTTAAATGCTTTGGACCAAGCTCGTCCATCACTCTTCAAACAAATTTGGAGAAGGCGTAACATTTGCGTAGGGTCATGAATCTGGTTGCTAATGCAGGCAACCTCCATCTTTTCCAGAAAGTCCTCCACATCTTCATCACTTCTTCCATGAAACTCCGGATAAGAGAAAGCCATGGCTAGAGAACCCCTTCAAACACACGTGCAAGAACCCAAAACTTTTCACTACCCAATCCCCAGAAACTTCAATGGATCTCAGCTTTAGATGAGAACAAACACATGCACATCAAATGAGTTTTCATAGTTGATCATCGGAATTACAACAGGCAAAGGACATTCCAGTATCTCCCTTAATCTTCTTGGCCCGAACATGAAGACTATGCGCTGCTGGAGAAAGATCTTCCTGGACACATGAACATTAATCTGAATTCTTTGAGTTAAATGAAAAGGAGTGAACTGAGGGCCATTTTGATCATCCATTAAAGCTAACCATGAAGCTCCCAAGAAGGCACACCTGACTCAACCTCTGATTTTGCCAAAATTTCAGCAGCATAACAACATAAAATGGTTTAAAAGACCAAAAAACCAGCCATCACAATTTGGAAAAATTTTGGCAGAGTTTCCCGAGAAGTAGAGCAGTGTGAACCCAAAATATAGACTGTATATGTATGCATAAACTGTCAACAATAGAACCCGAGCATCAAATAGGACTCACTAGTACATAGCCTATGGCGAGGTCACGAAAAGGGTGCTCCAGCTACCTGTATCACCGAAAGGATCTCCACATTTGAGAATCCCCCAGCTCAATAAAAACCTCACGCTATCGACCCTCACACGAAGGATAATGCAAATCGCGTATAGTCAAGTCTCAGAAATGACTATCTTCCAGACCAAGTCTCAGAAATGGCTGGGACTGCCAAATACAACCAAGTATGGCTCCACAAATGCGTACAATGGCAGTTTCCACAAGTAACGTACAATCCAGCAGACAATGCGCTCAAATAGGCGCCAAGTGATGCATACCCACAACAACTGCAAGTGACATCACTGCTAGTATATCACTGTACTCCAGCTACCTGTACCTGTGTGAATCACCTGTACCTATACCTGTCCCTGTAACTTGTAACCTGTAACCTGTAACCTGTAATCTGCAACCAGCAACCTGTAATCCCGAAGCTCGAAGCTCGAAGCTCGAAGCAGAAGGTACTCGAAGAAGATCCTCCGTGGGGGCACCAAAAGAATGTGAGCGGGATGAAAACACACACAGCGCCTCTATAACGACCCGACACACACTCTTGGAATGATACACACACACACACACACACACACTATGGGGCACCACTCGGCTTAGACAACACACCTGGCCGAGACAGGGAACACACCTCTGGAGTGAGAGGAGAGAGACTATCCACTTGCCCACTCCACACAGACACACACACCCAAAAAACTCAGCTCAAAAGAGGAGAATTTCTGATGTTTAGATACAATTGAGCTTGGGCCAACACCAATGGGGCAAATAGCTCACACAATATGGGTAAAATAAGCCATATAAAATCACAAACTAGAGCAGAAACTTCGCTCATAGGAGAAACTTACACAGAAAAACAGCAGGAAAAGAGTGAGGAATTTGGCAAAATGGACAGCGCCATCGCGTCCGGAACGGCCCAAAACCCCAGTCTAAAACTCGGATGAGCAGTTTACGGCCAAAAACAGGCTCCAAAAACCCAAAAAGCACACCTGCGGCTGTTCCTCCTCTCTTCTCCACGTTTTTTCTGGTCTTCTCTCTGATTTTTCAGTTCCCACACTTAGCTTTATTACTTGGGCACCCTTGGCCTTTTAGATGACCTCAAACGGACCCCGAACAGGCCAAAAACTGATCTCGCAGTGCATAGTTGTCACCTTTTTGCATCATTCGCACACCTGGCACTCAGCTTTTTTCCACTAATGCATCTCGCCACCACGTGAAGTGGCCCCAAAAAGTGGTCCTAATGACGACCTTTCTGCATAACTCTCACAAGAAAACACCCACGTTGTGTCCGTCCTCATCCGCGTGCAAATATTGACCTCGTTCGCCCTGCTGACGCCACTAGATGCCATCTGACGCACCTGCTGACCTCACGTCGTCGGCCCGCGGATAGCTTCCTCGAGAAGTTTTACGCGCTATAAACTCCTCATTATTGTAGAAAAAACATACTGGTACTGGTGATAGTGAAAATCGATGAACTATGTACATGCTGTCCTACCTGTACACATGTGGGCCCCACGTAACCACCTGGCTCTGGAAAATGGGCAATACTTTATTTGATGCACCATGCATGGGTATGAACAATGCGCAATCCCTTGCTCCAAAAAACTCCTGACAACGCTATCGCATGCTAAAATCATTTAGGCTACAATATTTGCATTCTCTCTCTCTCTCTCTACCCTCCTGTCCTCCCATGTCTCTCTCTCTATCTCTCTCTCAACCTACCTCATGTGGTCTCTCTCTCCCTCTCTCCCACTAAACCGTGCTTGCTCTCTCTCTCTCTCTCTCTCTCTCTCTCTCTCTCTCTCTCTCTCTCTCTCTCTCTCTCTCTCTCTCTTCTGTACATACCTAAAACCAAATAGATTAAAACAAAGATAGAGAGTGGATACTAATAAATGACCCAAATAGCTGTATTTATTTGATGATGTTAATAGTTAATCATTGCTGTGTAGACAATTATCTTGGTCCCTCATCACATGTACATATCTAAATCCAAATAGATTAAAACAAAGACGGAAAGAGGAGACTAAAAAATGATCCAAATTTTTTTATTTATTTGATGACGTTGATGAGTTACAATATAGCAGCTAAACATTGCTATGTACACAATGTTCTTGGTTCCCTCATCACATTTTAGGATGTGCCATGACCGCATGTCCTCCAAGACCATGTGTCGCCTCCGTTGTGTGCTCAACTTTCCCACCATGCGCTGTAGAAACTACAATCAAATTTTGGTTAGGGACAATGCTCTTATCAAAAACTACATTAATACTAAAAGTTTATTACGAAGTCATAGAAGATAGTATTTGAAACCAATCACCTAGTAAATGAATCCTATGACACACATTGCATACCCTGTTTGAAAGGCGTGTTCTTGATATAATCCTTTGCTAACCCAGGATACAGGAGGAGGGAAGAGGAGAGAGGTAGAGAGGATGAGGGATAGAGATAGGATAGCTAACAGGGGAGGAGATGGTGAGAAGGAAGGGGGTAGAGAGGTATGAGGATGGGATGAGGTGGTAGAGAGGGAGGAGGAGGAAAGAAGGGAGGACCATACCTGTCTGGAGCAACAACATAAAATGGTCCTCTCAATCTTTACTATAAGAACTAGGGTAACTGAACATAGGATCCTCCTCCCTACCGCCCCTTATATAGGCCTAGCTCCTAGCTCTTTCCCTAAGGGGATCCCCAGTCTGCACTGGTCCAGTCCAGGCCCTTGGCCTAGGTCCATGACCCCCTAGGTTGGGCCTTGCCCCGTAGGACCCTTGTCCTAACATTACTCCCTCCTTAAGAAAGAGTTTTCATGCTCGAAAACACAAGTAGTAATATCTTCCTAAAAATAATGATGTTTTCTTTTTTCACGTACCATAAGAGAGCCAGTTGTCTATATGATCGATAATTGGTGCAGTGAGGAGGTTCAATGAAACCAAGAGCAACATCTTGATTTTCAACATTGTTGTCTGTTTGCAACCACTTGGGTCTAAATGGTAACTCCATTTATAACTCACTTGAGTACTGTAAAAGAGTAACCACAACTAAGAGTCACTTGGGTCTAAATGGTAACTCCATTTATAACTCACTTGAGTACTGTAAAGGAGTAACCACAACTAAGAGTTGTCCAAAGGCATAACCAGTTTTCAGATCTTCTGAAGGTACTGGAATAATGCAAGGAAACCTTGGCGTAACTTTCCATGCAGTTGTGAGCTAGATTTCCTACTCACCTGAGTATCTTGAAAAGTTCATAGATAGGGAGTGTCCTCGTGTTAGAATTCTGAATAGTTTGGAACACAAAGAACTACATGTTCATCCCTAATGAAGGTTACTTGCCAACATACTTTGTCAGCACACCTGGTAAGTCCTTGACGTATGAAAGTATTGAAACAATCTCCAACCCCACCACAATAGGTGTTCAAAGTCGAAAACCGTACTTAAGCAAATTCTAGAATAGGGAGAAAATCATCTATTCAGAAATGCGTTGTGCTAATGTATGCTCTTAGCAGATCCTTTAGCACAAGATTACTCTTTGTAATCTGCCTATCCCCTTGGATAACTGACAGTACTAAGGTGTGTTTTCCTCACGGTTTACAAACAATCGTCCCAGATGACTGATAAACGGGGAATCACAGTAGTGTATAACATTGGTGAGGAATCAACAATGTCCGAAATAACCATCATGGTTAACTTGAAAAAATCCGTAAACGCCAAAACGGAGCCATGACCTCTATTGGTGATTAGTAGACCCAAAAGTAATCTCATAGAGATAGTGCACATAGAGTGCAAAATGCTTCATAAGCAACAACCTGAGGAATATGCATGCCGTTCCAAATCAGCCTTTGCTAAACGCTAGGGCCCATAACACCTAGTGTGTATGCATTTAGCAAAAACTAACCCAAACCTGTATATCCATAATGATCCTTGCCAATACGTATGGCAATTGTGATGCGCCTGGCATGCATTAAAAGGAATGTAAATAGTTCTGAAAAGAAACTAAATACTTTTTGTTGCAATCTTTTGCAAGCCTTGCTGAAACTTCTGAATCACAATAGGAGGTGAAACATTGATCACTTCTAGGTACAGACAATGAAACTTTTTCATTAACAACTTATAGCCTTGCTATATGTATAAACAACCATCTGTAATGTTGTTTAGCAGTACTTGTACCTTAAAAAGTCATTCTAAGTATCCGACAATTTCTGGCCACGAAATCGCTCCTGATACGTCGTGCTAAAAATGGTCTAGAAAACAGATGTGACCAGCACCTAGGGACTTTGTCGCGACACATAATTGAAATAATGGCACCAGTGTCAGTCCAGAGACTCATATTCTCCACATGTGGAATATGTCTCATGTAAGGATGTGTAAAAAAGAACATCCTTCAAGTACAAGATGTACTTGTGTGTGGAGGTAACTGCAAACACTCTACGATGGGAGTGAGAGGGACCCTCATTAGCCTTGCTCCACACTGGCTAAACCAAACTCCTTGAGTTCCGAGACCATGTTGTATCCCATGTGACAACATGTGCCAAATTGAACCCTACAAGTAGGTTCGTAACAGCATAAGGCAGAAAGATATATTGGACACTTGGCCCAAAATACTTTGTGCCGACATGCCCTTGGCATGGCTCTGTAACATTCGAGCGTACTTATATGTCTTGAAAATCCGAGCAAAGCATACTAAAAATGGAATAACACCAAATCAATAGATGCGTACCTGAAGATTTGAACATAATGTTCACCTACCCGTATTCAAGTGGAGAGGAGCATGTCCTCTACCTGAAAAAACAAATAGCATTGCAATGGGAACCCTGGGTGTTGCCTTTGCAATCCAAGCCCTTGGATTTAGAATCTACGTAGTCAAACCCCTTGGTAAGACGCCTTGTAGAAATTGATCAACTAGCAGATAATAATAACCAACATAGTCAACCGTGTACAGAATGATTGGAATCAACTTGAAAAGTGTGTTCGGTCGCTACCGCGTGGTAGATTGCAGAAGTCTTTCCTTGAAAGTATAACTGGCAGAGATCAATTGTGCAGATCAAACTGTGATCCTTACCCCAAAACAGTATGTCCATAGACACTCCGTAGTGCTATAGAGAGAGGAAGAGACCCACACAAGTGAACTGCCGAGCTCTTATGGACAGCCATCCTGTCACAACTGATTGCTGCATCTATACTGTCTTGTAGAGATCAGCTGGTGTGAGTTGAAGATTAGCAAAACCTCAACTTGAATGTCGCACTGAAAACATGTAGTGCAAAAATGACACCCTAAACATCCGTAATGACAAGATTGTTCCTTGTCAATTAACGTCAATGTGTACTCCACTGGGTAGAGCTGTTCGATCTTGAGAACAATCATCCAAGGAATACCAATAGATGGGTCTTACCCTTGGCCTGACAACTCTCTTAGCCTGTTTGGTTCATAGTCCTTATGAAAAATAGTGTTCAATCGACGAACCGATGAAGAATAATTTGAGTAGCATCTTAGCCACGTACTAGATGTGAGTTAGAGCACCTTGGCTCAAGCTGACTCACGAGAAAAACATGTATCAAAAGCTTCTTAGAAGATTTTCAATTTTTTCTGAGAGAGAGAGATAGAGAACAAAAAGAAGAGCATGCTGGGCTGAGGGACTTTCCTTAAATTTCTAGTGTGTACCCAAGCTATGTGCTCTTACGCATCTGATGCCTAAATTGCAGCTTATTGTATAAGCATTCCACAATTTTCCGGTATGACTCTCTCATCGAGAGAGGTAACCGAAGAACAAAAAACTCATTGTGATCCACCTACCATACAAGGGTCGTGATTGTATGAGGACGACTTAGCATTGGCACTTTGCCCGCCCGCCATCCGTAGTCCATCCTTGATAGTGTTGCGAGTGTGATAGCGGAAGCGTAAAGTATGAAGTGGTAGAATTGAATCCACCTCACTAGCATGCCTTGCATGCAGAATTGTAAGCCCTTGCGGAGAGTGATGGCATCAATTGTGAGAACCAAAACCATAAGTGCCGTGCACAATTTAGACTGGTAGGGATTCTGTGAGTGATATTACCTATTTTGCCAGTTCCTCGAAGCCTTGCTTTATATAAAATTGCCAAAGCACTTCCCTTTGCACAATGACACGAATTGCCAAGTAAGGTGTAAACAGGAAAAAACAAGAAAAACTTGAACTTGGCTAACCTGGTTGTTGTTGCTGCAACCGATTGTCATGAAATTTGGAAGAAAAAACTCATTCCAAAATGGCCCATAGTCATATCTTCACAGATGCCCTCGTATATCCTATACACCTGTTTGGTACATAATGAAATAACCTGCAAACACATTGCCTATTCCTTCCCAATTTTGTATGCTCATAGCATATGCCAAATGTGGCCTTGCATACATATTTTTAAGCCCTTGGCGAATGTGATGGCCGCAAACGTGAGAGCCAAAACCATTAGTGCCTTGCACAATCAAAACTTGTAGGGATTCTGTGAGCTTGTGTGCGGTTGGCCGTGATTCCAAGTCAGTGGGCATTACCTTGGCACAAGGGAGAAGCCTTTCTTCATGTAAAATTCTCAAAGACTTTTCTTTGCCTCAAAGCATTAATTTCCAATGTAAATGTATAAACATGGAAAAATAAACAATATTGAACATGGTCTAACTTGATCATCCTGATGGAACCAGTTGTTTGGAGATGTCAGGAAAAAAAAGCTCGTTCAAATGTAGTTCATAGCCGTAATGGAAGTCGTGATTCCGATAAGTACTTTAGTATCCTTGTAGACTGAGGTGTACGTGATAAACTGGAGCCCTTCTGGCTCATAGCCATGGCTTCCAATAGATAATGAATGCCCCTTGGCTTCACGCATACTGAAAGATCCTTCATAAATACTTGCAAAGTTCCGTCATGTCATCACTTGGAAAATCAATATGCGAGAGATTGAGAATCCCATCTACCGTCGGTTGCTGCAAATGGTGACAAATATTCGGCCATGCGGAACATATTTGGCATCATCAATCAAGCCTAGACGTGAGGAAAGAGCTTTGTCGAGTAGACAAAGAAGCGGCCATGCCAAACAACTTTGTACCCTCGAGCAATAAAAGTTATCGGCCGTGCCGATCCCTGGAAGTATCAGTTCCTTTTTCATGGTTTGAATATTTTGTAGTCAAGCCATGCTCGATGCTGATCACTCAACCAAACAGTGGCTGTTGTAAAAAAAGTAGTGGAAAAAAATTGACTGCGTAAGGAACTTGTCACAAGCTGTGCTTGTGTCTGCATGCAAGAGCTACATAGCATATTTGAAAGTGTAATCAAACGAAAACAACAGCTATTGCATACCTTGGCGAGGATCTCTGTAGACTCTCGAATTGTGCTTGAGGACTTGATTGCCGCCTTGTCGGGTGTTTTATATCTGTAATAAGCTTTGCTCACATGAAATTGTGATAACAAGCTCTTAATTTACCTCAATCAAACGAAAACAACAGCTATTGCATACCTTGGCGAGGATCTCTGTAGACTCTCGAGTTGTGCTTGAGGACTTGATTGCCGCCTTGTCGGGTGTTTTATATCTGTAATAAGCTTTGCTCACATGAAATTGTGATAACAAGCTCTTAACGTTAATTGCATTAACCAATAACATCATCCTTGTCGTTGCATCAAAGAGTAATCTGATTATTTTGTCGGTCGCCCGCAATTGATGCCTTGTTTGCCTCCATGCATGTTTTGGATCGTCCGTTCAATTCTGACATAGAGACGTTTTGAGAGATCGAGAGATTCCGATATAAATTAATTTTGTGTTCCTTCAAGTCTCAATTTCTTTTTTGTGCAGGAACGTCTCCATCTCTGCTGAAACCTAGCCGTCATGGTGCTACAAAGCGGCATGAGGACTCTGCCTCAATGCATCCCTTGTAGCCGTGGGACTTGGCCCTTACTGGTCCTAGGGTTGCCCCTTGGGCGCCCAAGGGCGGCCAAACATGAAAATTTTATTAAAAAAAATGTATTCTGTCATGGCGGCCACCTATAGTAGCAGGTGCACCAAGGAAGAAGGCGACCTAACCATCGTTGCAAGCCCAACCAAGGCAACCTTATGTGTCCAAAAGCGCTTATCTCCCCAGGGCGCAGCCATGGAGCCCCTCAGATTTCCCAATTAAGCAGGTAAAAAATCGGGTTTGTGTGTGTAAGACCCCCTTCCCGCGGGCTTCCATGCCGACCTTGCTCGGCTCTGCAGGGACCGTTTCCTGCGGTCGGGAGAGACAAAAAGACAGAGAGTGGAAGAGACCTTGCCATGGATGGCCATGCAACCACGACCCTACCTTTCCCCTCCATAGCTCGCTCTTGCCTAAGCTCTGATACCAATATAAGACCTAGGGTAACTAAACATAGGATCCTCCTCCCTACCGCCCCTTATATAGGCCTAGCTCCTAGCTCTTTCCCTAAGCGGATCCCCAATCCGCACTGGTAAAGTCCAGGCCCTTGGCCTAGGTCCCTGACCCCCTAGGTTGGGCCTTGCCCCGTAGGAACCTTGTCCTGACATTTACTCATCTTTTTATACTGTAGAGAGGGGAGAGAGAGACACACATATAAACTTACACACACACAGAGACACACAATAAAGGCGAACATGCTTTGTTGTAAATTTAAACAATAGCAAGCGTCGATCTAGATCAGCACACTCTGGTATTTGCTTTACAGGAATGTGTTAGGCTTGTTTCTGAAGATGCACTTGTACCCAGGGATAGACAATCAGTCAAACTAGCATCATTAGAAACAGGTCAGACTTTTCATGGAGATGTAGCTAAGAAGTTGTCTATGGACGTTTTTGTTGGTACTTCTCTGTGCGGAATATATGCAAAGGCTCCAATGGACTAGAGACACATGCAGAAAATGTACCATGGGGACATCATATCATGGAATGCATGGTGAGACAAGTGCTTGAAGAGCTTCCCTTCCTGGAATATTATTTCTTGGAATATATTGATCACAGGATACATGGAGCAGGCAGAAAGTAAGCAAGCTCTGATTTGTTTCAAGTAGATAAGGCATGAGTGAACCTCTTCAAATTCTTTCACCTATGTCAGCAGCTTAAAAGCTTGTGGCACCATCGAAGATGATCAAAAGGGACGTTGCAGACATATCGAAGAAGGGGCTGTTAATTATGAGGAATTGAGCGTAAAATGCAGAAAACCAGTATTTGGAAATTATCACTCTTCAAATTATTTCACCTATGTCAGCAGCTTAAAGATTGTGGCACGATCGAAGATGGTCAAAAGGGACGTTGCACAATCAAAGAAGGGGCTGTTAATTATGAGTAATTGGGCATAAAATGTAGAAAACCAGTATTTGGAAATTATCGCTATTGATTGAAGCGGGTGCAGGTATTGGAATCGCGAGGGGTGGTGCAGCTTAGAGACAGGAGACAGAGACTTACGTATTTTTCTTGTGTGCTTCCTTGACCGCTTGCCGGTGAGAGAGAGAGAGAGAGAGAGAGAGAGAGAGAGAGAGAGAGAGAGAGAGAGAGAGAGAGAGAGAGAGAGAGAGAGAGAGAGAGAGAGAGAGAGAGAGAGAGAGAGAGCTAGTGGGTGAGGCGCTTTCTTGGGAGTCGATGCTTGCGTAGGAGCGTCGAGGGCTGCGTAGGCACAGAAGGTAGATAAAAACATAGGGAGAAATATCGCTATTGCTCCCTTTATTTTTGACTTAAAAATAGCCAAAAAAAGGCAGCAATAGCGATATTGCTATTGCTCCTTTTTTTTGGTTCAGCACTTGGTTTCAAGCAACTTAAAAAATTGTCCATTGGCTACTCAAAGGTTCTATTTCAAAGTGCACCATTGTGGCCTTAGCATGTGAGCACTCTCAACTTGCATGATGCCAGCTACAACTGGCATTCTAACGCTCATCCGCCCTACCTCCCCAACAACGGTTTCACTGCATTTGATCTCCTTGTGATAGTTGAACCTGCAGTCTTACCCACCACAAGCAACATGAGAACTCTGTAGCTAGCACTGAGCTATCTGGAGCATCTCCCTTGAATTCTAAAGCGAGTTTCCATGATTCAAAAGTCAACCACATGTGTCTCCTTACACGTTGTGGCTTCTACTTGTTGCTACCACCTGCTTAAAAGATATTGTGCTTATTTCTTAATTTGTATGTGCTTGATAGGAGGACAATACGATGGTTGTTTAATTTTATTTTATTGGAAAAATTACCAAAGTACCCCTCTAATTTGTGGAAATTCCAAAAATACCATTGTATCTATTTTGGTTGGATTGTTCAAGATTTTCTTCTCTTTATTCCCTTTTGACAATTGAGATCGGTTTTTGAGAGCTTAGCCTGTAGTTCAATTACCTCACAAAAATAAAATCATGTCTAAAATTAATGAAGCAATTCATCTTCAAAGACTACATAAGCAACTCAAATTCTAGTTTTATCATCTTGTATTGATAGACATTCGGCCTTCTTATGAAAACCTACAATTTTTACCATCTTTGACCATATTTTAGGGAACGTAGGTTCATACCCATTGCATCTCTACTCAGAAAGCTCCATGTTTTGCAATAGTACCACCACAACCTTGGAGCAACATCAATGTGCAGCATCGAGCGTGCAATCCTTCCAGAGTTTTGACATGTTTAATGGAAGCTACAACCCAGCAAGATTGCAAGATGAGGGAAGGTTGCATCAACAAGATACTGTACATTCAATATGTGTATGTGTGTGTGTGTTTGAGAGAGAGAGTTAACAAAAACGAAATGTGTGTGTGTGTGTGTGTGTGTGTGTGTGTGTGTGTGAGAGAGAGAGAGAGAGAGAGAGAGAGAGAGAGAGAGAGAGAGAGAGAGAGAAGAAGAACAAAGTTTTAACATGGTATGAAACTATAGAAAGAGACTTTAAAGATCTAGGGAGTATTTCTTTTAATATAAAAAATTGCGGAGGCAATAGCGACATCGCTAGTGACTCCTCTTTTTTTTTGTGTAACCATTTCAACCTCCACCCTCCCTACTCTCAACATTTCACTTGTATCAAGGAGATATATAAAGAGATGGTTCAATACAGCTTACCATTTTTTTTCATCTTTTAGTTATCTCTCCTCCTCCACCTCTCTTCTTACCGTCACTCACCATCTCTACTCCTCTACCTCTCTACTTAGCATCACTCACCATCCCTCATTTCTACTCCAACCTCTCCCTCCTTTAACTATCTATAGAAACCTCATCCACTCTACCTCAATTCTCTCCTCCAACCTCTCTCTCTTTTGACTATCTATAAAATCCTCTATCTACTCCACCCCATTTCTCTATCATTTTTCCCTCCAGATGTCCCTCCCTTCACTACATCCACATACCTTTGTCCACTCTACCTACATCCTATGCTCAAGGCACCTTCACTACTATCTCTCACTCTCTCCTCTATCTCCCCTTCTCGTCCTCTCCTCCTATCCCTCACTTTGCCAACACATTCCTCCCATCTCCATATCTCTCTCTCTCTCTCTCTCTCTCTCTCTCTCTCTCTCTCTCTCTCTCTCTCTCTCTCTCTCTCTCTCTCTCAATGGAAAGCTCTCATTTCATCGTTCATGTGGGTGGTGTGGGGGTTGGCAAACCACACCACCTATCATTGGAAGGATCTTTGTTGGTTCTATCTAGAGATGACATAAATGCACCAGGTGGTTATAATGTGTTTGCCCTGGCAAAATCTGTTGAAGGTGAACCATTAACCTTTCCTTTGCAGAGAATGCAGGTAAAGGTAATAGCTCTCCTCTTTATGTTTTGGATGCTAAAGTTTCCACAGAGAATGTTGCATTCTTGGATTTGCCTGTGAAACCTACTACAACGCTACAATCTGCCGGCATACTGTTGCTTTCTTCTGATGAAGAGAAAGAAGACTTTCACTTGACCCCACCAACAAAACATCCAAAAATGGGGTGATCGACCTAGACTCCCCACTACAAGAGGGATGTAAGAAGGACTGGTCTCCGATTGGTGATTCCTTTAGCATAGTGGAGCTAGCACTACAAGAGGTTGTGTGCTCTTGTGACGCTGCTAGCGACGGAAATACACTGGGTTTCTATAACCCCCGGCATCGCTAAAATCGTCGCTACGAGAGCGTCGCTATATGCGACGCTATAGGCGTTGCTATATAGATACGCTCATAGCGACCGTTATAGCGACGGTTACACAGAAGTCTATAGCGACGCTCCAGAGCCATAAATAGCGATGGATATAGCGACGCCCGAGGGAATTTTTTTTTGGTGACAGGGCATTGAATGCCTTGCCACCCATCAACCATATTGTACTTGATTTACTTTTTAAAAAAAGTGCAAGGGTAGATAATAGACCCAAAATAGTCACCCACAAGACGCATTGTTTGCAAAATTGACAAGCGTAAAATTGACAATTGTACACATCATAGGCAAAATGAATTGATTCGCAAATGTAATAATGACAATTGTACAACATCATAGGCATAAAGAATTGATTGGCAAAATGAACTTCGTAGTCAACCACGGGGGAATGTTGTAGTTGACGATGACAACGGGCCATACACTGTAAGATGTTGATCTTTGACCAAATGGATTTACGCCATCCATAGCCAGGCCTAAGCGCAAATTTCGAGCTTCCCTGGCAAAATCCGACCATGTTCCATCTATATGTTTCCAGGCTGCGCAATCTACAGGAATTCGTAGCACACCATCCGAAGATTTATTCTCCTCATGCCATGATGCTAGGGCGGCCATGGACTTACATTCGAAGACATGCTTGATGCGAGGAAGCAGAAGAAAATGTCGCAAAACCTTTTGTGGAATTTTTGTCCCGTGGAGATCTACTCGATATCTTTCGGAATCACATTTCGGACACTTCTCCATGTCTATGTATTCCCCTCTGAAAAGAATGCAGTCATTAGGACAAGCGTGGATAGAATTGTAATCCATCCCCAAGTTTCGCAAAATCTTTCTTGCTTCATCTCGGGAATCTGGCCTCACATTGTCAGTTGGTAGTATGTGCTCTTTAAGCAATCTACACAACATAAAAATACGATACAGTCATGTAAAAATCTATCAGATCATTATACATTTAGAGTTTTATTAAAGTAAACTAATTGTAATAGATCACCTGAAAAGCGCTGTGACGCTAGTGTCACTCCATCCAAACTTTGCCTGCATGTTGAGAAGAACCAGGAGTACTTTCAATCTAGACATACGCGCTTCATTATACAATGGCGTATCGGCTTCACTTTTCATATCATCATAGATAAGCCTTTCTGAATCCATGATCGTCTCGATCATTTCATCAATCTCGGGCTCAAACATTGCCTCGTTGGGAATGTGCTCTGCATGATCATCCCCCGAGCTGTCAGAGGCTACATCTTGTGGCCTCACATATGCTGCTTGACCAAAGCGCCTGCGAAGACGTCTATTGGGTTGCAAGATTGCTGCTTGTTGGCCAGCGTCAGAGTCCGACGAGTTATAATTGGCAACAACTCGATCTATAATAGATGGATCGAACTCGCCAAATTCACGAACGTGCTACAAAGAAAAACTTCTTGTCCGTCGCACAGCATGCTTGCATTCATTACAAGGACATAAGACCCTCGTTGAGAGATAGGTGTTTCGGTTGGACGGTCCCACATCCTCGTTACTACTCATAATGAGGATAAAAATCTTATAACCTGGCCAACAAATTTAATATTCTATTGGCATTCTTCGTCTTCTCTCTCTTTCTCTCTCTCTCTCTCTCTCTCTCTCTCTCTCTCTCTCTATACCTCACATTCTCTAGTCATGTCCAATCCCTGCACACCTCGGTCTAGAGGTGCACGGAGATCAGAACCACCGGGTTATAATCTCGTCTTTATTGGTCAATACCTATATTTGTGGGTACAAGAAATCTACAAACCCACATCTACATGATACTGCATGTAGTGGACAAAACCCCTTTGCCTCTTCTCTAACTGTAGCACTTCACAGCATCTTAACATCTTTCCACAGTAGATCTTTTCACTGTTCGTCTAACTCTAAACCCTATACCGTAAGTAATTCTTGCGTGGACTCGATCTAACGTAAATAAGCGTAAATCTAAATAAACGTAAATCTAACTAAAAATAAACCTAAATCAAATTTAACGTAAGTCTACATCTAACCTAATCTTTAACGTCTTTTGGGATAGTTTCCTACGACGTTAAAACTCTCTTCTTCTTGTGTGTGTGTGTGTATGTGTGTGGGTAAACCTAAATAAACCTAAGTCTAATATAATATAACATAAATCTAAATCTAACGTAAATTATGTTATATTAAAAACAAAGAACTAAACTAACAGGGATTATAAGAACCTTAAAACTGATTTAGCACATAATTTTTGACATAACTCGGCAAGAGTTGGCATTCTCATCACTAAAGATGTGAGAGTTAACTTCCGCCCGTGACGCTGCCTCATCTCCATCCACATATGACGACAGCAATTGGCCCTTTGGACCGTTCTTGCTCTTGTTACTAACTTTGAAGTTGCTGTTGAATGACTAGAGGTTGTCTAGGTGGTCATTGTGTCGGGGATGTAGTGACTCTTGCCGCCCTGAACATCCACCTTCTTCCCTATCTTCTGAAGAAATTTCACCAGTACTTTTGGATCGACGGAGCCCACCATGAGTGAAGGCAGCAATACCTAAATCTCATCGCAGTCTATGGAGACCTAAATCTAATCTAATATAACGTAAATCTAAATCTAGCGTAAATAAACGTAAATCTAACTAAAAATAAACCTAAATCTAATCTAATTTAACTTAACTAAACCTAAATCTAATTTAACGTAAGTCTACATCTAACCTAATCTTTAACATCTTTTAGGATAGTTTCCTACCACGTTATAACTCTCTTCTTCTTGTGTGTGTCCGCGTGTGTGGATGTGTGTGCCAATAAAAAGATATAAATGGTATAACCTTTCTATCACCCATGCCAAGTATGATAGATTGGTTATGCCATTTCTCTCTTGAATAATAGGTCTTGAGTTCAACTCCTCCTCGGCTAGATCTTTAGGTCTTTTAATTTTGATTAGTTTCCTACGACGTTAAATTAGTTTCTCTCTCTTTCTCTCTCAATGTGTGTGTGTTTTTTGTTTATGCATGTTTTCTCTCTCTTTTCCTCTCTCAATGTGTGTGTTTTTTGTTTATGCATGTTCTCTCTCTCTTTTCCTCTCTCAATGTGTGCGTTTTTTGTTTATGCATGCTCTCTCTCTCTTTTCCTCTCTCAATGTGTGTGTGCATTCTTTGTTTATGTATGTGTGTGTGCGTTTTTGTTTATGTTTGTACTCTCTCTCTCTCTCTCTCTCACTCAAAAACACTATGTGTGTGTGTGTGTGTGTGTGTGAGAGAGAGAGAGAGAGAGAGAGAGAGAGAGGGAGAGAGAAAGAGGGGAATGGAACATGAGAGTGAGGAGAGGGAAGGAGCATACCTGGCTCTCCTTCCTCTCCTCGGGTGTGTGTGTGTGTGTGTGTGTGTGTGTGTGGAGAAGAAAGAGAGAGAGAGAGAGAGAGAGAGAGAGAGAGAGAGAGAGAGGGAGAGAGCGTTACCTGCTCCTTGGTTGAGGGCGCCGAAAAACTCAGATCTGAGATCTGAGTTTTTGGGCGCTCTCTCTTATTTTTTTTAGCCCAGTCGGCGTCGCTATGAGTGTCGCTATGAGCGTCGCAAATTTACAAGTAAATTTGCGATGCTCATAGCGACGCCGGGAATTAGTTTTTTTGAGCGTCGCTGTGTGAGCGTCGCTAATATGAATAGCCTCTTGTAGTGTAGCGTTACATCCCACTATGAGATCTCCAAAGCTAAAGACCTTGATCGCATCGTCGGAATGGGAGTGGGTGGAAGAAATTCCATCAAGCTACACTGGAAACATGGTGTTTGAATTTCCACATCAGCCTAATATCGAGAGGTCAGCTATGGACGGAATGGAGCAATCAGTGGATGGTCATGTGTGGAAAAAACCAAAAACCACAAACATCAACTTTTCCAGCAACTATAAGGAAGAGCTATTGTGGAGGTGATTTTGAATGTGTGTTTGCAGAGTTCTCGCAAGTGTTATCTACAGGAATACCCAACCGTTCGTCTTGGACAGGTATTCCTTATTCTTTTGTTTTATGTACAAGGAAAGAGTGACAAAATCACAATTGTAGGCATGGAATAATTATAGGTAAACTAATTGAGAGACCAATGCTAAATGGTGACTTGAAAAAGTATGGAACCTTGAAGTGCTTCTATTGTCAACATGTGCCTACTATTCAACAAACCTATGACTGCCAAGTTTACTACACAATGCCAACCGACAAACGCTATTCTCGAGCCATGGTGCACCAAGGCTTCCATGACCATGATGTCAAACTAGGGTCATCCAAAAGTACCATTGCAAGGGTGACGTCTTTGGTGGATCAGGCCATTGGTTCGCTCGGCATCCAAGTTGGGTCGAGAAAAATCCAAATGGAGGTGGTTAAGCTTATTTCCCAATCTGTCCTTCAACCTTCTTTAGGTGAATGCACGTCGCTTGGACCAGTAGAGTTGTCAGTTCTACTTCAAGAAATATTTCCTCTTGTTAAAAGCCAAAGGTATGGGAAATGCATTTTAATATACATTTTAAACTTAAAGTCTTATATATTTCTAGAATTTCATGATGTTCTTCACATAATTAAGAACTGGGTGCATAAATTTTGTGGGGAGTCGAGTGCTCGTGGAGAGGAGTCATTGATAATTGACTTAAAGAGACGCTTGACATTTTTGTTTATCCACGGCATGCTTTTTCTAGGTCAATCTAATAGAGAGAAGGATAGATGTTTTGTATTCAAGATGTCGACAACAATATGTCCTGGCTCAAGCATAGATCTTGTCAATAGAATGCGAAGAAATGGAAATGGAGATCTAAAAAGAGCATGGGTTTTCTTTGATCATGTTTGACGGGTAGAAGGATGGACAACCATGGCAGCACATGTTTACGATCCGAGGCAAGATTTAATTTAATTCTTTTAATTTTATGTTCAATACTCAACACATATTGACACATACTTAAATGTTAATGTGGCTTTGTGTTGATGTTCAGTGTCCAAGGATTAATGACAATAGCCATATGTGAGATGAAAGAAGAGGACACTACAGCACAAATAATATTTTGGCAACAAATGATCAACGTGCTAGAGTGCAATGGGGTGCCCCCACCAGATTTTGCTGGCTTTATGGCAGATGAAGCCCAAGCAAACTGGAATGTGGTGCGCACAATTTTCAATGGAGGTCCTGATATGGTGATGAAAGGTAGGGAGAGATCATGCCTTTTCCATTGGGAACAAAGTCTAGGGATCCACACCGCAAAATATGTGCTCAATGCATTTCAAGACGAGCACAACCGACTGTGTCGAATGTGGCGGTGCGCGCAAAACAGTGAAGATGCAGAGGCCCAATATCGGTCCATTCGAGCTTGGTGGGAAACAGGAAAGGTGGCAGATGGGAATCTAGGCCCAATGGAGTGCTGGTTGAGTTGGTGGCATGTGAGGTACCCTCATTGGAGGAAGGAAATTGTTGGACTAAGTTTTCAAATTTATTCTAGAATAGGCTGTAGGATGTCCATTTAATTAGACCCTTTATGATATCAATAAAATATAATAATTTATTTTTTTGTATGCTTTAGATGACTATTGCATCGAGGTCATCCCTCGAACAAATCTCTCAGAGTCACGTCACGCTTCATGGCTAGCAGGTGAAGGTCACAAGCCTAAAATTTCTTTGTATGATGCAACAGTTTTGGATATTGGGAACACTCTTCTTCAACAATCCAAAAGAATGGCATATACACAGGGTAAGTATATAGGAAGCGGACCAAGCATAAGCAAGATGAGAGACAAGGCAGCTTCATGACAATTTCACACACCTACTCCATCACAGACTAGCCGTGTTGTGAACGATGCAATTGGAGGAACTGATCTTCCAAAGGTGCCAGAGTTTTTTGGAGACCAGACTACAATGACAAGGCGACGCAAGATATTTGGCAATGTTATAGGCGAGGAGGCAAATAGTTCACACAGGCTAGAGTATGTCACTCAAAATGTTGCTCGACAAAGAAAGGCTCGAAAGTTTTCATTTGGAGATGCATCACAGGTAACCCAAGATCACTCTATGGACGAGGAGAATGACGGGGTGACAATTAGGACCATCGAGGTTGACATAAATGACACCATGTGGGCAATCCGTAGGTGCAAACCGGGGTCTAAGTTCACTTGCCAAGGAAAAATCAAAGGTGGAAAGTGCAAGAAAAAGGTGAATTTATGCAAAGAGGGAACAACGGCACCAAGTTTTTGGGGGAAATACAACTAGGAGGGGCGTAACAATGAGACATGGGTATGGTTTTGTAGTGATGATGTCAAACATGTGTGGGATGTATGTCCATATATTGTGATGCGGCCTCCAAGACCTCCACTTGAGTGGCCAGTGGCACATGGCACGAACTTAACAGCGATGGAAGTAAAGTCTTTCCAGCTAGCGAGGTTTCATATCGCAATACAAACTATGGAAGTGCAAGGGCAAAGACGTGTGGGCAGGTATAGGACAGGTGTTTCTGAAGAGGCATTGAAAAGGATCGACATTGCTTTAGGACTAGAAATGGTCATCGAACAAGTGGAAATGGTAAAGATCGTAAGCATGAAGTCTTCATTGAAGTAACACCAAGCTCGAAGTTACGTGGTGAGAAATATCGAGTCAAAGTAGCTAGGAATCCTAGTTGTACTTGCAGAGACTTCCAAAGGAGGTCAGGCGAAGGAATGACCTATGTGGCTTGCAAACACTTGTATTATATCTACTTGAGAGTGTTTGGAATGGACATAAACAACAACATGTTCATTCATCAGTCTAGTATGGCTGATAACGAGCTCAAAACTTACTGAGTGCAAAAAGACTGTTGTAATAATCTAGCATTTGTTGGGCTATCACATTTACCTTGAGTTGTGCAAACGATGATATTTGTTTTGAGTTTTCAACAAAGTGAATTCTATCATTGTTGTCTTTTGATATGCAATTAGTGAATGTGTGATGAGAGAGAGAGAGAGAGAGAGAGAGAGAGAGAGAATTCTATCATTGTTGTCTTTTGATATGCAATTAGTGAATGTGTGATGAGAGAGAGAGAGAGAGAGAGAGAGAGAGAGAGAGAGAGAGAGAGAGAGAGAGAGAGACAAAGAGAGAGAGAGAGAGAGGGGTAGAGATAGACAAGTGAGAGAGAAAGAGAGACAAAATCAGAAAAATAAAGAGAGAAACAGGATGAGTGAGAGAGAGAGAGAGAGAGAGAGAAAGAAGAGGTCCTTGAGTAGCGAGAGAGAAAGAGAGAGGGAAGGAGGGAGGGAGAGAGGGCAAGAGAGAGAGAGAGAGAGAGAGAGAGAGAGAGAGAGAGAGAGAGAGAGAGAGAGAGAGAGAGAGAGAGAGAGAGAGAGAGAGAGAGAGAGAGAGAGAGAGAGAGGGAGAGGGGGGGGGGTGGGAGAGGGAGAGAAAGAGAGAGTGTGTTGGGGGGACGGGGAGAGAGAGACATGTGTGTGTGTGTGTGTGTGTGTGTGTGTGTGAGAGAGAGAGAGAGAGAGAGAGAGAGAGAGAGAGAGAGAGAGAGAGAGAGAGAGAGAGAGAGAGAGGTCCTTGAGTAGCCCACTAGAAGTAAGAGTGGGAGGAGAACCAACGGCAATGGGCGGTGGTGGTAGGAGGAGGAGTGGCAGATGGTGATAGTGAGTTAACACCACCAACCACCGGTGGTGGACTAGGATATTGGTTTTCATGGGCGGCAATGGGAGGTAGAGGTGGGGGGGGGGAAAGATCGCTCTAAAGCTCGCTCCATAACCACCCCCGTCACAAGGAAATGGGGTTACTTCAAAGGAGATAGCTCTAATCATGCATTTCCCATCCATGGAGGCAAAGGACTTCTTGAAGAAACGTCCTACACTAAAGAAAACGGGCATTTTCCTTGGTGATGACCTCACACTCTCACAACTCGCTCATATGAAAAAAATTATTCCCGAGATAATAACAGCTCGAGAAAAGGGGAAAGTGGCCTTTGATAGGGATGGATGAGTGGTTGTTATGGAGAAGTGCCCCGCATGACGGCGCGAGACCTGTGGGACCACACTCAAAGTGGCTACATGGAATTGTAATGGATCTTTGCGCCTTGATGTAGGGGCCTTTGAGGATAGTTTCACAGGGAGGGACATCATTTTCTACTCTGAGACGCATCAAGCCCCGGGGCAGTCCATGCCACTTGTAAGCGGATACAGATGGGAGACAACTTACAGACAGGAGACTCTATTAGAGCATAGAGGACGAGGTTTAGGAGGAGTGGCAGTATTATTTAGGGAGGAGTTACAACCTCTAGCTCGGATGGATGAGCATTATGTGGGTGAGGCTGAAGGCAGAGACATGCAGATACCTCTACGTCGCTATTTGCTATTTCCCTCCTAGTACATCAATATATGTATCACCTAAAGGACAGTCCCCCTTCTCTATTTTGGATGATGATATATAGGAGTTTTCTAGGGAAGGCAACATTATTATCTTGGGCGATTTCAATGCTAGGACTACCCATCACCAGACAGTATTCTATAATACCTCAGCGGAGTTGATGCGGGAGCTTGATATTATAGAAATGGGCTTGTCTAGATTGTCACAAAATGAGGAGCAAGATGAGGATATTTGGGAGTTCTCGAGGGATGGAGATGTCATCCTACTTGGGAATTTCAAAATGCTAGGATAGCATGCCATCAAGCATCTTTCTTTAACACTTCCAAGGAGCTGTTTAGAGAGCTAGTAGACTCCAGAGAGATGGGGCTCTCCAAGACCTCAGAGGATACTGATAAATTCACAAAGTATGGGATATCTCATTGAGATGGGCAATGCACATGGATTGGCTATTTTGAATTGCCTTGATAGATACTCCAGTCCAAACAGCTTCGCTTGCTTCCCTCGTACACACGGTGCTAGCACTGTGGATTATGTTTTGGCTCCCACATCAATTATACCATGCATTCAGGTCTTATCAGTCTCACCCACACCTATTGGAGTGGCTGTAGATCATGCTCAAATATCTTTTGCAATAGATTTTACTTACACTATTTGTGGCTTTCATGATGCAGCACATCGCCATCCGAGACCACTTCTGCAAAGAGACATAAGGAGTGTACATAGAAGATGTGTATAGTCTTCTAGCAAGGGAAAATCCCCATAAACCCTTGTCAGAGCTCACCCAGATATGGACAGAGACTATACACACAGCAACAGTCACAACTTTTCCCCACTATCAGCCTAGTGGAAGACCACGGTCTGGGAGCACGCATCAGAATAGTTGGTATGATGATGAGTATCGCGAGATGAGAGCCGACTACAAAGAGAGGTGGCTTTGGGAGAGATCAAGCATGGGCAGTCACATATCCTCTTCGACCACCTTATATGGCTAAAGAAGAGAGCTTTCTTAGCTCAGCTTGAAGAGACGTTTATTAGATACTCTTGAGCCAAGACTCTAGGGAGAGTTGGCGATTCTTTAGAGAGAACTCACCCTCTCTTGTCATTACTTCTATAGAGATATGGACACAATATGCATCCTCTCTATACACAGTAGCAGAGCAATTACCATTCCCAAACCCATCGGAGCAATATCCTCCCACCTCTACTTTCTTCACAGCAGAGATGGTGAGAGGATCCATTGACAGATTTTACACAAGAAGTGCACAAGATCATGATGGTATAGTGACATAGCATTTCATACATGCTAGGGATCATTTTCAATAGGGCCATGTGTGAGGAGTTTCTTGAGACTTGGAGTACATCTACCATTCTACCACTACTCAACTCTAGAGATCCAACCCTACCAACTATCCATCTGATTATCATGATTGGCCACTCATTAGCCAAGCATATGCATCTATACTTGAGCATGAGTTGAGGAGAGAGAGAGAGAGAGAGAGAGAGAGAGAGAGAGAGAGAGAGAGAGAGAGAGAGAGAGAGAGAGAGAGAGAGAGAGAGAGAGAGAGAGAGAGAGAGAGAGAGTGCACAAGCTTCAGGGTAAGCTGGATTCATGAGGAGATTGAAGATTCTCTACACTTGATCATATTTTCACACTTAGAGCGATCATTGAGGAGAGAAGAGTACATGGGAGAAGGATTCATTGTAGCTTTGTGGATTTCCACGAAGCCTGTGGCACACTCCCAAGAGCCAAGTAGATACACCAACTACATGACTTGGGAGTCCCACCGGAGCTTTTTTAGGGTATCATGGCATTGTATAAGACAACTATAGGTAGAGTACAGATAGCTGAGGGTCTTTCATAACCTGTTCACTCTACTATGAGGGTGAATCACGGATGCCCTGGCATAACCAAGGTGATGGTATTCAATACTACAACGCAGTGGATAGGAGATAGTAGAGTATGTAAACTCTTATACATATCTTGGTGTTGTATTTAGTGGACCTACTTTCTCTATGAGAGGTGTTGCAGAGGCGAGATTGACGAGGGGATATGCAACAATAAAAGAACTAGAGAGGATATGTTCACATGTGCAGTTTCACGAGCCACACAAAAAGCTATGGCTATTTGACACATTGGTCACTTACACAGTGCTTTATGGAGTGTAGGTATGGGGGCCTAGCCTGGATCATCATAGTAGATTAGGGTGCACATATGATTGATCCATGGAGAAGCCATTTGTATCAATGATCTCCACGCTGATCTCGGTGAAAGACTCAATGCCACATGAGATTATCAGAGCCTATATGAGTGCACCACCAATTATAGTGGAGGCTCGATCTTGCTAGATCAATGTCTTTTATTCATAGCACATGGGAGCTACCATGCAATAGATATGCACAACTAGTGCTTGCATCATCGCGACAATTGGCCAGTGAGGGTCGTAATTCACGAGAGTAAAAAGTGCCCAACCAAGCTAAGTGGAGAGAGGATGTCTTAGTAGTCTCTGAGAGATATGCACTTTGACCGAAAGCCCAGTGAGCAACTGTAAATCAAGAACTGAAGCCATGAAAAGCCACCAGCAATGAAGATGAAAGTGATCAACTACTAGATGGTCGATGTTGGGCAGATGACCGCCAACTAGTAAAATCTTGCAGCAAGAGGTAATGAGGAACAGAAGGGACATAGCAGACAATGGTGAAGATGAGAGAGAAGAGGTGACGACATCACCAAGGCCCAAGATACATCAGGAGGATGGCACAAGGTGGGTAACAAAGCACTGCACCGGAGCTAACAAGGAGCTTTCATCCACAAGAGTGAGCAGTCCGCTTGATAAAGGTGGCTCCAGAAGACCATAGCTGGAGAAGGAACTCCTAGGAGGAACTCTAGGAGGCTTTGACACAGCAGCCACGTGGAAACCAGCTGAAGAAGCTTGGTAGAGAGAGCTGAGATGAGCACAGATGGTCAACCGCGAACAAGAAACAACCAAAACCAAAACCCCAAACAAACAACCCAAGCAACCAAAAGAAGGGGAATGAAAGCAAAACAAAAACAAGCAAAAACAATAGAAACACAAAGCAAACAAAGAAAACCTTAAGGACAAGCGTCCACGCACACGCTCTCCGCATACGCGCACAAACTAGAAAGCAAACCTAAAGGACACACACACTTTTTTTTGTTATGTCATTTTGAATTACCCATGGGAAACCACAAGACGAGGAAAACCCATGAAAAATACTACAAACGGGAAATAAAAAATAGTCAAAATAAAGCTCGTAATGACTGAGAGTAATCTCATCCAAGTCATAAGCCACTCGGAGAGACTGCAACAGAGCCGTCTTGAAGAAGAAAACATAATTGCATCTGCTGAAACATGAGGGAATTACGTACTCTCCACACCATCCAAAGCGCCCAGAATCTGACCCAACCAAAAAAGTATGCATATATACGGCCAAAGAAATGGCGGAAGTACTCCAAAGATCCAGAAAGATCTACCAAAATGCATGCCAGGAAAACGTGTGCGAAGAGCAGTAGAGATGCAATCCACAAACTGCAACGTATGAGAACAAGACCATAGTAAATGCAGAATGGTCTCAACTGTTGCACCACATCTAACACATCGTGAAGAGGCCAATCTCCTAGAACGTAGAAATTTGCCAATCGGGAGAACCCCAAGTATGCATCTCCACAAACAGTCTCTCCTTCAGAGTCAATTTCGCATGCCACACCTTCATGACCTTACTCCGCCACCAAATATCACTCTTGTTCATATTCCATACCTTATTACAGTGTTCGTACATCCAAGGAAACGATTGCAAATGACCATACACTTTCTTTGCTGAAATCAAAGAGGCCGAAGAGCCATCATAGTGCCAATCACAAATTTGGTTTTCTGCAACCAGTGGTGGAACAGGATATATGGAATCAACCAAATTTTTAATGTTGTCCCACATACGCTTATAATGCATCCCAAGCCCAAAGATATGAGCAGCCTGTCTGAACGAAAGCATCCTTCCATCAGCATCTAGCACATCAATTACACTGCAAATACCTTTTTGCGAGAGAAAATAAGCATGTCTTGGAGAGCATTGAACAAGAGTTTGATCAAAAACCCGACTCCAATGTAAAATTTCTAACTGAAGCGAGTTGCCACATACGTCATCTCTACCATGCCACAACAAGTCCTGTGTGACTACTTTCCAATCCACTACAAGACTGGAGGCAAAAGGACATCTAGGTATCGTGGCCTGAAACTTACCAAAAACCACATCCCAATACGATGGCTTCCAATGGCCAAAAGCCGGTGTAGAGACCGCATGAGAGCACAAAAATGCAAACATTTGCGTCCAAGGCTGCTTTTGCTCAACCAACACCAACAACAATGTGGCCTTTCTTGCTATAACATGAGAACCCAGATGCAGAATATTCAAACCACCACAACACTTCGGAGTACATAATTTATCCATCGCAAGAAAACACAGACTCTTTTTTTGAGAAGAAGTAGACCAAAAGTGCTCCAGTATCCGAGACATCAAAGCTCGAATACGACGAGGTGGCCAATGCAACATAGGCAAGAAAAATTGCACATATGCCACCAATATGGACTGTACTATTTTGAGTCTTACATGTAGCAGCCAAGTGGATAATTTCCAATAGTGTAATTTATACCTCATTTTGTTCTCAACCCAATCCAATAATTTTGCAATATTAACCAACCAAGCCAGCGAGTATCCAAGATGTCTCACAATTTGGTCAGGCTTTACTATCTCCCCTGGCCATAATACTGAGTGCCAATCCATTTGATGCAACGGTAACAATTTAGATTTTCTAAAGTTTACTTGCAATCCTGTAGCCTATCCATAAAGATGCAATGCTTCCATTATACATTGAACATCCTCCGGTGTATTTCTAAGCCAAAACATGGAGTCATCCGCATATGCTTGCACCACGAAATGATCTCTAGATGGCAATTCCAACCCATGTAAATGCCCAGACACAGTCAAGGAGTCCAAGTACAACAAAAGAGGGTGCGTAGCAATAGCATACAACATAGCACTCAAAGGGAAACCTTGCTTAACCGATCTACCAAGATCCCATAATCGAGTCAACTCACCATCAATGATTCCAGCAGATTGACTATTCTCATATAGAAAATAGACCAATCGACACATCTTGGAACCAAAACCCAAAGCTGTCATAGTCTGAGCGATGAAATCCCATTGAATCGTGTCAAATGCTTTCTCTGTATCAAGTTTCTTTGTCAATGGAAAACAACCCTGAACATGAACAACCTACTACACCTGAAGGGTCAGATGAAGATCTGTTGGAGTGGTTGGAGGCTACCAAATCTATGCCTTGTTATGGAGTCTCTATTCACTCTTTGCCTGAAGGTACACCCTCTTCAAATGTTTCCGCAGTAACTAAACCTAATGAGCCACCTGAGCCTATGAAGAAGCATAGAAGCAGTAAGAAATCCCCTCTACAGGAGTTCACCCCCCCTCAAACATCAACCCCTTTGGTGTCTGCTTCTCCGACCAGAACAAAGCTCTCTTCTGTGTCTACCAAACTCCCTTCACAGAGCCCGTCCTGTAAGATGAATTTCAAGATCATGATAGCTATCTTGTTCATGATAGCTGTGTGCTCCTTACTTGCCCCTATCTACCCCTATCCTCTCAACCCTACACACAATCAGAATGCCCACATCCTTAGGGTTCACAATTGTGGCAAAGAGATCATCAAAAGCACTGAGCATTGTTGTTCCATCATCTACAAGAGAGTCACCAAAACAAAAGAAAGCAGGCACGAATGCTGTCCCCTGCTACTGAAAGCTCCTGGTGGTAGGCCCTTCTCCATTGGTGCTAGATCCTACATTCAGTTGTTCAGCTGCTGGTGGAGGTGGAGGTGGGGCGAGAGCAGCCGCAAGTGAGCTCCATCATCCCTCACCACCCCTCACCCCTAGTCCCTCCCCTCACTTGCCCTCGCCCTTACCCTTTCCCCCTTTCCCCTACCCAAATTTTCCCTCGCCCGCCCCTACCCACCCCCCCTCCCTTGCCCTCGCCCCTAACCAATCGCCCCTAACCAATTTCCCCTGACCCTTCGCCTCTACCCAATGCCTCCCTTGCCCCTCGCCCTACCCAATTACCCCTGCTCGACCCTACCCTCCACATCACACCCCCTCTCCCCCTACCCACTACTTGCCCTAGTCCCTTCCCCTCACCATGCCTCGCCCCTAGTCCCTCCCCTCACCACCCCTCGCCCTTGCCCTCCCTCCCTCGCCCCTATTGTTTCCCCCTCCCCCTACCCTCCCCCTCACACCCCTCGCCCCCTCTCACCAATTCTTGCCCCCCTCTCTCTCCCTCGCCCCTACCCACCCCTCACCAGCCCTCGCCCCTACCCTTTCCCCCTCACCCCTATCCTCCCCCTCACACCCCCTCGCCCCCTCTCACCAGCCCTCGCCCCCCCTCTCTCTCCCTCGCCCCTACCCACCCCCTCACCAGCCTGCACCCCTACCCGTTTCCCCTCGCCCCTACCCACCCCCTCACCAGCTCTCGCCCCTACTCTTTCCCCCTCGCCCCTACCCTCCCCCTCACACCCCCTCGCCCCCTCTCACCAGCTCTCGCCCCCCTCTCTCTCCCTCGCCCCTACCCACCCCCTCATTAGTCCTCGCCCTACCCTTTCCCCCTCACCCCTACCCTCCCCTCACCCCTACCTACCCCCTCACCTTCCCCTCGCCCCTACCAAGCCCCCCTCTCCACCATCAGACAGCTGATTTGTTGACAAAATCAGTCAATATCATCTACATATAGAAGAAGACACAATCCATCCTCTATGGCAGCATCGGCTCCTATTCTAAAGGCCTCTCTGACATCTTCAAGATTAATCCTTCACTGCATCCTTCTACTTGGCCAGAATAGTCCTCAACTTCCAACAATGGTCGAGGTCTCCTAATTGAGGAGAAAGGGACCCTTCCTAGTCCATCCGCTGGAACAAAAGTTGCCTGCATCGCTGGGGCACGTCTGTGGGAAGGTGAGCCACGATGATGAGATGGAGAAAAATGAAAGTGACTTCTTTGTCCACCTACAAGCTTGGCTTGAGCAGCTTGATGATAGTAATCATCAATGTACAAATCAGTACTGTGTGTTTCTGCAAGCTGTAGTTTTGCAATACTTTTAATTTTCTCTACTGACATATATGTTGACCTAAATCGCTGACGAGAATTACTTCTGTTCGGAAGGTTGATGAATCAAATGGACCTTGTTGATAGGCATGTCCTGGTAACCAGTTTCGTTGTTGCATTTCATGGCAAAATCCTCTTTCATCACTTGTATTATAATGGTGATGTTCATTAGGCTTCTATAGCATAGCTAGACCAGGTCATTTTCGTCTCACTAAGGTTATGGAGGATAAAGATGCGCTGGATCCAAACCGAGCGTATCTCTTTGTTGTGGAGCTTTATTCTATTTTGCCAATTGGGACATCTTGGATTATGCAATCATACTGAGTCCCGCCTATCCAAAGGCTTAAAACGTTTGCAAGCAGTGCAATGTGTTTAAACTCCACTTTTGGGCCTAGACCCTGCTTCAAGAAATATGTACAGATGCAGTACCTAATGGTCTTCTTTCACAGTTTTTTCAGTATTTCCTCTCACCGAGACGGTGAGCGGTCTTGTGGCGGGCAACTTGTTAGCAGGCTACAGTGTCACTTTCACAAGACATAGTTAGTACAGTTGGTCTAGGGATGTTCACACTGGACGGACCCTCTGGGCTAGGGAGTGACACGTGGCAGGGTACCGATGGTGTTCTAGTGGACATCGTGGCCACGTCACCGCATGGATGGCATTTATGATGTCGTTGGTGGCTCTTTATGGTGGTACATATGAGTAGTAGCGGTTGGTCATCGGGATTATCTTCTTCACCTCTGGTCTAGTGACGTAGTCGTTGGGAGTGAGTCTATACACAGAGCACGTCTTCACCATCCTGGCACATCAAAGCCTCGACACCCCATTGTACTTGTGAGACTTGGGCTGGAGCTGAGTGTGCTGCAACGCAAGAGTCTGTATCAGTTCTTCGAGATAGTCGAGTCATATGTCTGGTCAACTGTTGTGCCTTTGTGAGCTCTATTGATGTCTATTGTTTCCTTTCTTTTTACTCTATTTGAGTGAGATTGTCATGCACACTGCACTAAGGTCCACCCACTGTAGAGAGCACGACACATTGACCGCGCTACACAATCAATTTGCTCTTTTTATTAAGGAGTTAGCTTCTCCATTTTGCTCTTTTGATCAAGGAGTTAGCTTCTCCTTTCGGCTGTTTTGATCAAGGAGTTAGCTTCTCCTTTCTAATCTTTTGGTCAAGGAGTTAGCTTCTTCTTTCGTCCAGATTGGAACTCTTGAGTTCATCGGCGGCTTTATGTTTCTATGTCTTGTAACATGCATGTGTAAGCATTTGTGTTGCATTGTGATGTGCCAACTACTGAATATTCCTAATTGGATGAGTTTGCCTGGGTATGTAACTTTAGTGCATCAAGAAACCTGAGGAGACATCTACTGAGAGATGTCAAGAAATTTCAAGTTATAATCTGCTAGGGTTTCCATGGCAAGCATTTTAGGATACCCCACTCTATCAAAAGTTGCACTCCGAAGGAAGATGTCAAAAACCATATAACTTCGGACAATTTTATTTATTTTTTCCTTGAAAGCTTGCCAAGTACTTGGAGTATGTTGCTTGGTAGCTGTAGACATCAACATCTGCATGAAACTGCCTTTCAGAAAAACAGTGACTCGAAACAAACCTTGGATCCTTCTCTTGCAAGTGATCTTAATGGCTTATGCTCTGTAAGACATGAGCGGTGAAGACGGGAGCGCGCGCCGATGCGCGATGAAGTAAGGGCGGGAGTGGCTAATAAGTCCGGGCTGGAGGGCAAAGATATCTCAAATATAATTCCAATAGCTCTACCTGCTCTTTTGTAGGACTGGTATGTTTTCAGAAAAGCACACGCCTGATGCTCTGATATCACTATCACAAGGCAGGCACCACGTGCCTATTGGAGCTATATATGGCTCACTCTACTGAACTTGGTCTTACCTATGTATTTGTATCTTGTCCTCAATATGAATCAGTCTTTGGGAGCGTATATGGTGTGTCTCGTGTCTCGTCTCTCTCTCTTTCTCTCTACATCTCAACATGGTATCAGAGCGGTAACGATCACGCGCCGATTCAATTCATGGTGACAACAGTATGTGTATGCGATTCTCATGTAAGATTCAAAATTGTTACAAATTTTATTTTTGAGCGTTGATTCTTGTTAACTGTGGTTGTTTTGTATTAAGAAGAATATGATTAGTGTTTTATGTGGCGTTTATTTATAATCAATCTAATCGTTGATTACGTTTTCTTGTTAATGACACCCTGAACTTCATCTCAATTTTTCTTGCTGTTCTGCTCAAAATTTGGAGAAACGGGAAAAGCGCAATGGAGCGTAGCGCAATGGCACTTTTCATCCAAAACATAGAGAAACGGAAAAAGCGCAATGGAGCGTAGTGCAATGGTTTGCGTCAATCAGAGTTCGCAGCAGAAAGTTATGCTGTTTTTACTGCAATAGAGCTTGACGCAGCTTTCTTCGTCCTACTTCTTCGTGAAGCGTCCGTGATCGTTTTTCTTATTTTGGCGTTAACTTTTTCGAGAAGATTTAGCTTTTTGCTAATTGTATTGTGGCCGTCAATCTTGCGTTTCAAGCCACTCTATTTTGAGGACTCGTTTATTATTAAAGTCTCCTTTACCCTGTCTTTTTTGGGTGACGTCTCTCACATCTTTGGACGTTCTTTGAGCATCCTTCTTACGTTTATCGTTGACAGAACGCAGTACTCATATCTCTCTCATTCTCAATTGCGGCCTTCACCATATATGGTGTGCAGATTCTGCGATCTTATCTTGTACGTCTTCTCGCAACAAGATATGGCTATGAATATTCTCGTCAACGGCTTTCCTTCTGGCTAGCGTTCTGTTCCTCCTTTCCAAGGTCAAGGATTTCCAGGCTGGAAAGCAAAGATGTTAATTCTTGAAGGCGATGAACTCTCCGATGTTATTCTTGGAAATCGTGTTTGTCCGCCTCAGCCTGTTGATACGGATAATGATAACGTGCTTATCACTGAAGGACCTATATTTGAAGATTGGAATGTTGCCTATACGGATTGGCAACGGCGTGATAAAGCAGCTCGTCGATATATTCTTTTTGCTCTTACTGATTCCCTTTTGCTTGATATGTATGAACTGCCTACTTCCCATGACGTATGGAAGTACCTTATTGCAAACTTTCAGAAGAAATCTGTTACATAAATACTTTATTTGAGAGGGTTGCTTAACAAGTTACAATATGAAGTTGGTACTGCCATGACGGGACATATTGAATCTTTCAAATCTATTATTAATCAACTTGCTGCTGCCGGTGATCCTGTTCACAAAAGCAACTGATTACACTTCTCCTTGATACGGTCAAGGACTCTTCTTATGATAACATTGTTACTATTCTCTCTAATAAAGATGGTCTTGATTTCGACCAAGCTTGCATGTCTTTAATTGAATACTCTCAACGTCAAGAACGTCGGAATGCTGGTCACGATACAACTATGATTTCACAAGAGGAGACTGAGTCACAACAGATGGAACGTGCTTTTTATGCTCGAAGGCGTCCATTTCAACGAGGAAACCGCAGAGGTGGCCGTCGCGGTAATATTTTCTCTCGTCTCAAATTTCCTAATAAGCAATGTTCTTACTGCAACAGAAATGGCCATACTGAAGATGATTGTTGGGCATGTCAATATGATAAAGGACACAATATTACCACAAAACAACCACGTTTATCTAGAGACTCTTCTTCTTCTTCTTGTGAATATTGTGGACGATCTGATCATCCCACTCATATGTGCTATAAGCGTCGATTCGACATAGATCGGACTAGAGCATATGCTACTGAACATCGAAACAACATTGTACCAGAAACAAGCTGCGTCCTATGTTCAATTGCTCCAGACAGAATACTTCATGTACGTGATGGATCACTTTTTATTGTCGATTCTGGTGCTACAGGAAATATGACATATCAGTCTAAGTGGCTCCATAACTGTCATCCACTGCCAGTTCAACGTGTTGTTTATCTTGCTGATGGTACTACTTGTCAAGTAAAGGGTATTGGAGACTTATATCTTGGTGCCTTATCTTCTTCCACTCAAATTTTGCGAGGAGTATTACATGTACCAGATCTTCAACGTAATCTTCTTCAATTGCTAGACTTGTTGATCTTGGTCTGTTTGTTGGATTTGATCATACCAAATGCCGGATTGAGAAAGATGGACAGACTATAGCCACTGCTCCTCGAAACGGTAATTTGTTTGGACTCTCTCTCAACGATGCTATAGCAAATATTGTCACTGCTCGAGGTGATCATGATTGCAAAGTATGGCATCACCGTTTTGTTCATGCTGATTTCTCAAAACTCCTTGATCTTCAACGTCGTGATCTTGTTCATGGCATGGATCTTAAAACCCATCCCCATATGGGAATTTGTCAATTTTGTGCTCTTGGGAAACACAATCGTAAACCCTTTCCTCTTTCAAATACAACTCATTCTCATGACACATTGGATCTTGTTCATACTGATATATGTGGACCTCTACCTTCTTCGAGATCACAGTATCGCTACTTCATTACTTTCATTGATGATTTCTCAAGGTATACGACTGTATTTCTACTTAGACAAAAATCTGAAGCCTTATCTGTTTTCAAACAATTCCACAAGGCTGCGGAACTTCAAACTGGTCGTCGCCTTAAGAAGCTTCGTAGTGACAATGGAGGCGAATATGTTTCTCGAGAGTTTGTGAGTTACTGTGCTGACAGTGGAATTCATCATGAACACACTATTCCATATTCGCCTCAACAGAATGGTGTTGCTGAACGAAAGAATCGCACTATTTTCAATGCTGTAAGATGTATGCTGATTTATTCTGGCTTATCTCGTGTTTTTTGGGCTGAAGCTACTTTGACAGCAACATTTATTTAGAATCATCTTCCTACTACTGCACCCTCTGGTAAGATACCCATCACAGCATGGACAGGTGACATTCCTTCTGTATCTCATTTTTGAACCTTTGGATGTATTGCTTATATTCATGTTCCCAACGAAACACGAACAAAGCTTGATGCCCCTGGTCTTAAAGTTATTTTTATTGGATATTATGACACTTCCAAAGGCTACAAATTCTATGACCCTTCCTCCAAGAAAGTAATTGTGAATCGTGACGCTACTTTTAACGAACAGCTTATGGGAGGTTCATGGTCCATGGATGATTCTGATGATACTAAATCATTGCTTCAGGCTTTTCCATTTCTTTCAGAAGATGAAACTCTTCCTATAGAGCAACTTTTCTCCTCACAACCATCCATTCCAAATGTTTCCACTGATAATATTGATATTTTTGTTGATCTGCCTATTGATTTTGAACATGTCTCATGTCATGTTTATGATGACGATATTGCTGATAATGCTTTTTCTACTTCTGAAGATCCCGTTGTCAGGAGTTTTTTGGAGCAAGGGATTGCACATATGTACATACACATGCATGGTGCATCGAATAAAGGATTGCCCAATTTCCATAGCCAGGTGGTTACGTGGGGCCCACATGTGTACAGGTAGGACATGGTGTACATAGTGCATCGATCTTCACTATTACCAGTACCAGTGTGTTTTTTCTACAATAATGAGGAGTTGGTAGCGCGTAAAACTTCTCGAGGAAGCTATCCGCGGGCCGACGACGTGAGGTCAGCAGGTGCGTCAGATGGCATCTAGTGGCGTCAGGAGGGTGAACGAGGTCAATATTTGCACGCGGATGAGGACGGACACAACGTGGGTGTTTTCTGGTGAGAGTTATGCAGAAAGGTCATCATTAGGACCACTTTTTGGGGCCACTTCACGTGGTGGCGAGATGCATTATTAGAAAGAAGGTGAGTGCCAGGAGTGCGAATGATGCAAAAAGGTGACAACTATGCACTGCGAGGTCAGTTTTTGGCCTGTTCAGAGTCCGTTTGAGGTCATCTAAAAGGCCAAGGGTGTCCAAGTAATAAAGCGAAGTGTGGGAACTGAAAAAAGAGAGAGAAGACCAGAAAGAACGTGGAGAAGAGAGGAGGAACAGCCGCAGGTGTGTTTTTGGTGTTTTGGGAGCCTGTTTTGGCCGTAAAGTGCTCATCCGAGGTCGGACTTGAGCACTTTGACATTGTAGACTGGGGTTTTGGGCCGTTCCGAACGCGATGGCGCTATCCATTTTTCCAAATTCCTCACTCTTTTCCTGCTGTTTTTTTGTGTAAGTTTCTCCTATGAGCGAAGTTTATGCTCTAGTTTGTGATTGTATCTGGTATCTTTTACCCATATTGTGTGAGCTGTTTGCCCCATTGGTGTTGGCCGAAGCTCATTTGTATCTAAACATCAAAAATTCTGCTCTTTTGAGCTGAGTTTTTTGGGTGTGTGTGTGTGTGTGTGTGTGTCTGTGTGGAGTGGGCAAGTGGATAGTCTCTCTCCTCTCACTCCAGAGGTGTGTTCCCTGTCTCGGCCAGGTGTGTTGTGTAAGCCGAGTGGTGCCCCATAGTGTGTGTGTGTGTGTATCTTCTCAAGAGTGTGTGTCGGGACGTTATAGAGGCGCTCTGTGTGTTTTCATCCCGCTCACATTCTTTTGGTGCCCCCACGGGGGATCTTCTTCGAGTACCTTCTACTTCGAGCTTCGAGCTTCGAGCTTCAGGATTACAGGTTGCAGGTTGCACGTTGCAGGTTACAGGTTACAGGGATAGGGACAGGTACAGGTACAAGTGATTCACACTGGTACAGATAGCTGGAGTACAGTGATATACTAGCAGTGATGTCACTTGCAGTTGTTGTGGGAATACATCACTTGGCGCCTATTTGAGCGCATTGTCTGCTGGATTGTACGTTACTTGTGGAAACTACCATTGTACGCATTTGTGGAGCCATACTTGGTTGTATTTGGCAGTCCCAGCCATTTCTGAGACTTGGTCTGGAAGATAGTCATTTCTGAGACTTGACTATATGCGATTTGCATTAGCCTTCGTGTGAGGGTCGATAGCGTGAGGTTTTTATTGAGCTGGGGGATTCTCAAATGTGGAGATCCTTTCGGTGATACAGGTAGCTGGAGCACCCTTTTTGTGACCTCTCCATAGGCTATGTACTAGTAAGTCCTACTTGATGCTCGGGTTCTATTGTTGACAGTTTATGCATACATAGACAGTCTATATTTTGGGTTCCTACTGCTCTACTTCTGGGGAAACTCTGTCGAAATTTTCCCAAGTTATGATGGCTGGTTTTTTGGTATTTTGAGCCATTTATGCTGTTACGCTGCTGAAATTTTGGCAAAATCAGAGGTTGAGACAGGTGTGCCTTCTTGGGAGCTTCATGGTTGGCTTTAATGGATGATCAAAATGGCCCTCAGTTCACTCCTTTTCATTTAACTCAAAGAATTCAGATTAATGTTCATGTGTCCAGGAAGATCTTTTTCCAGCAGCGCATAGTCTTTATGTTTGGGCCAAGAAGATTGACAGAGATCCTGGAATGTCCTTTGCCTGTTGTCATTCCGATGATTAACTATGAAAACTCATTACACGTGTGTTCGAAGGGGTTCTCAAAGCATCATAATTTGGGTAGCCATGGCTTTCTCTTATCCAGAGTTTCATGGAAGAAGTGATGAAGATGTGGAAGAATTTTTGGAAAAGATGGAGGTTGCCTGCATTAGCAACCAGATTCATGACCCTACGCAAATGTTACGCCTTCTCCAAATTTGTTTGAAGAGTGATGCACGAGTTTGGTCTAAAGCATTTGAAGAGGAGTTGCGTGTGGCTGATCCACCTGTAAGGTTGAGTTGGGACAATCTACGACATGGGTTGGAAGTGGAGTTTGTGAAGATAGAAAATCCTGACAAAGTGTGGCAAGAAGTGGTTTGGTGCAGAAGGAAGGTGAGCCAGTAGATGCGTACATACGTAAGTTTTCATTGGCATGGGAGCGAATGTGCAAGGCTTTAGGACCACAGGTACCCCCGCCTGACATGATGAAGAAGGACAGGTTCTTGGCTGGTCTTTGGGAGAATATACGTTGGAGGGTGGAGCTAAAGAAGCCTGGGACATATGAGGATGCACTAGAGGTAGCAAGGAACAAAGAGTGGAAGCTGAGGAAAATGAGCTAGTTAGGGGTGGAGTCTTTGCCAATGAGTTCTGAATTTCAGCCTATAGAGTCTTTACAAGGGTGCATGTCAGGGGTTCATCTTGAACCAGTAGTTACTACTCAAGTTATGCCAGTAGTGGTCACTACAGCAGTGCAAGATGATGGGCTAAGGTAAGACATGAGGCAAATGGTAGATTTGATGAAGAATCTCAGCCTAAACATGCTAGGTCAAGTGGGAAATAATTGAGGTCGAGGGAGGTTTGCAAATCAGCAAGGAGGTGAAGAAAGGCATAGGAATGGTGTTGGACAAAGCAATGGTAGGTTTTGGAGGCAGACGCCCACATGTTATAATTGTGGAGAGTTGGGTCACATCAACCCGCAATGTGATAAGCCACCAAGGATGGGGGGAGACATGTATCCATTGCCAAGACAGGTGCTAACTAGGTCAAATGATTATGGCATTGAAATTAAGGGAGAAAAAGGAACCAGTGGACTGACCCAGGAGGAAAAGGGAATGACAAAAGTGCTAAGTGTAGTCACCTTGGAGAAGGCATCAAAGCTAGAGGATACATTAGTGATGTCTATTGGGAAGAGGACCACAGAGGAAAAGAAAGGAAGAAGTGCCCCAGGTCCTAGTAAGAATAAAGGAAAGAGCCATGAAGGCGAGGATGTCAAGGCCAAGAGGAAAAGGAGAGCTCGTCGAAAGTTTCATGTTTCAGATTTTCCACTAGGGGATGGGCAATTAAGCTATGACTTGAAGGAGGATCTGACGAGCAAGAAGGCAGATGTTACTTTTGGGCAGCTTATAGAGATGGTGCCTAAGCTAAAGCGACAGTGGAAGAGGATGGTTAACCCAATGGAGAAAGAGCCAGAGAGAGGTTCAGTGAAGGTGTTGGCAATGGACGAGCTACCAGACATTTGTCCAATAGTAGATGTGTGGCATAAAAGGAAAAATTTGGGACAAGGTTATGTGGATGGCGGAGCCCAAATATGTGTCATAACACACTCATGTGTTGAGAAGATGGGTCTCACAGTGGCTGGGGTGTCAGGTTTTCGGATCAGATTGGCAAACCATCAAAAAGTAAAATGCTTGGGTCTTGTAAAGAGCTTAGAAGTGGAGGCATATGATGCAAAGGCAGTGGTTGATTTTCATGTGATGCCAGCAGGGTTGGGAGCATATCCTATTATACTAGGCAGACCATGGTTACGTGCAGTGGGAGCTGTTCAAGATTGGCGACATGGTACGATTAGCCTCTATGGAAAGATAGGTACCAAGAAGCTTTATAATATGGACACAAGGAAACGATTAGAGGAGCTTTATGAAGATGAGGATGAGTCTAGTGATGAAGACTCTTCCACGGTGACAGATGAGGACAGTGATAGCACTACCAGGAGTGATGAGGATGCTGATGTTGCATTTCTTTTGATGGATAAAGAAATCCAGGAGTGTGGTTTAGTCGCATTTGCGAATGAAGTTGAAGATGAAAGTGAAGGGCCTTATGAAGTGATTGAAGGGCTGATGCAAACCAAGTTTGAGTTGTCAAAGAAGCAGGAATTAATGACGCAAATGATTAGTGGAGACCTCTCAGCTATGGAGAAGGATATATATTTGCATATGCTGGCTAGTTTTCCTGATTTGTTCATTACTTCATATGAAGAGATCAGAGGGTTCAAGGGTGAAGAGATGCATATAGAGCTGAAAGAAGGTGCTAAGCTAGTGCGGCAAAGGCTAAGAAGGATGGGTCAAGAGCAAATGGAAGCCTTGCGAGAAGAGGTGGACAAGTTGTTGAAGGCGGGGTTCATAGTTCCAGTGGAGACCACAGAATGGGTGAGTCCAGTTGTAGTCAGTCCAAAGAAGGATGGGAAGTGGACAATTTGTGTGGATTTTAAACCCTTAAACGCAACCACTAAGAAGAACCCATATCCTCTTCCATTCATCGATCAGATCTTGGATTCAGTGGCAGGTTATGAGAGGTACAGTGTGTGTGATGGTTTTTCAGGCTATTTTCAATTGAAGATTGCTCTTAAAGACCGCACAAAGACAACTTTTATTACGCCATGGGGCTGCTATTGCTACACAGTATTGCCATTTGGGTTGTCAAATGGACCTTCCTTTTATCAAGAGAGAGCAAATTGGGTGTTGGAACCATTCATTGGTAGTTGTGTTAAAGCTTTTATGGATGACTTCTGTGTCTATAGCAGTAGGGCTGATCACCATGAGAAGCTACAGATGGTATTCGCTCGATATGATGAATGTGAAGGACAACTAAATCCAAAGAAATGTCAGCTAGCACAGCCAAGGGTGAAGTTATTGGGCCATATGGTGTCATAAAATGGCATTGAGGCTGATCCAAACAAGGTTAAGTCTATTATTCTTCTTCCATCACCTACGAGTACAAAGCAATTGGCAACCTTTATACACAAAGTGAAGTACATGGCACGGTTTATTCCATTGTCTTCGCAGCTTCTTTATCCATTACAGCAAGTGGCAAAGCATAATCCATTGCAATGGGATGACAAGTGTGAAGAAGTGTTTCAAGAGGTGAAAGAGGTGTTAGGGGGTTTGTTAGCCATGCAGGCTCTTGATTGGGAGAAAGTTTTTTATGTAAATCCATCAGTAGGGGATGATGCCATTGGAGCTATGCTATTGCAAAAGGGGAAGGGCAGCCATTATATGAGGCCAGTGTATTGTGCAAGCCGAGTGAAGTTGGTAGCGGAGAGAAAGTTATCGGAAGTAGAGCTAGTGATGGTCAGTGTAATATTTGCTTGTCGACGATTTCGTCATTACTTGCTACCACGGCCTTTTGTTTTCTTGATGAGTTATGCCTTTTTGCCACAGTTAATTAATGGTACTAACATGTCAAATGTGGTGAAGAAATGGGTAATTGAGCTGCAAGAGTTTGAGTTCTCTTTTCTAGTGGAAGATAGTAGAAGGGCTACCCTAGCTGATTTGTTGACCTACAAGGAGAATCCCCTTATTGTTAAGGAAGAGGTGGTGAGAAAGGTAGTTGAAGAAGTGCCACAGATCAGCAATGCACATGTGTTGTTCTTTGATGGTTCATACAGAAAGAGCCACGATGCAGCTTTAGGGGGTATAGCACTTTATGATCCAGAGGGGAAGCTAGTATGCAAGAGAGGGTTCAAATTGGATGTGCATAGTAACAATGAGGCTGAATATGCTACATTGGAAGCCGGATTACACATTTGTTTGAAGCATGGGGTTCGAAGGTTGAGCATTAAAGGTGATGCCTTGTTAGTGGTGAAGCAAGTGTTGGGTGTGTGGAAGAGCAAGAACACCTCATTGAAGGAAATGTGCTTCAGAATTAAAGGCCTGTTAAAAAATTTCGAAGCATGGATCATCAGACACATTGAACATGCTGTAAATGGAGAGGCACATGAAGCAGCTCAAGGCATGATTGGGGAGCTATTTGTGTTGAGGACCACTTTACCTCTTTATCATGGCCGGGAAAGTTTGGCTCAAGAAGAGGAGTTTTTGCTAACAGGAATCATTCCAAAGGAGATTCAGAAGTCTAAGAAGTATGGCTTTGTGCGTAGAGCATACAGATACAAATTGATTGGTGATGTCTTATACATGAAAGGGGCTGATCTCGTGTTGAGATGTGTACCTTGGCGGGAGGAGCTTTACAGAGTGTTAAAAGAGAATCATGAAGGCGCATGTGGTGGCCATTTTGCTCTAAAGATCACCTTGCATAAGATTTTGCAAGAGGGGTATGTATGGCCTAGTTTGCACAAGGATGTTCACCATTGGTGTAGGTCTTGCAATAGGTGTCAAGCGTTTGGGAAGAGAGTGTTGAAGCCAGAGCTACGAAAAACCATTATGGCGTTTGATGTGTTTGAAAAGTGGGGGATTGATGCAATAGGCCCGTTACCTATCACAAGCAGGGGAAAAAGCTATATTTTGACGGCAGTGGACTATCTTTCTAGATGGGCAGAGGCTATAGCAGTAAAACAGATCACTGCAAAGGATGTGGCAAAATTTGTGTATGATGAAATATGTTACAAGTTTGGGGTGCCATTAGAGCTACTTTCAGATAAGGGGTCAGGATTTAGAGCTAAACTGCTAGACTTCTTATGCACAAAGATGAAGATTAAGCATCAGCATACCACTCCTTATTACCCACAGTGTAATGGCTTAAATGAAAGATTCAATGGTGAGTTGGCACAAATTCTTTCTAAAGTGACAGAGCACCAAGGAAAGAATTGGGATTTGGAATTGCCTAGTGCATTATGGGCTTACGGTACTTTGGTGAAGACAGGTACTGGGTTTACTCCATTTCATTTGGTGTATGGAAAGGAAGCACTATTGCCTGTGGAAGTAGAGTTGCCTGCGGTCAAGATGTTAGAGAAGTTTCTTGGGCCACCTAGTGATGCATTCAAAGAGAGGGTCTTGCAGTTACAAGAGGTCCAGTTGGATAGGATGAGTGCATTGGAACATTATGGGCAGATGCAAGATAGGGCTTTGGCAAAGATAAATGAAAAGGTCAAAAGTAAGGGTATCAAGAAGCATGACTTGGTTTTGCGCTACAACAGTAAGCTGGACAACACCTTCCAAAAGAAGTTTCAAATTAAGTGGGAAGGCCCTTTCAAGGTAGTGGAGTGTTTTCCAAATGGCACATATCAGCTGGCTAACCTGGATGGTGTTCTACATAAGTCAAGGGTAAATGGATTGCGTCTTAAATTGTATCATGCTAGATTGATGATGGTGGAGCAAGATGAGCTGTCTGTGGAGCAACCAATGTTGGTGAAGGATGAGGAGACGTGTGATGCGGCGAGTCTCATATCTCTCTTTACTGCTGCTGATCATGAATGATCTAGCAGGCTAGGGGATGGGCAAATTATGTCAGGAGTTTTTTGGAGCAAGGGATTGCGCATATGTACATACACATGCATGGTGCATCGAATAAAGGATTGCCCAATTTCCATAGGCAGGTGGTTACGTGGGGCCCACAGGTGTACAGGTAGGACAGGGTGTACATAGTGCATCGATCTTCACTATTACCAGTACCAGTGTGTTTTTTCTACAATAATGAGGAGTTGGTAGCGCGTAAAACTTCTCGAGGAAGCTATCCGCGGGCCGACGACGTGAGGTCAGCAGGTGCGTCAGATGGCATCTAGTGGCGTCACGAGGGCGAACGAGGTCAATATTTGCACGCGGATGAGGACGGACACAACGTGGGTGTTTTCTGGTGAGAGTTATGCAGAAAGGTCATCATTAGGACCACTTTTTGGGGCCACTTCACGTGGTGGCGATATGCATTATTGGAAAAAAGCTGAGTGCCAGGAGTGCGAATGATGCAAAAAGGTGACAACTATGCACTACGAGGTCAGTTTTTGGCCTGTTCGGAGTCCGTTTGAGGTCATCTAAAAGGCCAAGGGTGCCCAAGTAATAAAGCGAAGTGTGGGAACTGAAAAAAGAGAGAGAAGACCAGAAAAAACGTGGAGAAGAGAGAAGGAACAGCCGCAGGTGTGTTTTTGGTGTTTTGGGAGCCTGTTTTGACCGTAAACTGCTCATCCGAGGTCGGATTTGAGCACTTTGACATTGTAGACTAGGGTTTGGGGCCGTTCCGGCCGCGATGGCGCTGTCCATTTTGCCAAATTTCTCAATCTTTTCCTGCTGTTTTTCTGTGTAAGTTTCTCCTTTGAGCGAAGTTTCTGCTCTAGTTTGTGATTGTATCTGGTATCTTTTACCCATATTGTGTGAGCTGTTTGCCCCATTGGTGTTGGCCCAAGCTCATTTGTATCTAAACATCAGAAATTCTCCTCTTTTGAGCTGAGTTTTTTGGGTGTGTGTGTGTGTGTGTGTGTGTGTGTGTGTCTGTGTGGAGTGGGCAAGTGGATAGTCTCTCTCCTCTCACTCCAAAGGTGTGTTCCCTGTCTTGACCAGGTGTGTTGTGTAAGCCGAGTGGTGCCCCATAGTGTGTGTGTGTATCTTCCCAAGAGTGTGTGTCGGGTCGTTATAGAGGCGCTCTGTGTGTTTTCATCCTGCTCACACCGTTACTTATGATGAAGCTATCTCTTCACCACAAAAGGATCAATGGCAAGAGGCTACGGAAGTAGAGTAGGATTCTCTTATCTCTAAAGGTACATGGATACTAACTGAATTACCTCTTGGTCGTACAACTATTAAATGTAAGTGGGTGTATAAAACAAAAGTAAAAGCACATGGATCTTTTGACAAGTTCAAGGCGCGTTTAGTTGCAAAAGGTTACTCCCAAGTAGCTGGTGCTGATTATCAAGAGACTTTTTCACCAGTTGTTCGCATTACAAGTGTTCGAGTTTTATTGGCATTTACTGTTCCATTTGATTTAGAAGCTCATCAAATGGATGTGCGAACTGCTTTTCTTAATGGTGACTTGGAAGAGGAAATTTATATGGAACAACCAGAAGGGTTTGTTATTCCAGGTAAAGAAGACCTTGCTGCTCAACTCCACAAGGCACTATATGGTCTCAAACAAGCTTCGCGAGCCTGGTATACAAAATTTGATCTTTTTCTCACCTCTAAAGGATTCATCTCTTGCTCGTCAGACCCCAAATTATACATAAAACGCCAAGGTAGCCTTGTTTCCAATGATTTGGGATTTCTTCAGCAAGTGAAAAAGTTATTGTCTTCTGCATTCGCTATGGTGGATCTTGGAGAGATTCACTCTTGTCTTGGCATTCAAATCCAACGGAACCGTACAAAAGGTATTTTATTCCTTCGACATTCAAAGTTTATTGCAGATACTATTCAAAAATTTGGTATGGAATCTACACATTCAGCCAACACACCTTGTCTTGCGAGCTCTACAAAGAATAATTCTGACAATGGCGGTCAACTTGTCACAAATCAACCTTATGCTAACTTGATTGGATGTCTTCAGTTTGTTGGCATGAACACTCGTCCTGATATTCTGTTTGCTGCTAACTATCTTGGACAACATCTTGCATGTCCTTCTCTTAAGCATTGGTCTGCTGCAAAGTGTGTATTGAAATACTTGAAAGACACTACAGATTTTGGTTTAGTCTATCGACGACAACTCACATCGGATTCTATGCAATATCTTTCTCTTTTGGGTTACACAGATGCAGACTGGGCAAGCTCACATTTATCTATGCGATCTACTAGTGGAAATTGCTTCTTTATAAATGGTTGTCTTGTTTCTTGGACCAGCAAGTAACAACGTTGTGTTGCAGTTTCTACGACTGAGTCAGAATATGTTGTGGCATCACTTGCAGCTCGTGAGTTGATTTGGCTTCGACAAATGCTGGTTGATATTGGTCACTCTCCTCTTTCTAGCACACCCTTGCGGTGTGACAACCAAAGTGCTATTAGTCTTGCAAAAGACTATGTTCAACATAACAAGTCAAAGCACATTGCTGTCCATTATCATTATGTCAGGTATGAAGTACGCAAGGGAACCATTATGGTTGAACACTGTCCAAGTGACCAGATGATTGCAGACATTTTGACCAAAGGCCTCAATGAGTCACATTTCATCCTCTTGCGCTCGGAGCTTGGAGTTGCTTCGGCCTCACTCTTTTTAGATTAGCTTCTTTTCTATTGTAATAGCTTTGTACATATGACATTTTAATCTTTTAGGTACCATGCACTATGCACACTCCACATTTGCACCTTGTGATATCTAAGTCACTTGAATATTTGTACTTAGATGCACAATTCACTTTCACATCATCACCGCTGGTTCATATTTCACATTGTATAGGGGCTTGGGTTTTTCCCTTGAACTCCCCAAGGGTTTTTCATCCAAAGCTAGAGACCTTTGTTTGAGTGGGGGTGTTGGAGCTATATATGGCTCACTCTACTGAACTTGGTCTCACCTATATATTTGTATCTTGTCCTCAATATGAATCAGTCTTTGGGAGCGTATATGGTGTGTCTCTTGTCTCGTCTCTGTCTCTTTCTCTCTACATCTCAACAGTGCCAATAGAAAAGAACAGAATGAACAGACCTTTAGCACTTCAATAACAACTGAAGTGAAAGAGAGAAAGATGACACGCGACACGGAGTGGCAGAATTGCACCCCAGAGAGTATTGGCCCCAAACCTTGGCGTCCCTTTCGGTATTTCTTTATATTGCATCATCAAAGTACAAGTCGGTACTCCAGACTCGGCATCTTCTCTAGGAAGCATGCCATAGAATAAGCCCTAGCCTCATATTTAAAGGCCCTTGGCCTGAAAAGCAGTTACAGTAAAAAGCCTTTAGAACTCAAAAGCTTCTGGTCCAAAAGCAAAGCCGAAAAGCTACCAGTGTAAATCACAAAAATTCGTACAGCCTGCCACGTCAGCAGCCAGCACAAAATGCGGAAATCTCCCTACTGCCCTTAGGGTTAGGGTTAGGGTTTTTGGCAGTAAAATTAGGGTTTGTAGGTTTTAGGGTTAGGGTTTCAAGAATTAAGGTTTGCAGGTTTTAGGGTTAGGGTTTCTGCTCTTGGGCAGCCACATCATCACTTTGTGACAGTTTAGTCCCCTCGGCCACATCTGTAAGTTGGCTCCATTTTTTGGGCTTTGACACGTCAGCAGTCTGTTACACCGATGCTCTTGAGAGTGAGGGCCCAAGGGTCCTTATAAACAGGAAGAGGGATCCCCAAAAGCACTAAATCCCAAAAGCAACTCAAAAGCTCAATAAACTGCCAAAATCTGCCAACAACGTGAATCGTTGAAATCCGTACAACCTGCTAGATCATCACAACAACGCAAAACGCGGAATTCCTTACAGCCTGCCACGTCACCAGTTAGCGCAATTTACGGAAATCTCCTCCAGAGATCAAGCTTTTGATTCTTAGGGTTTAGGCCCCTCAGCCGGTGCTTCACGAGTTCTTCAAGTTGTTGGGTTGGGATTTTTAAATCCTAACACCTTTTTAGGCCCTATGCCCAAATCTTCTGCAAGTTCTTCTAGGATCAGTTTCTTGTTGTCCTCTCGGCCATTTTCCTTCCAGTTGGGCATGCCACGTCATCACTTTGTGACATCTTCAGTGTAGTTCCCCACAACATAGATATTGTCAAATTGTTGCAGGAACTATAAGGCTTTCTTGCTATTTTTCATCCAAAAAAAGGTGAGAATTTTTTGTTATAGATCCACCGTCCTTGAAGTCCTTTGGTTGATGTAATGCAAATCCAGGATGTGAATAATAGGGGCAAGCATACGGGCTGCAACTGTTATACCTAGGTGGCGGTGGGGGAGGTGGTGGCAACAGTGGTGGCAAAGGCGGTTGTCCCATTGCGTGCGGGAGCACCTGAGGCACACACAGATGTGCACGCTCCGCCCAAAACGATCCAAAACAGAAAATTACAGCCTGCTGTGTTTTTCTGCAGGTTTAGGGTTTGGCACCTAAACTGCACGACATCGCCAGGGGAGCCTCGGGAAAGCCTTGGGATGCTTAAACAGGGCTTTGGTCACCTGACAATGGTAAAACAGGGAATTATATCACGCTGAAATTGACATGCAGCTCATTGGAAAGATTCAAAATCGGAAGGGAAAGTGTCCTTGACGTGTACTTTTGACCTACAGAGGTTTTTGCGCCGTTATGCTGGCGAAATTGGGTCAATTACAACCATAGAAAGGTTTAGACAGCTTGGTGAGAGTTAGGCAAAAGTGTTTGGATCGTCTATTTGCAATAAGAATAAAGAAATACCGAAAGGGGCGCCAGTCTTCGGGGCCTACAGGGTGTCGCTGTCTGCTTGGTAGCACTCTAGCTGCCAGGCCGTGGTTTATTTGAAGTGTTAATTCCAGTCACAAGTCTATTCGTGAAGCTCCTCTGTGTCGTAAAGTTGAAGTAAAGTTTTTCAAGTAAAGAATCGGGTGAAAGCTAAAGTCTACCGCTCTACGGGCCGGTTTCATAGTGGACCCCTCTATTATTGCCCGTGGGTGGAGCTAGGGAAGCTTGCTAAAGATGTGCATGAATAGTAATTTTCACCTCCATTGGGGTGTGTGGGTGACTGGAGGAGAGTGTCCTTATCTCTCTGAATTTGTAGTGAGAAACGACCCAACTGTCTCTGCCATCTGGTCTCGACTTTAATAGCACTCTTAAGTGTGGGTTGTCATGTCAAAAAGATTGTATGTCGGCCATGTAAGGTCTCATAAGCTCCTCATTCTCCATCATACCTCCACATATCTTGCAGGCATAGTTACCCGGAAAGGAAAATTGGAACGGGAAACAGGGAATAGCGACAGGCATGAAATGCCATTCCCTATTATGAATACTCACATTTGAAACATGGAACGGGAAGTTGGAATGGGAACCGGGAAGGGTCATTCCTTGCTATGTTTGGAGGTCCTCTAGTACATGTCAATTTGTGCTACCTACTCAAAGTTAATCTCTAGTCTATAAGATGAGACCCTGGGCTGGCCAATCACCACTCTAGCACTAGGTGGCATACGTGAGTTCATATATCATGACCGCTGGATAGGATCATGTAGTGATCTTTGTAATACAGCATCTTTGGTGGAAGAGGTTGCTTGGGTGTAATCCATGTCTTCGGATGTATAATTGTTAGAGATCTTGTCTGAAAACCCGGTCCCTCACTCAATCCCTCACTTTGTAAGAGGCATATAAATGGTGCGTCTTGATCGCCTTGAAATAGTGGGAGCCCCTCTATATCCAAATCATGTGCATTAAACCACTGTGTCATCTGTGCATACCATGATCTGTGCATAAAATCCACATGCCTCTGCCAACTGCCTAGAGGCTTCAAGAGCTTTGTATGAAAGTTTGTCGTGCGATAGGTCCCTCAATCTCTAAATGGAACATACTGTTTGAAAGAGAGCGTGCACCAATATGGACAGTGTGGCGCCAGCTCCTCTTTGATAATATGAAGTGGGACAAAGGGTTTGCAACAAAGGATCTAGAGATTGTCATAACCTGCAGACTGAATCACAGTCTCTCAATTTGTGTCCACCATGAAGCTGTAAGTTCAAGTGCCCAACCTGATGCTGCATACATCATGCCACGGGTAACCAAGGTGCCAAAAAGCCACCCCTTTTTCTGCGGGACTCTTCGAAAGGCGCCGAGTGACAGCAACGCTCTAGTATGGCTAGTGCAGCATGCCCTCTAGTGAGCCTGTCTCTGGCTGCGCTCAACATGTAAATAGCAGGGTGTGGTCACTATGATCGTAATCCCAAGCTATGCGTATGAGTCCACTGGATCTTTAGCTAGTGTAAATAGGACTACTACAGACCAGGTTGGATGTATGTAAAATCAGAACCTTGGTCTTCCCAAGGTTCACAACGAGACTCATCAAAGCTTGCATATGGAGCTGTAGTTCCTTCCGTGACTCAGCGAACACGACAATATCATAAACATGTAGCTTTAAATGGACTAGAGCGCCAGCCAAATCGACCCCCGCACCCCTTGCACGGAGAATAAACTCTGATATCTCATCAACGTAGAGGCAAGATAGAGATTGCTTCATACCAATCGTGCAATGGGGTCAGAGGTACCCCTTGGGCAGCGTACTTGGCCTATCACCTACTCGTAAAGAGAGATAATCCCCCAAATCATCTTCAATGGCACACCCATTGTCTGAAGGTGCAAGAAGAATCTGTTACATGGAATAGCAGCAGTGTAGTCTCCTCTTTTGCACCTTTGGTTGATCGGTCAAGAAGCGCAGAGTAAAGACACGCTCTCTGATTTTGTAGTCCACTTGGATAATAGGAACCTCATCGTCTCTCATGGCTGACAAGTTTACTGCGATAGCTTTTGTTGCTGCTTTTCTCTTCTTACTTATGAACTTGGTAGAGAAGGCTCCTCTAAAACACTCCCGTCCTAGGGCTCATAGACCCTTGCTCTCCGCATAAGATCTCAACTCTGCTTCCAACACTGCTACATAAAGTTTGGCCAATGTATGGCCAATCATGATGATCCTATGTTTCCCAGGTCAAGTGTCCCCTGACTTCTTGATAGACACATGGTGCATCTAGTCCACTCTACTAGTAATCCCTCTGTTGGTGCCTACGGCGTATATGAGATGCTCAATTTACAAACCTGTGTGATCTGTGGAACAACAATGCTGCATGTGGCCAATAGCCCTCTCCACCATCGTAGATGTGGCTAGGCGTGGAATCTTGAGCAGCTCGAATCGGTGGCTATCTAGGAACCTGATAAGAGTCTTTATGCATAGTCATGCCATCTTTATGGATCCTCATTGAGGGGTGGTGGGCGGGGCTCTCATAGTGACACCATGCCAAGACTGAATTTCTGCTCATGACTAGGTGGTAAAACTCGAGCTCCTTGGCCTGCTCAACCTCCCTCCTTTTACAATGAGTGAGGGTTCTCATGTCTTTGCAAACCTCTCGGCCAGTGATCTCAGCTAATGCACACTGCATACAAAGTAGCTTTCTGTGCTGGTCATTATACCATCTGCTCTAGGGCAGTGTTGCTTAAGTGAGTATCGTGTGGGAAGTTGCCAAGGCTGATGCGTACAAGATGGACAAAAAATTGGGTAGTGAGTATCTGAAGTGCTCTGACAAGTTAGTGGTGTGGCACCACCAAGTTTCATCCCGGTCGAGGAGTCTAACCCCTACGAGAAGAAGAAGAAGAAGAAAAAGAAGATCTACCAACTTACTAAAGACTAGCCGAGAGGCCTAAGAGACAAAGTGGGTTGGGATAATAAATCCTAACCCAACCAACTTACAGGAACCTTGGCCAAGGGCCTAAACCATAAATAAAGCAGATGCTTTTGGTACTTACAGCTTTTGTGTGAGAGTGCCTGTGTGTGGAAGAGAGAGAGAGAGAGAGAGAGAGAGAGAGAGAGAGAATAGACCACAAACACAAGGTATGATGGAAGAGGGGCGATCAGCCCCCCATGACTACCATGAGCAGAAGACACTACAAGAGGTTGTGTGCTCTTGTGACGCTGTTAGCGACGGAAATACACTGGGTTTTTATAACCCCCGACGTCGCTAAAACCGTCGCTACGAGCGTTGCTATATGCGTCGCTATATAGAGACGCTCATAGCGACGCTTATAGCAACGTTTACACTGCAGACTATAGCGACGCTACAGAGCCATAAATAGCGACGGTTATAGCGACGCCCGAGAGAATTTTTTTTTGGTGGCAGGGCATTGAATGCCCTGCCACCCATCAACCATATTGTACTTGATTCACTTTTTAAAAAAAGTGCAAGGGTAGATAATAGACCCAAAATAGTCACCCACAAGACGCATTGTTTGCAAAATTGATAATTGTACAACATCATAGGCATAAAGAATTGATTGGCAAAAGGAACTGCGGTGACAAATGTAATAATATACATGGTTCAAAAAGAAGTATAAAATCCATCTCATGATACATAAGCTATGAGAAACCCTAAACTAATGCTATCTAGCTACGGCTAAACTGACGTCGTCTAGTCAGACGTCTCATCGCGTCCAAGCGGCGTATCTGTCGAATTCTGCAAAAAAAGACAATAAGACAGCTTTCAGTAAGTATAAACATATAACGACATTTATAAAACAATACAAAAAATAAAAAAGAGTAAACCCTAATACTAACCATGCTGCCGCGAGAACTGAGAATGTCCATCAGGACGTTTAAGCCCTTCCTGTCTGCGTACTCGCGCTCGTACGGTGTGGGATCACGTCCTGTCATCGACCACTGTCAAAACATACAAAGATTTCATTATGTTAGAATTAAAAAACTCATAAACCCTAAACTATCGAACATAAAGAGCAATGTGAAAACACTTACAAAATCGGCCTCAAATGATGCCCATCCACCGCTCCCCAAGTGGTGCGAGCTCCCTACCTCTACTCGCGCTCTGGCTGCATCCTTTTGTTGCTTCCACTTGTCGAGATTCTCGCGCGTTGCTTTCTTCGCATTCTTCCAATCTTCTTTGGCCAGCCAATCTGGCCTGTTCCACCCATTCTTGATTGCTTTTTGCACTTCGGAACGCTTGTGTTTGCAGTATTCGCGCATTCGAATCTTCATCAGGTCTTCATTGAAGCGCTGATCCCGTGTTGGAACGGGAAACTCATCATGAAGTATGCTGATGACTCTGTTTTTTAAATCACTTGGTACTTCACTCCATTTGTTTAGTATGTAGTGTCTAAATAACTGAGAGCAAAGATCAGACATGCGCGAGATCACCTTCTTGCCGTCATCATCCATGATGATGCCGCCGCTGAAGTCGATGGAGTAAGACAAGCCCTCTGGCCGGTGACGCGTGAACCTGGGTGTCCTGGCAGGGGTCTCTAGCGGCGTGTCGATGGGGGTACGGACGTCAGGTGTCTCCTCCGGCGTCTGGGCCCCGAAGCGAGGAGTGTCGAGAGGGGTGGCTCCTGGCGGAGTAGGTAGAGGTGTGTAGCTTCTAGGAACAGTCAGCCGTGCAAAACCTGGCGTAGATGGCGATGTTGTGGCTGGTGTGGGGGCGGGCAAAGAAGGGGAGGGTAAAGAGCCTCGTTGAACACGAGGCGGTGTGGAGGCATCGGTGGTGGAATCCGGTGTCTAGACGAGTGTGAAGCTCGTCTCGTCGACGCCGAAGCTTCGGAGCGCGCCGAATGCTCCGAAAGAGAGGGAGATGCGGATGGAGTAGGAACGCGCGATGATGCGCCAGAGCGATGATGCTCCACGTACCACTGTCTCTGCTGCGGTGACAAAGAAGAAAGAAACTCCTCATCATCCATACCTGCATTAAACACACGAATATTTAAACTTAATATTGAATGAATAGAGTAGACAATGACGCAAAGACCATTAAATACAATGACGTAATGACGCATATAAATGCAATGACGCAATGAATTGAGTGATAGAAGAGGCAAGTCGAAAACTCAGAATTTTCAATCAAAAGATGTGAGCGCGAGTAGAAAAGAGCGTTATACACCATGGAAGGTACTTAGAGAGCCAGAGCTTTTACAACACGGAGCAAAATTGTTCAAATACAATTTTTGTGGCTTTAAGAGATCTCTCTCTCATCCTCGCATAACTCAACATAACTTCCTATATCTATATAGAGATCTCCGTTTAAACACATATCCTCTGTTTCATTTTGTAGCTCCTCTGCATGCACCCCATATAGAGTAGTAGCATCTTGATGCTCGTCTGGCACCACCGCAGCGGCTTCTGATTGAGCATCTTCTCTGATCTCCTCCATTGATGCCGTTGTGATTGGCACATGGTAGCCTTCATACGTCCTTGCACTACGAGGGGCTACCTCTATGACGTACCACCAGTTTGATGTAGACTTTGTAGGATGAAATATTACCTGCCAGAGCCACATAACTTACATGAGAGCTTTCAAGCACATAACTTGTAAAAGGGGGATGTTAACTATTTACATACTTACTTGTTCACAATGCTCGGGTAGTACGAAAGTGTCTCTTAGGTCAGTCCATTTCATAGTAGAATCCACCTCAAGAAAACCAGACTCTCCTCTATGCACAGTAGCGTTGCGACCCTCCATGATTATCTTGAACCATTGCACGTCGAACAAGTCGACAAAAAATCCTCTGTAATCGATCCTCAAAATCTCTTGCAGCGTGCCGAAGTAAGTGAGTTCCGCCACCACAGGATCTGCATCAGAGGAACGTCGTCGACTAGACTGTTCAAATTTTGCCGTGATTCCACAATCTTGAGTAAAACGCTTTTTGTCGATTCGTTCCACCCTAAAATGTCGACCTTTACACCATGCTGCTGTGTATGACTTATACTACAACGAACAAAGATTATGAGTGGCCGTTCAAACGTTTATAAATAAAGTCACTTGCTAGTCGTACATTGCAAACTTACCTTGGTCGCGCAACCCCGAGAGTACTCCCACTCTTCCTCAGTCACTTCGTCACCGCATTGTTGTGCGCTTTTCAATTGGTTGTGCAACCATCTTAATCTCATGAAGGTTGGTAGGCTCTCCAAAACCGCTGGATAGTGCATCGACGGTCGTCTTCCCCGTCTCCACTCGATTCATGCCCTTTGTCGCTCTTGCTTTGCATCCTCATATTGTGAAATCAACTTTTGCATCACTGGATTGTGAAGCATGCAAAATCGGTTGATTTTAGCCTCTAGATCTTCCATCATCTTCTTCTCAACACCGAGATTGCACATGACAATCCCAGATATGCGCTCATCATCTATGGTTCGCCATAGCGTGTCCCGGGATTTATCAAATCCGTCTAGCCACTCTCCAATGTACACTAGGGACTCTGATACCAACCAACCTTCTGCCATGCTACCCTCCGGACGTGCCTTTTGACGCACATATCCCTTAAGCGTTTTCATGAAACGTTCTAAGAAGAACATCCATCTGGAATGAACTGTGCCAGCTATTTCCACCTCATCAACTATGTGAACAAGAAGATGCACCTGAATGGTTAGCATTGTAGTAGGAAAATGTTTCTCAAACATGCACACAAGCTCCGCAGCATTTAGTTTGGCGAATGGTATGGAGTCTACGTTGATCTCCTTTTGTGAGATCCATTGCACCAGCTTTGCAAGTTTGTAGATTGTGTTACGGATGTCGAGAGACAAACATCCCTCAATGGCAACCGGTAAAATAAACTGTAAAGTATGTGCAGCAATGATATTAAAGTCCACATTTTATGTAATGATATGAAAGTCCACTATGAACGCACCTGACATATTTTATGCCAATCGTGTGACTTCAAACCGGTAAGCTTTCCTTCTTTAGTAAAACACGTTCGGAGCGAGTGCATTACGCCAGTGGGGGTCCGCAAAGTTCGAATGGTCTCTTTTACTTTGCGTTCTTGGGTTCCTGTGAAAATCCATGGTGCTTTAGGGAGTTTTATCGATCCATCAGACGCTGTTTGCGGCCAATATTGCTCCGTACGATCCGCATTTCTAAGGTCAACTCGGGCTCCCAAAGTATCTTTCTTGCCGGTCAGATGGTCCCATAGTAGATTACCCACATTCTTGAATATGTGCATTGGATCGAGCAAGTGATTGATCATGAGTCGGGGCCAGTATGGTAACTCGTACCATAGAGATAGTCTCTTCATCCCTAGAGGCAATCCGTCATCACACATCTCCTTGTGCTCTAACCATGCTTGTGCAGACATCCTTGGTGGCTCTCTTTCCAAAAAGCCGTCGCGTAACACATGATTCTCTGGAAGATACGCTTGATGACCTTCGTAGATTTGCTTCTTCAATGAGGGTGCCCTACGTGCATTCAGTCTAGGTCCACATGTGACACATGCTCTGTATCCGCTTGTTTGAAGCCCTGCATGTATACACATGATAATAGATCAACTATGGGAAAAAACAAGATTTACAGTGTCTGAGTGAGGAGTGTCAATAGATCACCTGAGAATTCTGTTAGCCCGGGATAGTCATGCATGGTCCACATTAGAATGCCTCTGATCAAAGCATTCCGTCGTCCTGTGTGTCGGCTCATATCCACCACCTCTATGCCAATCCACAATTGTTGTATCTCTTCCAATAGTGGACGAAGATACACATCCATATTCCCCACTTTATATCGCCCTGGCACAATCAAGCTTAAAACCATAGGTGCCCCTTCTTCGTAGTCAACCACGGGGGAATGTTGTAGTTGATGATGACAACGGGTCATACACTATAAGATGTTGATCTTTGACCAAATGGATTTACGCCATCCATAGCCACGCCTAAGCGCAAATTTCGAGCTTCCCTGACAAAATCCGACCATGTTCCATCTATATGTTTCCACGCTACGCAATCTGCAGGAATTCGCAGCACACCATCCGAAGATTTATTCTCCTCATGCCATGATGCTAGGGCGGCCATGGACTTACATTCGAAGAAATGCTTGATGCGAGGAAGCAGAGGGAAATGTCGCAAAACCTTTTGTGGAATTTTTGTCCCGTGGAGATCTACTCGATATCTTTCGGAATCACATTTCGGACACTTCTCCATGTCTATGTATTCCCCTCTGAAAAGAATGCAGTCATTAGGACAAGCGTGGATAGAATTGTAATCCATCCCCAAGTTTCGCAAAATCTTTCTTGCTTCATCTCGGGAATCTGGCATCACATTGTCAGCTGGTAGTATGTGCTCTTTTAGCAATCTACACAACATAAAAATATGATACAGTCGTGTAAAAATCTATCAGATCATTATACATTTAGAGTTTTATTAAAGTAAACTAATTGTAATAGATCACCTGAAAAGCGTTGTGCCGCTAGTGTCACTCCATCCAAACTTTGCCTGCATGTTGAGAAGAACCAGGAGTGCTTTCAATCTAGACATACGTGCTCCATTATACAATGGCGTATCGGCTTCACTTTTCATATCATCATAGATAAGCCTTTCTGAATCCATGATCGTCTCGATCATTTCATCAATCTCGGGCTCAAACATTGCCTCGTTGGGAATGTGCTCTGCATGATCATCCCCCGAGCTGTCAGAGGCTACATCTTGTGGCCTCACATATGCTGCTTGACCAAAGCGCCTGCGAACACGTCTATTGGGTTGCAAGATTGCTGCTTGTTGGCCAGCGTCAGAGTCCAAGGAGTTATAATTGGCAACAACTCGATCTATAATAGATGGATCGAACTCGCCAAATTCGCGAACGTGCTGCAAAGAAACACGTCTTGTCCGTCGCACAGCATGCTTGCATTGATTACAAGGACATAAGACCTTCGTTGAGAGATAGGTGTTTCGGTTGGACGGTCCCACATCCTCGTCACTACTCATAATGAGGATAAAAAACTTATACCTTGGACAACAAATTTAATATTCTATTGGAATTCTTTGTCTTATCTCTCTCTGTCTCTCTCTCTCTCTCTCTCTCTCTCTCTTTACCTCACATTCTCTAGTCATGTCCAATCCCCGCACACCTCGGTCTAGAGGTGTACGGAGATCAGAACCACCGGGTTATAATCTCGTCTTTATTGGTCAATACCTATATTTGTGGGTACAAGAAATCTACACACCCACGTCTACATGATACTGCATGTAGTGGACAAAACCCCTTTGCCTCTTCTCTAGCTGTAGCACTTCACAGCATCTTAACATCTTTTCACAGTAGATCTTTTCACTGTTCGTCTAACTCTAAACCCTAAACCGTAAATAATTCTTGCGTGGACTCGATCTAACGTAAATAAGCGTAAATCTAAATAAACGTAAATCTAACTAAAAATAAACCTAAATCTAATTTAACGTAAGTCTACATCTAACCTAATCTTTAACGTCTTTTGAGATAGTTTCCTACGACGTTAAAACTCTCTTCTTCTTGTGTGTGTGTGTGTGTGTGTGTGGGTAAACCTAAATAAACCTAAGTCTAATCTAATATAACATAAATCTAAATCTAACGTAAATTATGTTATATTAAAAACAAAGAACTAAACTAACAGGGATTATAAGAACCTTAAAACTGATTTAACACATAATTTTTCACATAACTCGGCAAGAGTTGGCATTCTCATCACTAAAGATGTGAGAGTTAACTTCCGGCGGTGACGCTGCCTCATCTCCATCCACATCTGACGACAGCAATTGGCCCTTTAGACCGTTCTTGCTCTTGTTACTAACTTTGAAGTTGCTGTTGAATGACTAGAGGTTGTCTAGATGGTCATTGTGTCGGGGATGTAGTGACTCTTGCCGCCCTGAAGATCCACCTTCTTCCCTATCTTCTGAAGACATTTCACCAGTACTTTTGGATCGACGGAGCCCACCATGAGTAAAGGCAGCAATACCCTATATTCCATTGAGGGCTTTCTTCACCCGCTTCATGCAGGCATCGCAGTCTATGGAGACCTAAATCTAATCTAATATAACATAAATCTAAATCTAGCGTAAATAAACATAAATCTAGTTAAAAATAAACCTAAATCTAATTTAATGTAAGTCTACATATAACCTAATCTTTAACGTCTTTTAAGATAGTTTCCTACGACGTTATAACTCTCTTCTTCTTGTGTGTGTGCGCGTGTGTGGATGTGTGTGCCAATAAAAAGAGATAAATGGTATAACCTTTCTATCACCCATGCCAAGTATGATAGATTGATTATGCCATTTCCTTATTGAATAATAGGTCTTGAGTTCAACTCCTCGTCGGATAGATCTTTAGGTCTTTTAATTTTAATTAGTTTCCTACGACGTTAAATTAGTTTCTCTCTCTTTCTCTCTCAATGTATGTGCGTTTTTTTGGATCGTATGCATGTTTTCTCTCTCTTTTCCTCTCTCAATGTGTGCGTTTTTTGTTTATGCATGTTCTCTCTCTCTTTTTCTCTCTCAATGCGTGCGTTTTTTGTTTATGCATGCTCTCTCTCTCTTTTCCTCTCTCAATGTGTGTGTGCATTCTTTGTTTATGTATGTGTGTGTGCGTTTTTGTTTTTGTTTGTACTCTCTCTCTCTCTCTCAAAAACACTATGTGTGTGTGTGTATGTGTGTGTGTGAGAGAGAGAGAGAGGGAGAGAGAAAGAGGGGAAGGGAACATGAGAATGAGGAGAGGGAAGGAGCATACCTGGCTCTCCTTCCTCTCCTCGTGTGTGTGTGTGTGTGTGTGTGTGTGTGTGTGTGGAGAAGAAAAAGAGAGAGAGAGAGAGAGAGAGAGAGAGAGAGAGAGAGAGAGGAGAGCCTTACCTGCTCCTTGCTTGAGGGCGCCGAAAAACTCAGATCTGAGATCTGAGTTTTTGGGCGCGCTCGGTTATTTTTTTAGCCCAGCCGGCGTCGCTATGAGCGTCACAAATTTACAAAGAAATTTGCGACGCTCATAGCGACGCCGGGAATTTTTTTTTTGAGCGTCGCTGTGTGAGCGTCGCTAATATGAATAGCCTCTTGTAGTGAGACCCTGTCAATACATCAGATGATCTTTGTGTGATGAGATGTGGAAGTGGCCCCATTTATAGGTGCCCAAGGGAAGGTAGGGCAAGGCCTGATAAAAATCCCCATGACCCAACAGAAAAATGATATATGGAAATATATGAGGGTGCCCGGACAAAAGTGGACGCCCGGCCCCAAACTCAGGCGGTCGGACCAAGTACAACCTAGACTCTAGGTGGCCATCTCGGAGACACACTAGCCGTACAAGTATGCGGTAGACTTGTGAAGCAACATAGTAGTGTAAGTCTAGCACCCCTTCTCAACACCTGATGCTGAACAAACCGCATGAAGCCAACAAGGTGTTGTTGGTGACTATGTGGTACATCACTTCTTGCTGGATCTTCTCGAGTTCTTGTATCAACCAGGTAGAGAGGCTGATTAGGAACTTCCTTTGGTCAGGACGTGACACTCACATAGCCCGAGCCAAAGTGGCTTGGCAGGTCATCACTCTTCCTTGTTCACAGGGAGGGCTTGGGATCATTGACCCAGCACAGTAGAGTAGAGCCCTTCTTGGGAAGGTCAGAGGACTTCTTCCAGGTAAGGAGCCCTGGAAGGAGTTCTTGCTATAGCGGCTTCGTGCTAGAGTGCCTCAGGCTGGAGGCCCCTGGTGAGCTTCGACCATATGGATCTTCACAGAGATGCGCAGAGTTGGTTTGACCAGGAGACTGGAGGACCGCTTCGCTGTGAGTTTGCTTCGATCTTGGGAGCTCTTGCGGCAAGGCCTGGAGTAGAGACAACCTACTTGCACGGAAGAGCGCCTATGGCAACCCCTTGTCTGGAACCCCATGGTTAGCACTCAGAGAGGCCACTTGGTTGGTAGTTGGCCTCATGTTTCATGGGGTCCCATGGCGGCGGGTCTAGCGCGCTCTTTAGGGGACTGGTTAGAGTTCACAGGCTTGTTAGAGGAGGTGCAGGGTTTCGAGCTATAGGGAATGAGAGGGGTGCAGAGCATGTGCCAGCACATCTCAAAGGCAGTTCCAGCTGAGTGGCTCACGCCTCTCGAGCCAGGTGGATGGGAGCCTTCACACGACTAGAGGTTCTCATCTCAATCAGGGCCTGCTCAGAGACTGTTCCATCCCTTTTCTTCAAGCTTCAGGGTGGGGGACGCTTATAGGGAGTTGCAGTAGAGGCCCTGCAGGTGGTAGAGTGTTGTTTTTAGAGGATCCTAGTAGTGGGCATCTATGGGAGGACTTGGTGCTAGCATATGGTAGAACTCTATGTCAACCATGAGACAATAGAAGAGAGTGTGACCGCTTAACATTTTGAGAAATAATTGCCTTTCTACAAGTCCCCATGCTAAAAAGAAACCAGTACTTAACAAGCTCAAGCCCAATTTTTAGAGAGTAGAAAAAATCAAGAGGCCAGAGCCCACATATGACTTGTTTCCATGTGATCTAGGTTTGGAAAGTGTAGCATAAAAGGAATTGTAGATGATTCCACCAAGCCATTGCAATAGGATAATACCAAAAACAATGTTTCCTAGTTTTTTTAATGAGTGTGCCATAAAAAAATCTTTTTTTCAAGAGAAAATTGAAGAGTACCAAAGACTTCAAAGTCATCTTAACTACCATGAATACCCCACGCCAATCGTGTTTGCAATGAACTGCTATGCCTACCATTGCTATACCCAATCGTGTTTTCAATGCACTACTATATCTACCATGCCACTCAAAAGAAGGAAGAGAAACCAAATTGTAATGTGAAATTTTGGCTTTCCACAAGGGGTTTGAGACGAGTGTGCCTACCAATCCTATAATCTTGATGCTCGAGGATGGATGGAAGTTGGATAATATGCACATAGATGATTCTAGGATGCACACAAATGGACAATAATGGTGCGACATCAATATTAGCATCTTTCTTTTGAGCAATGATCGTCACACCTTTATTATTAATTGCTTTGCTTTAAATTCCCAAACCCCAAGGATAATGCAAGTTCCTTTTTTAAGTGACTTCTATGGAAAAATTAGATGGAAAAGAAAGTGTTTTGGAAGTGCTAATTTGTAAGCAGCCGGGGCTTAGATTTATAAGTATTTATGAAAAAAAAGTTCATTATCAAAACAAAACCATCAACACGAGGGAAGAATAAGAAAAACATTAGGGAATGTAGTAGGGCGAACTTTATACATATGTGTGTGTAATTTACAATTTGACATCAATGTACAAATTACACCCACAAAGGTGGGCACAAGTTACCCAATGCAGAAGTTGATGGCACCCATTGAGCATTATAGGCCGTAAGCCTTGAACCCTCAACCTTGGGAGTACATCATAAGGGCTCAACAAACTGAGCCACACTCTTTGGATGGCAATTGAAATTTGTTTTTTTGATGCCTTTAAATGCTCTCATTGAGTGTATTATGTGTCTGCTGCAATGTGCATATAGCTATGTGTGTTCACTCATTGTCATCGACATATATGTATCTTGGTTTTTTTGGTCATACAATTGTGAGTGGAGATGTTATATTAACTCTGCAAAGAATGTACAATGAACCTCAAGCAAAACACGTGCCTTGAGGGGACAATATTTCAAAAGAGGGGCTATAAACTTCATAAGCAGGAGACCCTGATTTATCCTTATCCAATAGTTCTATTCTTCCCTATGTGGAAAAACCCGAGTAGCCAATGCATTTTAATGTATGACTATCCTTTGGCTTGTGCAGTTGACCCTACTCTAGATCCTAATATATATCTAAGCTTAGTTCTTTCCCACACGAGTGATGCAGGAGAGACGACCTACACTCCAGCCTACCACAGAGCTTAATCCACAGAAGTGGTGCAGTGAGAGAGAGGAGTGTTGGGAGCTCATCAGTGGCCTAACCCTCTGGTTCATCTGGCGGGCCCGTTGCTTTCGCATCTTTGAGGCTCGCCCTGTGCCACTAGCAGAGACTGTTTGCGACTTATGGCTAGAGCTGATCCACACTCTCGGAGGACAGCTCGAGGGACTATAGAGCAGCTCTGACCGCATGCGGGAGCACAAAGAGGCTTTCCTTCAACTCTGGCGTCCTTGGCCTTTATACACCATGGTCCAAGGTGTACTCCAATGGCACTACCGACCACATGTGTGGATTTTCCTCCCTTTTCTAGCCCCATTGTACATATACTGGTTTTTTCATTGGGAGAGTCTCCCACCATGGTTGTTTTATCCCTCTCTTGAAGAGGTGGTTGTAGCCCTATGGGCCGTTTCAGTAACTAATAGAAGGATCTTTTTCTCAAAAACAAAAAAGTCTCCGCTGTGAAGGGGCCTCTGAGAAGAGGTGTGGTTAGACCGAGCTGTCTGCACCATGATCATCTTGTAGAAGTAGGGTAGAAGTAGGGAAGCCAGACTAGGTAGTCTACACTGTGAAAATCCTCTAAGACGAGGAAAGGCCATACCAATCTGTCTGCACCGTCTTGCTTGTATGATGTATCTTCTGCCTCCAATCCTCCAGTGTCAACCAAAACAAACTCCATGCCAACAACACCACCAAACTGCATCTCAGTGTGGCTCTCAATGTGAATGAGCTGGGAGTGGCCTATTGCCCACGTCAGGGGATAATTCTGTTGTAAGGTTACCGAGGGTGAGTGTAAGAAACTCTGAAGGTAGCAATCCAAAAGATCAGGAGTGTAAAAGAGAAACTGCATTACCATCCAATGCAAGCTTCGGGTGACTCCGGATGTAGTCGCGGGATGCCTGATCTCTCGCATCTAGCATGTAATCTCCAAGAGAGTGCAAGGCACTGAAGTCCCACTCCGGTCTGTAGATCCAAGCAATTAGCCTGTCCAAGAAGAGATCCAAGATCCTCTCCCTAAGTCCATGCAGATGCTCCTGTGTAAGCAAGTGATCTGACGTGTCGAGGTCAAGTGGTAAGTGTTTGTCACCCAAGGATGGTGGTGTCTGCTGTGGGAATGTCGTGATCCCATATGCCATGTGCATGGCCATATCTCGTGTTAGCTCCTCTGATGAGTGCATAGGTGTGTCCATAGTAAACCACAAGTCACCACCCCCTCTGGAGTGTGCAACCGCCGAATGATGGCTGAAATGAATGTATCTCCCAAGGATCGTACGCCGGTAGATGATCAAGTTGATGTCGAAGATACCATGTACTACAGCAGTCAATAAGAGACCGCATGAACCACCACTGGATGGTTTCCTGGTAGGAGGTAACTTTATCCTTTGTAAAAAACTCCAACCATGTGGCTGCTGTCCAGCCAAAAACGCAACTACGAGATGATGAAAACACTGCTGTCCATCAATTTTCAGCGTGCTCGTATGCTCCCATCATGGTCCGCAGCGGTGTAGAGGGTGTAGAGAAGGGTGGTGAATCACTATCACTGGCCCAGATGGGTTGAAAACAATCGAGTGTTTTCTCTCTTCCTCTGCCCCCCCCCCCCCCCCCTCTCTCTCTCTCTCTCTCTCTCTCTCTCTCTCTCTCTCTCTTTCTCTCTTTCAGTTATTCAACTTGTTTTGAAGTGATAAAGTGTTGCAAAGTTTTGAAGATTGTAGTTATCTTTGTGTTTCTGCCCGATATGTCGTCTGAAGTGATCAGAGTGGCATCAAAGATCACCTTGCTTCCTTGCCCTCTGCAAAAAATCAAAGTATGATTCTAACAACATAGACGGAGAACATGGAGATCACAACAGAGAAGAGGGAAATTTATTGACCCACAAGCCTTCAAAGGAGACACATGCTCAATACGTGGAGAGAGATGGAAGGAAAACCTTTTTGTTCCTTCATTAATCATTTGCCATTCTGACAAGCAAACCAGTCCTACACGAACCTAGACATGGAAGCTATGGAGATGGATGAAGAATGAACAACAAGAGATTGAGGAGAAGAAGAAACAGTATTTCTTTTTTCCCCTAAAAAGCTCTAAATACATGCTTTTTGATGTTTTTGTGTTGCAGGCCTCCAAACATCTCTTCAATGGTTCAGAATTTGAATATGCAACAGAAGTCAAAGTTGATCCTCTCGACAAGCCCTATGCATAGACACACGGATTTTCATAAAAAACTTAGAGTTTTCAACAACAAATTAGGGTTTTTGCAAAAAAATTCAACATGAGTAAAGTTAGTGTATTTGAAAGCTCTTTTTCTTTATATGCAGATAGCAGGTAATAGGAGTGAGGAACATGAATATGAAGCATTTGGGAGCGTCGGTGGCTTGAGAATGAATCCGATAATTTTTCGATTGACAATAAGAACCATAATTTTATTTTGTTTAAAGTATTTTATGAGTTTATGACAAATGATGATTTTGATTATGATTATGATAATCTTGGGTATGTGATTGGCATCCAAGCATGATCCAATGTTCTTTTATACGCATTGGCTATGATACAAGCCATACGACAGATTTTTAGAAGCGCTCAAAGTGTCTACAGCTAGCTTAATATCTATGGATTCATACACCGCATTTGAACATTGAGATTTTAATGCATCTTTGCATTGCATAGTGTGATTAATAGCATAGAGCATTGGCATTGATTTCCTGTGGCGAGCTAACAATTTTTACTTAATATTGGAGTTATGTTAGTGTATGCAAGTGTAATCAAGGACGATTACTATTCTTTAAGAGAGGGTATGTGACAAATCAGTGAGTGGAACCACCAAGTTCCAACCAATTTAATAGAGCCCAGCCGAGGAGCCTAAACCCTAGCAGAAGAAAAGAAGATCTGCCAACTTACTGACGATCAGCCGAGTTTATGACAAATGATGATTTTGATTATGATTATGATAATCTTGGGTATGTGATTGGCATCCAAGCATGATCCAATGTTCTTTTATACGCATTGGCTATGATACAAGCCATACGACAGATTTTCAGAAGCGCTCAAAGTCTCTACAGCTAGCTTAATATCTATGGATTCACACACCGCATTTGAACATTGAGATTTTAATGCATCTTTGCATTGCATAGTGTGATTAATAGCATAGAGCATATGCATTGATTGCCTGTGTCGAGCTAACAGTTTTTACTTAATATTGGAGTTATGTTAGTGTATGCAAGTGTAATCAAGGACGATTACTATTCTTTAAGAGAGGGTATGTGACAAATCAATGAGTGGAACCACCAAGTTCCAACCAATGTAATAGAGCCCAGCCGAGGAGCCTAAACCCTAGCAGTAGAAAAGAAGATTTGCCAACTTACTGACGATCAACCGAGAGGCCTAGAAGATTGTTGGGCATGTCAATATGATGAAGAACACAATATTACCACAAAACAACCACGTTTATCTAGAGACTCTTCTTCTTCTTCGTGTGAATATTGTGGACGATCTGATCATCCCACTCATATGTGCTATAAGCTTCGATTCGACACAGATCGGAATAGAGCATATGCTACTGAACATCGAAACAACATTGTACCAGAAACAAGCTGCGTCCTATGTTCAATTGCTCCAGACAGAATACTTCATGTACGTGATGGATCACTCTTTATTGTCGATTCTGGTGCTACAGGAAATATGACATATCAGTCTAAGTGGCTCCATAACTATCATCCACTGCCAGTTCAACGTGTTGTTTATCTTGCTGATGATACTACTTATCAAGTAAAGGGTATTGGAGACTTATATCTTGGTACCTTATCTTCTTCCACTCGAATTTTGCGAGGAGTATTACATGTACCAGATCTTCAACGTAATCTTCTTTTAGTTGCTAGACTTGTTGATCTTGGTCTGTTTGTTGGATGTGATCATACCAAATGCCAAATTGAGAAAGATGGATAGACTATAGCCACTGCTCCTCGAAACGGTAATTTGTTTGAACTCTCTCTCAACGATACTGTAGCAAATATTGTCACTGGTCCAGGTGATCATGATTGCAAAGTATGGCATCACCGTTTTGTTCATGCTGATTTCTCAAAACTCCTTGATCTTCAACGTCGTGATCTTATTCATGGCATGGATCTTAAAACCCATCCCCATATGGGAATTTGTGAATTTTTTGCTCTTGGGAAACACAATCGTAAAACCATTCCTCTTTCAAATACAACTCATTCTCATGATATATTGGATCTTGTTCATACTGATATATGTGGACCTCTACCTTCTTCGAGATCACAATATCGCTACTTCATTACTTTCATTGATGATTTCTCAAGGTATACGACTGTATTTCTACTTAGACAAAAATCTGAAGACTTATCTGTTTTCAAACAATTCCACAAGGCTGTGGAACTTCAAACTAGTCGTCACCTTAAGAATCTTCGTAGTGACAATGGAGGCGAATATGTTTCTTGAGAGTTTGTAAGTTACTGTGTTGACAGTGGAATTCATCATGAACACACTATTCCATATTCCCCTCAGCAGAATGGTGTTGCTGAACGAAAGAATCGCACTATTTTCAATGTTGTAAGATGTATGCTGATTTATTCTGGCTTATCTCGTGTTTTTTGGGCTGAAGCTACTTTGACAGCAACATTTATTTAGAATCATCTTCCTACTACTGCACCCTCTGGTAAGATACCCATCACAGCATGGACAGGTGACATTCCTTCTGTATCTCATTTTCGAACCTTTGGATGTATTGCTTATATTCATGTTCCCAACGAAACACGAACAAAGCTTGATGCCCCTGGTCTTAAAGTTATTTTTATTGGATATTCTGACACTTCCAAAGGCTACAAATTCTATGACCCTTCCTCCAAGAAAGTAATTGTGAATCGTGATGCTACTTTTAACGAACAGCTTATGGGAGGCTCATGGTCCATGGATGATTCTGATGATACTAAATCATTGCTTCAGGCTTTTCCATTTCTTTCAGAAGATGAAACCCTTCCTATAGAGCAACTTTCCTCTCCACAACCATCCATTCCAAATGTTGCCAATGATGATATTGATATTTTTGTTGATCTGCCTATTGATTTTGAACATGGATCATGTCATGTTTATGATGATGATATTGCTGATAATGCTTTTTCTACTTCTGAAGATCCCGTTACTTATGATGAAGCTATCTCTTCACCACAAAAGGATCAATGGCAAGAGGCTATGGAAGCAGAGTACGATTCTCTTATCTCTAAAGGTACATGGATACTAACTGAATTACCTCTTGGTCGTACAGCTATTAAATGTAAGTGGGTGTATAAGACAAAAGTAAAAGCAGATGGATCTTTTGACAAGTTCAAGGCGCGCTTAGTTGCAAAACGTTACTCCCAAGTAGCTGGTGTTCATTATCAAGAGACTTTTTCACCAGTTGTTCGCATTACAAGTGTTTGAGTTTTATTGGCATTTGCTGTTCAATTTGATTTAGAAGCTCATCAAATGGATGTGCGAACTGCTTTTCTTAATGGTGACTTGGAAGAGGAAATTTATATGGAACAACTAGAAGGGTTTGTTATTCCAGGTAAAGAAGACCTTGTTGCTCAACTCCATAAGGCACTATATGGTCTCAAACAAGCTTCGCGAGCCAAGTATACAAAATTTCATTTTTTTCTCACCTCTAAAGGATTCATCTCTTGCTCGTCAGACCCCAACTTATACATAAAACGCCAAGGTAGCAGTTTTGTGATTCTTGCTCTTTATGTGGATGATACCATCCTTGTTTCCAATGATTTGGGATTTCTTCAGCAAGTGAAAAAGTTATTGTCTTCTGCATTCGATATGGTGGATCTTGGAGAGATTCACTCTTGTCTTGGCCTTCAAATCCAACGGAACCGTACAAAAGGTATTTTATTCCTTCGACAGTCAAAGTTTATTGCAGATACTATTCAAAAATTTGGTATGGAATCTGCACATTCAGCCAACACACCTTGTCTTGGGAGCTCTACGAAGAATACTTCTGACAATGGCGCTCAACTTGTCACAAATCAACCTTATGCTAACTTGATTGGATGTCTTCAGTTTGTTGGCATGAACACTCGTCCTGATATTCTGTTTGCTGCTAATTATCTTGGACAACATCTTGCATGTCCTTCTCTTAAGCATTGGTCTGCTGCAAAGCGTGTATTGAAATACTGGAAAGGCACTACAGATTTTGGTTTAGTCTATCGATGACAACTCACATCGGATTCTATGCAATCTCTTTATCTTTTGGGTTACAGAGATGCAGACTGGGCAAGCTCACATTTATCTATGCGATCTACTAGTGGAAATTGCTTCTTTATAAATGGTTGTCTTGTTTCTTGGACCAGCAAGAAACAACGTTGTGTTGTAGTTTCTACGACTGAGTTAGAATATGTTGCGGCATGACTTGCAGCTCATGAGTTGATTTGGCTTCGACAAATGCTGGTTGATATTGGTCACTCTCCTCTTTCTAGCATACCCTTGCGGTGTGACAACCAAAGTGCTATTAGTCTTGCAAAAGACTATGTTCAACATAATAAGTCAAAGCACATTGCTATCCATTATCATTATGTCAGGTATGAAGTACGCAAAGGAACCATTATGGTTGAACACTGTCCAAGTGACCAGATGATTGCAGACATTTTGACTAAAGGCCTCAATGAGTCACGTTTCATCCTCTTGCGCTCGGAGCTTGGAGTTGCTTCGGCCTCACTCTTTCTAGATGAGCTTCTTTGCTATTGTAATAGCTTTGTACATATGACATTGTAATCTTTTCGGTACCATGCACTATGCACACTCCACATTTGCACCTTGTGATATCTAAGTCACTTGAATATTTGTACATAGATGCACACTTCACTTTTACATCATCACCGCTGGTTCATATTTCACATTGGCATGACAAACGAATTAAGGTTCGAGAGTTTCAGAAAGGCGACCTGGTTCTCTTATATCAAGTAAAATTAGGCCCTAAGAAACCAAACTTAAAGATAGCCTGGGCAGGACCATTTGAAGTTGATTGGGTGTTCTCAAATGGCACGGTAAGGCTGAAAGATCTGTCTGGATTATTGTTGCCAGGGGTATATAATGGAGCTAAAATCAAGCTCTATTATTCAAAAGCTAGGGAAACAAGCATTGATGGTCTGGGAGTTGAAGACCAGGAAAATCCAGAATCAGCTATTTTAGGTCTTTTCCATGTACAACCAGTTCCAGAACCAGTCAAAACGCCAGAATAGTACCAGTGCGATCAAACCCTGTCCAGACCAGAACCAGACAAGTATGAGCACCAATATCAGTTTTTGGGGGACCAACGGTTAGATGGAATATTAGTGGTAATCATTTCAAAGACGAGCGAAATTCTTGTCCAATGCATGTTTTCCAGGTCACTTGCGATGCACATAACTCTAGGAACGGTAAGTGGTGGAGCTTTTATGGCAATAATGCGTATAACAGTAAGGCGAGTAAGCATTTTTTCTCGCAAATCTCCTGCACGAAGCATACCTTTTGTTGTCCATTCACCATCGCCGAGCTCCGAAGTTTCAGTCACAAACCTCTTCTTATGAGGAGACGGTGGATTGTCGCTTGTCCTTGCCAGCCACACCTGGATACCGGTTCGACGAATCAAGTAAGTCATCTTCTTCTTTGTCTACTACTTCATCGTCCTCACGGTGTATGGGTAGGAAATAAATGTCAGAGAAGATGTAGGAGGCTATCGACGAAACCCAAGCCCTTATTACTGCTGCAAAGGCAACTCTTCCGCTCATTCCGCATAGTAAGATTCAATGCTATGTGTTTACTGAGCAAGCCAAGGCTTTACTCAAACTATGGGATTTGCGTGTGGTTCTGCAAGCCACAAGGATTGATTTTGACACAGCCATCATAAGGCAAGTCCTGGATTCTTTTAATGCTGAAGATGGAAGTGCTATGATCTTTGGTACAAACGTGTCAGTCACTCCAGAGAACATTGCTTTTGCCTTTTGAATGCCAAATGAGCCAAATCCATTTGTAGCAACTGCAGAGCAAATCAGTGCATCTTTGAAGGAAGATGATGCTGCCAAAAAGAAATGGAAAGCCAGTGCACAAGGGATTCCAGTAGCAGGTCTAGACGTTCCTACTGCTTATCGATTTGTGGCTGAAGCTGTTAGCCTAAAAAATAATCTGACATATGTGTCAGAGAAACTCTTTGCTATGCTTTTAGAAAAGATATTGGATACCAAAGTCTTTATCAACCTCTGCCAGATATTTTTGCATAATGTACTTCAGCAAATTGCCAAGTTGAAGTCTCAAAATGTATTCAAGGCTTGGTATGTTTGGTAGTTTCTGTATTGGGCAACTGCTCCAGACGCCCATGATCAGGTAAGAATGTCTTGGAGCCAGAAGCCATTCCGAGTATCCAGGAATGTAGAATTATCATCTGATGAAGAAGCCACAGAAAGCCAATCAGTCCCCATTGGACAGAAGAGAGAGGCTATACAAGAGGAAGCTGACAATTCAAAGAGGCCAAGGACGACACTGACCAAAATCACTGCTCTCTTGAAGCAGTTAGAAAGTCAAATCAAAATAGTGTCTACTGAAAAGACTTCAGTTCTCCAGACTGGGCAACATACTATCCAAACCACTAGTGGAGTCATCAAGCCACCAGGCCAGATTTCAACAACCAATAGTACTGAACAAGATCAGTCAAAAAGGGCTAGTCCTGAGCAGCCAGTAGACCATACTAATAAGGGCAAAGGACCAGCATCTCCAAGTCCACTTGGTAGTGTTCTCATTCCATACAGTGAAGCAACCCTGAGATTAACAAAGAAAGACAGGTTACAGTAGATGCAGACTCATCCTCTCAAGGGACGTCTACTTTTGCAAAAATCTGATTATTTTGCATTACCCTAACTGGCTCCTGTCATGGTCTATGAGCCAACTGACCCTAACCCTAACCCAGCAATAGTTAAGGATGGTTGTTTTGTACTTATTCAGTCGATCATTCATAATGGAATACTATTGTCAATTGCATGGGACAAATGCTGGATGTTGTAGGGTCAGAAGATGAACTAACTAAAGTAAAGACTGAACTGAAGGAGGCTGAGGAGCAAATTGAAAAGTTGGAGCAAGGGAGAGCAACCCAGAACGTGCACCACAATATCCTTTAAGCTCAGTTAGCTAGGACAATTCAACAGTTACAAAGTAATCTTGCCAAGGTGGAGTCTGAGATACGGACCATGCGGGAAGAAAAGACAGAAGCTGAAAGAGCCGATGATAGGTTCGAACTATGCTGAGAATGAAGAGAGTTGAGTTCAACTCCTTACTGACCAGCCACACTGCTCTGAAGGCCACATTAACAGAAAGATATATCTATAATAATCTAGCCGAGATCTTGAATCCAAAAGGAAATGTTGTTTTCAACATGGATAACTTGAGGTCTCTTATGGAGACAATGCAGAGTGATTTGCAAGATAAAATTTCTGAATATAACAGTGCTCCGGCAAATCAAGCTATCCTTGATTATATTGAAGAGCAGAAGGATGATGATAATGAGGAAGAAGAAGCAGAGAAGGAGGATGAACCAGAAGAAGGGCATAATGATGATGATGATGACTCTCCTCCATCTCCACCTCCAAAACCTGGTACTGGTGGTGCAGGGACAACAGGAGGAAATCAGTCACACAGGAAAACCAACCAGACCAACATGAATGGCAGCAGTCAAGTGATTAGCAGCTGGGAGAGCAACAACCCAGCAACACTGGAAATTCACTAGCACACCAGTTACAACATAGTAGGGATGCTAAAGGGAAAGGAAAAGCTATGACTGAGGGTCTAGTAGGTGATGAGAAACATTCATTACAGCTCATCATTCTGAATAAGAGATTGAGACATCTGTAGGCTCCTATAACAGGCGGTATCTGGAGGATGATGATCTTATCTCTGATCTGGAGCGATTTTAGTGACTATATGTCGGTTCCAGGAAATGGTTGAGCATTGGAAATCAGCTGCTTCCATGATCAGGAGGTCTGTCAATTTCCTGAGCATCCAAGTACAATACAACTGTTAGAAAGGGTGTCTGAATGGATATTGATTGCTGAAGAGGGAGTAGCTAATCCACATTGGCAACGGCATTCTATTGCAGATTGTCGTTCCCTAGCCATGGAATTAGAACTTCTGCTGGGGAACAAGCCAACATATACATGAAGGATATCAAGAGTCAATTAAAAGAGGTCTTAATGCAAATGCAGATTGCTAGTGGAGTTATGGATCAAAGGGTGCGAGCTATTCTTGAAGATCAGACTGCCACCAGCAAGGGACCTCAAACTCGAATGTCAGTGGGAGAATAGGCAAATGATCTCCAGTGATTGTTTCAGTTGGTTAAAGTAACCAAAAAGATGATGCAGTAAGAGAACCAGACTGTCCTTAATTTCTTAGAAATTGTGTCCGATTCCCCAGCTCTCCTGTATGCTTTATGAGCAAGAGAAGCAGAGTTGCCAAGATTTTTTCCAACACTCTATCCTCAACATACAGAACCAATAGATCGGCTCGCATACTTCAAGATTACTTATGATCTCTAGGATTGGTGTGAGCAATCGACTGTGGAATGAAAAACCTGGCAAACACTTTTCAATGACGCTCTCCGACTGCATGATTTCCAGGAGCTAAGAGATGAGGTGCAGAGGATCAAACTTGTGTATGGGACAATGGAAACTTCAGCTCAGAGATCTCACTAAGATCATCAACCAACTACTGCAACTCACTGTTGAGTCCTCTAAAGTGCCTGAAAAGGACATTACGGCTAAACCATGCCTAGGAACCCAATACAGAGAGATGGTTGAGATTCTCTTTGAAGCTAGGATCAGAACTAATCAGCCTCTTCCAGAAGGATGGATCCCATACAGCCTCGCATTGTCACAAACTGGCCAGAACTAAGAACTAATCTCACAAAAGGCAGACGCACGCTCTATGATCCTAACACCAAAACTTATCATCGTATCACGCCTTATGAAGTCAAAATGACCACAGAAAGGTGGGATCAGCTTGAGCAGGAGGCCATTTACAGACTCATTCAGAAGGACAATGCTGGCACTGGGAATTCGGAAACACCATCAAGACCTAAGGGTTGGAGGAAGAGGGTTCAGTGGAAGGATACTGGCTAGTTCCATCTTGGTATTCGATGGAGGAATTTTCTAGCTGTCTCAGAATCAGATGGTGGATTTTATCGGCTGGGTGTGGACATCCCTTTGGCTGACACCCTTGGAATTACAACTATAGGGGGTGTCAAGCACTCAACAAAGCATGAAATATGGTATAAAGCCATGTTTCAAAAGCATCAGACGTTGGATTTTTTTTCAAAAATTTTGGAGTCTTACCAAAATTCAAGAAAGGAGGGAAGGATGTAGATGGCGGAGGCAGTCTCACTAGCGGAGGCAGTTTCAATTCACTAGGTGGGAACCAGCACCTGGAAAGCCGATCAACGAATCAATCAATAATTACCATGACGGTTACCACAGTAACTCCAAGAGGCCATACATAAGACCCATTACATTGTAATCGGGTTGGCAATTGTTGGCTGTACTTTTGGGTTGTTTTATCTTTTGACTTCCTACTCTTAGTGTGTGGTTGTAGTCCTGAAGCTATTCCTTAGATACATTATCCCCACTTGTACTCCTACTCTGTAATTCCTAATATAGTAGTCGAGTATACTTCAACCAAATATGCTTTGTATCCATTCCTTTTGACTCTGAATCTGAATCTTAACTAAATCTTAACACTAATTCCAGTCATTCAGCTTGTCTATTTCTGAGAGTAGATGTATCATCAGTTCATGTAATTGTTCCAGCTCAGTTTCTATCTTTTCCTCCAGTTCTACTGATTGAACTAATGAATCATCAGTAGCTGTAAACTCTAACACTAGAACCAGCTATCTAAAGAGATCAGCTCCAATTCTAGTATGCAATCCCCTACCTCATGTAGGATCTTCTTTGTAAGCATTCTTTTCCTACAAAGTTCCAAATTGGGCTACAACTCACCATCATCATTATTCATGAGATCCTTGGAATGCTCGATATTTGCTCCAGAAGTAGCAGCCTCAACTAAAGAGGTGGCATGGTTAGTTGCCATATCTTCAACTAAGGTTTTTATTCCCCCTTCCCAAAGTTAGTCAGGTAGACATGTCTCTCTTAAGTGGATTTTACCATCATTAAAAAGACAACATCTTTTGTAAAAGCATCACTAAAACTATCACAATCCCTTCTTACATGGTCTATACTATCACACCAAATACATCTATTAACAAACCCTTCTTTGGGCTGTTGTAGTTTCCTAGGAAGTGTCCCTGATGGTTGGCCTTTTTCTTCAAGCTTTGCAAGCTTCACCTTCAAGTCACGCATTCCCTTCACAAGCTCATCTAGTATGGACTCATCAAACTTAGGATCTATAAAATTAGGCTTTACCATTTTGTCAGAAGTTGAGGTGAAAGGACTTGTATTGTTTACTACCATCTTGTCCCTTCTTCTTTGTCGTTTGACAAACAATGAGACAACACCTTCAACCTCATTCCAGTCGGACTTTAGTCCTTGCTCAGCGTATTTATCTTCAAGAAGAAGCTCTGAATTTTCTTGAAACTCTTTACCTGCAGCTTATAAGAAAAGATGTGTCTTCTCTGCATCTGACGTGGCCTTTTTTGTCCCGATGAGTTGTGCATAGTGATAGCCATTTTTCGGCTTTCCATAATTGCCATAGTAAGCTACCTCACCCTATCAAATCACTCAAACACTGTGGCTATGCCTACCATTTCACTGTACATAGGCATGTGTGAGTTAGGGGACTTTTCCCATATCTTCTTAAAAACCCTCAATTAGCTAGTCACTGGGCTAGTTGAAGAAAAAAAAAAAAACAAATATAAAATATAAGTATATTATGGCCCATTTGTGTGTAAATATTTTATTGTATATAGGGCCTAAATAAAATGATTTTTCATAATTATTTTGGTATTTATTTAAATATTTATACTTAGGTGTGTGTTATTTATACTATGTAGATTAACTCATCATTACCATATTTTTTCTTACCATTTTGCATACTCTTTATTCCATTTAAAAATAATTTCATGCAAGCTTCTCTTATTTTTGGTGTAACTCCATCCCAATAAAAATCCAAAAAAACTAGTTTTATTTATGTGTATATTTTTTCACTATTGTCATTTTTTCCTTCCTACATCTATTCTCTATTACTCTCATAAATTAAACCACAAAAAAAATTCATCTTTTTATGGTAGACTTATAATGAGAGATTTATTTTGACCCCTTTATATTTTTTCCACCTATATTATTTATATTTGACATGTACATATTTTTTTAGACCCCTCAATATTTGATTTTCTTAGTTGTAATATTCACTTATATCATGATCTCAACAACATCTTCAATTATAGACCTACCAAATAAGGTCAAGGGTATGTGGCATGAATGCATGCACCATGGGGAGTTCACTCTTGGAGGTATTCAAAAGAAGGACTCACAAGGACTTTGTGTAGTGGAAAAAAGTGTCGCTTTTGTTGAATTTTTAAAGATCACATGCTCCCCGAATTTGAAAAGGTGATACAAACAAAAGTTGTAGCTCGTGAGCTGAACTTTCACCTCAAATGTTTTCATATTTTTTTGAGCTACGAGCTGTGAGCTATGATTTTATTGGTGGGCCCTAGTTTGCTCATGCTATGCAGCCACACTCCCTCTTCCACTTTATCATTTTTCTCTTTCACACACACTCCTCACTCCCAAACCTGCAACTCCCATGTACTAATTCACCCTCTTCACCATTGCCACATCTGTCACACCTGCATAGCCTTCATCCTCCATTTCTACACCCTATGTGTCCCCCTTTCTCTCTACATATATGTCCATATTACCATACTCTCTTCAGCTTTGTAAAGAACTTCAAAAATCAGCAAAAATCCAAGGATAACCTCTGCAAATGAAGGCTTTTATCATGAATTTTCTAAGGTTTGAAGATAACATAGCCTCATCGACACGCGCTACTTCGCCATGCTGACCGCTTCTTCTACCGGTGCTGCAAAGGGTGAATGTCAACTTCTCCAAGCTTCAACCTTGCTTTACAAGCTTATCCCTTCTCTAACTTTTCTCATCATATATCTCACCATTTGGTGAATGATTTTGTAAAATTATTTTAGTGATAATTACTAACTACTAACCACTAACCTTATTGTAAAATGCACCCTCTACTAGAGTAGGCCCTCCCAAATTATTCACTCAATCCCTCTCTCCTTTCATCCTCAATAATTCTCTTCCCTTCAGCCCACATCCATGTGACTCAAAGGACAAGAGAGACCCACCCTAATTAAAAAAAATAAAAATATGCATAATCTTTTATTCCTTCAAATAAACTTGATTAGGCCTAATCCAAATCGGGGCTTCTAAAACCTATAAATAAAGCCCTTCTCTCCCTTGTAAAAAACCACATGATCACACTACACCACACCATTCTCAACACATAACACAACATTCTTCAAGCCTAGTTGTGTAGAGTGTGTGCATTGTGAGTGCTCTATTCCATCACTACACATAGGTGCATGGAGAAGCTTGAAGTTAGTTATGGCATCTAGAGGAGTGGAGTGATACTATACTCTTCACCACACTTGTAGCCTACTCTTGTGCATAAATAAGATTTATAGTTTTGGGTGCAATTGTATGCTGCAACTACGACTCTTCTCTCCAAATTGACTTGATAAGTGGCTCATCAGGTGGTTGAAGGTATATTGTCGTTGAAGTTTGTTGTGCCATTTCATGCTTGATGGTTTGAGGGCTTGTTGAATTATTTACTTGAAAGGTAAATTGTAAGAGGGTGCTCGGTGAGAGGGCTCCCGTGACCCTAAGACAATTTGTGTATTGGCAACAAGGTCAAGTTTTGTGTTGTCCCTCTATTTCTCATCAAGCTTTGTGTGCATCTAGTCTTTAAGGCTAAGACTGAGTTGGTCAAGTTGATTTTCGCTCTTTACCTCTCTCTGGCGTGGTGAATGTTTGTGTTTGGTGTGTGTGGATATCTTGCATTCCCCTCTCTTTGTGCGTTTGAGTACAAGGAGATATCACGTGCGTCCTAGTTCGCATCTACAACTAGGTGGTGCCCCTTTTCTTGTTTGGTTTCTGGCTGTGGGTTGTTGTTGTCTCTGATTGTGCTTGCCACAGCCCCAATTGAGCGACACGGGAGCCTAGAAGGGTGTTTAGAGTCCGCTCTTCTTGTTGCCCGCCCCGGACCACCTCAAATTGGTGCCCCCACGGAAGACGGCTTTTGTATTTTTGTGAAGGCTCAACCTTTAGCATAATTAAGTAGCTTACATGAATCACGAGAATTTGTATGATCCCTTCATTCCCATTGCAAGGCAAAATGTACACATAATTGTCAGTACTAAGTTGCAATTTCAACGTGTAATTCGTATTGATTATCATAAGTCATTTGATGTGAATATTTTTATTTTGTTGTAGAATAGATTGCAATTTAGAAAAAATTATTGTGTAAATTTTTTAAGAAAGAAAAACAAAAACGTGTTGTCACTTTGAAACCGATTCAATGGAGGCCCAACGCTAAATGTCCGGATATCCTCTTTTCTTTGGAGAGCCTGGAGAGGATGCAGAATTAGTTTTAGAAAATTTCAAGATGTCTTGTCGCATCAAGAGGATAGTAACTGATCAAGAACGTGTAGAGATGTTTGAGGTGGTCCTTAGGAAAGATGCTAGCACTTGGTTTGACTCTTTTCCTGAGGAAGTTAAAGGGAATTACACGGAAGTTGTGAATCATTTCAAGAGATACTTCTTTGATCCCCAAAACACTCAAAAGCTATGGCAAGACATTGTTTCTCATAAGAAAAAAGACTTAGATGACTACTACTTGTACAAGCAAGAGTTTCTACGTCTTTGGGCGATATGGGTGAGAAATGTTGCTAACCCTGGTGATGGTGCAGAGTTTCTAAAGAAGGAGAGGTTCATACCCGGAATCTTTCCTGACCTTAAAGTAAAAGTTGAGGTGGGTGCACCTGCTACCTTTGATGCAACTAGAACTAGGGCTGTTGAGAAATATAGGAAACTCAAGTGCTTAAGGGGGGAGGTTCCAATAGAAGGTCTTAGACCCAAAGGTAAGTCACAAGAATCAACATCTAGAGAGCTTCCAGAGGTAACGGCGGAAGTGATTGAGAAGTTAAATGAATCTTTAAGCAGCTTGTCTATTCACCTTGCACAAGCTGTAGGTCCAAAGGGACAAGCAAAGAAGTCTGAAGAGCAAGATTCACGACCTAGGAGAGTCTTGCAATGGTAGAATTGCGGTGAGTCTGGACATGGGATGTATAATTTTCCTTGGCCCCGTGGGGAGCCAGGGAGACCTAACTTGAATTACCCAGTGATGAATGCAGGTGAAGGAACTAGTCGGCAACCACGGCTTCTACAAAGGCCAAATGGAGCTAGACCACCTCCACAAGGAGTGGAAGGAGTTCCACCTTTGCCAGACCCAAATGTGCATGTGGTAGAGGTGACAAACTCAAATGAGGTTGACATGGAAGAAAATGGAGAAAGATAAAAGAGAGTGTGCCTATTGTAAAAATTGCACATGTTGAAATGAATGAGGATATTACACCTGTGCTAGATTGTTACATCAAAGGAAGATTGGTTAGGAAAGGTCTAGTGGATGGGGGTGCACAAATTTGCATCATGACAGAAGGATTCATGCAAAGACTAGGCATGCACATCCATGAGACACCTGAAATTAAAGTCAAAATGGCAAACAATAGCAAGGCTAGGTGCGTAGGCATTTGTAAAAATGTCTCTGTGGAGGCCTTTGGCATTAAGAAGGCGGTGGATTTTTATGTTTTTTCTACCAAAGGAAATGGTTACCCATTTATCCTAGGGAGACCATGGCTAATGAAAATGAGAGCTTTGCAGGATTGGGAGAGTGGAAAGCTAATTTGCAGGAATGAAAATCATAAGACAGTTGTCTTTGACATGAAGGAGAAACGCCAAGAGGAGCTCCATGAAGAATCATCTCAAAGTGAGACGGAGGAAGGCTGGACCGATAGCACTTCAGAAGGAGCAAGTAGCGGCAGTATTACTGAAGAGGAGTCTTCCATCAAAGTCATGGGGGTAAGGTTTAAGCCAAACAACCAGGAGACCTCTTCTTGAGGTTTGGAAGATGTAGGTACTCAAGAGAACCAAAATGTGTAAGATGAAGGAATGGTAGAAGGTATGTTGTCTACAACACTTACAAAGGACGAAAGAGAGAAGTTCAAATGTGTGCTAGGGAAATTTCCAAGGCTTTTTGCTAAAGACTACACCGATGTGCGTGGAGTAGATGCTGTTCAACACAAAATTGAGTTGAAGCCAGAGGCCACACCTAAGGCTCAAAAGCTACGAAGGCTAGGAGTCGTCAAGGAGCAGGCTTTACTCAAGGAGGTAAGAAAGCTTCTAGCAGCAGGTTTCATTTATCCAGTGGAGAATTCATAGTGGGTCTCTCCCGTTGTTGTCACTCCTAAGAAAAACGGCAAGTGGAGGGTGTGTGTGGATTACCGTCCACTTAATGAGGCAACAAAAAGAGATCACTTTCCCCTCCCATTTCAGGATGAGATACTAAATGAGGTAGATGGTCATGAGAAGTACACTGTGTGTGATGGCTGCTCGGGTTACTTTCAAATAGGTATCGCATTGGAAGATCAATTGAAAACAACCTTCATCACTCCTTGGGGTTTTTATGCTTTTAGAGTCATGCCATTTGGCCTGCCAAATGCTCCTGCAACTTTCCGACGCTTCATGAACATGGTGTTTCAAACATTCTTTGGAAAGTCCATTAGGGTTTTTATTGATGATTTTTGCATTTATAGCTCAAAATCATTGCATCTACAAAGGGTAGAAGAAGGTTGAAAGAAGCTCTATGACATGGGAGGTCAACTCAACCCCGACAAGTGTCACATAGGTGAGGATGAAGTGACCTTGCTTGGTCAGAAGGTTTCCTATAAAGGCATTGAGGTGGATCCTTCAAAGGAAAAGGATCTTATTGAGCTTACATCACCCAAGAATCTCAAAGAGGTCATCTCATTCATTCAAAAGGTGAAGTATATGTCACGCTTTATTCACTTAGCTTCGGAGTTGCTTCATCCTTTGCAAAAGTTGACACAAAAAGTAGAATTTGCATGGTCTTATGAGCTTGAAGAGTACTTTTGTAACATTAAAGTCATTTTGTCAGAGCTACCAACACTCATGCCTCGTTGTTGGGAGTACACATTCTTTGTTAGCTCTAGTGTTGGGAAGGAAACAATTGGTGCAGTTTTATTACAACAAGATCCCCACATTACCAGGATGCGACCCATCTACTTTTCTAGTAGGGTCATGAATGTTTTGGAGAGAGGCTACACGGAGGCCGAACTCATGATGCTTTCTCTCATGTTTGCGATGAGAAAGTTTAGATCCTACTTGCTACGAAAACCTTTTGTAATTCTCACTGCAGAAAATTTGTTTCCTTGGGTGTCATCTCAAATGAATCTTAGCAATAGGATCTCAAAGTGGATTATGGAATTTCAAGAGTTCCAATACTCTTTCAAGGTAGAAGATAGTGTGCGTGCACAATTGGCAGGAATCCTTACTTATAGGGTACATGAGAAGGAGATTAAGGTGCCTAAAGTAAAGACCTTACCATTGCCAGCACCTAAAAGTATTCCTAATGCTTTTACCTTGTTCTTTGATGGAGCTTTTCGACGAGTCACAGGAAAAGCAGGGGGAGGGCTAGTGTTGCTCAACCCAAGTGGGAAGGTGGTCATGAAAGAGAAGGTCAATCTACCAGGTTCAACTAGCAACAATGAAGCAGAATACGACACACTACTTCATGGTTTAAGGATATGCATTGGCCAAGGTATACAACGTCTCATGGTAAAAGGGGATGCACTTCTCATTGTGAAGCAAATTTTAGGCATTTGGGCATGCAAGAATGAAAGATTAAGGACAAAAGTTCATGCCATTCGTAGGATGTATAATCAGTTTGAAGAAGTGCAACTATATCATATTCCTAGGAAACACAATGAAGATGCCGATTTACTTTCACAACAAGCAGTTACATGTGTTGAGAAAGAATTGCAGGTCATCATGGTGGCAGCAACTGTCAAGCAACCGAGATACCAGGGATTGGAGTCATTGACTCCCATTATTAGCTACATTTCGGAGGGTGAGTTTCCACAAGACTTCACGAAGGCTCAAAAGAGGAGACTCATGAAGAAGGCAAGCACGTCACTCTTCCTAGAAGGATCCCTCTATCAAAGAGGGAAGGATCAAGTGTGCAGAAGAGTACCAACTATCAAGGAGATTCCAACCATTTTAAAAGGTTTGCATGAAGAGGCATGTGGTGGTAGTTTTGCCCAAGAGTTAACTGCAAAAAAGATTTTTCTTGCCAGATATGTTTGGCCAAGCTTGCACATTGATGTTCAACGTTGGTGTAAAAGCTGTCACAATTGTCAGATTAGTGGAAACAAGCGTCTGTTACATGGTCCACGTCAGTTAGTCCTTGCAAATGGTCCATTTGAAAAATGGGGCATTGATGCTATGGGTCCATTGCCTAGGACTTAAAATGGGAAATCGTATATCTTGGTGGCCATAGACTACATGACGAGATGGGTAGAAGCACAAAGTGTGGCAAAGGTAAATGAGAGGATAGTGAGCAAATTTGTCTACACTCACATTTGTTGTAGATTTGGCACACCTTTGGAAATTGTTTCTGATAATGGTCCAGGGTTTAGAAAGGGCTTGCTTACAGAAGTCTGTGAAGAACTTCACATTCTACATCGTCATAGTACACCCTACTATCCCCAATCCAATGGTCTAGTAGAAAAAGCTAATGGTGTCATTGCAGGCATCATTAGAAAGATGGTGAAAAACAAGACAAAGTTGTGGGATGACTTCTTGGATGGTGCCTTGTGGGTGTATCGAACCACACATTGGGAAGCCACGGAGTTCACACCATTTCACTTGGTATATGGTCAAGAGGCTTTACAACCAATTGAGTTCAACATTCCAACAATGCGACTTCATGGAAAAGCAGCAAAAGATGATCAAGAAGCATGGATGGATTGACTTCTTACCTTAGTTGAGCTTGAGTGGAAAAGAGAGGCAGCATACGAGTGCTACAAGAGGAAAGCTACACAGGCGAAGGAGAAGCTTGACAAGAAACTAAAGGAAAAAGGCATCAATGAAGGAGATCTTGTGCTAAGGTATGACAATCGACTCGATAATCATTTTGATGCCAAATTTTAAACTAGATGGAAGGGGCCATACATAGTTAAGAAGGCTTTCAATTCAAGTTACTATCAACTTATGGACTTGAATGGGAAAGAGCACTCTAGGAAGGTAAATGGTTATCGCTTAAAGCCCTATTTGAGTCGCCTCCTACCAAAGGGTCTACCTAAGATCTGTCAAAGGGCAGCTGTCTCATGTAAGTATTGTTATATGAAGCATGAGTGTAACTCCAGCAAAAATTTTGAGGGGCCAAACAATGAAGATCTCGTCAAGGACTCTGAAGCACTCTCTTTGGAAAAGATGCTCTATGATGGTACATGAATATACCATCATCCTGGGGGAGGGCTAATGATAGCCGTTTTTCGGCTTTCCATAATTGCCATAGTAAGCTACCTCACCCTATCAAATCACTCAAACACTGTGGCTATGCCTACCATTTCACTGTACATAGGCGTGTGTGAGTTAGGAGACTTTTCCCATATCTTCTTAAAAACCCTCAATTAGCTAGTCACTGGTCTAGTTGAGCCAAAAATAAATAAAAAATATAAGTATATTATGGCCCATTTGTGTGTAAATATTTTATTGTATATAGGGCCTAAATAAAATGATTTTTCATAATTATTTTGGTATTTATTTAAATATTTATACTTAGGTGTGTGTTATTTATGCTATGTACATTAACTCATCATTACCATATTTTTTCTTACCATTTTGCATACTCTTTATTCCATATAAAAATAATTTCATGCAAGCTTCTCTTATTTTTGGTGTAACCCCATCCCAATAAAAATCCAAAAAAACTAGTTTTATTTATGTGTATATTTTTTCACTATTGTTATTTTTTCCTTCCTACATCTATTCTCTATTACTCTCATAAATTAAACCACAAAAAATATTCAGCTTTTTATGGTAGACTTATAATGAGAGAGATTTATTTTGACCCCTTTATATTTTTTCCACCTATATTATTTATATTTGACATGTACATATTTTTTTCGACCCCTCAATATTTGATTTTCTTAGTTGTACTATTCACTTATATCATGATCTCAACAATATCTTCAATTATAGACCTACCAAATAAGGTCAAGGGTATGTGGCATGAATGCATGCACCATGTGGAGTTCACTCTTGGAGGTATTCAAAAGAATCATCTAAAGAAGGACTCACAAGGACTTTGTGCAGTGGAAAACACAATCGGTTTTGTTGAATTTTTAAATATCACATGCTCCCCGAATTTGAAAAGGTGATACAAACAAAATTTATAGACCGTGAGCTGAACTTTCACTTCAATTTTTTTCATTTTTTTTTGAGCTACGAGCTGTGAGCTATGATTTTATTGGTGGACCCCAGTTTGCCTATGCTATGTAGCCACACTCCCTCTTCCACTTTATCATTTTCCTCTTTCACACACACTCTTCCCTCTCCTTCCCACTCCCAAACCTGCAACTCCCATGTCCTAATTCACCCTCTTCACCATTGCCACATCTCTCACACCTCCATAGCCTTCATCCTCCATTTCTACACCCTATGTGTCCCCCTTTCTCTCTACATATATGTCCATATTGCCATACTCTTTTCAGCTTTGTAAAGAACTTCAAAAATCAGCAAAAATCCAAGGATAACCTCTGCAAATGAAGGATTTTATCATGAATTTTCCAAGGTTTTAAGATAACATAGCCTCATCGACACGCGCTACTTCGCCATGCTGACCGCTTCTTCTACCGATGCTGTAAAGAGGTGAATGTCAACTTCTCCAAGCTTCAACCTTGATTTACAAGTTTATCCATTCTCTAACTTTTCTCATCATATATCTCACCATTTGGTGAATGATTTTGTAAATATTTTTTAGTGATAATTACTAAATACTAACCACTAACCTTATTGTAAAATGCACCCTCTACTAGAGTAGGCCCTCCCAAATTATTCACTCAATCCCTCTCTCCTTTCATCCTCAATAATTCTCTTCCCTTGAGCCCACATCCATGTGACTCAAAGGACAAGAGAGACCCACCCTCATTAAAAAAAATAAAAATATGCATAATCTTTTATTCCTTCAAATAAACTTGATTAGGCCTAATCCAAATCGGGGCTTCTAAAACCTATAAATAGAGCCCTTCTCTCCCTTGTAAAAAAACACATGATCACACATACACCACACCATTCTCAACACATAACACACCACTCTTCAAGCCTAGTTGTGTAGAGTGTGTGCATTGTGAATGCTCTATTCCATCACTACACATAAGTGCATGGAGAAGCTTGAAGTTAGTTATGCCATCTAGAGGAGTGGAGTGATACTATACTCTTCACCACACTTGTAGCCTACTCTTGTGCATAAATAAGATTTATAGTTTTGGGTGCAATTGTATGCTGCAACTACGACTCTTCTCTCCAAATTGACTTGATAAGTGGCTCATTAGGTGGTTGAAGGTATATTGTCTTTGAAGTTTGTTGTGCCATTTCATCCTCGATGGTTTGAGGGCTTGTTGAATTGTTTGCCTAAAAGGTAAATTGTATGAGGATTCTCGGTGAGAGGGCTCCCGTGACCCTAAGACAATTTGTGTATTGGCAACAAGGTCAAGTTTTGTGTTGTCCCTCTATTTCTCATCAAGCTTTGTTTGCATCTAGTCTTTAAGGCTAAGACTGAGTTGCTCAAGTTGATTTGTGCTCTTTACCTCTCTTTGGCGTGGTGAATGTTTGTGTTTGGTGTGTGTGGCTATCTTGCATTCCCCTCTCTTTGTGCGTTTGAGTACAAGGAGATATCACGTGCGTCCTAGTTCGCATCTACAATTAGGTGGTGCCCCTTTTCTTGTTTGGTTTCTGGTTGTGGGTTGTTGTTGTCTTTGATTGTGCTTGCCCCAGCCCCAATTGAGCAGCACGGGAGCCTAGAAGGGTGCTTAGAGGCCGCTCTTCTTGTTGCCCGCCCCAAACTGCCTCAATAGCAGCGCTCAAATTCCCTAAGTAGCTCTATTGTTGATAGTCCTTGCTTTGGCTTGACTACCGATTCTAAGAGTGTCCTTTTGGTCACTCTCTCAGAGTCCTCCATGAAATATCTCTCCTTTAAAGCTACTTTGAGATCTTCCCAATTTCTTCCATGCCCATCTTTAATTGCCCTAACATGTTTGCTAATTTCTAGAGCAACATCTAGCTCAAAGATTTGAATCATTTCATCTTTGTAGCTCCATCTCCTTCACATACTCACGCAAGTACTTGGTCACATCTTTGCCATTGAATTGATCCATTCTACTGATGACCTCTTGTATGGCTTTGGTTTTTGAAATCTCCCTTCTTTCAGCGGCATGTTGTTGTTGCATGAATATTGCAAATGCTCAAACATTTGCATTGTTGTTGGGTCAAAATGTATACCATGTTGCTCCACATGATCACCCATGATTACCCACAAACTCTCACCTTGGCAAATTCGTGTTGGGTTTACCAAAAACATGTCGAGAAGTTTGTGGTCTTGTCAAGAAAGCACCGGGATTTTGGCTGTGAGAGTTTGTGAGAGAACTCCAAAAACTATATGAAGGAGTTATACCATAGATTCCATGAAGTCTAGGGTTTGGAAAGAAGTGCCATCAGAGAAACCAACTCTTACACTCACACACACAAAAAAAGAACACAAAAGTGTTGGGATGTAGGCCAGGTGGCTGTGGAAAACCACCCTTACTCATTTTCTTTCCTAATCAATAAAGGGAGAGAAAGTTAGAGACTTGACCACACTCTCACTTTCCTCTCCACTAACCTAACTCTATAGGTGCTTCATCCCCTTCCCCAATTCTCTTCTCCCCTCTCTTGCATGCATTCCTCTCTTGCACAGTCAGTAGCAGCACCATCAATTGGTATCAGAGCACGAGCAGATCCCGGCTACACACATCACAAACAACCCTCCCTATCAAGGATGGAACCCTTGAGTGATTTGAGAGCTCTGTAGACAGTAGGGAGCTTAGCAAGCACCACACAGTAGAACCGAGCAAGCATTGCAATCAAATGAGATGCAAAGGAAACTTGGGAGTCGAAGGAAAGCTTAGAGAATAGCAAGCCCATTTGGAGAGATTTGGAGAGCAGCAAAAGTGGTGCTGGCTGCAAACGAGCAGAGTCGAGGAGCTCATCAACAAGTAAAGCTCAAGAAACTAAGTCGAGAATCGAGAGAGGATTGTTCGAGCTTGCAAGAAAAGTAAATCGGGAATTGGGGGTGCATTCAAAAGTCGGATTTGTGTAGGCAAGTAGGAGCATCTTGATCCATTGAGAGTAGGGCCATTATACTCTCCCCTTGACTGCCATGAGTAGTGGACCAATCCAGGGAATTCGAGCAAGGGGAGCATCGAGATACGTGCTCATGAAAACACTCCTTGTTCAAGGAAGGTAGCCAGGGCCGAGCAGGGAGACAGAAATAGAGTTGTAGCAGAGCCCGTACACACGCACACAAATGTAGCAAGGCAATCGGCGTAGTCGAGCAGCACGTAATTGGGGGAAGAATTTGCACAGTAAGCCGAGCTCGGACAACTTGCGATGATGGTGGTGTACACACACACATAACTTCTTGCAGCTCGTCAAATTTGACAGAGGAAGCTGACAACCCCCATAATTTCCCTCTCCTCAGACTTTTGCAATCTGACACCTTGACATTGAATTTGAATTTGTTTTTTAATTCATGACTCTACACCCCCTTGTGTGCAAGAGTCGCATCCCATAAAAAGTTCTCTACAAACCTCCTCGATCCTCCGACCTTGACTCTCTCAACACCGACTCACACACCTCTGAGCTTGATTAAAGAGACCAACCCTCCACCATCTTAAACGGATGTGCAAAAGAGTGAGAGATAGGGAGCAAGATTTATGAGAGAGATTTTTCTTGAGAGAGAGCGAACGAGTGAGAAAGAGAGTGATTGAGTATATGGGCATCTCCGACACCATTCTCAGGCATTGAGAGAAAGAGAGATAGACTCGACAATTGCTTTGAGCATTGACGACTTTAATGCGTCTATGGCTATTCGGTTAGCCACTCCCATCCGACAACGAGAGACAACATCGACTTCTGCGATTAGATCCATTTCAACACCGACTCTTGCGTTTCGACATTGACTCAGACTCTCGATGACCTCAATGTCTCAACACCATTTCTAGCGCATCCGCTCGACATCCTTACACATTGTGGCAGATTTTTGACATCCGACCTGACACCGGTTTCACGCGGACGATATTTTCTCGTGATCGACAGTTGCACTTGCCACATGCACGGTTGAGGTGCCTTTACCATAGAGGAGTGACACTCGACATTGGCATCGGCACAGAGTGCATCGACCACGCTGTACGACATGATTTTTGGCTATGACACCTTTGGCAGTTATTTGACTAGCGCATTTCCGCCCGGTGAAAATCGGTAGATAGCTACACCAACATGCAAGTTACAGGTTACAGGGTTTTTCTTTCCAGACGGTTTATGCACAGATTCTCTCGATTACCAAACACAACATCTTTAAGGCGACTTTGACAGTCTTTTTGACAGCAGTTTCTCTTCGGATAGATTCTTTGATTGATGCATTTTTGTGTGAGAACATCTAGTGCTATTGAGCTCTTTTTAGAGCAAATATCCCCGCATGGATCACTTTTACTACATGCAGCAGTTCTTGGTGCTTGTTTGAGCGCGGTTCTTACTCATGTACGTTGAGTTGCAGACATTGTCCAGTGTACCACGTGGGGAGCCATTTTTGGCTATTTTCACAGTTTTTCCGACCGTTCGGACCGGAAGAGCCCTTTCTGAGAATGTGGCTAGTCCATTTGTGTCTCTATTAGCCCATTAGGAGAAATATGGACTTTGCATGGGCCTTGTATGGAATCCTAATTTTTAGGGATCAAGGCTAATGTCGTGTAGGGTTAAGGGGGCAAGGACATTCAAGAAGCTAGTTTTGAGTAGGCTTTTCTAGCCTTTTTTTTAGACATGTATAGGATATGGACCTAGGAGGTCACTTTCTCTCTCTAAATTTTTGAAAGTGAACGAAGTAAAGGGGTGTGGCTACATCACCAAAAACGTGGGTCACTAAGAGCCAAAATTTGATTGTTTTTCAAAAAAGTTATTTTTACTTATTTTTGACTTACTGCCCCCCAACATATCAAATTATCATTTTTTGACCTTTTTTTCAACCTACAAGCACTGAATGTTCACATTTTCAACCCCCCCCCCCCCCCTTTAAAAAAAAATATATTTGATCTCTTCTCCTCCTCCCTCCTCTCTCCCTCTCATCTCCCTCCCTGGCCCCTTCTCTCCTCCTCCTCCCCTCTCTCTCCCTCTCCCCCCCCCCCCCCCCCCCCCGCTCTCCCCTTCTCTCCTCCCATGTTCCTCCCTCTCCCTCCCTCCTCTCTCTTTGCATCCTTTGCTTCCTCATGCAACAACTGTCATGATGCTCACGAACATCACAAATTGTATACCTCCACCACCATGTATTCCGCACAACAAAAGCGTACATATTTTCTTGTCTGCGGTGTTTGCACTGAAGGCCGTACGTGAGGGTGAACACAGGTCATCCCAGGAACGTCGCACCGTCGGTGAGATGAATGTTGATGGCTCTTCAATATCTTGGGACGGGAGAAGTAGGCTTGTTAGGCTATTGCAACTGGTTGTGTATGGGTGCAGGTGCTTCTTTGCATTCATAGATGCACAATGTCAAGCTCTTCAGCCCAAAATAGTGGCATTACAAGAAAGTATTGCCTCTTCGAAGAGGGAGGTTGAAACTTTCCAACGAAAATTGCAGGAAAAGGATGTGTACATTATGAAGCTTGCCAATACCATCACATATTTGAAAGAAACACCCCTTGGTGCAAGGTAACAATATACTTCTTACTTTTGGTTGTGTTCTTCTTATCATAGACTTTGAAATCTAAGGTGTTGTCTCTGCTTGTTTTGTAGTGCTTGGCACAAAGGTTGCTTTTGTGCACAAATAGTGAAAGGCTGCAGGTTAGAGAGGTCAAATGTCACCACTTTTCCTCTGAAACAACCTTTTTTATTACATCTTGTAGGTAGGTGCTTAAAATTCATGCTTATTAGAGGTGGGTAATCTCATCCTAATGTATATTTTAGGATTGTTTATTCCTAGTTGGATGGAAATACTTGCAAATTTGTACATCATATACTTAACAAGTGTCTTTATTATACACCTTACAAATGTTGAATTCATACATGTTTTTGTTTGAAGAACACGTCTCTAATGAGTCATGATACAAGGTGACCTCTTACTATGCTAGTTGAGTGGTTTTGTTTGCAAGAATGGCTCAAGGATCTGGCAATATAACATGAAGCTTTTACAGTGGCACAAAGATCTCCTCAATCAATGTGGCTCCCACTACACCAAAAATGATTATGTTAACATGGAGAGATCCCTAGTAGGATAATACAACAGGTTTTCATCAGCAACACACCCTTTACTAACATGAGGACACCCCCAGCAAAGATATTTTTATGAGATAGGTCACCCCATGAGCATACCATGTCATGGAATGAATGTAAGAACTATGACCTCACTACCCCTTGGAAGTTGTTCATGAATGTATGTTTATCAAAGTTAATGAGAAGAAATTTGGACTTTTTTGTTTGTTGATGTGTAAGAGCACTCTAGATCTACCATATTTTAGATTTTTTGATAAGTTAAATAAGATTTGTAGTCATTTAAAGTGTAAATTTGTTTTTGTTTGGTAAGATTGTACATGAGAAGACATGATAAAGTACAAGAGATCTTGATGGAATAAGCTTCGATGAGATTCCTACAATGCACTTGTGACACCATACCTCTCCTTGAACCCTTTGATTTCTATCGTTGTGGGCAGTCCAAGGGGGGTGTAATTTCAAATTTTTAGCAATAATTTTTTTTTGAAGAAAATTTTGGTTATTTTAAAGTTGTACACAGTCTAGGATTTCATTCTGTATGTTTTCCTTCAGTTTCAAATTTTGACTGAGGACACTCCTTGGAAGCCACTTTTGAGGTGTTAGGATGAGATTTTGGGAAAGTTTTTGTAAGTAGGAAATACAATCCTTAACACAATGAAAAACATTGGCTCTTGAAATTGCCAACTTCCACGTTGACTTTTGAAGAATCCGAGCAATATATGATTTTTTGCAACACACACTCCTTGGAAGCCACTTTTGAGGTGTTAGGACGAGATTTTGGGAAAGTTTTTGTAAGTAGGAAATACAATCCTTAACACAATGAAAAACATTGGTTCTTGAAATTGCCAACTTGCACGTTGACTTTTGAAGAATCCGAGCAATATATGATTTTTTGCAACACACGATAGTTGAAGAGCACGATGAGATGAACAAATTCATGTGAGAGAAGCCCAGACAGATTCGGAGCCGATTGGAAGCTAGAAGCTATTGAAAACAACCTAAAAGTTCAACACTAAAACCTAAACCTTGTATCATGCTCATACAGAATAATTTTTCAGTTTTTTTCCATGTAAAGGCCCCTGGGGCCCTTAGCAAGAGTGGCCACAAGGGCACGCGAAATGCCCATCTAGGACTACTGGATGGCCATTTTGCGCGTCCTTGTGGCCATTCTTGCTGAGGGCAGCGGGGGCCTTTACATGGAAAAAAATTACAAAATTATTTTGCACGCCCTTGTGGTCCCTCTTGTTGAGGGTCCCTAGTGATTTAAAATGACAAGTAGGGGCTTTTTTGAATGCATGTCCATGAGATAGAGGTGTAGTGGTTGATGTACTCAGAACCCCCCCCCCCCTTTTTGCTCTATGTTCAAAGGTCCAGAGCATTCACCATGTAAAATTTTCCTATATCATGTGCGTTCACCAGAATGGATTAAAAGCACCCTTTATAGGCCTTATCTACACATGTTTCTGTAACTTTACAATAATATAAAATCCCTTCTGTTGAACACATGTATTATGTTACATATACTTTAGTGAACTCCCCAGGTCAAAGGCCTCACAAATCCTGTGCACTAAACATTTAGCACTAGAAATAGACCAAACAAGGAGCCAATTTTTACTTCCTTGTGTCCACATCGTGTTGTTGGGAATGTTTTGGTTAATTAAGCCATTTCTTTGGTATTTGAAACCACATGTGACCCCTATTGTTATAGTATCCAACCAAAGGTTTCTTGATTAGCAATTTACATAGGCTTGTGTGGTACATATCTTCTATGCTAACAATGCATGTATCTATAATTTATGTTTACACTTTCTCTATCCAAATGAGCTACATAGTAAAAATCAAATTTATAATTTAACAATTAAGTTCACAAGGTAATAGCTATTGGTATCATCTTTAGCAATACCAAAGAAATAGCTACCAATAGCTATGAATAGGAATATTTAACACTAGGTTGGTAACCTAACAGGACATAAAAGTGTCCTTTCAAGGTTTTGAAAAAAACCTCCAAACCCATAGTAGATCCACTCATTTTGTAAAATCCTTTCATGAGGTTATAGTTCAAGGCCTACTACACATGGAAAAAATAAGAAACTTGTAAAATTTCTTATCTTTTGGTCACACCAAGCCTCCAAAGTTGATGGACCAGTACATTTTCATCAAAACAGTCATTTCTTACGTTTTGTTGCATAAAAATAAGATTGGCGATTTTTGTAGGACTTGAGATAAATTCCCTAGTTAACTTCAATAGGTTGGTGATTAGAACATATGATTGCTTCTCACTCACTATTTTTTGTTTTGCCAAAAGAAATAGGTACAAAAAAGTTGAATTTTTACCATTCTGCAAACCTATCATCAAAGTTTCTATAGCCACGCTCAATACAAATAATATATGAATGTTTTCTTAGTTCCCTATTGTCCTTTAAGTTCATAAGGAGCCATGGAGCATGTCAAAAGAATAATACATCTCTTACTAAGGGGAATCTTGGGGACAAAGATGAACAGCAAACATGAAAAAACTCGGTTCAACATTATGAGTTGTAGAATCCCATAGAAACTATTCAATATCTAGCCAAATTTGATCCTTATGACTAGATATGGTTACTACCTACAAAATGCATGTAGTTGTCACAAGAAACTAACAATATTGAAAAATCTATACTTGATATACTAGAATGTTTCGTTTTCTTCTATATTTGAAAAAATCAACCATCATTGTCTACTATGCAAAATAGGGTATTAGGTGCCCCAAAACTCAAGGAATATTAGCTTTATGTTACAATATGCGACATAAAAAATCAAAACTGCATTTGGATATCATGAAAGCCACCAAAAAAATAATAGAAGAGCTAAAATTGGCTAAAAAATAGGATTTGACAATTTTTGTAATTTGGTCATAACTTACAACTTTAACATTTATTTCTCCCTAGAAGCATCAAGACATGTTGAGGACTATTAAAGATAGTTCTCTAGCATTATAGACCTCACAAACATGAATTCTAGAGTGGTATAGTTGCAAAAAGTTGAAAAAAGCCAATAACAGGACCCGTTTTTTCACACAGTTTAGGTTGTGAAATGTTGTGCAAGGACAAGGTTAAAGATGGATTTGATATTCCAAAAAAATTTCGAGTTTTTTTCAGCTCATGAGACAACTTTCTAGACAGATAGCACCTCAAAATCCATTTTGAAACTCTTGACATAATTCAAGGAAAATGGTCACTTAACAGGACATAAAAGTGTCCCATTACCAACCTAGTGTTAAGAAGATTTAGTACCAAAAACTTGTCAGCACTACTAAAAAAGGTGGAAACTCAAAGGCTTTATAATATATGTATGCTGAAACTCGAATCAATAATAAGTCACCCCTATACATTGACACCTCCATCCCAAGTTGTCATCTCTAAGTCAAGCTTGGCATAGGCATAGTATGGAAACAATAACATGTTGGAAAGCAAGAATTTAGTTGTCTCAACTTGTGAAACAGTGCTAATGATATATATTCAACATCTTCAAATGAGGACATCTTGACAAGGTTATGATTGACTTTAATAAGAATAACCATTAATGATTAAATCAAAATCAAAATATTGTTTGAATTTCTTCATGGTGGAGTGATTAAGACTTGATACTTGAAACATCTTACAGGCAAATCATAATATTTATAAAGGTTAACAATATTTCTCAAATCTGTATGAAACTCTAATAATCTAAATTATCACTCAATGTGACAACATTTAACAAAAAAACATATTTATATTGCATTTATAGAGAAATCCAACCTCATGAAAATAATTACAAACAGAGAAAATGTTGTTGTTTTTAGGCTTTTCTTACAAGTATTTATCTCCCTCATCTAAAGATTCATATACACTTGAGTATTTGTGTGTCTATGACACTAGGAAAGATAATAGTACTTAATGGATGGCTTTTCTAAGAGCTCCTATAGAGCACCTATTGGTTCAAGGTTCTACAAAAACCATATTATTCTTATCAATATCTTTTAGTATGGTAGTGAAAGGTTCCTTACGGACCAAAAATAGAGTGATTTCCACCTTTCCATATGGTTGTTTGCTCATGTCCTCTCAAAACATGTTGACTCTGTAAGTAAACAGCACATTATGTGAGCACAAAGTACAAAATGATATCATTCTAATAGTCTAATGACAACTATACAAAGAATAAATTAGGAGAAAAATATTTGATGACTCTCCATAGATAACACAACTTACGTGCATTGTGAGACTCAATAACATGCTACACAACTATAGATGGCGCATGAAAGCCATCAACAAAATTGCACCACCCAATGTTATGAGGTGTGAAGCCTAAACATTGAAATCCATAAAGAGGTTAATTCTCTCCAACATGATAAATTTAAAGATGGAGATGATGCTAATCTCTGAATGTAAGCTACAATTGTAGTTTTCTTACCATTCTATCTTTATGTTGGAGATGAACCTTTGCAATGACCACTCACTATTCACACCTCTTCTTGTTGTGGTATGCAAGTCATGTGAGTTCATACTTTTCCCACCTTTGGGAGTAGAGGTTTTCGTGTAGTGTGAATGAATGAAAGTAGAAGGAGTAGAATCTTGTTTCATGTTGTAATGGAGGTGAGACAACGGAGAGGAGCTAGCTTGGTGTGAAACTATGTGGTAGGCAAGGGAAAGAAATGGGGGAGGAGCTTGCTTGGTGCTACAATGGAGGTGGGAGAAAGCTAGCAAAGAGATAATGTTGGACTATAGGGGGTGCATGTGGTTGTTTGCAGCAATGGAGAGCTTGGAAAAGGGTTTCTAGAGAGAGGAAATCACTTTTTTACTATAGAATAGGTTTGGAAAGACTTTGGAGGGTGGAAAATGATGTTTTGAATTTTTTTGAAAAAAAACAATCTTTTGGATTTTTTAGTGCACGTTGTTTATGTTTTGAGGTCAAAAATGCTTTTTTGACCATGAAATAGGTTTGGGGACCTTTTAAAAAGGAAAAAATTGAAATTTGAACTTATTTTAAATTTGAATTTATTTTAAATTTTGAAATTTTTAGCGTATATTTAAGTCCAGGCCAAAAAGTGGGGGAAAAGAGGTCAAAGTAGTCTCCCCCCCACCCCCCCTTTCCCCTAGCCACCTCCCTTACCTTCTCACTAGGTAAGAGGCCATTAAGAGGTGTACGGCTACCTTGTCCCCCTACTTTTTTGACGGTATAGTGTGTGTCCATCCTCTTCCTATTGGCTGGCCTCTAATTAACCTTAATCCCAAAGGGCCCTAAAGGGTTCATATTTTTCCTAATGCTTTGGAGGATCGATAGTGTGTGTCCATCCTCTTCCTATTGGCTGGCCTCTAATTAACCTTAATCCCAAAGGGCCCTAAAGGGTTCATATTTTTCCTAATGATTTGGAGGGTCGATAGCGTGAGGTTTTCTTTGAGTTGGGGTGTGCTAGAATGTTAAGACATCTTTGGTGATATAGGTAGCTGGAGTTCTCCAATTTTGGTACCCTCGCCATAGGAAATGTATCTGGATGGTTTTATATGCTTTTAATGCTGAGTTGGCGATCACATTAGCAGTGAAAGTATCAGTTTCTGGTGCCCAGTTAGTGCAAGTGGCACATCTATGCGTATTTTGAGTTGAGTTTTGACTCATACAAAGGAGACTTTGTCGAATTTCCTTCCCCCAAGTCATGACTTTCATTGTTGGCACCTTTGAACCTATTTCAATTGAGATTTTACTCCCGATACAAAGGTTACTCTACCCAAATTTTTGCAACTTCTTGCCATAGTTTGGCACCTCTCAAACCCTCTTCCCAGTGATGGCTTCTTCTTCAGAAAAGGAAGAGTATTTGATTCACAAGTTCGATGGCAGCAACTTCACCATGTGGAAAGAGCGCATGAAAGATGTTTTGACAAAAAAAGGCATATCAGAACCGTTGAAAGAGCGTGCAGAGGATGATGATTATACGCAAGATTAGTGGGAGCTTTTAGATGGGAGATCCATGGCTATGATACATCTACCTCTAGCTGAGTCAGTGTTCTTCACTATCATAGGGAAGACAACAACCACGGAACTTTGGGATAACTTATATTCAACATGGGAGAGCAAAAGTGCATCCAAATTTTTTTTTCTCATGAAAAAGCTTATGAAGCTCAACAAGCACAATTTCTAGTTACTTAAATGAGTTCAACTCCTTGTTCAGCCAGTTGACATCTTAGGGATTTAGGGAGTTTAACGACGAACTCAAGTATATATTCTTGTTATGCTCTCTAACCAGTCCTTGTTAACGACGAACTCAAGTATATATTCTTGTTATGCTCAAGGGACATCTTTTGCATAGCCATTAGCAATTCGGCTTCAAATGAAAAGTTAGTGTTCAATGACGTCACAAATACATTGCTCATTGAAGAAATTCAACGTAAATCTGGCTTGCAGTTCAATGAAGGTGCTTGCTTGGGCGTGACAAGAACAAATACAAAAGTAAAAGTAGAGAGCGAAATCCTCGTAGTCTTAGCAGACACAGGAACTCAAGTAGAGACCGCAATGCCAAAAATTCTGAGTGTTACTATTGCCATAAGAAGGGCCATTACAAAAAGGATTGTCGCATTTTTCCAAGAGATCAGAAAAACATGCAAAAGGATAATTCTAGCAAAGGCAAAAGTACGGTAAAGATTGAGGGTCTCAATGTGGTTGAGTCTCCCATACCTACCACTGCAGTAGAGGATTCTCCTCCTCCAATGATGAACATTATGCCAACAGAGATTCATGCAGAGGTGACAAAAGATCCCTCAGATGTTCTCATTTTCACTTCAGATCTCACTCTAGAGTCGGTGTGTCACTCACCTTTGTGTAGCTGTCGATGAAGGAAACCCATGCCATAGTGAAGAGGAAGCTCGTTGTCGACGCTGCTCAATTGCCTCGTTGCCATCGTATTGCCTCTCTCTCTCTCTCTCTCTCTCTCTCTCTCTCTCTCTCTCTCTCTCTCTCTCTCAAACATCATAATCTATGTCAAGCAACAAGTCTAAACACCAGCTGAACAATGCTACACCACTCACAACAAGCAAAGTTGAAGGGTTTTGAATCCAAAAAAATCCAATCCAACTTTGCCTTAATAAATCTTCCTCTTTTTTGTCCTACGCATGTACACTCATACACATGCACACTCATATACAAATACAAAAATACACTCAAATCATTACACACACTCTCTCTTCAAACATCATGACCTATATTGAGCAACAAGTTTAACCACCAACCAAAAAATGGTACATACACTTAAATCATTCTCAACAAGTAAATTTTAAAGGTTTACAATCCAAAACAATCCAATCCAACTTTGCCCTGATAAAGCAATGGATGAACAAAGTTGAAAGACTACTTAAACAAACCCATATAAACTAGAATTAAAAAGCTTGAAAGTAAACATCTTAGAATAAAAAGTACAAAAAGATAGACATAGAGTAAAAAAAAGTACAATATTCTCATATGGATTCATGGGCTTATTGTTCTTACACTAGCTTAAATAAAAAATCTAGTTGTTGTTGTTGCTAGTGTCATCATAGTTGTTATTGTTATTGTCATTGTTCTCATAGTTGGCTCCATTTGCGTGTCCTTGTAAAGAAATGTATGTCATCCACACTTATACCGAAGCATCCACATGTCTCTCAAAGACTGTGGACTCCTACGGATGCGATAGCCATGTTCTCGCCAAAGCATTATTGCATTGTGGAAAAAAATGACAACTTGCTCAACATCCTCTTTGGTTGGTTGTGCACTTTCATCAAGCTCATACATGGCATTGATAGGGACTTTCTGGCATCATCGATTGTACAAAAAGCCTCTCTATTGTTGCAGCACCTTTGTGTTGTGCAAAAATTATTCACTGCATACACATTGTTAATAATGTGATTAGCATGCGCATTGTTGATGGGGTCAACACATGGGAGTTGTGGACCACGCTGAGAGCCATGTCCAAATTGAGAGGCTTGCCCACACTGATCACGTTGTTCACAATTTCCCCTCAACATGGTGAATGTGTTAACACAAGAAGACTAAAAGAGAAGCTTGTGAAAAATAACAAAGAGAAACTTGGGAATGAATGATAATAGTAATTTTTTTACTTTTGATAATAAACCCTAGGTGACTTTACTTCCAAAAACATTTGCAGTATGTACTCCATTTGTTTTTTGAATAAAATAAAACATTCAATAAAATGTCACTCCAAGATTAAACATCTTTGGTTAAATTACATTCAAACCAAGGATTATTTAGCAACACATATGCACTAACCTTGCTAATAAAAAATTAGAGAGCGATCGCTTCCAAGATTCAAATATAGTGAGAAGAACAAATACCAAGCTTGAATGTGGTTTTACATAGAAATTATCAATACATCATGGGTTTTAGATTCTTGGCGGCCACAATATCGGTGGATGTGCTAGTGGTGCACATGCAAGTGGGGGCCCCATGGGTAGCAAGGAGAATAGTGTCTTGTAAAGTGATTAACCATGCCATGGCCAACCTGGTGCTCAAGGGTGGAAAACACAACACCATGGACTCTTGGGGATGTGGTAAAGGCGACATGGATGGCTATGATTGTGTTGAACATGAAACCTTGCCAAAATGGAGAGTCGATCCTAGCCCATTAGGAAGTCACTATTGTGGTAAAACACGTTCCATAAACAATTTGCGGCCCCCCTCGATGTTGATGTAATGTTGTTGTAGACGCTCACACTCCATCTCCAAGCCATCACATCCAGCAAGACAGTCCAAAAGTGTGTCGCCAACCTTCATAATTATACCCAACAACCACCTTTAGCATAATACATACATTAGTGGACAATGCAATGAAAACCACATATAAGGACTTCAACCACTCCTCAACTTACCAAGCAAAGAACTTGCTCTTCTTCACACCATGCCGAAAGGTTGTTCCAATCATCTAGCATCCATGGTGCCTCTTGGAATGTTTCTTGAATCATATCCTTATCAGTGTCAACACCATCATTGTTAGCTATCATATCGCCCGACGATTGTACAATGGAGCAATTGGAATCCCATCAAATCTACAAGTGAGCATGGCTAGCACCAAGGTCTCAACCTGCAACATGGTTTACTTCTAAAATAAACAGACCAATATATATCATGAAACTCGTAGAGTAATGGTTTAGAACTTAATGAATCCATGAAATCATCTATGATAGCATACATGAATAAAAACATCCAAAGGAAGGTGATACAAAGATGGAAAAAATCACACATTCGAGCCTCCTTGGTGATGACACACTAGTGCAGCAAAAGCTGGTTGGTGCTAGGAGTGGGCACATGTAGGGGTCTATGTGTTGGTAGATGCTTGGCAAGGTGCTATGGCATGTGTGGAAGCCCTAAGTATTAGGAAAAGTTTGGACTCAAATTTGGTCCTTTTAGTGCTAGAGAGAGAATGCAACGCGACCAATGGATGGAGTGACACAATTGGCATATAATAGCCTCTATTGGTACTCTCCTAAATCTGCTAATCTCTATCTCTAGCTGAAGAAATAGCTCATTCCCATATGATAAATGAGTATCCTTTTAGGCCACTCTGATTACATATCCTTCCTTTATTAGTTGGAGGCGATGCTCTCCTGTATCCACATGTTCCTGATATCTAGCTGAATCAAATTCCAACATATAAGTCTAGTAATCTTTGTCCATGAGAGAGATAGGGAGGGTGCATGCAAGGAGTACTGAAATGGAGGCATTTTATCCATGTTAAAGCCATGTGATTGAAACCATGCTATCATATGCCCATACCAACATGTTGTGTCCCCCCTATGGTGCTTGTTATCGGGGTGACTTAAGGGCTAGCTAATTAGCATATTTGTCTCTAGAAGGTCCCATAAACTATGCATCAAGGATACTAATCTAATAAGGTATAGGGTGTGAGAGCTCTGCAGCTAGTTTTTATTTTAGTGCAACATATAGCAGAAGATGCATGCCAAAAATGATAGAAAGGAATTGTGTATGGTTAGTCCAATGATTTTCAACAAAGTCCACTTATTAGACTGATGATTTAGTGCTCTGCAACCTACCACAATTGTGAACATCAACGGTAGTGGCATCTTGAAGCCTTGTACTCTCAAAAGAAGGACCTCAAACAAGAAAGGTCATTTTGAACAGAGTCTCTTCCCCGCCACTCCATTTATCTAATTAATCAAAGGGCAGCTAGCTTGGCTCGAATAATATCATAATTAGGCATTGAAGCCTTAGCACAAATCTTAACAATCTCTCTTAACAGTAGGATCAGCCACCTAGCATAGCTTCCAGGCTGCTGGTCGAGTGGAACTTCCCGATGAGAGCGTGATAGAAAGAAGGTGATCCGGATGTTCAACCACCTTAATCGCGCTCGCAACACCGGAGACAGGAACTCAATACTCTTGCAGCTTACCCAAACCTTGACGAGCACTTTTGACAGCAGGATCAGCAGGTTGGAGCAGCTGCAACGACCATATAATAAAGGGTTGCCAAGTGCAAGGGTGCCTGTGCTGCCAGGCCTATGGCGAGAAGCTGGAAAGAGAAATCACCAACCTAGTCTACTCCAATGCAACAAACCGAGGTCTACAGCTTAGCCTGATAGCTCCCCATATGAAAACACCTAAGCCCGATGCCCACAAACTAATGCCAAGTGGAAAAAAAGGGGAGGGATTGGAGCCCTCCAGTCGTCCACACATGCGCGCACGATAGGAAGGCTCCACCCCCTCCCCGTTTAAAAAAAAAAAGAATTTTTATGAGTTTTGTTCATCATTCCCATGCATCAATTACATGGCCATGGTGATGCCTTCGCTTGGCTCATGCTCGATGCACCATTCTACTATGTTCCAACACAGCAAACCGAGGTCTACAACTTAGCGTAAGAGCTCCCCATCTGAAAACACCTGAGCCCGATGCCCACAAACCAATGCCAAGAAAAAAAAAAGGGGAGGGGCTGGAACCTTCCCATCATCCGCACGCATGGACGATGGGAGGACTCCAACCCCTCCCCTTTTTTTCCAAATTTTTTTGTTATGAGTTTTGTTCGTCATTCCCATGCATCAATTACGTGGCCATGGGGATGTCTTCGCGTGGCTCGTGCTCGATGGGATGTGCCTCTTGCTAGATGGTATGAGGCCCTTGCGCAACCATTTTCCATAGCGGACCGTGATTAAAAAAAAAAGAGGGGGAGGTAGAGCTCCTTCATCATCCGCGCACGCGGATGATGGGGGAGCTCTGCCTCCTCCTTTTTTTTTGCAATTCTGCCCAACTCTGCCAGTTTTTGCAAATCCCTTGAACTCTGCCAAACTTATTTTACTTGATTATTTTCAGTTTTATTATATTTTTAATTTTATTTCAATTATCTTAATTTAACTTTACCTAATATATAATGAGAATTACTATATATAATTTATTTTTTTGTTATGAGTTTGGTTCCTCTCTCTCTCTCTCTCTCTCTCACACACACACACACACAACTAACCAACCTTATAAGAGGGTGCAAACTTTCTTATTTTGCCCACCATTGGTTCACTATCTCCGGGTATGTTAGTTGATCATAACATATTCTCACGACTATTTGTGCATGAGCTTTGCGAGCCCCATTCCGTTTGCAAGGCTGGAGTTTGGTGTTGGGGGGTAGAGTCCTTGCCAGACAAGGCAAAGGAGCCATGGTTCTTGATGTGCTCTATGATGCTAAATACCCAGGCAGGTGCACGCTCCTTGGATCGACATGTACGCCCAATGTGGTGTATTTTAGAAAGCACAAAAAGCACTTGAGTAGGTTCCTCTTAAGGATTCCATCTCTTCACACACACCAATTGTAGGATATTCCCAACAAGGGCACGACTCCTTTCAATGTATGCAAAGGAAGGGATCTCTCCAGTTGCAATAATCTAATCTTGCATCTTGAAGGCATGTGGGAGTATAGAAGATTCTAACTTCGACAAAAGAATTGAGGATGATATTGTTAGGCAGTTGTTGTTGACAAATAACGTTGTGCTTGACAATGCCTTGATTGACATGTATGTTTTTGGAAAGCATAACAAGTGATTGAGGAGCTTCTTATCTGGAATGTTGTCTCTTGGAATGCATTGATTGTGGGGTAAACCCTAAAGGAGCATGGCTAAGAAGCTCTAGGTTGTTTTGAGAGGATGAAAAGTGAGGGTGTCTCTCCAAATGCAATCTTCTATGCTTGCATCTTGGCAGAATGTGGCATTAGGCACGATGGTGACATGGGCATAAGAACCCAGGATGATATTGTTTGTCAGGGGCTGTTATATAGAAACATAATGTTTGGCAATGTTTTGGTCGACTTGTATGCCAAATCTATTGTAGTTTAGAAAGCACAAAGAATGCTTGCGGAGGATCCTCTCTGGGATGTCATCTCTTGACACCCATTTTGTCAAGATATGACAAGGACTCTATGGAGTGCTTTTGATGGATGCAAAGCGAGGGTGTCTCTATAGATGAAATAATCTATGCTTGGATATTGAAGGATGTGGCACTACGCAAGATGCTGATTTGTGCAAAAATATTGAGGATGATATTGTTAGTTAGGTGTTGTTGAGAATGAATGTCATGCTTGAAAATGCCTTGATTGGAATGTATATTAAGTGTAGTTAACTTTAGAAATCACAATAAGTGCTTGAGGAGCTTCTTATCTAGAATGTCATCTATTGAAATGTAGTGATTGTAGGACATGCCCTAAAGGGATGAGGCCAAGAATCTCTGGGCTTTTTTTGAGCGGGGATGACAAGCGAGGGCATCTCTTCAAATGCAATGATCACCTATGCTTGCATATTGATGACATGTGGTAACTCAAGTTAAGGCAATGTGTTGGGTTGCTTCTATCAATGCTAGGTACATGTCCTTCAACTACAGAGCTAGACGATCTTTTCAATTCCAACGGAGCGGTAAATGTGTTGCTTCAAGTTTATGTGAAGATAAAATTGATCTTTCTCGAGACTCAGTTTCTTCAAATGTCATGCCTCCAAACATTGTACAACTTATATACCCCCCCCCCGCCCCGCCGAAAAAAAGAAAACCTCTCAAAAGAACAGCACATAGGTATGTGTATTAGAACCATTTGACTAACGATTAATAGATTTATTTTGCCTTTCCAAACAATAAAATCTTGGTGACAATCTTTTTGGAAGTTCTTCATTCAAAGGGGAAGCTTCAAGTTCTACAAGATCAACAACTGTTAAGGTAGCCATCTAAGCCACCACCCAACTACACACCTCTAGGAATTGACTTAAAGGAGGTGTACCGGTGATCGTGGCTAGTGCGGCCTTTGATACATTAACACATTGTCCCCCTTCAAAAATCAGGTTGCAAGATTTCTTAAGAGAATGTGTTAACAATTATGTCCATCTTTCTCACTAAATGCATGAGCAGCTTCTCAACCTGCTTAATCAAGGCTTTTTTGTATAGGCAAGTCCTTGTACATCTCTTGTTTTTAACCCTTCACCGCCAATTGGTGAGTTAGCTAGCCAGGGAAAACCAAGGAGCTCACATAAATCAAGAAGAAGAAAACAAGTGCAGTCAGTACAAGCTCACATATACGTGGATATGTAATAAAAGCAAGACGGTGCAAAACCAGAGGGAGACCACGGAGTATACATTTTGATAGAAAGGATAATGAAGAAGTATATGTTTTCAATGATAGTGAAGCAGGAGAGAGCATTCTATTGTAGCGTGGGGAGAATTCAGCAAGGTGTATTCAAGAGGTCAAAGTTGCCCACAAAGAGTGGGCTTCACGAAGGATTCCATCCAATTGCATGAGGAAATGTTTTGAAATGGTAGGGAAGAAAAGTTGTGGTAACAAATTACAGAGCCGTCAAGTGGGAATGGTTGCTCCCTGTTCTTGGTTTGAGAGAACTTTTAAAGACAAGACAATTGCACAGTGGATATGGTTCTACAATTATGAAGTAGGCCACACACAAAAAGTACAGAGGCAAGTTAAATTCTCACATGTCGTTCCTACTTTCTCGCAAGTGGATATTGGAACCAACTTATCAAAGTAAGAGAGTGAAATCTTGGTACAAAGTGGATTCTAATTTGCAAATTTTGCAACACCGCTATGACGCATGATCAATACAAATGCTGTTGTTACACAAGGAGGCTCCAGTAGCAGGAAGTGTAAGTGGAGACATGGTATTTCCAAAGAAGCACAAAAGAGATTGGAGTCAGTTGCAAGTATGGTTGCAACATTCTTGGACGAGAAACTAGAAAGTGAACAATACATAGTTTTTTGGGTATTGATAGAGAGTTTTTATGATGTACACATTAAGGTAGAACCTAGCTGTGCGCACCTGTCCCAATTTTCAGAAGAGAGAATCTACACATAAAGCGTTTTTGGCATGTAAGCACATGTACTATGTGTATGTGCATATTCTAGGGCTTCAACCAAAAGAGCACATGGTCATTCATCAGCCTGCACTAACTCCCACAGGCCTTGCATTTGTATTAGGGCAAAAACACAAGATAAAATCTATGGTGTAGTGAACCTAAATCTTAGAGAATGTCATGTAGAGGTATGGATTGAAGGAGATTTCTCTTATGTATTAGATGTGGAGTAGCTTTTTTAGACACATGAGACTTTATTTGAATTCCTTTTAGTAAGAGAAGCATGCTTTGTGGTATCTATCTAAACGGTTTTACAAGCTCAAAACTAGGGCTTTTGGAAACTTGTACATGTTTTTGGTGTGTATCGTTAAAAGAGACTACAAAATCTTAAGACAATTTGTTGCGAGATGATAAATGTTTTTTGTTGTATATAATATTCTAATGTCTGTTTTGGATTATTTTTTTGAGTCATTAAAAAAGGCTCTGAATCTAAAATCAAAAAGCTCGCAAAACTGGTTTTGATTGCAAAAGCTCGAAATCGAAAGCTCACAGATAAAACACACTCGCACTTACACACAATAGACTTCTTACTTACCTTGCATAAGACGCCATCAGAATCATGGACATCCCAAGATTTATCTAGAAAATCAAGGCATTTCTCTATCTTGTAGAGTAGCATAGTTCCAGTCTTCCTAATCTCTTCATCATGGAAAAAGTCGATGAACCCATGCATGCCCATGAAGATTGAAACACATACCAATCGACTAGCAATATTTGGGCTTAAGAACTTTTGTATTTGCTGATGGAGATTGTCTGAAACACTCAGAGGTTTTAGATGAAGGGACTGGCCACTCTAGACTGTCCTTCAAAGGAATCGAGAGATATTCTAGAGTGCCAAAGCCAAGCGCAAAACGCGGAGCATCATAAAAGTGGTCGAAGAAAAAAACTTGCCTTTCAGCCAACGCTCTTCGCGCACTGGTGTTATAGAGTAGCTCTCCTGAAGCTACATGGAATGCATCAAAAAATCCAATAATGCAATCCACCGGCTATCAATCTTCTTTGTCGGAAGGATAAATATCTGCAACTGGCAGGTTAAACACACAATACACGAGTGACGAGTAAAATCTATTGTGGATGTAAGAAAACTTACAATTTGGTCGGTTTGTTGGAAATCTTGTTGGCGTTGTTCAAAAAAGTGCACACAACTGCATTGAGTGTGAGTTATGGTACATTTGTTCTATAATTGGTCCTGACAACAAAGATTCGAGCAAATCACAACGTATACTATTTGATAAGGCATAACATGTCCTAGTAGTACAAGAAAAATGCTCAACAAACAAAATCCAAGCAACATGAAGAGATTCACTAGATTAATGTGGCAAACAAACCATCACAAAATAAAAAAGAAAAGCAACTTTTGCAATTTCTTGACTGTGTTGTATCTATTAGCTCATTGCATCCTATACAAATAACTGAAGAAGTATGTACCTAATAGATGACTTTCATATGACGAAGAATGAAGAATTATATACCTAATGGATGACCTACATATGATGATGGCAACTCATTAACGGCATCTATTAAAGCCCTATGCTTGGGGGTTCACTATGTATAAAACTATCATATAGGTGAGTTCAAGACATGTTTGTAAAACCCCTCATCTATGAAGTTTGTTAGGAATATAATGTACCCTTTTCTTGTAAATACCCTTCTATTGAACTCACGTGATAGGTTACATTTTCATTAGGTGACCTCCCCGGGGCCCTATGTATCCAATGCATGGGGACAATTCTTTTTTTTTAATATTGTCCCAAACAATTAAAACATAATTTTTGCATCTTTTCTCTTTGAAAATTGGTAGTTGATAGTTTTTTTCTCAGCCACATTGACCAAAATTGTTTCCCGTTGAGTAACTACCTTCGTTGGGATAAAAGCTTGATAGACCATTCTGAGCATGTCAAATCAAAAACAATTTCAATGGCCAAAAATTGTCAGATACCATTAGGAAACTTTGGAGATTATTTGGAGGGCCTTCTAAGAAAATAGAATTTTTGGCATTCTCTCTCTAGAAAATAGGTGTGGTAAAAGAAAAGGTGTCATCATACAACCGTTCAAAAAGTTTACTTCCAAGTAGATTCTTTTCATAGCGTCATAACGGCCGTGATTATTGAGGGAATTTCTCTTTTTAGTTACATGTAATGCATCTCATCATCTTGAAGCATCTTGGAGCGAGATTCAACAACTTTCTTCTCTTTGCAACATTTCTTGCACCAAGAAATATTGGCTTTCTAATCTTCCTTGTAGTAAGCACTAATGGTACTCTTGCACTAAGTAGTAATGGCTTTTTCGTTTTTCTTGCACTAAGCACTAATGTCCCTATCCTCCACACCCTCAAACCTCCTTGCCAAACGTCCTAAATATCATCTACACGTTGACTAGGATCCTCAATATGGACCTTTATATAAGTGAAGTAAAACCAACACACAAGTGACAGAAGCAGAGAAAGAGAGACACCAAGTAAAGGGAACAAAACATGTAGAAATTTGGACACATGGTTCCCTCTATCCTCTTAATCCTAAGACTAATGCATCTTCTACATTTACAAATCCTACTATTTTATTGACATTTTTTGGTGAATGGGTTGCTTGGATATTGCAAAGCTCTAATTGGCCAAGCTAAAAATTAAAGATGCATGCTTCATGCTCAAGCAAAGGAGATCCTATGACTCTCTGATTTGCATTGTATTGACCAAAAAACAATATTGGAGCACACACGAATTATAGGTCCTGCAAGAAAGGACAGACCTTACAAAAGAAAGATATGAACTTGGGTGTTGGTGTACGAAAGAAGAAACTACAAAATCTTGAAACCTTGAAGGTTGGATCCAATGATCTTAAAAAAAGAATCCAAGCACTGGGATGAGGAGTTCAAATTTTCTATGTATTGGTTTGACTTATGTATTGCTTTCTTTGTAAACATGCCATCTATGTATTGCTTTCTTTGTAGACATGCTATCCACGTATTCTTTGACTTATGTATTGCTTTCTTTATAGACATACTATCTATGTATTGCTTCTACTTATGTATTTATTTCTTTGTAGACATGCTATCTATGTATTGGTTTATGTATTTCTTTCTTCATAGACATGCTATCTATATATCACTTTGACTTATCTATTGCTTTCTTTGTAGAAATTCTATCTATCCAAAAAAGGAAGCCATTTATCCCACATCCAGTATAGGGAAGCATTTGAAGACCTTGATAAGAAGTAGTCTTGCAAAAGATATAATCCATGACAAGAAGTTTAAGGTTTTGCAACGGGATGTCATGGACTAGTTTATTTCTTAAAATGCAGTGTCTACCACAAAGATACAAGACACACTTGGCTGACTTGGCATTAGCAAGAGAGGGTATTGAGTTATTAAACAGTCTATCTCCTTCATATTTATGAATAAGGGAATAAATTCTAAGCTACTACCAATATTAGTAAGTGTCTGGAAAGAGAGACTTTACCTCAACAATGCACAGAATGACTTCCTTGGTTGTCCCTTTCATATTCAAAGTACAAGGGCCAAAAAATAGCTACAATGTATGATGAAAATAACAATATCTTCATGGACCTTACTTTGTTGCAATCTAGAATGGTAGAGTTCTACTATGTCACATTTGAAGAGATTGGCGGTGTGTTGCATTTTGTCTTGAAGCTAGATGAGTGTGAGATTCTTAAAGAGAAGAAGTAAGAGAAAGGGACAAATACATTAATGAATAGGGAACTTTTGAAATGTCTTGCTAGCAATCCTTTATGCTTCAACGTTCAGTCAGAAGCCAACATATGGTGGCTCGGTGCTTTACCTCATTTTCTTTCAACCCATGTACTAAAATAATAAATTTCATTTCACATCACATTAGGGTGAATCTTGCAAGTAAAGACAGAGGACCATGGAATTTTATTTTGGGTCTTTAATCAAACCCCTATTCTTGACATAATTGATTGACAAATGAAATGAGAAGAGGTGTTGTCTATGGATAGAAGGAGAGAATTTCACGTCCAATGGCACCTTGCGGGTGACCTCAAAACATTGTAGATTTGGTGCAATGTCAAAATCTCCATGCTTGTTTTGCATGGAGTCAACAAAGGTAATGGACCCAAAGTGGTGGAGAAAGGCAAGGGCTAGCTGCTCGCAACACGAAGATTCATGTTTGGTATTCCGTAGATGGACTATTTTTTATGTGTGACGAAGATGATTGGTCACAAGAGGATCTCAACAAGTTTAAGGAGAACCTCTAGCTTCTAAAGAAATCATTCAAGGAAGCATGGACGGACAATTAGATTGCTCTTTAGATGTAATCTTAAAACCATTCTTGTGATTAGAGAAAACTATGTCAGTGTCCCATAAATAAGAACCTTTTGTCTATATCTCCAATTGCAAGACTTGGTCTTGTTGTCAAAATTGTGGATGACAGATGTACAATTCATGATCTCAATTTTGGTGATGAAATTGTTGCATCTAGCATTTTTTGATGTGGTTTGTATAAGCTCACTTTGTATGAGAGGTGTGTTCATGATCTTAGTTTTGGTGATGAAATTGTTTCATCTAGCATTTTGTGATGTGGTTTGTATATGCTCACTTTGTATGACAAGTGTGGGAAAAATTTTGCAAATGTAGTTGTAGATTCAAAGGCTATTTCGGATGCCATACTTTGGTATGCATGTTTTAAGCATTTGAATTTTGCTAGTTTGCTATGTTTGAAAAATCTAATATGGTTGCTTATTTTCCACCTTCTAAAGCACCTTTTGCAACAATTGAGAGTGAAGAGGGCCTTCAAATATACACACAACAACATGCTATCATTAATAAATCAACAAAGCTACATATTTGGCATACAGCTCCACACTATCTGAGAGAGAGAGAGAGAGAGAGAGAGAGAGAGAGAGAGAGAGAGAGAGAGAGAGAGAGAGAGAGAGAGAGAGAGAGAGAGAGAGAGAGAGAGAGAGAGAGAGTAGAAGAGTTCTTGTAAATATACTATATTGCAAGAGAAAAAGTTACATCACATTTGTCATTGTCCGATATTCTATGAGATAGAGGCAAATTTCATTGTCTATTCTTGGAGGGAAGTCACTGACTCACCGGAGGGTATGCAACAACATTTGGACTATAATAGAGGATTTGAGCCATACTATCTTGACATCCAGAGTACACATGAGGATGGATTTATCACCCATTGTATCTCTCTCTTGTATTGGGTACCATTGTATCAGTGATTAGTGATCACACATACCCCACAGTTCAAGCTAGTAAGACTTCTAGATTCAATTTAGACTCATACATGGTATCAGATTCACTAGTATGTAACATATTGGTCTCAAAGGTCATTTTGGCAATTTCAAGTTGTAAATATATCATTTCATTTCATTTCTCTCTCTCTCTATCTCTCTCTCTCTCTCTCTCTCTCTCTCTCTCTCTCTCTCTCCTAGTTCATTATCAAGGACTTGTATTGTCTTCACTAGAGCACCACATTTGGCATACATCTCCACTAAATCATTGCCAAGAATGGTGAACAATACCTCCCCCAATACATCTTGTTTCATGATATCGTCAAATATTTTCTTTCCTTTTTCAAGTGGTTGAATGCTAGAAAAATCTTTTAGAAGTGACACATACGTGACTGCATCAATATGCTTTGAATTGCAATGCATCTACATATAGAAATTCAAAATATCTTGATATTTTCCATGTTGATCATACCCTGCGTTCAGTGCAGACTTATGGACCACATCACAATTGGGAAACTCCTTGAACAATTGTTGAGCTTTTATTAGAGAACCATATCTAGTATACATATCAACTATTATGTTGCCAAGTATAGTAGTTTTTCTTGAGCAATCCTTGTCTGGAAATCTATTCTCATGAATTGGAAATTGGAATACATATCAACTAACAAAAGTGCCCAACACGAAATCACTTCCAAGTAGCTCTTATGTAGCTTCATATGCCTCTGAGACACCTCAGCATGATTGGTGTAAGATTTTTTTATGGAAGACAACCTATAATAATATAGAAGTAAAACCTTACATCACACGTCCTCCTCCCTAATTTGTACACCAACTAGGGACATGTTGCTTCTTTTTTTAATTCTAGAGATCTAAATATTTCTTTTGCTTTTGCTCTCCCTTAAGTGCTAGAGCATCTAAGACTAGCAACCTCTGGAGGCAACAACCCCTTTCCCTCTATCTATAACGACCCCTTGCCATACTATATGTTTCTCATGAAATGCATCTTCCAATAAACCACAACAAGAGAAATGCTTCATGTCAAACTCCTCCCTCATGACGTAGCTAGTGGCTTCCACTCAAAATATTTCCATGCATTTAGATTACCCCTTTCGAACATCTGATGTGAATTTTACACCTTCTAGTTCACATAAAAATTCAGTATTGATCTTTGACCATACGCACAAGAATAAGGCTGAATAAGGACTTCTTTGCACACTGCCTCTTGGCCCTAGTACCTCCACTATGTGCTAGCTCTCTCCTCCCTCTTCGTTCTTGACCTCCCTTCCCTACAACTTCAAACTCTCAATTGGCTGACATCCCCTCTTTTTGAAAAAAAAAAACTAAACATGATATTCACTCAAAATACTCGCAATATTAAAATAATCTCTAAAGTATGTTGTTTGCTATCCTTCAGAATATGATGTTAAATCAAAACTAATTAGAATTGGTGCTTTTTTTAAAGTTACATTTTAGACTAATAAGAGATGCATCCCCACAAGCAAAGCCATGCATGCATGTTGCATTTGTTTGTTTGGTGATTGAAGAATTGTACAATCTAATCTAGACTTTGTCATGCCACACTAATATTTGAAGATATCATTAGTGTAATATGAGCGTTAAAAAGCTCGAAAAAAATGTTTCAATTCCAAAATCTCAAAAATGAAAGCTCACAAATATAAAATCCCTTGTAAGTGCATGATAGCTTCTCAAAATTTCATAGCTTCCTTCCACTACGTAAGGTGGTATCGAGTGAATGGTCATTTGGTAGCTTTGGACCAAGATTTAATTGATGACCTTAACAATCCTTTGAGAATGGTTGAGGTATGGTGTGGCCCTGATCTGCTATTGTTCTTAGCATTCTAGGCAATGTGATACTAGAACAAGCGCATGAGGATTTGGACAATGAGGTTGACCTCAGCTTGCCTCCAAAATTTCTTTTCCAGTGGAACTTGTGAAAGGTAGTATGTTTTGCATGTAAACATTAATGCTGCGTTAATTATTTCCCTGTTGATTATCATCGCAAAATATTGTTCTAATCTAATTGTTTGATTAACTATTGTGTAGGTGCCTCAGAGAAAGGAGAAGGAGACATTGTGTGCAGAGATAAAGAATGACCGACTGTTTCTAGTGCAATGCAACTCTTGATTGAAGAAGGCGGCTCACACAATATATCACATTGCTTTGTACTGCGAATATTTTAGAAAGTTGTTGACATCAAGCTTTCAATCTACATTCATGCAAAAATCCATTGTTAAGGAATTTCTTGCAAATAAAGTCTGAGAATAATTATCTTTTCAAAATTGACTCAAGTTGTCTTTACATTGCGTTTAATAATGTGCATTGTAATAATGTCCAATTAGATCTTAGTAGTTCTCATTTACAATTGAGGGGAGATCTCCTTGGCTTAATGATTATCATGATTAGGATGTAAAGGCTCATGAGATGGTATGGGGGGTGGGGTTGAGGAAAAGATTGTGGAGTGGCCTTGTCTTCCTCAATAAAATCGGATATTACAAAAAGACTAGAGGTCGAGTGGCCAGAAACACGAGAGGAGGCAGGTCCTGGCACTTGGTCTGTCGTTGATGGAGGTGTTTCTTCGCACCTTGAGGTGGAGGCCAAGGTTGTGGTCGTGGCAGTGGCACGACAAATGCATCGGTGGCTCCTTCAGGACGAGTCTCCACAAGATTGATCATATTTTGGATCATCGTCGTCGTGAATACCTCCACATGCAAGTTCAAATAACCTGCTAGATTCCTTGCTTGCAAATGAATTCCATAGCTTTTATATGTAATTGAAAGAAATCATGTGTGCAAGGATTACAAAAGAAAAATATTACACTTATACTTCTACGCTTCTCTCAGCATAAACACGTTTTAGAAGAAGCTCCGTATTTGTAAGAACTCTCCATCCACAAGAATGCCCATCGTCTAGGCTTTGGAACCTTGCAACTTAAAATCAACATATCTTCCCAAACACTGTCTTGGGTTAATGCTTCCCATGCAGCAACAAGCTTCTGAATAGACGTGCAATACATAGCATATGGTGACCACACATTGCATCAAAATTACAGAATCAAGAAACAAGTAACTACATACCTTCGGACATTCCCATGAAAACCATGCGCAGAGTTTGCAAGGTAGCAATGCTTGCACAATGTTTAAGCCTACAAGGCTCCAATGTGATCTGATTGCACAAAAAAAGGAATTAGTTTGCTATTCATAGTATACAAAATATTGAAGACTAGCGGTATAGAAAATACTTATTTTTTGTTGTGAGCTAAACGTAAAACTTTTGCCGTGTCCATGTTTACTCATTGAAACCAATCAACGCCATCTATCAGGGAAGTGTCCTCCAAGGTAAGTGTTGACCGCTGGGTCAACAACACAACATAATTCAAGTTTCATACCAAAGTCTTATCTTTTGCGAGTTATGAAATGCTACGGATTATGGCTATAAACGTCATTTGTAATGAGTAGTTATTCTAGTTTCAGAAGCCGGGGTGCAATGGCACTTCTAGATTGTAAATACAAAGCCATTTGACCCTTCCCTTTCAACCCCATTTTTGGTTAAACCAAAGGTAGCCTTAGTATATAAAGTACCTAGGTCATTTTGTAAAGAAGTCTTTTATCATAATCAAAACTTAGCGCTGCCGTCTACAGTGTGTGAGAGAGAAAGAGAGTGAGTGTGAGCTTCATCCTCCCGCTACTCCCGGCTCGCTCAACACATTGGAGATCTGACTGCACCATTGCGGTAGGCTCAAGGAGAGCTATGCGACGACGCCAAGCATTCCACGGGAGACAAAGCGCACACGCCGACGCATCTACGAGCTATTTGTGGCCGTAAGTGTATCAAACGATGCCTGTTTTCTGCATAATAGTAGTCTATAGAATCGTGGCGACGTAAGCTACGCATAGGTACTCATAAATTTAAGTTTCGGGCACTTTCAAAATTCTGTTCTGTCATCCTACGCGTTTTTCGCAAATGGGTTTTGAGTGTAGAAGCTTAGGGACAGGTGTATCCTAGTGAGGGGATGGTGTTCCTTCAGTTTCGTATGATTCTGGCATGATTAGGTGAGTTACCTTCCGTATGTGTGTATGTGGCTAGGTGGTGTAGTTGAGGGTAGTGAGGTTCTTGATTGTGGTTTAGTTGGCCTTCCAGAGTGTTGTATGTGTAGGATGGTCTCAGCGGGACAAGCTTAAGAGATTTCCTCCTTGTGCCTATCGTGTCATCTATGTCCTCGATTGACATTATGTTGATCTAGGTAGTGTTTGCATGCACTTCATGGGTGTGTGAGACTTCCCGTCCAACATTGGCGCCGTTGCCGGGGACACAAGGACCTAAGTATGTTTCCTACTAACACTCGTGTGATGGTTGCTTGATTTAGTTTCGGCTAAAGAAAGCGTTTTCCTTAAGTGGATCCGGAAGAGCATATTCCGTGATCAAGTGGATAGCCAGGAAGCGTGTGTCTTGCCGAGGGTCTGCGACTAGATAGTTTTAGTTAGGATTTGTGGATTAGAGTACTTGTTGGTGGTCGAGTGATTTGTGAGGTGATAAAAGCGTTTACTAGTCCGTGTGTGGCAGTGAAGCGTTTTTCTACTCATAGATACAAAACCCCATATGATTTGTAGGAGTAGCTTTAGGTAAGTGATCCGATTCTGATCTAGAGCTATACAACATTGAATTATTTGCTAAAGTACTTGATTGCATTTGAAATCACGGAAAAGTGTGCTTTTGAGGGTAAAAATGCATTAAACAAGCTTTTGTGGACATTTTTGTATGACTGACTGATGCTGTGCATATAGAAGAGCATTTGCAAGGGTTCTGTGATGAAAACCTGCAATTCTGTAAACATAGACATCCTACATGTAGGATGTCTCAAGGGGGTTCTGGAGAGCAAATTTGAAAATTCTGACTGCACCAGTGGGTTCAGAGGGTAGGTTTTACCCTAGTAACATATTGACTTGGGTGTTTTTCGCTATCTTTGTTGACCAAAAGCCAAAAGGCGGAGTCAGACAATGCAAAATTTCAGAAAAGGCTTAAATTGAGTGATTTTTGCATGTTTTTTCAATTGTGAAGCATACTTGCACTTGCTGAGAGCATAAGGAAGCATCAGGGACACTTCAGTCTCAAAAAATCAGCAGTAGACATCCTACGCGTAGGATGTCTACAGGGTGATCTGGGCATTTTTTTTGAAAATCTGAGGTTACCAGTGTGTTTAGAAGGTAGGTTTTACCCTATTTTCACCTGGAAAGTGGAAATTTGACCAAATTTTGACAGATCAAAGCCAAAAGACGAGAATTGCCAGACATCCTGCCCAAATTGTGTCCAAGGCCTAATTTTGAGACCAAACCATAAGATGGCTGCATGAACATGTTTTGAATGATACATTGAGTGACTGAAAGAGGTTTCACCTCATTTGGGTGAGAAAATTGGGTTCAAAGCAGACTTTACCACTTTTGACTGAAAAAGGCAAGAACAGCTAGTTTTGGGGTCTTTTGAAATCCAAACCGAAATCCAAGCATACCACTGGGTTGTTGACATCAAGGGGAAGCTTTGGGTCAAGTCTGGGGTCAAACAGGCCAAAAAGACATCCTACGCGTAGGATGTCATATGTGTGATTTTGCACTCCAAACTTAATTTTGAGCATACCACAATGATCAGCACCTTAAGGAGAGTCTATGGTTCAAATTTGGGGCAATTTTGAGCAGTTAGAAATACTACCCATAGGATGTCTAAGGCATGATTTAGAGGCCAAATTCAAATTGTGGACATAGCAGGGTGTTGTATAGCCTTAGGCAAGCCTCATAGTCAATTTTAGTCCAATTTGGAGTTGATTTGACTGGTGAATTCATCAGAACAAACATCAGGCTTTTGAAACAGATTCTTGACCATTTGACCAACCTATAGGTGTCAGAATCAAAAAGTAAAAATAGCTGTGAGTTTAGCACATCAAGGGAAAGCTACAGTGCAAGTTTGAGCTGAAATAGAGAAAAAAGACATGCTACGCCTAGGATGTCTCCAGCTTGATTTAGGACTCCAAATCAACCTATGAGCACACCACTGTGATTAGCACATCAAGGAGAAGCTGGGGTGAAAATTTCAAGTCATTCTGAGCAAAAAGACATCCTACGTGTAGGATGTCTCAAGGCCATTTTTACATCCAAATTAAAATATGAGCATACCATTATGTTGCTGGACTTAAAGGGAGTCTCTGGACCAAATTTTGTTAAATTCTGAGCAAAAAGACTTCCTACGCGTAGGATGTCTCTAAGCCAGTTTTAGGGTCCAACTGAAATTTTAACCACACAGAAGTGTTCACAGTGTCACAGAGATCCCAAATCTTCTTCCATTCTAAAACTGCATTTCACTGTTTTGGCCATAACTTTCACAAACGATATCGAATCGGAGAAGTTTTTATATCAAAATGTAGCCTGAGAGCGGCTCTACAGATCTTAGAGAAAAACTTGAACTAAATGCATTCCTACGGCAACCATTTAGTTCAACTTTGAAAAAAAACATCGTTTGAGGCCTCAAAATTCATCCGCAAGTTAGGGATGTCTAAAAGCGACAATTTGCGAGAATTGTGACGAACCGGTTGCGGTTTTGGACATAGTTTCGACTTTTCCCTAACCAAAGCACTTGAACACAGTGGACTAAGTCTACTTAAACCAAGAAAAAGCTCTTAAGCCCAGAAATCATGTCTACCCTAGATTCAAACGTAGCTTACACAAGCTTGGAGATCCCGACGATAGAGGAATATCCTCCGGCAGTGGATCTTCCAAACTTGCAATTGATAAAGATCCATCATGTTGAGAGAGTTTGGATGATTGGTCATGAGAGTGAAGGACTATATAGATACATTGACAACAATGAGGTCAATCTTTATAGGTGCTCAGATCCATACCTAGAAGAGATAACGGATTACAAGCTCTTATATGTCTACACATATGGAGTCGACTGTCAATGGAGATCTATAGTTGTAGACAAGTATGGACGAGAATACAGAGTTGTAGAAAGCACAAATCCACAGGCTGTACTAGAAAGAGGTGGATATTTGGTCAATGAAGGACCACAAATGCCTCCACCAAACACGAGAATTCCTATAGGAATTCCCAGAAGAGAGCCACCAGGATTCCCTTCAAGAGCGATAACGAGAGAAGGATTGGGAGAGTCTCTGTTTAGACTTGTAGACAATCGACGAGTTAGACCATCCCAAGTCCAGAAATGGGTAAACAGAAAATACTCCGGGGATGAAGATCCGAGAGATCACATAACGGCTTTTAGAAGAGTGATTAGAGCAGAAGAAGTTTCAGATTTTGCGACACAGTTTGCAGGATTTGGATTGACTCTAGAAGATGATGCAGCTACTTGGTTCGACTCGGTGGAAATATGGGATTTTGAGACCCTAGATGAGTTGTTTGAGGAGTTTATTGAAGAATTCTCGCCAAAAGGCATTGCTCACAACACGGTCTCACAAATCCATAGATTCAAACAGAAAGAGGATGAATCAGTACGCAAAGCATCATTACGGCTCAAGAGATATGTTAAGCTCTGTCCGAGAGCAGAATTACCTACGCAAGCACGACTGATGTTGAGCTTTATCCAGGGAATGAGTGATGAGAGCCTTCAGAAGGATCTGCATATTATAAGGAGGATGACGCTAAACGAGTTGATCAAAGAAGATCTTTATCTAGTGGATAACTGTGAGGCATACAAAGAAAAGGACTTAAAGAGTCAAGGAGATGACACATCCTCTCAGCACAGTGTTTCACAGATAAGTGAGTCCATTGCCAAGCCAACGGCACCTATTGATCAAGAAAAGCTTATCGACGACTTGGTCAAGAGGTTGATTCCTCTTGTAAGGTATGATTCGGGAGAGCCGAAGTGGTGTGAAATTGAGAGAAAATGGACGAACCATACGAGGGAAGAGTGCTATTATAGCATGGAAAATGCTAGGGAGAGGTATGTACAACCTGTTCCAGAAGCACCTACTCCAGCTAGATACATTACGGGGAATGCGCCAAGACCAGTAGGAGTTTTAAGGCCACAGCTTGTCTTAGGACAACAACCTCCGCTGCTAGGTGCTAGAATGCAGGTAGACATAAGATACATGCCAATGATGAAAGCATCAAATAAACCAACGCCAGTACCAGCTACAATGTGGTATAGCAACCAAAGTGGGTACTACCCTTCGGAGAAACAAAATGTGAGAGAAACACATGGAGTGGTGAGGCTGGTACAACCTCCACCTTCTGGGTTTCAATCGAAAGAAAGAAGGTATGAAATGGACGAAAGAACATTGCGATTCATTGCAAATAGCGGCTTATCTAGGTCAAAGCTTGCTTATAGCCAAGAGGAAATGCTAAAAGAATCTCCTCAACCAGAGACAGATTGTCACAAAAGTCATGACAACCACTTGGTCAAACAATGTCCTCATACGGAGATCACTAAAGTAAATGCCTATTGTCTTGAGTGTGGCATCACTCACTTGATTCCCGATTACCTGAAAAAACCAAACCAAATCAGGAAAATCATGACAAATGTATCAGGGATTGTTCAGCTCCCTAGTAGCTTAGAAAATGAAAATGTCGTACCAGTTCAAGTGGTTACGAGAGCACAAGCTCAAAAGAAAGCTGATGAGAATCCAGAGACAAAGAACACGGAAAGTGACATGAGTCCAAAGACAGATGATGGACCAAAGACAGACGCACCTAGTCAGAAAACCAAGAGCAAACGAAATTATTGGAAAGCTAGAAAGACTAGGATGAAAGCACGTAGGGAACGAGAGCAAAAATCCATAGCTGAGAAGCTTACCGAAGCTGAGGAGAAGATAAAACAACATGAGGAAAAGGAGGCACCTTCTTTTACAGAGATGATCAAACCTCTAGAAGAACCATCCACGAATGAGAAACCGAGAAGTGCTAGTTCAGGAGGATCTATGTTGGCAGAGAAGGTTAATGAGACATTAGATGCCCTCTTGAAAGCCTATGATGCGAGGCTCAAAAACAACCAAACCCAAGAACACAGGTGGATGACATATCCCTATACGGAACTAGAAAAGCAAAGGTTTGAAATGTGCCATAAAATGATTCAAACAGCCCAAGCTTTGCTAGAACCACCAGTTGCAAAACCTGAGGATGTGATCTGTGTCATTCCTACACAAGTAATCCCACCAAACCAGGAACTAAAAGAGCCAGATTCTAGTCATGAGCACAGACCAAACCTCAAAGACCCAGTATTAGAACCAAGGATAGTACTGAATACCACGGATAACACTTCCGAGGGATTTCACCAAGCTATACCTGAGGATTGTAAAGAGATAGATGGTCTTGACGAATTGTGGAAACAAGTCAGAGAGTCCAATGAAGCCGATGACCTAAGAAGACGAGTAGACAAGACTTGTGATGAACGAGGAGTGTTTCTACCACCAATAGAGGAATTTGAGACTGGATCTCAAATGAATCTAGACGTGCAATCGTGTTGGGGTGACAAAGGATCTGTACAATCTATGGATAGTCAACCCCATTCGCTAAGAACACTACCGTCCTACATGGGAGAGTACGAGACCAAGTCAGATGTGGTTGCAATCCCATCAAAGAGACTGTCTCCCAACAAGGCCATCGATTCAAAGGGGCTAGTAGATATTCTATCTACCCCAGTCACCTGTACAATAATGTTAGCCGAGTTGCTCAGAATAAGACCAAACATGTGGGCTAATGTCTAGAGAAATTTGGTGTAAAAACCCCAATGACTCAAATCGAGGAGAGCATCAAAGAGCTTGAAATGCCTCAACTAAATACTAGGCCACTGCCATTAAACAAGGTGGGCGAGTATTACGAGGGAGAAGATGGAAACACCACCCTTCCTATGGAATTCAATGGTGTAAAAACCATGGCAATCCTTGACAGTGGGGCTGGTGTGGCCATTGCAACCAAAGAGGTTTGGAAAAAATGGGGAAAACTTGCCTTGATATCCACACGAATGACCCTGCAGCTTGCAAACGGACACAAGGAAAAGCCCATAGGACTGCTAGAAAAATTACTTGTGACTTCTTGTGGCATTGAATATGAACACACTTTTGCTGTTGTTGACTTTGGCAAGAAGAACAACTATGACATCATTCTGGGAAGAACGTTCATGCGACAATTGAAAATGGTCCAAGATTGGGGTTATGACCATATATACCTGAGACATATGGAAACCATAACAAAGATAAACTTGAGGGACCATAGCTATAGGGATGTGAGGAGAACACCGGTTGAGGAGTTTGATTCCGCCACAGTAGCAGGATCAGAACTTCCAGCTTGGTTAGGTAAGCCTAAAGAACTATGGATGTGTGGAGCTTCACAATGTGGTAGCTTGAAACATGAGGAATGTATCCTAGAGCGGGTTATAGAGGATATGGACTATATCCCAGAACCATTTCCTGAAGAAGAGTTAGAGCCTTTTGCATGGGAACACATCTTGGCTACTCTGGACGTGTGCGACGTGGAGGATGCTCCCACAACAAAGTTCTGTGATGAAAATGTGGTAGCTTGAAACGTGAGGAATGTATCCTAGAGCGGGTTATAGAGGATATGGACTATATCCCAGAACCATTTCCTGAAGAAGAGTTAGAGCCTTTTGCATGGGAACACATCTTGGCTACTCTGGACGTGTGCGACGTGGAGGATGCTCCCACAACAAAGTTCTGTGATGAAAATGGCTATGATGTCGTTCCTTATTTTGCAGTGAGTGTAATCCAGGAAAACGAAGAGGTCTAGACATCAACAAGCTCTCGAAATAAGGAGCAAACAAAGAAATGTGGAGAATCAAAAGATGAAGAAGACGACGTGTTCTATGACTCTGTAGAACACTTCGAGCTTCAAGAAGATCAACGACCCGGGAATCAATGTCATCGCTACACGAATAAAGTGCATCAAAAGTGGATTCCAAAGTCCTCCGTGAAGACACAGCCACCACAAGCATCCTCATACATGGCTCCTAATAAGGATGCTAAGACTCAGCTAGGAGAAATACGACCCGAGCAACGAGCTAACAATGCTCTAATCAATGGTCTAGAAAAGTCCTCCAACAAACTACCACCCACGAGCAAACAGACAGTAACTTTCCACTACCAGCCAAAAAATCAAGGGAAGGTACAAGAATTCAACCTTGCTGAGGATAGTAGCGATAGTGATGAATCTTACGACATCCCCTATCATCAACTCAGGCCATCACTATCACCAACCCCTTCAGCAACAACCATGATAGGTCAAAAGAACAGGACAACAAGTCAAAGCCAAAAAGCTTGACAAATCTGGATACCAAAAATCCAGATTGGCCAAAAGCAGATATGGATCAAGAAGACAAAGATCTCTAATGACAAATCACAAGATCCAACACCAAAACAAAAGCAAGGAAAGCGTGCACGAACAGGTAAGAATATCACAAAGTCGCAAGCTTTCACAACTCAGGTTTGGGCTCCAAAGAAGCTGATTCAAGCACAAAAAGTCACGAATTCATTTGGATTCCAAAACTCGCATTGTGGCACGACATTCCGATATCGCATCGCAACGCGATAGGGACCACCCACATCATGGACATGCCTTCCTATCACGTTGTGGCATGACATGTCACGTCACAATGCGATAGGGACCACCCATATCACGGAGAGAGCTCCCTATCTCATTGTGGTGCAATATGTTTCTATCGATGCACAATGCGAGCAGATCGACGACTGTGTGACATAAACCTACCACTTGCATTGTGGTGCGACACATTTTGATAAAATATCTTCCTTCATAATCATTAACCAAAAAAAGAAACAAAGAGGAACAATATATGAAGACATTTGCATTATCTTCAGGGACTCCATTACAACTTCAAGGATATACTATCTTGTTTGTCCATTTGAATTATTCTTTTTTCTCCTTTATCATTGGTGGTTTCTTGTCCTCAGTCTTTAAGGTGTTGTTTTCCTCAGCCCTTTTGGTTTCCTTTGTTTTCCTTCTTCAACTCTTTTTGAAGAGCTTTTGCCTTAACTATCATTTTCTCAACCTCCTTCGTTTCTGCCATCATCTTTTGGGAAAGCTTCACCTTTCCTCTCTCCTTGTCCTCCATACCTGCATTGTGTAGATCTGAGTGAGCTATGGAGTATGCATTCAAGGTGCTTTATATAGCTACGGTACTCAGCGCATGAAGGATACGTGTCATAGGGATGATGGATCTTGCCTCGGTCTTTGCGCTGCATTCATTGCAGTGTTACTAATGCAATCATAAGGGTGGCTAAAATGACATGGTTGAGTTCCTGAGGAGTCTATATATAGGAGGCAAGTCAGTCCCCCCTTTGTACTCTTTAGTGTTAGCCAGTGCCTTCCTACCTTCACCCTAACCAACAACCCAAGTTTTCTTACCTCTCTCCATAAATAGATTCTTTCAGATTGAGATAGAGGAGGAGTTGCCTTTCTCTAACGAGGCACCCAAAGAAAAGCTGTATCATTTTCTCTATAGAATTGGGCTTCAGCAACGGGAGCAAGAATTCAAGCCTATTTTCAACCCTGCCTTGTCATTGCAAGAGTTTTTGGCTTCTGCGTCACGTTTCCAGATGGTCAGCGGCACATTTCAGTTTGGGGGTTGTCGATATGTTCATATGAAGGATATTAGTTCTGATCATTTAAAGAAAGATATTTTCTACAGAACCAGCCTTGTAGGAATGACATCAGATGTCCCGTACATAATCAAAAGTGTCGAGTTACAGAATATTATGTTGGGTTCATACTCTTTTTGAATATTAATCTGGATGATCACCGAGACACAACAGAGGAGGCCAAGAGCAGTCACCGTTCAGTCACTGGTAACGAGTTGGTGCAACCACCTAGTGGTGCTTTGTGTGTTTCAAAAGGTGTTCAGCTGGTAGAGGGAGCTTTATGTGCTCTCTACCATCCCCATCGGTGATCATCATTATGTAATGCTCAATGATATCATGGAACTGTTTGACTTGAGAGAGGACTACTATCTTGCTATAGTCGCTCAAAATCTACAAGAGGATGACAGTATAATCAACCCTACCAATGACAAGTATTCTGTCATGGATGCTCATGTAACAGCGGGTGAGTTTATCAAACCAATAGAGGCACTAGCAATGATATACAAGGATGCAGCCACATGTGCCGCGACACTTCCAACGGAGTCGGAGTTGAGGGTGTACAGGAAAGTCTTGGAATCACAAAGTTGGGGAGAAGTTCTCTATCAACAACATTGATGGTGTTCTCATCCTCTGCAAATGAGAGTACACTTGACTTATGGAATGCTGCATTACTCAAAGAAGATGAAAATCAGAAGGTATTCTCCTGTATAAATATTTTTTTGCTTCCCTGTATGAGAGTTTCATGTGTATATACCAACACAAGTTCATTCCTCATCCCCATGGACGAGGTAAAGGAGACTTGGAAAAGAATTCCTCCCTTGGTCAGTACTTGGAGAATTTGAACGCTCCAAATTTCCTCTGCTTCCATTCCAGCTTCTACAAAGACAAGGCTGAATTTTCCCTTTTTGTATTGAAAACACTCTTAAGATATCTATGAGGCACAGTCATCAGATGGAACGAAGACAAGGTGATGTTGCTAGACAAGCAAGCAACGGTCTCAATTTTTGGTGTAGGGCCTGGCATGTATGGCTTGTGCAGTCACTACTTTTTGATACATGCTGCGTATGGTCTAGCTTGTGGAATCATAGACCCATGCCAGTTGCCAAAATATGGAAAACATGATCTACTGAAACAAAAGCAGCCAATCATTCAACTTATAAAAGAGGCCTCGTAGGTTGAGAAAACTGAGGAGACCAAGGGCACGAGGAAGATGGTCCTTCAGATAAGGACAAGAGGCCAAAATATTTTGTATCATTTCTAAATGACTAGAAATAAAATAATGTATTTGTTTTATGCATCAAAGTTAGATTGATTATGTAACAATGTCTTGCAATGTTTTTTTTTTTGTGCGGCAACCATCATTCACAATATGAAAAGTTGAAATTACATTGATTCTTCTAGATACATTAAGTTTGCTGTTTGGATCTTGCTATGGCTGAGAGTTATAGAATAACTTGCAACGATGTTGTCAAAACCCTTTCGATGCGTTTTTTTTATAGACGCCAATCCACGTGTTGCCTAGCCATAGATGATAACTCCCATATCTCTTTTCTTCGCCATTTTTTGGCTAATCTCACCACATGGACAATCTAACTTTGTTTGACTGGTTCCTTCATTAGGAAAATATTGAGTTCATTTTTGGGCAAGGGTGCCACATCATCAAAGCTGCAAAAAGAAAGCAACCCGATAAACCTCTCTAACAAAGGTCCAAAAATAAGCTCAAAATTTTTCTAATGGCGATGTGACCTATGCATTAGTTTCTGATACGTCCATTGGTGTAACTACTCTAAGCTTTTTTCTTTGTCCGAACCACCTCCATTTACAAACCATCGGCGTCCACTTCTAGTAGTCATGGCCGGGGGCTTGTCGGTCCAATAGGAAAAGGATAAGAGTGATCGCCGATGAGAGGCGCACTCTAACTGAAACATTCAAGGCATTCTAAGAAATATGGACCTTCCATGGGCCTTGTAAGGAATCCTAATTTTTAGGGATTAAGGCTAATGTTGTGTGGGGTTAAGGGGGCAAGGCCATTGAAGAAGATAGTTTTGAGTAGGATTTTCTAGCCTTTTTTTAAGACAAATGTAGGATGTGGACCTAAGGGGTTACTTTCTCTCTCTAGCCTTTTTAAAGTGAACGAAGCAGAGGGGTGTGACCACATCAACAAAAATGTGGGTCACTAAGAGTCAAAATTTGTCTTTTTTACAAAAAATTCATTTTTACTTTTTTAAAAAAACTTAAAACTCCCTCCCAACATATATACATATTCAAAAATCATTTTTTGACCCATTTTTAACCCACAAGCTTAGAAAGTCCATCTTTTCAAAAATCTTTTCCCCCAAAAAGTAAAAAACACTTTGTTCTCTCCTCGTCCTCCCTCCTTCCTCCCTCTCCTCTCCCTCCCTACCCGTACCTTCCTCCTCCTCCCCAATCTCTCCCTCCCCCCCTCCCTCCTTCTCTCCTCCCATCTTCCTCAATCTCCCTACCACTACGCCTCTATCTTTTCATCCTTTGCTTCCTCACGCAATAGCTTCCATGGTGCTCACGGACATCACAAATGGTTTGTTTCCACCACCACATACTCCACACACCAAAGGCATACATATTCGCTTACCCACGGCATTTGCACCGAAGACCGCTGTTGAGGGTGATCAAAGGTCATCATAGGAACATCATGCCGCTCGTGAGACCAATGTTGAAATTTGGGTGGATGGCCATTTGTACCCTTACGATCCTATAAAACGCTTCATCCATCCTTTAATAGTCTTTTGACATTTCTTCAATTTCTTAGGAGGGGAGAACGAGGCTTGTTAGGCTATTGCAAACGGTTGTTTATGGGTGCAAGTGCTTCTTTGCATATGTGGATGCACGAATGTCAAGCTCTTCACCTCAAGACGAGGGCATTACAAGAGAGTGTTGCCTCTTCAGAGAGGGTGGTTGAAACTCTTCAACAACAAATGCAAGAAAAGGAATCCCACATTAAGAAGCTTGCCAACACCGTCACATACTTGAAAGAAACACCCCTTGGTGCAAGGGAACGAAAACTCACATATTCACCCATTGAAACTCTTGCACATTCGGGAGGAGCACACAAACGACGAGTGACAGCCACAAGGTGATTTGGTCTTTACTTGCATGATGCATTCTTACTTCACACTATTTTCTAACATTTATTTTTATTGGTTGCTAGAAACTTCATCCAAGAGGCATGCGGTGGAACAAGCCAAGATGATCGAGTCAACCTTCTCACTAGTTGTCTCAATACCCAAGATGTGATTTCTATCTTACAATCACCTGGAGGTAAGCACATTAAGGATGTAGTCACCAAGGACCTTATGCGTAAGTTGAAAAATCTGGTTAGTGATGATGAATGCAACAAGCTTGTGATGAGGCTGGAATCAGCACCAAAGCCTATCAGGCTATTTTCCAACTCCTAAAGGATGCCCTCAAAGAGCATGGCATTGTGGAAAACCTATTTTCGGTTCCTCACAAGGTCAACCTTGCAAAGAAGGACACAAACGAAGATGTGTTCTCCCGCATTGGGACATACCTACACATTGAGGACACAATGCCAACTTCCCTTTATGCTTCGTGTGCAACAAAGACAAGGGGAAAATGTAAGAAAAAATCCATAAGACCTTCGGAGAAGGGCTTCCCTTACACAATGTGGAACAATATTTTTGTGGACCTTAGAAGACTTCAACAAGACATCCTTAGATTTTACGAGTTACCTGAAGAAGGTGACACAATATGCTTTTTTCTTTTGGTTTTGTTCTTATCATAGACTTTGAAGTTTAAGGTCTTGGCACTATTTATTTTGTAGTGCTTGGCACAAAGGGTGCTTTTGTGCTGAAACTCAATGAGTGTCAAATATTGAAAGGTTAAAGGTTAGAGAGGCTAAGTGTCATTCTAATGAACGAGCCCCTTTTGCAAACCAAGCGAAGGGATTCAGTCAAGGCATCTCCCACCCCGTCTTTTAGCGTGCAATCAAAGAAAGACATTTGGTGGTTGGGTGCTATTGAGGTGTCCAAAGAGACCAATGGAGTATTTTCATGGATTTTTGAGAGAACTCCATGGATCACAGAAGTAATACACTCCCAAATTGTAGGTCAGAAGTTAGAGGTTGAGGGTTATGGTAGCTATGATGTGGAGTGGCACTTAGGTGGGGACTTGAAGACCATAAAGTGTTTTCTTGGCTACAAACAAGGGGCTTCTTCTCTCATGCCTTGTCCATTTTGCACTCAAGGGTACAAACCTAATGGACAAAAATCACACAAGAGCACTGCAAAGGTCGGTTCCATGCTTCCATGGCAAGGGCATGGAGAACAAGGGTTGGATTGTCGTGATGTCGGAGATGAAAGTAGAGAATGGGAAGCGTCTATTTTGAGATGTCCCATGCTCAATGGCCTAGACTGTGATCAAAGGGACCACACTTGGAATCCAATCTTTCCATTTCCTCTATCGAATGTACATTTTTGTACATTACACGCAATCATGCGCATTTTTGATAGGCTATTGAAGCTCCACATTGACTATGCTTTCACAATGAAACCATTGGAAAAGTCCGAGGAAGTGATCAAAATATTGGAGTTAATCTTAAATTTCATTGGCTATCACGCTGGAAATGTGTTTATCGTTGCTACAAAGAACACAGGGGAGGCCCATGAAATTTCTCAACAAGTGTCAATAAGTGGACAAAAATCCAGACGCTTTTTGAAGAAAGTTTCCCAAGGAAAGCCCAGTCGATATGCTGCTCAAAATAGCTCCAACCAACAGGCAGGTAACCTTGGGGAGGTTTGGAAGGAGTTATGCAAAGCTACTACTGACAATGATTCAAATGGTGAGCTTGCAAACAAGCGCAAGCAAGTTTGGGCACATTTTGATAAAATGGTCAAGGTTATGGACCTTAACAGAAGAACAACGCCAATCATTTCAAGAAGCCTTGGTGGATTTTACCAAGGTCTTCACCCTTTCTTGGGGTGAAAATGACATCACACATTAGATGGTAAGCCATGTTACGTGGTGAATTTATTACAAGGGATTGTTTTCATTAAATAATGTGGATCGTTTACTCATGTGAACAACATATCTTGTTTGCGCATGGTGCATTTTTTATGCACAAGTATGGATCGTTTGAAATTTTTAGCACTCAAGGCATGGAGAAGTCCCATTATTGAGCAAGGGGAGTGTACCTTAAAAATACTCGACATGGTGGTGGAATGGTATAATCCAATTATTTGGAGGAGGTGTTCAACTGGTTTTTTCACACAACATTTGCTCACAAGCTCACAATGGAGCGTGCGCGACAATCCAAGATTGCTATTGAAGTGGGGGAAGGTCCTGCCAAGCATGCTGCATTGCGGCAATTCAGAGTGCGACAAGGGTCAAAGTGGATTCTACATGAGTCACTACACATGAACGCAAGGTCCAACTCTTAACGACATGTCCATTTTAAAACTTTTTTTTTTTTCAAAATTAGTGTGAACAGGGCCCTTTTTAAATGGGCCCTTATAAATATTGCATACTCTCATAAAACACTCATTTCTTAAGAACAGGTGAGCTCTTACCATACCAAATGGTGTGCACCAAACAAACCATGAAAGAGCATCCGCCTGCCAACAAAAACACCCTCCAAGGATGTGAGAAGCCGGCATGGCTTAAAGGCACAAGAAAATGGCCACAAACATCCGGCCGTTCCAGGAACTCTTTTGGTAGTGGGCATGGTAGTAGGGCAAGACAGTCATCGAGGGCTGTAGAATCTTCACGTCCACAAGAACAAACACCTAGAAAAAGAATGAAGCAACGTGCCGAGTCCTGGAGAGAAGAAGAAGCCCAGTAAACACAAGAGTCCGCTAGGGAGGAGCCGTCGTGCCACCAATCACAAGCAGGACCATCGAGGACTTAGGTGGTCCATACAGACACTGAATCAGAGATAGAGCCACGATGGCAGCGAGCTGATATATCATGCACACACCGGGTGCCCGTTGGGGGGAAGACACTGCCTCAAGGCCAAGGATCTCTCCCCACAACACAAGATCAGGAGACAAGGGAAGAGGATGAATCAAAGAGGTTGCAGATCCATCCCCTAAGCATGTAAACAGGTGCAAGTCAAAGTTTTTCAAGAAGCCTAAACGCGGCCAGCTAGCAAATGTGCAAGTGCTCCCAAGACAACCGCAGCAGTGCCGAAAAATAGCAAGGGCATTCGCAAAATTCCATCACTACCAGAAGGCTATAGAGCTTTTAACTTGACGCGCCCCCTTTTCTCACATAGTGAAGGAGGTGCTTCAAAGCTATGGAAATCAGTATAGAATACAAGCATTAGCTCTAGAGGCAATTGACGAAGTTGTAGAGGCCCACATCATTTCAGTGTTGAAAGATACCAACCTATATGCCATTCATGCAAAGCGAGCGACAATACAGTCAAAAGATATGCAGCTTGCACGTTGATTGCAACGAGACTTCGAGCATTAGTCGAAGTTACGCCTCTTTTTGTATTGTACACCCTTATCTTTGTAATGAGATGACTTTGCAATGAAAATATGATCAACAGTTGTGTCTATTGTGTCTATTATCCAATTGTGGCCCTTGTGGCCACCCTTTTTTTTTCAATTTCAAGCTTTGTTTACCCCATAGGATATCAAAAAATTTAACATATTGTGAAACCAGGTGTCTATGCAACATCAAATTAGATTTTTCAAATGTCCAATGTAATTGGGCCTTTTGGTGCATGGATGTATTAGGTAGAGTTGAAGCAGGTGACAGTGTGCTTGAAAACTTAAATCCAGAGTTGATCTCACCTTTTCTAGTGTCCTTGAGTGCAAACATATACTCCATATGCCAAAAAACAGGTGGCCACAAGGGTGCACAAATTGGCCATCCAAAACTGATGGATGGGCCATTTGCACGCCCTTGTGGCCACCCTTTTTTTGGAAATTTCAAGCCTTGTTTACCCCATAGGATATCAAAATAGTTAACATATTGTGAAACCAATTGTCTATGCAACATTAAATTAGATTTTTCAAATGTCCAATGTAATTGGGCCTTTTTGTGCAGGGATGTATTAGATAGAGCTGAAGCAGGTGATAGTGTGCTTGAAAACTTAAATTCAGAGTTCATTTCACATTTTCTAGTGTCCTTGAGTGCAAACATATGATCCATATTCCAAAAAAAGGATGGCTACAAGGGTGTGCAAATTGGCCATCCAAAACTGATGGATGGTCCATTTGCGCACCCTTGTGGCCACCCTTTTTTGGGCACCTGGTAGGCTTCTGTACCCCCCAGGATACTTAAAAAACATAAATTAACTGAAAGCAATTGGTTTTGCATCATTACTTTAGAGAAACCACTTCTTTTCACTCAGATGTGTCTTATATTTTCCCCAGATTAAGGTAAGTTGAAAGAAGTATCATGTGCATCCAACTTCCGCTGTGTTGTTACTTCAAGAAAAAGAGACACATCTTATTGAAACATATCACCAATTACAACAATTTTCAAGATTGACAAATCACATTTAGAAGAATGTACAAGATAGAGAGACAATTCCGACTATTTTTTATTACTTCCAAAAAGGTGATTTTACATCATGTATCTGAGGAGTTCATAATTTTCTTGACCATTTCCTGGCGCCTATCTTGCACGTAAGGCAACTCCCCAATCAAGACGGACTATGCTATGGACTTTGGGTCAGTTGAGACAATGGAAGCATGTATCCCTATCTGGGCAAGCACTTTAGCACAGAAGCCAGTGCCAAATGTTGTGCATACAAGGGATCTACGCACTAGGAACACAAGATGCTCAGTTTCAGCAATGGTGCTCAAACACAAAAACTTGCTCAAAGCTTTCAACGACCAAGTCATAAAATGGGATTGGGGAGTAATTCATTATGGATAATGGCCACATCACCAGGGGGGAGTTGTCCTAGGTAATGTGCAAGGGAAGACTGAGGTCCAAAGCCCGTCCGCTGGCCACCCCTCCTTGCAGCAAAATCATCAACCTCCACGATGTCCTGTCATAAACCAATGAAGGTTGAGAAAAAAGACAATGAAGGATAAAAAATAACATGAAAATTAGGATAGATTTTACCTCCTCCCCCTTGTCGTTCTTCTCCCTGTTGTCCTTTCCATCCAAGTCAATGCTCCCATGCACCGTAGCTACAAGCTTTGGATCATCAGATGGGGGGTTGCATAGTGGCATAGGCATCCTAGCGGCCTCAACCTTGGCTTGTGTGGCTTGGAAATATTCCTCAACCATATGCCAATTCTCTTCTGCTAGGACCTCTGCACATACAACTGCAATAGTTTCAGCAACAGAGTCCCCAAGTGGCAAGAGCTTGCTTTCTAGGGAATCTAGCATATTGTCTAAGGGACATTTGGTGCTGTTGCATAGCATGCTCAAGAATTCATCCATGCGCAGGCCAAATGCTTTCTCCAAATCATGCATAAACACATACTCCTCCACATCCACTACCACTGAGGAGAAGCGGCTGATTTCTACCTCTGGGATAGCCACATCCGTCAATGGTAGTGGCATTGGAGTGTCACTAGGGCCAGCCACAACAATGAATTTCTCAACCACTTCCTCAAGCCCCCTGGGTACTCGAGCCGAAGTGTCTTTCCTTTCGCTGCAAGGTTCATGGGGATAACTTCCTACTCCTTGGTGTCCTTAATAAAGGACCCAACTGGAAGGTGTGGTAAGCAGAGCTCCTTCCCAAATCAGGTTCCTCGCTCACTAAGAAGATAGATGCTGCTAGCCAAGAAAGGAACTCCACCCCCAACTTGCGCTTCTTGAGTGCTGACCCCCCTGGGGCTTTCTCATCCAATAAATGGCCTGCGTCAGTGGCAATTTCTTGGAATCGTCGCAACTGCTTGGAGAATGGGTGATCACCTTTGTGTATGTAGTGCAAAAGATCGCAAGGCACCCAGATCCCTACATGTGGGGAGATAGATACGAAATAATTTACGATGTGCTCGTCCATGAACGCAAAAATCTTGGCAAATGCATCCATGTGAAGGGCAATTGTGGCGTCAAGGTCAGGGAGACGAGTAAAAAAGGTGTGGAGGTCCAACGTCGCTTTGTATTTGGTGTCCTTGAGGAAGAGGATGAAGCGCGACAAAGGGGTGGATGTAGGTGCAGATGCAGAGGCTATAGAAGTGTCCATGTCTAGCCTGGGGTGTAGATATAGAGTGGAGGAGCTCAAGAGTTGCAAAAGTGAAAATAGTGAATGAGTTATGCGGCCCCCCTTTTATAATGGTTTCTTTTTTAAAGACATTAAAAAAAAGAGGCACTTTCACCAAAAATAATCTCTCATCTCATTGCAAAAAATTATATTCAAAGACATGATTTGCCGAAGCAAATCATGTTGATTACATCGGGGATCGTTTTCAAAATTACAAGAGTTACAAAGTTATAAGAGTGATAGCATAGTTCCATCCATCCCCCAGTCCTCCTCGACCTTCAATTTGTCTTCCATTCTCTTTCCAATCTGCGGACATTCATTACAATAAGCATCCAATGATCGACAAACTATGATGTATTAAAAATGTGGTGGAAGGATTCTCACCTTGTGACTTTGTAAACAAGATTGTGCTTGTTGAAGGGCCAAAACCCATAATAACCAAATGTTCTCACACATTATTGAGAGTCCAATGCTTGTTCACTTGGACTGCCTCCAAAGCATTGTTGGGCATCTTCACTGTAATGTCAAAGCTTGCAATAGCGCCGTCTACACTCTGTAAGGGAGTCCACACTCCAAGCTTGCACATCCAACGATCATAGTGGAATCGTATGTACAAGGAGGTGCAGGATTTCAAATAGCGCATTCTAATACTTGAAGCTCCAACCTTACAATGGTACCGGTCCCCATTGTTCATTCCCTCCACAAAACCCCAGTCCTCTTCTAAAAGCCTTCCTAATTCCTCATAATGCACATGTTTACATACAAGCATTTTGGTAGTCTCCACAAATCCAAACTCTTTAAAAATATGCACAAAATATCGGAATAGGCAAACACCGACTCAAGCCCACAGACCAGAAGCTTTAGAGTATTTCAAAGAGTTTTGGACATCTATTATCATCTTTTGCTTGAAAGATACTACCGACCACAAATCTGGCACCAAACACCAACTCAAGCCCACAGACCAGAAGCTTTAGAGTATTTCAAAGAGTTTTGGACATCTATTATCATCTTTTGCTTGAAAGATACTACCGACCACAAATCTGGCACCAAACACTCCATACTTAATATGGAAGTTACTTTGATGGGTTCAAGCGTTCCAAACTCTTGTGTAGAAGTAGGCACAATATAGGAGTGAGAATAGAAGAAAATACTTCTTTGAACCAGTTTGGTTGGGCAAAGATGTGCAAACATTGTTGCTCCAATATCCGCATGTATAGCATTAAATGTGCCGGAGAGACTATGTAGTGGTACTCCTCCACCAATGTGGATGGAAATATGACTATAAATGCATGGCAAATCCTAAGTATGAATCCATAATAACATTAAACTGTGATTTCACACCTAGCTTTGTATTCTCAAAACTTGTACTTACAATGTGTTGGACTCGAGGTGGTTGTTGCAATTGCATGCTTGACATTGAGAAAACATGTTGCACAATGGCTACGGTCCCCTTATCTTTGTGGTTCTTGAAGCCAAGGAGCTTTCCTTTCCAATGATGATCCAAGTTTGCATGATTATGCACATGATGAGGGCCAATAGCAGATGGTTGCATGTATATCCAAGCACCTTTGGTGAACTCTTGTGGCACCCGCTCATCATCTATACCTCTAGTGTTGTGGCATGCAAGTGCTCTGACCTCATCCTCTGGCCGCCTTTGCGAAGTAGAGCTAGCCATGGTTGAACAAAGAAAATTACGAGAAGGAGCAGGATCTTGCTTGTCGCTACAATGTAGGTGGGAAAGAGTGATAGGAGAAGGTGGTTAACCCTTGCTTGGTGTGGAAATGGGAGGAGAAGGTGGATAATCCTTGCTTGGTGTGGCAATGAAGGTGGTAGGGGAGAAGAGAGGAGCTTCCTTGCTGCAGCAATGAAGTTGGTGTAGAGAGAGAGTGTTGGAGTAGAGGATGAATGTGATGGTTGCAACCAAGGAGGGGTTGGAAAAGGGGTTCTAGAGAGAGAAAATCACTTTTTGCCTAAGGACTACTTTTGGAGGGGTTTTGGATAGTAAAAAAAAAATATTGAAAAGTTTTTTTAAAATTTTGATTTGTAGGGTTTTTGTGTGCACGTTTTGACTTTTTGAGGTCAAAAAATGCTTTTTTGACTATAAAATAGATTTAGGAGGGTTTTAAGAAGATAAGATTTGAGTTTTGAAAATTTTGAAAAATTTCAAAATTTTGGGATTTTTTTAAAACCGGATCAAAAAGGAGGGAAGTTGGAGGTTCCATACGGCCCAATCCCCCCCCCCCCTTCTCACTAAGTAAGAGCCCATTAAAAAGTGTAAGACTACTTTGTCCCCCTACATTTTTTAGGGCTTAGAGTGTTTCCACCACCCTCTTCTCATTGGCTGGCCTCTAATTAACCTTAATCCCAAAGGGCCCCTAGAGGGTTCATATTTTTCCTAATGGGTTAGTTGGCTAAGCATGGGCGCCCAAGTGTGAATGGGCGAGCTCATATAAAAGTCACCTAAACCTAAAAATCACTCATTCTCTCATTTGTGCAATTGAAGAGTGCTCTTGCTCCATCTCCATCTTCTTCTTCATCTCCTTGTGTATGTGTCTATGCATGTGTGTGTGTGTGTGTGTGTGTGTGTGTGTGTGTGTGAGAGAGAGAGAGAGAGAGAGAGAGAGAGAGAGAGAGAGAGAGAGAGTAAGTTTGAGCGAGCATTGCGACAGCACGACGGTGGCAAGGCGGTTGAGTGTGGCATGGTGGTAGCTCCCTCTTCTTCGCGGCGAGGAATCCTCCACGAAGGCGAACGTAGGGCGGTGAGTGACACACCCTTGCTCTCTTGAGATTGCTAGATTGATTTGGTTGTGTGCTTGCAGCCATTTGTGGCTTGCACACAGTGTACACCAAGTCCCTTGCTTTGACACGTGCAATAGATGTGCACATTTTTGGCATCGCTGTCGGGGAGATGCCCTACACTAAGCTCATATAGCACTGTATGCTACTTTGTGGTGCAATTTGAGATGTAGGAAAGGTAGAGAAAGAAGGTGTGTGGCTGTTGAGAAGGATTTGTGAACTTTTTTTTGCTGGAGTGTATTGTTTAATGTTAATAAGGTGTTAATTTTTTGCTGCAATATACTATTTTTTGTTGATAAGGTGTTAGATTTAAGATATTAGAGCTATAATGTTAGATCTATAAGGTGCAATAAGTAGATCTGTTAGTTAATTAGCTACTGTAGTATTGTGTTAAATAGTGTGTAATAGTAGCTCTGTTAGTTACAAGTAGGTAGGTTAGGTGTGTGTGTGTGCCATTCGTGCGGCGACCTTATCCTAAAAAAAAACCAAAAAAAAAATTAAAAAGTTATGTAAAAGGAAGGTCCTGGATCGAGAACATTCCCCAAGCCCAAACCCAAGTCCAAGCCTAATCCCAAGCCCAAGCCCAGGGCTCGGGTATCAGTCACCCTTTGGACTTACTTATTTTAGCCTCACGCAAAGCACACCACACCCCCTAAGCAATACGCTCGTTTTGAGCTATCACATGCTCTAATCCAAAAACCGATCATAAAAAGACATTAAAAAACATCAAAATACGAGTGAAAACGGGGTGCAAAAAGCCCAAAAAATCAAGCGGTTAACCTTCTAGGGTATTCGCCAACGCTTGTAGGGTGCCAAATGCACATGCATCTATGCTCTAGTCGTGTTCTAGAGGCCAAGCAACTAGCAAGCACTTTGACTTCTGCGGGTTCTCAATACCCTTCTACCTTAGGTTCCGGGCCCTCGGCGCGGACCCAAGGTAGTACAACCCAACAACCAAACATAGTGGCTAGTGACTCTTTATCTGACTATGATATTATGGAAGGGCACCCTAAACCAAACCCCAAGAAAGTAAACAAAAAATTACATGTCTGGGCCCCACAGCCTGGATCTAGTGTGTTTAGTCGCTTTATAGAAACCTTTCGTAGAGCTACTCGCTCTGAACCTACGGCTAGTGAAGTTAACGAAGGTGAGGGAGAGGTAGAATTTCCTTTGGTATCTCAGGGGGAGCCTATACTGCCCAAGAGTGTTCACATCGATATCCTGCCCCCTGCTTCCATGGGAGATTCTGCAAAGCAATCACCCCTCAAAGTTCTACTACCCGATGGTAGGAGTCTTGCAAAGTTTCAAGAAGTTGAGCACTGTATGCAAGCGACTAGGGAGAGGGAAATGGAGAGTTTCCTAGAACAACGCCAAGCCATGAAGGGAAAGACCCCTGGGACAACAAGCATAGCAATCAAGCAATCGAGTGCTCCTGAGTTAGTAGGAAATGTGGGTCAAAATGTGGGGAACAACAATGCTTTCACCTCAAGGGAAACCTCTAGTACGCCAGGTCTAGAAGGGTTATTTCTCAACAAAAATTGGGAATATGACCTACAAATTGAAACCTTGAATAACCTGTACACGGGTTACACATACCATATAGGTTGGTTAGAAGTTGTACAATCTACTTCTAGTGCCACAAGTCTAGAGAAGCGGCAATAGATGGTCTGCAATGTCATCCATAGCATCATCCAATCGGAGAGGCAGAACCGAGGGATTAACATTCCTTCAATGGGCCTTATGAATTTCTTGGATACAGGCAAGGCCAAAAAACCAATATTATCACCACGGATGGAAACTCCTTCAATGAGTCCAATGGACCCTTCATATATTGTGTCGCCTGGAGTTTCGATACAGCCTGAACCCACAAGTAGCAGTTTTACTTTTCCAAATCTAGCTCATCTGTCTCTCGGAGACACTACGGCTACGATACCTAACTCCGGTGATGAGTACAAAAAGTACACCTTGGACCTCGTTTGTTAGCACTACATCGCTACCTAGTAGCACAGTGCCCCCAACAATACCTACGGGTGTGCATCAAGCCTATGTACCTATCGCACCTCATGCGTATGTAGCTCTCACACCCCCAATTATGCCAAGGTCTTACACTCCACAATGGAATTATTCAAGTGGGGCCATACCATTTAGCAATAACATGTCGTATCTAGCACCGGCTATGCCTAGGGTCACACCTATGAACTTTGGACCACCACGTGGTACACCACCATACGAGATATGGGACCCGAGGGGCACGCGTATGCCAAGGCCAAGGACAATGCCCATCCCACATGTAGTTCCAGGAGCACCTGCACCTGCAGCCACTATACCTGCTTATTTAGGAGATTTGGTAGTGTTTGCTCAAACCATCGATCAATCTATTGCTAATAATATGCATAACATACATGATAGAAAGCCTAGAAGTAAGGCAGTACAAATAGCTAAGCTAACACAAAAGTTTAGTGGAGATGGGGATGTGAGAAAGCATATTAAAGTGTTTGAATAGATATGCGATTCTCTAGGAGAACACAATGACCTGCATAAGAGTAATGCTTTAAGCCTACTAGCTCGCAAGCATCGTAGCATCATCCAATGACCCTAAAGCCTAATGCTAAGGAGCCAAAGATATTTGAGACGACTTTAGAAAATCTCACCAAGGCCATTCAAGAGAGTCTTAGAGACGATCGTGCTCCGCAAAACAATCATATGTATCCAAGAAGGGAGCAATAATGGTGCTCAATATGCTATGGTCTGCATAGTACCAGTGAATGCCCTACTTTTAGAGTAAAATTCAATGGGAATTGCAATACTTGTGGGAGGTTTGGTCATCAAGCTAAGGATTGCATAGTATTTAAGCTCATGGTGGCCAATAGATGAACGTTAGCATGGACAGACACACCTCCAGTGCCTGCATTGATGCCAACCCCACCTCTTGAACAAACGTCACAACACATGGTCCCTAGGGCCAAAAATGTTGTTCAAACAACAACCTTATCACCTCCAGTGCTAGGAACCAACCACCATATGCAAGAATCACTTCCGTGAATCAAGTGGGTTGTGAGTCATCTATTGCTTGGTTGGAAGGCTGTGAGGAAGATATAGACCCTAATATTGCCTATGGAATTGATGCACTTAAAGAAAGTCCGCAATATTACATGGAGGGCCAGTGGGGACAAGTCAAGCTTGTATATCAAGCCACTGCTCTTGTAGCAAGAGGCCCAAACATGAATAGCTTTTCCAGGAGACCACCTCTTTAGTGCTATGAATGTGGTGCACCCCATCGAGTAGCTGAGTGTCCTATTAGAATTCAAAAGAATGCTACACTAGTGCAAGCAAGTCAATGAGCCATGTCGATGATGTTGATACTCACTTGTAATTATTGTGGCATAGATCATTTGATTGCACAATGTCCTAACAATCCAAATGCATCAAAGATTACACCATTGAAATTAATTGAAATTGCTGATGGGACACCACAACCTACACCCATAGCACCAGTAAAAGCACTCACACAGTCAATGCTCCAAAACCAAAATTACATCCTTGAAGAGAGAGATGCCGTGTCCATTGGCCGAGCGAAGAAAAAGAAAACATGAAGGAAGATATCCCTTAATGCTTCAAGCTCAAACCTAGTTCAAAGACTAACATAGGGATAGGGGAGGATCCTATGTATATGAATGACCCCGACGATGACTCAGATCGATAGAGACCACGAAACCAAAACTGTTACTATAAAGAAAAAATCTAGTGAGGAGCATCAAGGGAGGGGATCGAGTGGAAATATTGTTAAGGAAAAACTGAGGGGATTGCAAAGGAAACCAAAAGAGTTTTCAAAGTTAACCCACCCAATTGCACACCCCCAAGATAAGCCACAAGGGTTGAAAATTGAAAATCGCAAGAAAAAGATAAGAACCTATCTAAACCCAACAGAGGAAATTGAATGAGTCCAACATTTGAGGGGTTTGGTGGAGGAGATTCAAGAGACTCAAAGAGAGTTAGAGACGAAACCCAAGCATATCAAGATGTCGGACACAGTGTTTCCCACACAAGTTCAACCTCATAAGAACCACAAGCCGTTTGCCATACCCAAAATCATTCGGGAAGAGAGTGAAGGTGGGACATCCAAAAGTGGACATACACCTTTCCTGCTAGAAAGAATGTTTAGTGAGGCAACGCCTGACCCCCTTGAGGAAGTGGAGATCCCATCTTCACCATTCTCTTGTCAAGGTTATGTGTCCCACACGATGCCGTTATATCTTTCCAAGTTGATGGATTTCATGTCCTCAAAAATCCGCACCACTATCATATCCAAGTTATACGGAGATCCAAAGTTATTCCTAGCACTTTGAGCATTTCTCAATGGAGATTTACAAGATGGATTACTGCAGTTTGCACATATGAATAGGCCTGACTCGGTAATGAATGACGAGGAACAATTAGCACCGCCACCCGACCTAGAGGAACACGAGTCTGTAGTGGAAATACCCGTTAACAAGTTGGGGAAATACTTTGAAGGTGATGAATCTAATGCAACCCTACCAATCACTACTAAAGGATTAATTGTGAAGGGAATCCTTGATGCTAGTGCGGGAATCAGCATTGTAACAAAAAGCTTTTGGGAGTCTATGGGGAAACCTCATCTTGAAGTCACCAATATAGTGGTAAAAATGACCAATGGATCTATCGTTACGCCTATTGGAATGCTGAAAGATCTTGAGATCAAGGTCTTGGGACACAAGGTAAGGCACACTTTCATTGTTGTGGATTTCTCCAAGCATCCTATGTTTTTTGAGATGATCTTAGGACGTCCTTTCATGAGGGATGCAAAAATGGTGCATGACTGATCCAAAAGCACGTTTACTTATAGTTCAAGGACTTTGTCATTCAAGCTGACCTTGTAAGCAATCGAGCACATCCTTTAGGTAAAACATTTATAATTTACAATCGATTGGACACCACAATTCACTCATCTCCATTGAACTATTGTTACACATGTAAAAAGGACACGCATATTGGGGAAAACTCTCCTTATATGGATGTCCTACTTGGAATGGACGAGTCAAACAAAATAGATTGGGTACACCTAGCAACAACTATAGATACTTGGGGAACTAGAGGAACAACCTGGGTAACACCAAAGGGGGAGGAGATCCCACAAATTGTACCAATAAACATGTTAAGTGTAGCGCATATAACCTCTGACGATAAAAGAGAGGCAGACCTACCTAAGAGTGTAACTGATGATGCCTCAGGGGATTCTGACCAACACGCCTCATAAACAAAATCTCAGGGAGAGATTGATTCAGTGCTAGAGGAAATGACAAATGAATCAAGTCAAAAAACTAAATACTGAAGGCCTAGTACAATAGCCTATGTTGATTTATCCGAGAGTGAAGAGGGTACAAGCGAAGACATATCAAGCAAGTCCGATTCAAATGTAACCCAAAATCAAAACCTCATCAAGAAAAGAAGGTCATACAAGAGACGAAGATATCGAGGAAATATGAGAGCCAAGATAAACAAAGAAAGATCTACTGCAAAATGGCTTATTTATGTAGGGGCATGTGATAGTCATCAAAAGTTGGTGGATAATTGGGGTGAGCATCTCCAAAATCTCATGTGGTGTAGTCCAAAGCCCCTTGACCTTGCCCAACTAGAGATTGTAGAAAAGCTAAGCTAAATTGTACTACTCAAAGATGACAAAACCGAGAGTTAGCATGAAAACAAAAGAAATCAGACATAAAGGAAAAGACCTTGTTAGAACAAAATCCTGTTGACTTACATCGTGCGCTGATAGCCGTTTTTCGGCTTTCCATAATTTCCATAGTAAGCTACCTCACCCTACCAAATTCACCCAAACGCTATGGCTATCCCTAACATTTCACTGTACATAGGCGTGTGTGAGTTAGGGGGCTTTTCCCATATCTTCTTAAAAACCCTCAGCTAGCTAGTCACTGGGCTAGGTGAGCCAAAAAAAATAAAAAAAATAAAAAAATAAAAGTATATTATGGCCTCTTTGTGTGTAAATATTTCATTGTATATATAGGGATTTTTAATAATTATTTTGGTATTTTATTTAAATATTCTACTTAGGTGTGTGTTTTATTAAACCTATGTACACCTTCTTTCATTCTCTTACACCATAATTATATTTTTTTCCAATATTGTACATACTCTAACCTCATATTTTTCTTTTATACAAATCACTCCCACATTTTCACCCTCACCCTCGTGAAAACAAAAAATTGATTTCTACTCATTGGTTACTTTTATTATATTATTTACTTGCATACCTTTTTCTCTATAATTCAAGGAGGGACCATATCATATGATTCCAATATCTTTCCATATCCATAACTCCTCCATATTTTTATTATTATTACTCATTATTCTAACACCATGTGCTCATTGAGCTAAAGTCCATGAATAATCCATACACTAGTCCCACCATGTATATATTTCTTTATTCACCAATAATCCTCCTCCATGCATGGGTCAAGGGCAACTTGGATGCTTTGTATTATAATATGACAAAGGAGGGGCTCACTCTTGGATGCATTGTACAAATTCAACAAAGGAGGGGGCCACTAAAAGACTTTTGCAGGCATAAAAAACAGGCTTTTTGGTGAGAATTTTGGCACCTATCTCCACTCCGAATTTGGAGCGGTGGTCAAAAGAGAAAATGTAGCCCACGCTTTGAATAATCACCTCAAAGTTTTTCATGATTTTTGAAGATACCAATGATGAGCTATGATTTTTTGAGTGGACCCTAGTCTGTCCACTTTTCTCACAAGTAGCCCATAGTCTTCTCTCACCTCTTTCCACACTTCTACACACACACACACACACACACATTTCTCTCAATCCCTCACTCAAACCTGCACCTTCAATGGTTTCTCTCACCTTCTTCACCATTAACCTCCCCACTTACTCCCATAGCTCTCGTATGAGCTCTCCATGTACATACACCATCTCTATGCCTCTCTCTATTATTTCCAAAGTACAATTCCATCTTACTCATTATATATATACATAAATTCAGCATGTGTACCATGCTTAACCTCTGCAAATCAAAATATGTCATCAACGGAATTACCATTTTCATCACGATGATCAACTTTGGCAGCGGTGGCGTAAAGAAGAGAAGACGAAGAAGAAGATCGATAGTCATTTTGAGAACCTACACAAGTAAGTACAAAACTTCTTCAAGCTTCACCATCACAAGGATTTTCTCACTTCATTCAACCATCTTACTCCAACCATCCACCCCATTCTACCCATTGTAAATATATCATTAACTTTCTAGTGATTACTAACACTAACCACTAACATACTAACACAAAATAGCATTGACCTAACCATAAAAGACACCTCACCTCAAGACATGTACAAAGTAACTCTCTCTCTCTCTCTCTCTCCTTACTTACTTTCACCTTATCTACCATCAATAATGCTCTCATTTGAGCCCACACCCATGACTCAAGCAGACAAAGAAGGCCCACAATGTTTTGATATTCAAAAAATCATAATACTGATTTGTTAGCTTGTAAATTAGGATTTCCAATTATCTTAATGAGGGGTCTCCAACCTATAAATAGGCCCCTCTCCTTCTTGTAAAACAATCTCCAACATCTCACATAGCACCCCAACACTCTATGCGTGAGGAGAGACTTAGGTGTAGCAACCACTTGTGAGCTTCACTCTTGGTGTAAGAGAAGCCTTCAAGCTACACATTGCAAGTGAGAGAGCGTGAGTTCCACAAATCTCAAAACCACTATTGTACATGCTCCTTCATCATCAATAAATTGAGGTTTGGTGCATCAAAGGCGTGATTCGACGTTCAAATCTTCGTCCTTCCATTTGTGCAATACGGTTTGGTGAATTCAAGGTGACTTGTGTATTTTGAGTTTTTATCGGTTGATCTTGATTTTAGAAAGTGTTTTAGTGTGTTTTTCATTGCCAGTTTTGTGTCCATTGTAAGAGGGTATTGTGGTGAGAGGTCTCCCACACCCTAAGACAGTGTGTGTGTGTGTGTTTTGGCAATGATTAGCAATCACTAAGCATTGAGTGAGTTTTATACAAGTTCTATGATAGCATCATAACGAACCATCTCCATTTGTACAAGTTCTATGATAGCATCATAACGAACCATCTCCATTTGCAAGTCACAAATAAGGTATTACGCAAGATCCTTTCCTCTCTCTCTTCCCTTTGCTCTAAATCTCTCTGGTCCATTTCATGTGTGTCTTGGTGTGAGGTTGCTTGTGTGTGTTGTGTGGTGCATCTTCTTGGTTGTGCCAAAATCTCTCTTGCGTCCTAGTTCGCATACCATAACTAGGTGGTGCCCCTATCTTGTTTGGGTTTGTTTGGCTGTGGGTTTGTTGTTGTGTTGTGCTTGTGGTTTCCCCAACCCCAATTGAGCAGCACGGGAGCATTGAGGGGTGTTTAGAGGTCGCCTCTCTTGTTGCCCGCCCTGGACCGCCTCAATTTTGGTGCCCCCACGGAGGAGCGATTGTGTGCTTAGTGTTGTTGTATTCCATGAATGCTTGAATTTTAGCATAATCAAGTAGATTTTATGAATCATGAAAACATGTATGACCAAGTTTAATTTCAAGGAAACAAAAATTGATCTTGAATATGGTTCGGATTATGCATAACATAAGAAAGGAAAAAAAACATTTTCACATAAAAGTCTAGAATTCATGTTGAAAGACCTTTCAAAATTTTGTGTAGTTAGTTGATGATTGTTTGGAACTAATCTTTGTGTGGTTCTAGCATTGAGAGACTATGACATGCTATACCTTTGATGATATCCCAATCTTCTTTGGAAATCCAGAAGAAGATGTTGATGATTTTCTTGTTGATTTTAGAATGGTTTGTCATATCATTGGTAAAAGGGATGACATTGAAAAAGGGGATTTTCTATTGCTATGCCTTAGAGGCAACGCTGAGCAATGGTTTTGGAGTATGTCTTCTCAGATTGAAGATGGATATACCCAAATTTCCAAAGCTTTGAAGGCCAGATTCTCTAAAGTTCCAACAACGGAGAAAGCATGGGCTTCACTAGGGAGACTTCAACAACATGGTGAAGACTACTATGCTTATGAGGATATTTTTTCTCGTCAATGGGAAGGATGTGGATTTAGTTCTACATTTCCAGATTATGTAAAAATGGATCAATCATTTTCGGGTTTGTCTCCTTTCCTAAAGACTAAGGTTACTTGTAGTGGACCCTCTACCTTTGAAGAAGCGGTCACTATTGCCCGAAGGAAGTTTCACAAGTACTTCTACATCAAAAATGGTTTCCATCATGCTGGAAGAACCAACCCTGATGAAAATGTTTCTATCAAGGAGTCATCTCCTTTGCCATACTTGTCTCCTTCTACTCCGACAAATGTTGAAGAAGTTACTTACATGCCAACTGATTATTCAAGTGCTAAAGTGTGTGGCCAAGATTCAAATGTGGAATCTCTTTCTTCTACCTTTATCACAAGCATGCAAAAATCAACACAAGATATCTCAAATGGCATTGATGATTCAATAATGGATACATCCAACCTTTTGGTGGAGGATCAATTTCTAGTCCGAGCAGACGAAGCTTTTGTGCAACATGACTCTATGGAGAATGAAGACCTTGAAGGTAACCTTGATCTTATGGAATGTTTCGAGAGTGTATCTTGCCTAAAAGAAGAGAGTGAAGAAGAAGATGAAATCATAGGTGGAGAGATCATAGACCACATTGATCATAAAGAGATGATTGTGTACATGGAATGCCAACTCCAAAACAAAGTAGAAGAGTGTGAGTTGAACCCAGGTGAGGATAATCTTGAAGAAGTGTTTGAGGATGTTGAAAAGCATTGGTATGACCCATGTATGTTAAGCATAGAGGAACCTATCATGCAAGAAGCCAAATGTTTCACAAAATCAAACAGTATTCCATCAACCTTTAAGGTGGTACAATGTGAGGAGTTACAACCTTGCCAAAGGGGGGGCTTAGAAGGGGATGAAGAACATGGGAGAGTAGTAAAAAATAAAATCATAAAAGGAAACTATCAGAAGGGTATCATTCTCTCCAATGGTGTTTTAGTGGGTGGATCTTCATTCATGGGACAATCTCTTAGCAAGAAAATCCAAGCTTTTGAAGCCCCAATCATCTTCACATTGGGTTTCACCTCTTCAAGGTCAACTTCTCCTCTCTTCACATATACATTTCATCGGGGACACCATACCTTCTTAAGTGGAAGAGGACATGAATACTTGGTGATGAACGGATGTTTCCAAACCTTCTTCATTTGGTTCTTTGATGTATGGAGGTCGCACATTGTGATGCTTCTGGTCTTCATCATAGATGAAAAACTTGTTGATTGCTACATGTGGATATTTCATCAATCAGTACCAAAATCTATTCTCTTCCAATGTGTTGGAAGTAATAGAAACCTTTATCTATTATCTACTTATGTGGTAAACTATCTGCAATATCTTTCAATAGCAGCTGGAAGCATGGATCAAGCTTTCCTAAATCATGAAGGCCATATAATTTTTGACTTGGTGAGCCTACCCAGGTTGAATGAATTTTATGAGCTACAGTTCAGGAATTCGCTCATACAAGCTCTTGAAGATCGTAGCAGATACATCAACTTTATACAGAAGGAAGAGCAACCAATCTTTTATCTCACATTCATAGTGATAGATGCAATGATGGAAAACAGTAAAATCTACAAGTTTCTTCAACCAAAATCAGTAAGTGATTCCATACCATACATCTCACTTTGGGAAAGATATTTCAAGATCTTTGATCATGGGGGGTGCTTATGGAAACTTTCTCGATGGAGGAGGTTTACTCCGTCACTTCATTACATCCTGCTATTGGCTTTGAGAACCTTTCATATCACACAAGGTTTTTTTATCATACAACAAAGGTTCTTCAAAGATGAGAGCAGACAAAGACTGACGTTACACAATCTACATGTTGTATGATCGGATAAATGGTACATGAATGTACCATTATCTAAGGGGAGGGCTAATGATAGCCGTTTTTTCGGCTTTCCATAATTTCCATAGTAAGCTACCTCACCCTACCAAATTCACCCAAACGCTATGGCTATCCCTAACATTTCACTGTACATAGGCGTGTGTGAGTTAGGGGGCTTTTCCCATATCTTCTTAAAAACCCTCAGCTAGCTAGTCACTGGGCTAGGTGAGCCAAAAAAAATAAAAAAATAAAAGTATATTATGGCCTCTTTGTGTGTAAATATTTCATTGTATATATGGCCTAAATATAGAAATTTTTAATAATTATTTTGGTATTTTATTTAAATATTCTACTTAGGTGTGTGTTTTATTAAACCTATGTACACCTTCTTTCATTCTCTTACACCATAATTATATTTTTTTCCAATATTGTACATACTCTAACCTCATATTTTTCTTTTATACAAATCACTCCCACATTTTCACCCTCACCCTCGTGAAAACAAAAAATTGAGTTCTACTCATTGGTTACTTTTATTATATTATTTACTTGCATACCTTTTCCTCTATAATTCAAGGAGGGACCATATCATATGATTCCAATATCTTTCCATATCCATAACTCCTCCATATTTTTATTATTATTACTCATTATTCTAACACCATGTGCTCATTGAGCTAAAGTCCATGAATAGTCCATACACTAGTCCCACCATGTATATATTTCTTTATTCACCAATAATCCTCCTCCATGCATGGGTCAAGGGCAACTTGGATACTTTGTATTATAATATGACAAAGGAGGGGCTCACTCTTGGATGCATTGTACAAATTCAACAAAGGAGGGGGCCACTAAAAGACTTTTGTAGGCATAAAAAACAGGCTTTTTGGTGAGAATTTTGGCACCTATCTCCACTCCGAATTTGGAGCAGTGGTCAAAAGAGAAAATGTAGCCCACGCTCTGAATAATCACCTCAAAGTTTTTCATGATTTTTGGAGCTACCAACGATGAGCTATGATTTTTTGAGTGGACCCCAGTCTGCCCACTTTTCTCACAAGTAGCCCATAGTCTTCTCTCACCTCTTTCCACACTTCTACACACACACACACACACACACACACACACATTTCTCTCAATCCCTCACTCAAACCTGCACCTTCAATGGTTTCTCTCACCTTCTTCACCATTAACCTCCCCACTTACTCCCATAGCTCTCGTATGAGCTCTCCATGTACATACACCATCTCTATGCCTCTCTCTATTATTTCCAAAGTACAATTCCATGGGTCAAGGGCAACTTGGATGCTTTGTATTATAATATGACAAAGGAGGGGCTCACTCTTGGATGCATTGTACAAATTCAACAAAGGAGGGGGCCACTAAAAGACTTTTGCAGGCATAAAAAACAGGCTTTTTGGTGAGAATTTTGGCACCTATCTCCACTCCGAATTTGGAGCGGTGGTCAAAAGAGAAAATGTAGCCCACGCTTTGAATAATCACCTCAAAGTTTTTCATGATTTTTGAAGATACCAATGATGAGCTATGATTTTTTGAGTGGACCCTAGTCTGTCCACTTTTCTCACAAGTAGCCCATAGTCTTCTCTCACCTCTTTCCACACTTCTACACACACACACATTTCTCTCAATCCCTCACTCAAACCTGCACCTTCAATGGTTTCTCTCACCTTCTTCACCATTAACCTCCCCACTTACTCCCATAGCTCTCGTATGAGCTCTCCATGTACATACACCATCTCTATGCCTCTCTCTATTATTTCCAAAGTACAATTCCATCTTACTCATTATATATATACATAAATTCAGCATGTGTACTATGCTTAACCTCTGCAAATCAAAATATGTCATCAACGGAATTACCATTTTCATCACGATGATCAACTTTGGCGGTGGTGGCGTAAAGAAGAGAAGACGAAGAAGAAGATCGATAGTCATTTTGAGAACCTACACAAGTAAGTCCAAAACTTCTTCAAGCTTCACCATCACAAGGATTTTCTCACTTCATTCAACCATCTTACTCCAACCATCCACCCCATTCTACCCATTGTAAATATATCATTAACTTTCTAGTGATTACTAACACTAACCACTAACATACTAACACAAAATAGCATTGACCTAACCATAAAAGACACCTCACCTCAAGACATGTACAAAGTAACTCTCTCTCTCTCTCTCTCCTTACTTACTTTCACCTTATCTACCATCAATAATGCTCTCTTTTGAGCCCACACCCATGACTCAAGCAGACAAAGAAGGCCCACAATGTTTTGATATTCAAAAAATCATAATCCTGATTTGTTAGCTTGTAAATTAGGATTTCCAATTATCTTAATGAGGGGTCTCCAACCTATAAATAGGCCCCTCTCCTTCTTGTAAAACAATCTCCAACATCTCACATAGCACCCCAACACTCTATGCGTGAGGAGAGACTTAGGTGTAGCAACCACTTGTGAGCTTCACTCTTGGTGTAAGAGAAGCCTTCAAGCTACACATTGCAAGTGAGAGAGCGTGAGTTCCACAAATCTCAAAACCACTATTGTACATGCTCCTTCATCATCAATAAATTGAGGTTTGGTGCATCAAAGGCGTGATTCGACGTTCAAAGCTTCATCCTTCCATTTGTGCAATACGGTTTGGTGAATTCAAGATGACTTGTGTATTTTGAGTTTTTATCGGTTGATCTTGATTTTAGAAAGTGTTTTAGTGTGTTTTTCATTGCCAGTTTTGTGTCCATTGTAAGAGGGTATTGTGGTGAGAGGTCTCCCACACCCTAAGACAGTGTGTGTGTGTGTGTGTGTTTTGGCAATGATTAGCAATCACTAAGCATTGAGTGAGTTTTGTACAAGTTCTATGATAGCATCATAACGAACCATCTCCATTTGCAAGTCACAAATAAGGTATTACGCAAGATCCTTTCCTCTCTCTCTTCCCTTTGCTCTAGATCTCTCTGGTCCATTTCATGTGTGTCTTGGTGTGAGGTTGCTTGTGTGTGTTGTGTGGTGCATCTTCTTGGTTGTGCCAAAATCTCTCTTGCATCCTAGTTCGCATACCATAACTAGGTGGTGCCCCTATCTTGTTTGGGTTTGTTGTTGTGTTGTGCTTGTGGTTTCCCCAGCCCCAATTGAGCAGCACGGGAGCCTTGAGGGGTGTTTAGAGGTCGCCTCTCTTGTTGCTCGCCCCGGACCGCCTCAGCGCCTGAACATTTTAAATCTTACACCACAAGAGAGTGGAAGGTTTTGCGTACCAAAGCCCAACAAATGCCTACCGATGAAAGTAGTGGAGTCTATGATGGTCCAATGGTAGTTAAGGAGATAGAATTAGCAGAACTAGGTGAGGAGTATAAACCAGTCTTTATTCCTTAAGACCTTACTGAAACCGAAGTGGTTGTACTTAAGGAGCTTCTCAAAGAATTCAAGGATATTTTTGCTTGGACATATCATGACATGAAGGGTGTTCCACCTTCAGTGGTGCAACATACCATTCCCATGATTAGCATTGCTAAACCAGTCCGACAATGACCCTACCCAATGAATCCTAAGTATGCAAAAATTGTACAAGAAGAGTCGAAAAACTTATACAATGTGGATCCATATACCCTATTGAGCACTTAGAATGGGTTTCTACGATAGTGATTGTTCCAAAGAAGAATGGGAAACTCAGAGTGTGTATGGACCTGAAGAAGGTTAACGAGCCACTAGGAGGCATCATTATTCCTTGCCATATTCGAAACATGTGCTTGAAAGAGTTGCGGCCAAGGAAGCTTGTAGCTTTTTAAACGGGTACTCTGGATATAATCAAATCACAATTGCATTAGATGTTAAAGAATATGTCCATTGTGCTATGGGTGGCCGGACACTGACCATACTATGTTGTAAATATACTTTGGATAATAGTTCAAAGAGAAGAAGAGTGAGAGCAGCACGTTGAATGGCTGCTGGCAGGGTAACGATTGTGTGTGTGTGTGTCTCGATGTGTGTTGGTGTGTGTGTGTAGTCTTGTTTCGTACCTTCTCCATCACCTGCACAGTCTACAAAGTGGTATCAGAGTTCAGTTTAAGGAGCTACAATCAATACACAGATTTCTGCAGCTCTGGAAAACAGCCAAAAAGAGAGGTTTTTTGGTCATAAATCCCTCACCCGAGCTTGGAATACAGTCATCCAGGAGTCTATCTTTATGTGTTTGGGCATTCTAAATGCATTGACATACTCAGATTTGCCAAAATCTACAATAGAAATTTTCTGCAGCAAATAGCTAGCTCACACAGGCATAGGAGATTTCCAGTTTTGTGCTCGGCAGTAGATTTACAGGTTACAGGTGAAGAATTCAGCATTTACACAGGTTTTGGAGAGCGACATAGAGCTTTTGCATCATGATATTGTGTTGTCGAATATTATGTTTGGTTGTTGTTGTTGGAATTAGGGTTGCAGAGAAACACACACAGCTTGGAGAAGACGAAGGAAGCTCAAGGCACACAATAGAGAGTGTGTTACTTAGTGTGCAATGGAAAGATAGATAGCCCTAGAGTGATGGGCGTATATACAATGCACGGGGGAAAAAACCTCCTAAAGAGGGAAAAAATGCCCCGGCGGTCCTAGTGTGTTCACACACATCACTACCACATGTATATGGTAACAAATCCCCCCTGGAGTGATGCGGTGAACGAGAGCTGGCACATGAGTAAAGGGAAGTGCCATGCCCTGAGGACAGGATCAGTCCACAAAGGGGAGTAAGCCCAAAGCTTTGCGGAAAGCTTCAAGCTTCTCACGAGACAATGCCTTTGTGAAAAGATCTGCAAGGTTGTCCTGTGTTGGCACATAAGCCAAGCTGATCTCTCCTGCTGAGAGCCTCTCCCTGACATAGTGGTAATGCACCTCAATGTGCTTTGTGCGAGCATGAAAAACTGGGTTCCTCGCAACTGCCAATGCGCTCTGACTGTCAGTGTAGATAGTGTTGGCAGTGTCCTGTCCAACACCCAAGTCAGCCATAAGGCGTCTGAGCCATACACACTCAACCGTAGCTGTGAAGACTGCCCTGTACTCAGCCTCACAACTCGAAGTGGCCACAGTAGGTTGCTTCTTGCTCAACCATGATATACATGAACTGCCAAGCATGAAACAAAAACCACTTGTGGACACTCGTGTGTCAAAACAACCAGCCCAATCTGAGTCCGAAAAAGCATGTAAGTCTGGCGGCAATGATCCCCCCTTGGGATAAAACAAGCCAAGATGTAAAGTGCCACTAAGGTAGCGGAAAATCCTCTTGACAGCCTGCCAATGCTTAGACCCTGGGCTATGCATAAATCTGCTGACCTGCGAGACTGCAAACTGAATATCTGGCCTCGTGTTGCATACATAAATGAGGCAGCCAACAGCAGTTTGGTAAAGAGTGACATCAGCAGGATCGCCAGCATCATGTAGACTCAACTTCAAACCTGTTTCCATGGGAGTGGCAATAGGTTTGCAATCCTCAAGTCCAAACTTACATAGCAATGTCTCTATGTAACTTTTCTGAGTAATGATGCAACAGCCCCAAATCTTTCATCTTGAAAGTAGCATTCAAATCAGCCTTAAATTCAGCAATATGTCTCTCATTTGGTCCAGTGATCAGCAAATCATCAACATAAAGAACCACAATGAGAAATACATCATCCTCACGCTTTACATACAATGTGCTTTCTGTTGGACTGTTACGAAAGCCTCGTTTAACCAAATGAGTGTCATCTTTCTCATACCAAGCACGAGGAGATTGCTTCAACCCATACAAAGCCTTCTTACATTTGCACACTTTGTCCTCTTGTCCTTTTATGACAAAACCGCGAGGCTGCGTTACATAAACTTCCTCAAATATGTCACCATTCAAGAAAGCAGTAACAATGTCTGATTGATGTACATCCCAACCAAAATGAGCTGCCAATGCACATAGAAAACGCACAGTAGTCATACGACAAGTGGGAGCAAAAGTCTCTTCATAATCTATGCCTTTTTGTTGTGCATAACCCTTTGCAACAAGTCGAGCCTTATGGCGATCGATCTCACCATCCAGCTTGCGTTTCAACTTGTAAACCCACTTCGTACCAATGGCCTTTTTGCCAGGAGGCAAATCACATAAAGTCCATGTGTCATTCTCTATAAGTGCATCATATTCTGATTTCATGGCAGCAATCCAATTTTCTGAATTCTGTGCTTCATCAAAAGACAGAGGCTCCTCAACATCATGTAAACTAGACATAGCCAAAGCATAACAATCTGATGCATAAGATGCATGGCGAGAGCCTGAACGAGTACGACTAGATAAAGGTGCATCCAATTTACTGTCACGCAAAGTGTGCACTAGCCATTTTGGCATACCTCTAGCCTTCTCATTTTCAGCCCTTTCCTCATCAAGTACATCATGTACATCTGCATCAGTAATAGGCTGTTCTAAAACATTTTCAGAAACCCCCATAGGCTGTACATTTGCCTCATTGGAACTTACATTCGTATTTCCACCACTGAAAAGAGGCAACAAAGTGTCATAAATGTCCTGTGAGCTTACATTACTGTCTCTAGTACATGACAGCAAGGGTTGAACAGAATCTTCCACAAACACTACATCCCGTGAAACCAAAATACGTTTTGTTTGCGGATGATACAACCTGTAACCTTTGCTTTCAGCACTATAACCAACAAAAATACATTTGACAGCCTTATCATCCAATTTTCTGCGCTGCACTTGTGGCACCAAAGCATATGCCAAACAGCCAAAAACACGCATGTGCTCAATAGAAGGTTTTCTATCTTGCCATGCTTCATATGGAGTAATAGACTGCAAAGCTTTCGTAGGACACCTGTTAAGTACATAAGTGGCACACATGATGGCCTCAAGCCAAAAAGAATGCGGCAAAGCTTGACTTTTGACCATACATCGTGCCATTTCCGTTAGTGACCTGTTTTTCCTCTCAGCAACACCATTTTGCTGAGGTGTATAAGGCACTGTACATTGGTGTTTTATCCCACGACTAGCCAGAAATGCATTAAATTCATGAGACATATACTCCCCCCCTCGATCGGAACGGAGGGTGCCCATAGTACATTTTGAGACATTTTCAGCCATAGCCAAAAATTGTTTGAAGCACATAAAAACTTCGGACTTTGCTTTAAGCGGAAATACCCATGCATGCCTGGAGTAATCATCAATGAAAGTCACGAAGTACAGGTAATTGCCCAAGGACGGAGTTTGCATGGGCCCACAAACATCACTATGCACAAGCTGCAACCTGCATGTGGCCCTAACTGAACCATCCTTTGGAAACTTAGAACGCTGCATTTTACCCAGAATACAGCCTTCACAAACATGTTTGATAGGTGCTTCAAGAGGCGGCAAAGAAGCAACCATATCAGATTTCTGCAAACGCAGCAAACTGGCAAAATTCAGATGACCAAAACGTGCATGCCAAAGTTTTGCATCTGAAATAGCCCTTGAATCTGCAACAGCATTTGCAAAATTTTGTCCACACTTGTCATACAAAGTGAGCTTATACAGCCCATGGCACAAAAGCCCAGATGCAACAATTTCATCACCAAAACTGAGATCATGAACTGTACATCTGTCATCCACAAATTTGACTACAAGTCCAAGTCTAGCAAGTGCGGATACAGACAATAGATTCTTCTTGATCCCAGGTACATAAAGTGCATCAACAAGTGTGAAGGAACTGCCATTAGCAGCAGTGAGCACAATCTTTCCAACTCCCTGAACTGGATAAGAGGCGTTGTTGGCACAAGTGACTGAATTCCCATGAGGGACAGACTCGAGAGAGGTAAACAATTCACGATGTGAGGTAATGTGCTTTGTAGCACCACTGTCGAAATACCACACATGTGAATCTGCAGCAACTGACAAGCATGCATCATGGACAGCAGGATTGTAAGTGCACTCTGCGCTAAAAGCCCATTCTGCATCAACATCAGCATCACAATCTCCTTTCACAGAAGACTCAACAATGGCTGCATTTGTAGTGGAACCAGCATTTGCAGTGGAACCACCCTCTTTCTTCTTAGCCTCTTTGGCCTTCAACTTAGGACACGACTTGATCAAGTGATCATTGGCTTTACAATAATGGCAACGCATCTTCTTTTTGCCCTTATCACCAGAATTGCCAGACGAAGTGCTGCCAGCAGAAGCATTAGGAACAGAATTTTTGCCACTCGCAGCAGAACCATAAGAAGTGGCTGCATTACTGTTACCACCCTTTCTTTGAGAAGCAATAAAAGCCTGTTCAACTGCACGCTGCCTAGTCCTGTTTTTTCTAGAAAGTGACTCTTGCAACAGCAATGTGCATAATGCATCAAACTTGACAACTTCAGGATTTCCTTGGGTCATCAGTCTCCAAGTACTAGCAAAAGTCTGGTAGGAATCTGGTAAGGCATCAAGAACAGTCTGCACAAGGGAACTGTCAGAAATGACTTCACCTGCAGAAATGAGTTGCTCATTGATATCCTTGACACTAGCAAGGAAAGTGTCCATATCATCTTCCTCATGCATAATCTTCGACTCTAGCTCTTTACGCAGCAAAGCAATTTTAGCCTCATTGCGGCTTGCATAAAGACCTGCTAGAATATCCCAAGCCTGTTTTGCAGATTTTGCTGAACGGATGTGAGGAATAATGGTGCGCTTCACAGACAACGCAATCAATGCATGAGCCTGCGCATCCTTAACATCCCAACGAGCTTGTTCTGCTGTAGGCAAAACAACTCTAACAGCTGCAATCCTTGCAGCAAGACCTGCAACATCCTCAATATCGCCTACATCTTCAGAACCAGGACGTACATCAATGCCCTGCACAATGTTCCAGACACCTTTTGACACAAGAACGTGTTGCATCATATAAGCCCACATAGGGTAGTTGTCCCCATCCAACCTGTCCTCAGCAGCAAACATCTTGAACACATCTGTGTTGTTGTTGTCAGCCATGGTAAATGCTGCACCTGATGTGAAAACTGCCCGAAAATAGGAGAAATGGAGCGGGAACAACTTGTGCTATATAGCACAAACCGTAGAAGACTATAAGGCACCTGTTATGCAGAAAACGGCACTGACAGAAAATCTGCACAAAATGACGAAATAACCTGTGCAGTACTGCCCGTAGTGGAAACGGAGGCCGAAATGAGCCCAAATCAAAATTCTGAGCAGACCGAGCTCTTCGAGCTCGCCCAAAATATTTGTCGACCTGCGAACGCTTGCCAAAGCTCACTGAAATCGGAGAAAGTGAGCAGGCGTGTGTTGGAGCAGCTGGCGACTAAGCCCGGGAGGACGTGACCTGCTCTGATACCAATTGTTGGAATTAGGGTTGCAGAGAAACACACACAGCTTGGAGAAGACGAAGGAAGCTCAAGGCACACAATAGAGAGTGTGTTACTTAGTGTGCAATGGAAAGATAGATAGCCCTAGAGTGATGGGCGTATATACAATGCACGGGGGAAAAAACCTCCTAAAGAGGGAAAAAATGCCCCGGCGGTCCTAGTGTGTTCACACACATCACTACCACATGTATATGGTAACAGTTGTGGGTCCGTTATGGACAACCGCCTATGTAAGAAAGGTTGTGGGAAGAAGTTGAGGTGGTTATATTGTCAGATTGAGTACTTTGTGGTTATGTATGGATATGCGGTTAATGTATTTTGGAAAACTGCAGCCTTTGTAAGGGTCAAGTGAGGTTTTCTGAAGCCTTGCCTTGGGAGCTTTGGTACCTTGGCAAGGTCGATTAGGTACTAGAGCGAACCCCCGAAAGGCCCCGCTAAAGACCTCATATGTCGTTTATGACTATGGGATGAAGATGGATGTATGGATATGTGATACAGGACAGTGTATAGATTCAATTTGCATACAGGTCCATGTGGACATTGTTTTAGAGTATTTATGCATAGTATTGAGTCAGTCTGTGGCAAAGTGAGTCAGTGGATTTTCCCTTGGCTGTGAGAGATTTTTTGTCAGTGTTTATGAGCACTTTGGTTGAGATTGTCACTTGATATGTTGTCCAAATAAAAACGGAACTCTGCCGAAATGTTGTCAAAATCTTTTGGAAGAAATTGAGAGAGTGAAGATGGCAGAAAAGTCAACTCAAGTCACACAGATTGTTGGAGAGAAGCTGACTAGAGAGAACTATAGCATATGGTCTTACAGGATGGAGAACTTTATCATGGGAAAAGGTTTATGGGACTACATTACAGGTGAACAAGAGTGTCCTGAGGTTGGTTTGGAACCAAATAGAGAGAATGTTGAAGCACATAAAACATGGCAAGCAGGAGTAGAACCTTACAAGAAGAGGATTGAGAATTCAAGGAAAGTGATGCATTCGATTTCACTATGCATTAGTGACTTCTTTATACCACATGTGAAGAAGACTCAATCTCCAAAGGAAGCATGGGAGATACTAGCAAGGATGAACAACTCCAATACTGAACCATGAAAAGTTCACTTGAAGCAAAGGTTACATTGTGTATGGAGAGGAAATATATCCATATCAGATTATGTGACAGAGATAAAGCAAATACAGGAAGATCTTGTGAGCATTAATGTTGAAGTTCCAGATGATGACTTAGTTTCAGTGACATTGAATGGTTTGGGACCGGAATACAAGTCATTGGATACATCTATATCTGTTCGAGGACACATGCCTGATTTTGAAGAGTTAGTAAACCTTTGTTTGCAAGAAGAGGTGAGGTTAGGCAAGTCATGTCCTTCTACATCAAATAACAATTCCAGAGATCAGGTTTTTTACTCTAGAGGTCGTGGAAACAATAGAGGTGGAAGAGGAAACTATGGTCGGGGAAACAATGCTGGAAGAGGTCAATGGAAAAACCAACAAAGTCAAAGTTACAATGATTACAACCAAAGAGGCAAGGGGAGAGCCCGACCTCATGGATGTGGAGGTGGACGATTTGTACATCCTCAAAGAGATGGATGTTGTAACAGATGTGGCATTTATGGTCACTTTGAAAGAGAATGTTACACAAGGCTAAATGAAAATCGTGATCGTGGTGGAAGAGGCCGAGGTTATGGCAGACATGGAGGAAACTTTGCTGGATACAATCCTCATGATCAAAATATATATGACAATAGATCGAGTGGATATTTATTTCCTATGGAGCATGTTGTTGGAAGCATGGTGAAGCCACATCATACAGATGATTGGTATTTAGATAGTGGTGCGACAAATCATATGACATATCATGGTGAATGGTTTGACAAAAAAGAGAAGCTAGAAGAGGATGAGTTTGTCGCTCCAGGTGATGATATTATGCAACCACTCTTATGAGTTATTAAAAAAGGCCCTAACAAGTGCTCCAATCCTATGAGCACCTGATTGGAATGTAGTTTTCCATGTGCATATTGATGCATCAAACTTTTCTATTGGGTGTGTTCTAACTCAACTAGGAGAACATAAACTGGACTACCCTATTAGCTTTGCAAGTCGCCAATTAAATGATGCAGAGATGAACTACACCACTAAGGAGCGAGAAGATTAGCTATGATTTATGCGATAAAGAAATTTAGATATTACCTTCTTGCTACCAAGTTTGTGTTTTACGTTGATCATCAAGCATTGCTATATTTGGTAAGTAAGCCATGTTACACAGGAACAATTACGTGTTGGTTGCTAATTCTTCTTGAGTTTGACATCACTGTCATTGTAAGATCTAGCAAAAAAAATGTTATGGCATATCATTTATCTCGTATCCCTAATGGTGAAGCTCCTAGGGGGGTTGATGTGATGAATTGCCTAATACTCCTTTGTTAATAGTAGAGACAATGCCTGAATGGAGTGAGCGGATTGTTAACTTCTTAGTTAATGGTTTTCCACCTAAGGAGCTGCGAAAAGATCTAGCTCGCAAGTTAATCAAGGAATGTGAACCCTATTGCTTAATGGATAGAACCCTCTACAAGAGAGGAAAAGATGACATTCTTAGGCGATGTGCCCACGAGGATGAGTATTTGTATATTCTACAAGAGGCACACATAGGTAGCTGGCGAACACTTTTCATGAGAGTTGATTTCCATAAAGATATTACAGTCAGGCTATTGGTGGCCTACTCTGTTTAAGGATGCATCAGTTTTTGCAAAAGGATGTGATGAATGCCAACGCTTTAAGAAGCCACAAAGGAGCAGCACAAAAAGCTGATGCAAAGACATCAGCTTAGTTTCTCTTTGATAACGTTATCACATGTTTTGGATGCCCCTTTGAACTTGTGAGTGACAATGGAACCCATTTTATAAATGAAGTGATAAAAGAACACACATCAGACTTCTTGATATCCCACCACAAGTATACACGTTATTATCCACAAGAAAATGGCCAATCTGAGGGTACCACAAAAACTCTCATCTCCATTTTGACAAAGATAGTTGAGGCTCATCATACAAATTGGGATTTAAATCTTACATCATCTCTATGGACTTATCGTACTTCTTACAAAGTGGCTATTAATTGTACACCGTTCAAAATGGTATATGGCCAAGAAGCAGTTATGCCATGGGAGTTTGTAATTCCTAGTCTACGCGTAGCTTCACATGAAGGTTGGGATGGTAACCCTTTAGTTGAGTGCTTATACATCCTTGAGAGGTTAGATGAAGAAAGAAAATTGGCTGTGAAAAATGCACTTGTGGAGAAGATAGAAGGAAGAAATGGTTTGACTGTCATCTAAAGAACAAATATATCAATGTTGGTGATAAATTCCTTATGTATGGAGTGCGTAACGAAAAGAAAAAGTTGAAATATGTGAGAGAAAAGGACCATATCGAATGTGTGAAATTACCCCGTGTTGAGCCAGCAGAGGACCACACCCGCATTTTTGCTCACACCCATCATTTCGTAACCATTGATTGTAATAAACGTCTTTCCGACATTAATTTTGATTTGAGCCATTCATTAAGTAACGGGACTCAATTAAGTTTCCAGCTTGTAATCCCGACGTAATTTCAACTGCTGATGTAAATAATTAGAGATGTTCTCACCTCCAAGGCTGAGGTATATAAGCCAAAGTTTTGTAACCTAAAAAAGAGGATTCAATTATTAATCAAAGTGAGTTTTGAGCGCCGTGACTGTGTCTGAGAGAGAGAGAGAGAGAGAGAGTCTTATCTCCTTACTACGCGAGCTACGGGGCCGCCATTGGAGAAGCGACACCACCATTGTGTTAGCAACGGTGAGAGCTACGCACAGATACCAAGAGTGCGCGCTATCGGCTTCTATGTGTGGTAAGTTCCTACGAGCTTCGGTGTGAGTTTTCTTCCAACTCGTGTGTCGGAATAGAGCGTGCAGCATATCTATAGAACCACAACGAGTAGAGCTACACATTGGTACCATCGGGGTCAAGTTTCGGTCACCTGTATTTTTCGGCCTGTCTTCATACGCGTTTACCGCACGGAGTGGTTATAGGTTGATTTTGCAGTTCAAGTCTTTAGGGTGTTGTTCTTACCTAGTGTATAGACTTCCCCTTGAGTTTGAGATCGATTCGATGATTCTAGATCCTGTTTCGTATAGCATTCGTTCGTAGTACGGATTTCAGTCACTTGCGTATTTTAGAACTTAGATTTGATTTCCTTGGTAGTGATTGTCATTAGAAGGTCGAGTAGGTGATTTGACACCCACCTAGTTGTTTCCATGCGCCTGCGGGTCAAGCTTCGTCCTCGTCTGATAAATTCTGTTGTTGGTTGAGTTCTCGCTATTTAGCTTCCGCTAGCGGCGTAACCGCCTTAACATTTGGCGCCGCTGCCGGGGACGAGAGCCCTAAGTAGGTGACCTTAGACTAATCCTACGAGGTGAGTCGTATAAACTACTTTGTATACTTTAGTTAGAAAAGATCTAGGAGTGGTGGACTCCAAAGGTCTCGAGAGATACTAGGAAGTGGGGTATTCCTGGGTCTTCCGCGTTGATAGTATTTTTAGTCTAGCTTAGATTAGATTGTTTTTTGATGGTGTTTAAGTGGTTGTTGACATAAAAAGCATTTGCTACTCCTTGTGTGGTAGTAAATCTCTTTATATTTTCAATTGCAAAAAATCCATTTTATGATTAGAAGTAGCTTAGGTAGGGACTGATTTGATCCTGATCTAGAGCTATCAATTGGTGTTCTATTTGCTTGATGTGTTTGATTGCATGTTAGATCACTGAAAAAGTCGCTTTGGTAGTGAAATATGCAATACACAAAGTTCAGAAAAATTTTCTGTGTAACTGATTGTTGCTGAGCACTTAAAAGAGCTATTGGAAGAGTTCTGTGCTGAAAAACTGGAAATCTGCAACTTTAGACATCATACGCGTATGATGTCTTAGGACCTAAACAGAGACTAAAATTGAAGATTTGACATTGCCAGAGTGTTTAGAAGGGGGGTTTTACCCTAAGATCAACTTAAAACAAGAGCATTAACACTCAAAGAAACCCAAAAAGACAAGTCAGAGAGCAAAAAAACGCAAAGAACAAGAAATTTTGATTCAGATCTTGCTTTTACATTCAAACCTGACAAAAACACTTGAAACTCAATTATAAACATTGGAGAAGTCTTAAAACCAAAAATAGTCAAAATCTGGGACAAAAGACATCATACGCATATAATGTCTTTTGGCACATCCACTGCTTATTTTTGAAATCTGACCTGACAAGATTGTTACAAACACTGTGGGAAGCATAAATATCAAGTTTGGACCCAAATTGATGAAAAAGACATCATACGCGTATGATGTCTTTGACCTAATTTTGGACATATTTTGATACTTTGCTAACCCAGATCCATTGTAATAGCTGTCTAGAGGTTATATTTCAAGTTTCATCCCATTTGGATCACAATTGACCCAGAAAACAAGTCAAAAGCGGAAAATTGCCAAGAAAAGCCTGAACTAGCCATAACTTGCTCAAACAGAGTTCAAACTGAATTTTGTGATTGAACAGAGAATAAAGGGGCCATTGAGAGTGAGCATAACCAAAATAGTCAAAATCTGTGAAAAAAGATATCATACGCGTATAATGTCTTTTTCAGCATAACTGCAACAAAATTCTCACTTGATGAAACAGAAGTTGTCCGACTGACAAGATTAAACAATTGACCAAGTATCAATCAGTTTGGATCAATTCTGACCACAAAAACTTGGGGAAAACAAATTGCCGAGACAGAAAAGCTACAGTCCTTTAGGGGAATTGATGAATTTGAGATCGGGCAGGAATCTCCGGAATAATCAACCAAAACAAGGGGAACCAACAAGTGTCATATCAACCGAGGGAAGCGTAAACCAAAGTTGGGTGCAACCATTAGAGCCTATCTTTGAAGGAAGTGTCTCTGATACTTCTTCGGAGAGATCTTACGAGATTTTCACCGAAAACTTGGAACACTTGAACCTGAACAACAGAGGAAATATGGCAGCAGGATCATCAAACCCTTCCGCCACCATGAAGCTATTGTTCATAAAATACCAGTACGACAATGAGCAAGGTGCCAAGATCTACAAAGATGGAATGGACCGCTATTGTGTAAAGATAGAAGATAGACCTAGTGAGTTCAAGGACTTAGTGCCTGTGAGCTATAGCGGAGATAGATATCTAGATGACGAGGGTACCATGTACTTGGTAGTCCTAAACCCTAACATTGTGGACAAGTGGGGATTGATGGGCACCAAAGCCAAAATAGATGAAGAACTCGAGGAGAAAGCACCAATAATGAACTTCCCTAATGCGAGGTTAAGAAGAGAGAATGAAACTACAAGGATCAACACTGATAACATCTATGTGGGGCTGTACAAATATAATAATGGGAGCAAGATCTCTATTATAGATGTGAAGAACCCTACACCGGAGAGTTGACAGACAAAAAAAGACTCTATGTCTTTACCTATACAGAGGGATCGGAAGTGAAAATTGCCGCTTACGATAAGTATGGCAGGCAATACTCAACAATGGGCAAGAAAGAATTAGAAGGATATACATACTTTGGGGGACCTCTACATCAGTATTATGTTACTTCTAGCTCACATAGACCAGCACCAACAACTGGAGTGCAAAACTCAATGACAACAGGAGGACAAAGAACTCAGGTTGCTGACTCTTTCAGTCAACCTTGGGACTCGAAGCTCGGACCAATGGGATCATTACATTCCAGAGAGTCAATGGAGACGAATCGAGGTAGTGCAGTTCCAATCCCCACCTATACCACGCCAGGTCCAAGGTTTGAAGCGGAACCATCACATTTACCTCCCAGTAGTAGATTCAGGGCAGAGGAACCGACAAGGGTAACCCATGAAGTCCATGATGCTAGAGAAAGCTTTAGCCGAGACACAGGAGCAATGAGATTGGTAGCAGATCATAGACGTATGAGACCATCTCAAGTAGCCAAGTGTATGCCAAAGAAGTATGGTGGTTCAGGAGATCCGTATGCACATGTGTCACTCTTTAAGCAAGTCTTAAGAGCTGAGCAGATAACAGATTTCCATACACAATACGAGGGATTTGGTCTTACTCTAGAAGGTACTGCATTGACATGGTTTCAACCAATGAACATAGGGGGATTCCATGACATTGACCATTTGCTAAGAGAGTTTGCTGAGGAATTCTCAAAACGAGGGATTAAGCACAATACGGTCTCACAAATATATGCTTTTAAACAGAGAGAACACGAAAAAGTGAAGGAAGCTTCACTTCGCTTCAAACAATACATTGAGAGATGTCCAGTACGTGAACGACCACAAGATGACAGACTATCTGTTCTCTTTATTGAGGGACTGAGGAACGACACTCTCAAGAAGGACTTGCACTTGAAAGCTTGTACAAGTTTCGAGCAAGTAACGAGAGAGGCATTGTACTTAGTGGATAACTGTACGGTTTATGGAGAGGTGTCAGCGGATACAGATTTTGCATCCAGTAGCTCCTCCTCCGTAGCGAGCGAGACTACCACTAAAAAGAATGTTCAAACAACAACCATGCCAAATGTAGAGCAAATGATAGAAGATGCTCTAAAAAGGATGGCACCATACCAAAAACCATTGCCAAAAACACTGAAATGGTGTGCTATTGAACAAAAATGGACAAATCATCCAACAGAGGAGTGCTATTACAACAAAGGGTATGTAAGGGAGCGCCAGTATGCACCTCCTGCTCAATTAGCACCACCTCAAGTACATCCAGTACCTCGATACCCAACGGGAAATGTACCAGGACCTATGGGGATAGAAATACCGCAACCGGTATTGGGACAACAACCACCTTTACCAGGAGCAAGACCAGTGGGCATTAGATATGCACCAACCTTAGAGAATCAAGAAGAACAAGCCTTAGTGCCTGTTCAAGCCTATTACGAAGAATCGGGTGCACACATGTCTCCGACAGTGTATTACCCACCAGAAGAACCAAAACAACCAGAACCATGGGGCATGATGGGGAATGTTGGAACACCAACAATTACAAGTGCTTCTGATGAAGAGAGATACAATATGGACGCAAGAACCTTGATGTTCATAGCTCATGGAGGGATAGCAGGACAGAGACCATCCTATCCACAAAGGACGAATCAAATGGGACCAAGACCAACACTAGGACCCTGTTACAAGTGTGGAGGTGACCATCTGATGAATGTTTGCCCACATACGGAAATCATTAGAATTAACGCTTATTGCACTGAGTGTGGGGTTACTCACTTCATTGAGGATTGTTCAAAGAATCCAAACAAAGTGCAAAAGACGACATTGAATATGTTAGAAACTATTCCTACCAGCAGTGGGTCTGAAAATGAAACTCTGATACCAATGCAAGTTGTTACTAGAGCTCAAGCTAAGAAAACCACTAGAGAACCTGAGAATGGAAAGTTAGCGACTGAAGTGGTTAGTCAAGGACCGCGGAGTCAGAAAAACACATGGAAAGCTAGAAAAGCACGCATGAAGTTGAGAAAAGAACGTGAAGACGCTATTCTAGCTGAGGAACTAAAGCGAACTAAAGATAGATTAGAAAAACTTGAGAGTCAAAACGGGAAACGAGAGATGAGCCCGGAAAGAACGAAACAAAAGAGTATCAAAGAAACAACGAGCTTAAGCTCAGGGGGATCAGTGCTAGTCGACAAGGTACACGAACCATTGGACGCACTGATGAGAGCTTACGAAGCTAGGTTAAAGAACAACCAAACACAAGAACAGAGGTGGATGACATACCCAAACGCGGAATTGGAAAAGCAGAGACTTGAAATGTGCCAGAGAATGATCGAGACTGCACAAGCCTTATTAGAACCACCAAAAGAAACAATGAATTGTGGAAGGAAAACCCAATTCAGCAAGAGACTATCGTTTCACGGGTAGCTGAAAAGACTCCCAGTGCACAAAAGCCTGAAAACACAAAAGGATGACCGCATAGTATTGAACACAACCGATCAGGAGATAGAGAGTTTTCATCCAGTCATACAGAGGTCTTACGAAAGAGATGATGATTACAATGAATTTTGGAAGCAAGTAAGAGAGGCAAACTTTGCAAACGAGCTAAGTTGCCAAGCTAATCAGACAAATTGGGAAAAGGACATCAGGAATCCTCCCATAGTGGAATTTGAGGCAGGATCTCAAGTGGACTTGGATCTGCAATCTTACTGGGGAGATGGAGGCTCTGTTAGAACAATGGAGAGCAAACCTCATTCATTGAAAACCTTACCTTCATACTTAGGAGAGTATGAAGCAAAATCCGAGATTAGAGCACTTCCCTCACAAAAAATCTCATCAGAAAAAGTCATGGACTCGCAAGGATTGATAGAGATCTTGTCAACACCAGTGACATGCACTATCACTTTAGCTGAGCTTTTGAGGCTAAGACCACATATGTGGACCACTGTAGGAAAATGCTTAGAGAAATTCGGGATAAAAGATCCAACATCGAGATTGCAAGAGAGCATAGAGGAGCTGAGAAAACCACAAAAGAACGCTAAGCCTGTACCCTTAAACAAGGTCGGAGAGTATTGCGAAGGTGAAGAGGGGAATACAACCTTACCAGTTGAATTCCAAGGAGTAACACGATGGCAATACTAGACAGCGGAGCTGGGGTAGCCATTGCTACAAAAGAAATCTGGAAAAAATGGGGGAAACCAGCAATAAGGAAGACTAGGTTGAAACTCCAATTAGCAGATGGACACATGGAGAAACCTATGGGGTTATTAGAGAAAGTTGTAGTGACTTCTTGCGGCATTGAATACGAACATACTTTTGCTATTGTCGATTTTGGCAAGGAGAATAACTATGATATCATACTGGGAAGACCATTCATGAGACAGTTGAAAATGGTCCAAGATTGGGGCTACGATCACATATACTTGAGAAATATGGAAACCACTACACGTGTGAACCTGAAAGACCATAGCTACAAAGATGTGAACCGAACACCGGTAGAGGAGTTTGATTCAGCTACTTTGGCGGGATCCGAATTTCCAGCTTGGTTAGGTAAACCCAAGGAGTTATGGATGTGTGGAGCTTCGAAATGTGGAAGTCTGAAACGAGAAGAATGTGTTTTAGAAAGGGCTATCGAAGACGAAACTTATGTAAGAGAACCCTTTCCAGAGGACACGTTTGAACCATTAGAATGGACACACATTCTAGCAACCCTAGATGTTTGTGCAATTCCGGATGGTCCCACAACGAAATTTTGCGACAAGGACGGGTACGACGTGGTTCCGTATTTCATGTTGAGAACTGTGCTCGAAAAAGAAACTGAAAAGAACGATACACTGGAAAAGGAAGATGAAGAAGAGGTGTTTCACGACATTCCCGATCATCCAGAGTGGGGAAATGAAGCAGACAACGAGTCAACGGACAATTCAAGCGGAAACGAAGAAACTATAACGGATGTCCGATTTTATGATTTTCCGAACCAAACTAAACAACGCCAGAAACGCTATAGAGCAAAGAGAAAAACAAAAGGGGTTAGAACCAATCCGATGCCTAGAATAAGAGGAAAAAATCAATTCCTAATGCTAGTAAAGGCTGAAGATTGTGTTAAGGATAAGATTTCTGGAAGAATGAGAGGCAACGATCAAAAGAGCTTACGAAAAGACAAAAGAGGCTCAAGAAATCAAGTTCAAAAGAATGGAACGAAAACTGAAACAGAAAAATCAGAAAAGAACAAGCGCAACAGAGAATACACGGAGTCCAAGTTAGAACGTAGAAACAAGTACAGAGAGCTCAAGAAAACTCTGAAAGAAGTTTGGACGACAGAAATTGAGAGTGGAGAGGACGAAAACGCCAAAATCAAGGAAAACATGGATGTTCCCTCTCACTATAGGAAATTCACAATAGAGGATAGGAAGGTGGTATTAACCCAACCTATTCGAGAGAGAAAGGAGAACGAATCTTATGACGGACCGGAGGATGCAAAAAAAGTTGATTTAGCAGCTCCAGGTGAGCCACCTAGACCGGTGTACATAGCCACAGATTTGTCTCCAGGCGAGGAAGAGAGACTTTTGAGTCTTCTCAGAGAGTACAGGGATGTGTTTGCATGGTCTTATAAGGACTTAAAGGGAGTTGACCCATCGATATGCCAACACTCAATCCCACTGAAACAAGACGCAAAGCCTAGCAGACAGAGACCATACACATATAATGATACTTTTGCTAAGCGAATCAAGGAAGAGATAGATAAGCTAATGGAAGCTGAATTCATATACGAGATTGAACACACTGATTGGGTATCTCCGATTGTGGTAGTACCTAAGAAGAACGGAAAACTCCGAGTGTGTGTCAACTTAAAGAAAGTGAATGCTGCAACAATCAGGGACAATTATCCCCTGCCGATAACTGATCATGTTCTAGAGCGTGTATCAGGGAAAACAACATACTCCTTTCTTGATGGTTTTTCAGGATATAACCAGCTAGCCATAGCACTGGAAGATCAACATAAAACAGCTTTTGCAACGGAGTGGGGAATTTATGCTTATCGGGTTATGCCTTTTGGTCTAACCAATGCTCCCGCAACCTTCCAGAGGCTGATGACGCATGCTTTCAAAGAATACTTAAGGCTGTTTCTCGAAATCTACATGGATGACTTATGTGTACATTCTCTTTGAGAGATGAGCATCTAGAACACCTAAGAAAAGTATTTGAGAAATGTAGGACATATCGCATTTGTCTCAATCCTGAGAAATGTGTGTTTATGGTCCGACAGGGCAGAATTCTGGGACATATTGTCTCACAAAACGGAATATCCACGGATTTAGAGAAGATAAAAGTTATAGTGGATATGCCTAGACCAACCAATGCGAAACAAGTACAGAGCTTTATGGGACATTGTGGATATTATAGACGATTCATTTACATGTACGCTATAATAGGCCAACCACTTTACAGGCTAATAGTGAACTTTGAATGGACAGAGGAGTGTGAGGAATCGTTCAAGAAATTGAAAGAGGCACTCATTACTGCTCCAGTCTTGAAATCACCAGATTGGGAGAAGATATTCCATGTGCATATAGATGCTTCGGCATATGCAATAGGATGCATTCTGGCTCAGCCAGAAGAAGGAAACATGGATTTTCCTATCTGTTACGCCAGTCGACAGCTCAACAATGCAGAGAAGAATTACACCACAACAGAGCGAGAAGGATTAGGAATGATATATGCTGTGAAGAAATTTCGGCATTATCTTCTAGCCAACAAGTTTGTGTTTTTTACGGATCACCAAGCCTTGCTCTACCTAGTGAATAAACCATGCAATACCGGGAGAATAGTGAGATGGTTCATTATCTTACTGGAATTCGACTTCACGGTAGTAGTAAAGAAAGGAAAAACACATCTTAGAGCTGATCATCTTTCGCGATTGACGAATGGAGAAGACCCTATAGGAGTAGATGACGACATGCCAGACGCGTACTTGTTCAACATAGAAATGATACCGAGTGGTCTCAAAATGTCGTTAACCTATTAACCTATGGAGGAGAGTTTGATAGAAGAGAATACAACCTGAAACATATTGCTATTCAGCAATCCAAGAATCTTCAATTGATTGCAGGAAGGTTGTATCAATTGGGAAATGATCATGTTTTACGACTATGCATCAATCCTGAGGAATATAGTATATATCTGCGCGAAGCACATGTTCAGGAATGTGCATTTCATTGTTCAAGAAGGAACACATATAGGAATTTGTTACAATTGGGAGTCTATTGGCCAGGAATGAAAGAAAGCGTACATGAATATGTCACTGTATGTATTGTATGTTCATCAAAACCGCCAGCCGAGTATTCGACATTATATCAGATAATGATCGCTCCAGAATGGAGTCAGTATATTGTTGAATATCTCACAAATAGAACTTTCCCAGAAGGAACGTCAAAAGCTCGTCAGAAATCTGTAGAGACAGAAGCTAGAGATTACGCTTTAATAGGAGATCAACTCTATAAGAGAGGTAAAGACAACCAGCTTAGGATTTGCGCATCAGAGTCTGAGTATGTGATAATCCTAGAGCAAGCTCATGGAGGAGTAGGTGGAGGCCATTTCTCAGGTGATAAGACAGCAAAACTTGTCTTAGCCGCAGGAATATGGTGGCCAACATTACATATGGACGCTGAGGAATACGTTAAACGGTGTGATGACTGTCAGCGGACCAAAGTACCACTTAAAAGAGATGATATGCCGCTTAGACCAATGATGGGGGCAAGAGCTTTTGCAAAATGGGGGATTGATTATGTCGGACCCATTTCACCTCCTGCATATAAGACTCATGCACAATACATCATTGTGGCTACAGACTATCTAACAAAGTGGGTCGAAGCAAAGGCAACTCAAAAAGCAGATGCCAGGACCACGGCACAATTTCTATATGAATACGTCTTTGTACGATATGGATTGCCAATAGAAATTGTGAGTGATCGAGGCACACATTTCATAAATGAAGTGATAGAGATCCTTCTAGATGAATTCATGGTAATCCATAGGAAATCAGCCCCGTATCATCCACAAGCAAACGGACAAGCTGAAGCAACAAACAAAACCATATGCACGGTCCTTACGAAGATTGTATCTGAGTCGAGAACTGACTGGGACCAGAAGTTGCATTCAACATTATGGGCATATAGGGTAGCATATAAAACATCATAGGAACGACCCCATATAACATGGTTTTTGGGCTAAATGCTATCTTACCAATAGAATTCTTGATTTCAACCTTAAGGGTGGCTAAGGATCTAGAGTGGACAGGGCACGAGCTCTCTGATAGAATAGATGACCTGGAAAAGCTAGATGAGCTTCGCCTAAAAGCAGTAGCTTCCATCTACGCTCAAAAAAGGCGACAAAAGGAATTTTTTGATAAGCATGTGCGGACTAAAGAGTTTAAAGTTGGGGACTATGTCCTAGTTTACACTCTGAAACAGCATGCTAAGAAGCTTAAAAAGCGAGGGATGGGACCTCTGGTGATTAAAGATCTATCACCAAGTGGAGCCGTCAAGCTTGCTACATTAGACGGAGAAGAAATGCCCAATTGGATTAGTGGATGCAGAGTGAAAAAGTATCTGTTGCCGCTAACACAAGACATGCTTCTCAAAATACATCAAGAAAAGCTGCGTGTCCAAAAAAGAAAAAGATTGAGGAGGAAGCGCAAGCCGAGGCGAAGGAAAGAATGGAGAAAAGAAGACTACTGCGTCAGAAACAGCGCAATGAAGGAGCAATACGAATAAACGCAGTTAGTATAACAGAAATGGGGAATGACAAAGAAGAACCCATCATTGAATGCAAAGTAGGAACCAACCAAATCAAAGCCAGAGCACTATTGGATTCAGGAGCTCAAGCTAACCTACTTTCACTCAGTTTGTATAGACAATTGACAAATGACACTAAATTACAAACTGCCAAGCAAGAGTTAAAAAGTTACTCTGAGAATTCAATCAAAACTGTCGGATGCACAGTTTTACATATACAGATTAACCAATATGTGTATCCTCATATGTTTTACGTGGTTGAAGACCAAGCTACACAACATCCATTATTGCTAGGACAACCATGGCAGAAGCAATACAATGCAATGATTGACTGGAGTTCTAAATCAGTGCTTATCAAATACGAAGGTGAAAGTCAATCAGTTAAGTTCACCAAAGGAGCAGAGCCAACTCCAAAGGAAGAATCCACGGACAAGGGCAAACAACAAACAGAGAAAAAGAAGAAGCAATGGCAACCAAAAGTTTCTATACAACCGGATTACTCTTCGACGAGGAATTCTCAACAGTGGATAAGGAAGACAAGAAATAATATAACAGCTCAACCTTGGAAAACAAAGGAGTCAAAGTTGGTATGGAAACCAAAAAAGGCTGTGCCAGAGAACAAAAAGGTGGAAAACAGAGTCTTCAATACCAGACAACAGAGTGATCCCCGACAATCAAGGACAGTGATCTGGATTCCAAAGAAGTTCATGACGGCACAAAGCTACAGCAAGCAAATTTGGATCCCAAAGATTTGTAAACAGGAACTCCCTTCAATACAATCAACGGAAACTCCTAGGTATTTCAAGGCGAGGAAATCAACACACAGAACAAAGCAGGTTTGGGTCGCAAAGAGTTTGTGGCAAGCACAAGCAAAGCGGAGGCAGATTTGGATTGTGAAAAAAGACAACAAGGTAATGAAGAATCCATCTACTGATTCTACTACCGAAGTGCCAAAACCAACCCAACACCCGACCACCAATCCTTCAATCAAACAAAGAGCAGCTTTATTGGAAAGACTGTTGTATTATCGCTCTACAATTACATTGGGAACTTATGACCAAAACAACTACAATGCTTCACCCACAGACACTTCATAGTCGTCCGGGAGGACTCAGACTCGGAGGGGGGGAGGTGTACAGGAGCTACAAAGCAGCTACAAGCGGAAAAAACAAAGAAAAACAAAAATTATATTACAAGGGCAGTGTCTTACATGATTTTGCAATTTTTTATGTTTGATTGTGGATATTGATAATATTTATGCCCTTATATACCTTGCTTTGCAACAAGAAGAGATCAAATGATGAATTTGGGTCTCTATATGTGTAAATATCACTAAATAAGAGTGTTTTTGGAGCTATAAAGTGGAAAAAAGTGGTAATCCAAGTCCAAAAATCACGAAGAAGTGTATATTCATATACACAGGGTTACCAGCTATTTATCGTGTATGTTTGGAATTTTTTGGCTTCAATTTGCTATTTTTTTTATTTTTTATGATTTTCTTAATAAAAATAAAAGAAAAATAAAAAAACAGGTGAAATGAGATCGGAAAAAAGAAAAGAATAGACGGTGATGATCCTAATGACAAGGGCAACCCATGGTAAAAATGGGGTACAATTCTGAAAAGTTGCGGAAAGCCCGAAATGACAGAATTTTGGCAAAGTGGACAGATTTCTCAGAAACAGGTCAAATGGAGTCCAAATTAAGAAATTTCAGATCCTAAAGTGCATTTCACGACGAGATAGGAGCACATGTCAAATTTGGTAACAAGTGATCCGGGAAGCCCGAATATAAGTATTTTTCACTTCAGTATCAAGCTCATTTCCACTATTATCTTCTTGGAGAGAGCAAAGAGCACACAGGAGCATCCGACCTTCTACCGCCTTCTACGACTGCTACGAGAGCTCAGAGGACACCAGACATGAGAGGTAGACTCGTTGCCATAAGCTTTTGATGCTTATCGTTAACTTTTGTCGCGAAAACTCACCAAAACCAAGAAACAAGAGCAGACGGGGAATGGGGAAGAACGCTAGGTAGGGGCACAACCGCCTAACCAAACCTTGCAAGAACTTAGAGGTGGGTTACCCTAGTATAGGAGATGAGTTTCTAGCACTCAAAGCTCGAGAAAGAACGACTGGAAAAACCCTAGGTCAACAGAGCCTGCAAGAGGCAAACAGAAAAAAGTTGTCGGAACGACACAAAACTTCTCAGGAGCTTAACAACATCGAGGGCAATGCAACCATGGAGTATCTCCAGGTTTGGACCACCAAAAGTAGGTCGGAACAACCGATTCGGCTGTGGACACACAAAGCGTCATTTTGGCATAACGGCTAAAATTGACGACCAAATGACATGAAACTTCACAAGCAGCTTCAACTATACATGGATGACTTATGTTTGCAAGCAAAACCCAAAAGAAAGCTGATTCACTTACCGATGGTGAAAAAGACGCTTTCGGGCAACCAAATGGAGAAAGATGGAGAACGGGGAGCCAAAGTCAAGTTCAACCGAATAGGTGGCTTCACAACATATCCAATGAGCTGGAAATGCAACTCTCAAGAAGAAAAGTTGAAGAAATTCAACTCCAAGGCAAAAAGACGACTTCGGAGACTGAAATGCCTATAAGGGGGCTTTTTAGCTAAACTGATGACTTTTTAAGTTGAAAACTAGTTAGCAGGGCTTAGGGCACTAGCACAAAGCATTCTTTGCACAAAAAGACCAACATTTCAAGAAAAGACATCATACGCGTATGATGTCTCACAGCATGATTCACATCCATTTCAACATTTGAGTGCATAGCCTCATTCCACATGTTAATCACATCCTATGAACCAAGTATCATGAGAATTGGAGTTAGAAAACCCAAGGAAAACCAAAAAGACGCAAAGTAGGCCATAAAATTGATTTTTGGTCCTAATTTTGTCAAAATAACTCCAAACTCATTGAAACTTTGTAGGATTGTTGATTAACACATCTACAAGCTATCTGGAACCAAAAAGCACCATTTTGACACAAAAGACATCATACGCGTATGATGTCTATTTGCACTTACAGAGCCAAAAATGCTCATTTGTCATCATACATCCATTATATATATCTAATACATGCTACATATGAAGTTTGGAACCATTTGGTCAAGTGGATCACCCCATTAGCCCAATTAAGAGAAAATCCTTCATACAAAGCCTATTTTTGTCCCAAATCCAACATATTCAAGTCCAAACCAAGATTTGAGTATAAACAGTCCTTCACTAGCACATGGAGAGTCCACAGAACCAATCCCATGAAAAATTGATGAAAAAGACATCATACGCGTATGATGTCTCCAGAGCCATTTTTAGCCCAAAATCTATCCAAACTTCATAAATCCACTGAATAAGCCTATCTAAAGCCAAATCCAAGCTTATAGAGAAATTTGGTCCAAAAATACACTAAAAGACATCATACGCGTATGATGTCTCACTATGTGATTTTGGCACCTAAGGGCTTCAACCACAAACAGAAGTGTTCTACATGCCATTTGAAAGTAATCCACCAAGTTTTACCCAATTTGGATCATAAAATCCATTTCCCTTTCAAAATTTTGCCAAGAGCCTGAATTGGACTAAACTGGCCAAAACTTGACCAAATGGGATCCAAACTCAAATCCAAGCATATGACACTCATGTATACACTATCAGCTACAAGCACAACCAATATGAAGTCATTCTGACACAAAAGACATCATACGCGTATGATGTCTCAAGCATGTTTTTGAGCCCAGTTTGCATATTTTTTCACCTACATTGCATCCTTAGGCCCTGAATAGCTCATGTTTCAATTTTCAAGTCATTTGAATAGTTAAAAGCTTCATTTCGGCTTTCAGTACTACTAAAAAGACGCTAACTTCTGTAATTGGAGTTACAGGATCCATGGATTCCGCTAAGTCATCGGCAACTAAGAGAAAAAGACCAACCATCAAGGATGCTCTTGCAGAAGCAGAACCTTTTGATATTCCAACAGAAACCCTAAAGCCAACCAAGACTTGGGTGGAGGAAGCAGTACTAGAAAAAGAGGGAATAAAGATCTACCAGGGGACTTTCAGAGATCCTCAAGGGCAATCGGTCGATGTACCTATGATACCATGAGAATTAGTGGATTATAGCAGAACAGAGAACATCAACAGATACCTGGAAAAGGCTGACTTACACAGGTTCTTCACCTGGAGACCATCAGGTATAGACACAAGAAGAGTGTATGAGTTGGCAACATCCATTCAGAAGGATGGAAAAGCCACGTTGATAGCCATGGATGGAGAAACAGTTGAAGTACAGATCACTCCACAGCTCATTGCAGATGCATTGAAGCTGCACAACAAAGGGAGTTCTGTCAGAGAAAGAAGGGAGGCCATAGAGGTCTATGGATCAAAGAAACAAAATACAACCTACGGAGATATGGCAGATCAACGAGCGGCAACCCTTTGCCGATTATACAACCAGTTTTTCCATGTGTGCAGTAAAAGACCGCAGAAGTATACTACACCACCCCATGCCATTGCGACAACCATCACATGGGCATTGAAAAGCAACATGCCAAAAGAGGTGAATTATGCTCAATACATCCACGAGCAAGTAATCGCCATGCACAACCAGAAACCAAAGTACATAGGAGGAGGAGAAATCCTGACAAGAATAGCTTATGAAGCTATTGGAGCTAGGGATCAAGGGCCACAGATTCCCTCCCAGAATGAGTGGTTTAGAGAAGCCGATGAGGAGGAAGAACAGCAAGAAGTATCCAAGAGGGCATCCACAAGAGCACGCCGAAAACTAGAAATAGTTTCAGAACCTGAGGAGGCCGTGGACGAGCCGCTCAAGAAGAAAGTGAAGAAGAAGGCCGATCCCAAGCAAACCAAAAGTCAAAAAGCCGCAAGAATGGAAAGGTTGGTGGAGCAGTTTAGAGCGGAAAGAGATCTAAAGGGGGACTTCGAAGAAATGTGGGTGCCAGACCCCAGTAAAGTCGGAACCAGCTCAACCAGGCCACATGTTGATCAATATGATCAATATATTAGAGCTTATGAGGAGTCGGAGGCCATACTGGAGCAACAACCTGTCGAGCCTTATACTGAAGAGGAAGTACAGCTTTTAAAAGCTGAGCTGCAAAAGGACGACAAGGGGAAGAAAAAAGTAGATGAGTCTACTGAACCTCAAGAGAAAGACGGGCAAGCAAACAAAGGGAAAGCCAAGATGACTGAGGACAATCAGCCCTCTTTTACTGTTGTACCAAGCCCGAAGAAGATGGAAATTATTGTGGAGGAGACCACAATAGAAATAGAAACAGAAGTTATGGAAAAGCTGGAGGACGGGACCAAGGAAAAGGAGATAGATCCAGTTCAGCAAAAGAAAGATGATTATGAGGATCTGGTCGCGATCGGATACAGTGAAGAAGAGGCCCTGGGGGCAGTTTATGGGATATCCCTACGGAAGCAAGATGATCGGAAAGGGACGAAAGAAAAGACAAAGGGTACAATGGAGAGTGAAGAAAAAATGGACGAGCCGAAGCCATTGGAGGTGGTGGCAGAAAGAGCTGTCAAGTTGACAGATGAAGATGAAAAAGACATGCACATGGTGCATGAACTGCTCAGCAAGATGAAAGAAAGATCTAGAGCAAAGGAAGTAGCACTTGAGACAACGAAACAAAAGGAAGCAGAGTTGCAGAAGAAGTTAGAGAATGCTATGACTGAATCTGAGAGTCATAAAGCATCACTCTACGACGCAGAAAACGAGAGAGACGGCTTGATACTCCAACTAGCCGAAGCTTCAAGAGAGGTAACAAGTTCACAGGAAGCAAAGGAGCGAATAGAAGATGAGCTGGAGGCAGCCAAGGATGAGCTCATTGAGCTAAGGGAAAGAGTCGAACTTCAAGAAAGGACAATCATGAGACTCAGGACCACCCCTAGAGCTAGCAGAGCAGGAACAGAACAAGAGGGAGCCCTCGTATCAGCTCTGGAAGATCAGGTCAGAAGCTTACAAAGAGAGCTAAGACTAGAGCAAGTGCAAAGGTTGCACATGGCGGAGGGATCATTGGCTGCAGAGGAGAGGCTCACATCAGAAAACCAAACACTAAGGACAGAAAATGAGGCCCTCCGCAAACAGCTCCAAGACCTCCAAGAGCAACAAAGAAGAGAAACAGAGACACCACAAGAAGAAGCAGGGGGAGCAGCCATAGACCTACCAGAAACTGGAGAGGCAACCACAATTGAAGACCCAGCCCCAGTTCAAGAAGTGACCTCGACTTCAGGAATCTCTGAAGAAGAAGAACAAAGGCTCCAGGACCAAATAGAAAAGTCAACAGAGGAAAGTGCCAAGGCGGAAATGGAATGGGAAAGGAGACTCCTCATCTCCATTAGACTTCAAGGTTTAGACACAAAAGTGCTCCATGAAGAGTGGATGCAACCCAGCCTGCCTTTCCCTCTGATGAAATTTGAAGTGATAAAGACGAAAAAGAGAATAGAGGAGGAGCAGTATGTCGCTCTTTACGAAGGCGACATCACAAAGGATGAACAATCAAAGAAGATTGCAGATTCTCAACCTAGATGGAGGAAAGGTTGGCTGAACAAATACCCAGCCTACCTCATCTACTTGGTAGAGGCTCCAAAGGAGATTCGGGAGGATGCAACCTTCTGCCCGGTGCCAAGAGTCAGAAGCTGGAAAGAGCATGGCAGGATTGCAGAAAAGAAGCCAAATTGGCTTAATTACCCAAGGATGCCAGGACCAAAGGAAGGAGAGAGAATAGGTAAAGCCTACATGGTGAAAACCCTAACGGGCACCATCAAACTCTTTACTGGCTCTCCTGACCTTTCGTGTCAGATGCTAAAGAAAATCTGCAGGACTCTCTTAGCATGCATTGAAGTGTTCGCGCCAGACAAAGCCACGACCTCGAGTCTACTATCGACGGCCGACACAGTGACGGATATGATGTATGATCTTTCATTGCAGCCCTCACCAAAGGTGTTACATCTCTTATACCAAAGAATTATGTTTTTGCCTAGCTTCCACATGCAAACATTCGAAGAAGCTTTCTACACCGGCTTTTTCACTCACGAAAGCAAAATATTCGGCCCAACCTTGACCATCGGCAACCTACGCTACGAATCACATTTGCAGATGCTCAAGACGACAGGACTCTATTGATCAAGCCTCAAAGTCATGTCAGGGACGACATGAACGCGGAGGGGGGGAGTGTTGAGCCAGCAGAGGACCACACCCGCATTTTTGCTCACACCCATCATTTCGTAACCATTGATTGTAATAAACGTCTTTCCGACATTAATTTTGATTTGAGCCATTCATTAAGTAACGGGACTCAATTGAGTTTCCAGCTTGTAATCCCGATGTAATTTCAACTGCTGATGTAAATAATTAGAGATGTTCTCACCTCCAAGGCTGAGGTATATAAGCCAAAGTTTTGTAACCTAAAAAAGAGGATTCAATTATTAATCAAAGTGAGTTTTGAGCGCCGTGACTGTGTCTGAGAGAGAGAGAGAGAGAGAGAGAGAGAGAGAGAGAGAGAGAGAGAGAGAGAGAGAGAGAGAGAGAGAGAGAGAGAGTCTTATCTCCTTGCTACGCGAGCTATAGGGCCGCCATTGGAGAAGCGACACCACCATTGTGTTAGCAACGGTGAGAGCTACGCACAGATACCAAGAGTGCGCTATCGGCTTCTATGTGTGGTAAGTTCCTACGAGCTTCGGTGTGAGTTTTCTTCCAACTCGTGTGTCGGAATAGAGCGTGCAGCATATCTATAGAACCACAACGAGTAGAGCTACACATTGGTACCATCGGGGTCAAGTTTCGGTCACCTGTATTTTTCGGCTTGTCTTCATACGCGTTTACCGCACGGAGTGGTTATAGGTTGATTTTGCAGTTCAAGTCTTTAGGGTGTTGTTCTTACCTAGTGTATAGACTTCCCCTTGAGTTTGAGATCGATTCGATGATTCTAGATCCTGTTTCGTATAGCATTCGTTCGTAGTACGGATTTCAGTCACTTGCGTATTTTAGAACTTAGATTTGATTTCCTTGGTAGTGATTGTCATTAGAAGGTCGAGTAGGTGATTTGACACCCACCTAGTTGTTTCCATGCACCTGCGGGTCAAGCTTCGTCCTCGTCTGACAAATTCTGTTGTTGGTTGAGTTCTCGCTATTTAGCTTCCGCTAGCGGCGCAACCGCCTTAACACCCCGCAAGGTACCCTTTGTGTGGAGACTCTAGATGGAGCTGAAACCATTGGATTCCTCAATGGGAGTAAATTCAAAAGGTATTATGATTCTCTAAGCCAGGAAGAGTTACAAGCCATCCATCAAAAGAAAGCAGCCAGAGAATGGGCAAAACTTAAAAAGATCCAAGCAAGAGTTGAGGCTCGAGAAAGACAACAACATCTTAGATGACAACGAGAGGTTAATCTGGGAATCATGGAAGCGTTTTTTGAAGACAATGATGATGATTCATTGGAATCTGAGCCACATCTACGATATCCAATTGAATTAAATAGCCTCTATGGGAGAGTACTATATAACACATTATTGGATACAGGAGCTCAATATAATTTGTTATCCTATGGAGTTTGGTTTCAGCTAGAAAAACCACCCCTATCCATAAGCAACATTCAAGTCAAGGGTGTCAATAAGAAGAAGACCACTTTTTTTTGGAATCTACACACTCCTACTGTTTATGACAATGGAACCGTGGTTCAAAGCTTTTTGGTCATGCCTGTTGGTACTATATTATGGAGGGTAATATAAACCTGGGGTGTAAATGGATGTCTGCAGTCAAACGTAATATCAATTGGGAGATCGGGAGTATCACGACGCAGAAACCAACTCATGGCCCTATGGCCAAAACAACAAAATATTGCCAATCAAAAAAGTCACAACATCCTTGCCAATAGCACAACCCTCTAAAGATTCAACTTCCATGGCTACAACAGACAGTGCTACATCAAAGGCTCCACGTGATCTGACCAAGGGTACATATCGATGGGTCCCCAAGGTATCGTTATTGGACCCCCTATGGTTCAAGTTAATTCACAAAGGAAACCTCAAAGGAAGACATCCACTCAGGTTAAGAAGGTGAAAACCAAATCATGTTGGATTCCCAAACAGCTATTAGAAGCCCAAGGCTACTATGATGGAAATGATCAAATTTGGGTATCTAAACGTAAACTCTGTCCTTCCCTATCCACTACGAAACCATGTGAGTCAAACCTTGTGATTCCAAAGCCGAAGGTGGAAGACCGTGGGAAGGGAAAGATCATAGAATGCTACACACCTTTTTCAGAGCTAGTTTGGGTTCCAAGGTAAAACCAATCTATTCGGTTAGCTTAGGAAAGCGGCAGTCCTATGAAGCTTCTAGCTCCTCATTAATGCATCCATAGAGGTAAAAGCTTCTAGAAAACCTCCACCTACCATAGGCAGCCTCCATGAAGCTACAAAAGATTCGACACCTCCCATTGTTCAATTATTACCTGATGCACTTCTTCAACTTCATTCATGAGAAAGTACCTTACCACCCTTGAAACTCGATGAGGCACCCAACGTAATAGAGAACTATTGGCTAAAATCCTCAGCTATTACCAATTGGAATAACTGGTTCCAAAAGGTGATGACATTCTTTTAAAGTATGATCTACCCAAGGAAGGGGGGAGTCTTCATTCACATTAGCCTATTGACTTATTTCCCTCTTACCCTTCTTTCCTTGACCCTTGAGCTTTCTAATTTCAGGGATTGTATATATATATATATACATACATATATATATATATATATATATATATATATATATATATATATATATATAGAGAGAGAGAGAGAGAGAGAGAGAGAGAGAGTAACTAACCACCCTAGTTTTAAAAAAAATATAAAAAAAATAGTAAAGAGCAAGAGCAATTAGCAAATGAGTGTGCACGATACTAGTCAAAATCATTGACCCATACCTACACATGTCACATCAAGTACGCTAAAACAAAAATCTATGTCATCAAACACCTAACCATCCTCTATTTGTGTTCATAGATATGGCTGATTCTTACGAATATTCTTTTTACCTATCCCAAGTAATGCATTTATGTTATCCTCATATATCCTTTGAATGGGATTTGGTTGAAACACTTGCTTGTGAGAGAAATGTTGAGGAGTTAGAGTGGTTCTTCCGCCTCTTGACTACGACGGATCCCTATTCTATCCAAGAAGCTCGCCCAATTGCCCAAGTTTACCCTTTTGCCTAGGCTGATTATGCACGCCTCATGACATTCCTAATACTATTCTACACAGAAGAGGACAAGGACGATAATGGTGATTGGACAGACGAGACACACGGCCTTACGAAGAGGATTACACCTACCTGGATGATGAGGATGGCGGTTTAGCCTTAGAGCTACCAACTGAGCTCTCCAACCTCCACTTACTTTGATCCTCAACACTCAAGTGATGGAGGGTAGGTAGGATTAGTACGATAGGACTGTTTCTATTTTAGAGTTTAATGATAAGCAAAGTTCTTTTTTCCAATTGATGTGCCTCTGAAAGGTGGATGTTTGGTGGTGACTATTGTGCAGTTTGTGACTACATAAGGATGCCTTCGAAGGACAACGACAATGGATGTTTACAAGTTACAACGGATATTCTCCATTATATCAGGTGTACTACTTCCTTTTATATATGCTTTCCACAGTTACATGTTTGCATCTTGTCATATGAGTTTCTAATAATGCATAAAATTTATGAAGTTGTGACATTGCCCATTTTGATGCTATAATCTTTTCAAACTTCTAGTACCTTGTTCTTCTCTTTGAGTTTGGTCTATTAGTTGGCTTTAAGTAGGTATCAGGACCTTAGGCTAAACTAGGCCACTTAATTGTTGACTTTAATTCCTAAATAGTCTATTAATTTTAGTAACTTTAACAATGTTTTAGGCTATGAGGATATAGTTCTCTCTAGCTTATTCCACCTAAGTGTGACTTGTGTTGTGGAAGTCCATGTGTTAAGCTGGTATTTAAGACCTCGAGTCTCCCGGCTAGTTCATGCTCAAGCTAGTATTTGAGACCTCAAGTCTCCCAGCTACTGGTATTTGAGACCTCGAGTCCCCCAGCTACTTGTAGCAACTATGACAACAATAACAACAACCAAAAAAAAAAGAGAAAAGAGAAAGCAAATAGCACAAACCTCCTTGTATTTTATGTTGATCACACTTAAGTGGTATAAGTGACAAGATCACTAGTCTTTAGATCCGGATAAGCATTCCTAGGGTTAACTACTCTTTAGTCGACATTTTTTAATTAGCGTTGGTCAATCTAGTACTTACTTTAGCCCTAGCTCTCGTGTACTTCTCTTAGAGTCAACTTAATAGACCTTAACTCAATTGCATTTTATTCAAGTACTATGCTTGTTCTAGTTGGCAGTGTTACAATTCATGATTTTTTTTTTTTTTGCATTTCCTAGAATATCATGTATGCACCTCACTTATTGCACGCCTGCACATGCTGCCTTTGAGCTTTCACAATGTTTTTTTTTCTTCTGCTATTCTACAGGTACTCCTATCGTGGATCCTAATGTTGCACTGTTATATTCCAAGGACAAAATCTACATCAAGAAGGGGGACATGTTAAGCACTTGCATCCACTTCTAGTAGTCATGGGTCAGGGGCTTGTCGGTCCAATAGGAAAAGGGTAAGAGTGATCGCCGATGAGAGATGCACTATAATTGAAACATTTAAGGTTTAGTTGGCTAAGCATGGGCATCCAAGTGTGAATGGGTGAGCACATATAAAAGTCATCTAAACCTAAAAATCACTCATTTTCGCATTTGTGTAATTGAAGAGTGCTCTTCCTCCATCTCCATATTCTTCTTCATGTCCTTGTGTGTGTGTGTGTGTGTGTGTGTGTATGCGTGAGAGAGAGAGAGAGAGAGTGTGTGCACATGTGTGATTGAGCATTGTGACGGCACGGCGGTGGTGAGGTGGTTGAGCGCGGAAATGCAGTAGCTCCCTCTTCTTATCCTCCACAAAGGCGAGTATAGGGCAGTGAGTGACACACCCTTGCTCTCTTGAGCTTGCTAGATTAATATGGTTGTGTGGTTGCATCCATTTGTGGCTCGCACATAGTGTATGGCAAGTCCCTTGCTTTGACACGTGCGACAGATGCACACATCCATGTCGCGTGTGACTGAAATAACCAGTACAAGCCTGATGGTGGGTTTTTTCCATGCGCTGTAAAGACCAAAACCCAAGCTGCCATATTGCCTTGCAAACCAAGGCATGTGGTTACAGATAATGTGATGTCTACACACAAAGCATGCAGACATTATAAGGATGAGTACTCGAATTTCAAAAGAATATCATGTCTTCAAACAAATTACAGTACGATGTAGTGAGTAATATGTTGATTTGTCCACGCACTTATGAATGTTTTGTGGTAGGTCCCCACGAATTCTTGGAATTTTGTAAAGTTGCCATCAGTCCAAGAGTTCAATTCACATAACTTGAATATTGTGTCCAAAATTTTCCATACCTTTGCTTTGCGAGTCCTTGCTCCACCATTTTTTCATGGTCAATTACAGCATCGTGCAAATTTTTCCACATGTTGTATCTTAATTCTTGTCTTTCTTGTGAACTTTGGCTTTTGCGTTGTCGTCCAGTTGGGGGAACTGAAAGGAAGAGTCAGGCTTTCGCACCACCAATGGATAGCTTTTTTGGAATATCCGATCCATTTTTCAATCTCTTCTCATCCTGATCTATCATAACTTGTCCTCTATGCAAACCCATTTTTGAGAAAGATTTTCTATTATTCTATAAAGTGCATGCATTGTGTATATGTGTACTCTAGATAGTGGGATATCCAAAATGGGTCGAAAGTTAGGTTCGGGTAGATGCCTATCCGGAGCTCTCCTCCAAAATGGTGAGTAGCGTGAAATGGTAACCGTGCATTTGCACTACATTTCTACTCAAATGTATATATTTTTTATATACGTTTTAACCTAATGTTCATTCTCTCTTTTCGTAATAGCCTTTTTCCATACAAACACCTTACCCTTCTCAGATCTTTATGCATTTACATCATATTTCTCTCTTCATGCTAAATGTAAATAGTAAACATAATTCTACTCTCCTAGTTTTTTACTGTATATTCTTTTAACTAATTACCTTTACTAATTTAAATAGCTATCTACATCCCATAATTTGTAAATAAATAATTTATGGGCACTTATCTTACCCATCTTCTCTCAAGGGTAGGGTTAACCTTGTAGGCCTTCCCTTCCCCACCACTATGTGATCCAAGTCTTGGATCATTTACTTGTGCTGGTCAACAAATCTTAAATATAATGTATATCCCAAATAGATCAAACTTTATTGGAGCCCACCTCATTTGTTTAAGGTGGATTCTCTTTTGAAAAAGCATGCTACACCTTGGATGCATGCTAAAGGGGCCCCTACAAGGAGACTTTGTTCAAAAGGTGTTTTGGATGCATCTTGAACGCCTTAGCTCATGGGTATACTTGAGGAACACTCCAAAATCAGCTTAAACACTTTGAGCAGGTCAACTTTGACTTTTACAACACCCAATTCTGAGTTACAGGCTGAAAGTTATGGTGAAAACAAGGTGCTGCGGACACTGTTACTGCAGGTCAAAGTTACAATCAGGTAAACCACAAAGGTGAAAAGTTTTTTTGACTTCTTCAACATTCTAAAATACTAATGGGGAGTTAAAAACCACTTGCATGTGGAGGGGTCGGCTCAAGATGCTTCCAAAGACACAACAAACAAGATGGGGACACTCTGCAGGGGCCACTGGAGGGACATCATGGTGGGGCCCACATACATTATCAACCCTTATGGAACCTCCACGACCTAGAAGGCTATTTTTAATGAAAAAATAAGTCCCTTATTTTCATAATTGAAGGAATGGTCAAAAGGGAACCTAACTATGGTTAATTCCTACCCTAGTCAAGTTTAACCTAACCCAAGGTCTTGTACAGCTATAAAAAGGCCCTTTGGCAAGCACAAAAACACACACACCTACTCCATTGCTGCAAATAAGCTCCTCTAAGGTTAGGGAAGCCCTAATCTCTCTCTCCTCTTGTCTCCCTATCCATTTCCTAAGCTCGCTATCATAAGCGGCACCATAGAGAGAGCATCAATATGCTATTGCTACCATTCTCTTGCAAACATTTCTCTTATCATACTCATCCCTAAATAAGGATTGTAGATTCTATATGAGAGCAAGGATATCAAGTTCAATGATCTATCTCATGGTTTGATCAACAAATTGTTGCAATTGGGGTGTCGTCGTCACACTTTTGCTTTAAACGCATGTAAAATTGGTAAGCCTATCTTGGCAGCTTTTCATATTTTGTGCTCATTGGGTTGCTTGTTTGTTGAGAAAGTTTTTTGTGCACCATGGTGTCTATTTGCTTGGCTTCTCTCCTTATGTTGTGTGTAAGTAAGTCTCGGGGCTGCATAGATGGAGAAGAGCTCTCTATGCATGCCGCCTTATGTGTGTAAGTAGTCTATTCTCTTGGGAAAGGAAAGGAGTTGTCAAGTATTTGTCCATTGTGGTGTTTTGAGTTTTGAGGTTTTGTGATTGCTTTTCTTAGAATTATATGAGCACTAATATGGTGAAGGTCAATCTTTGCATGTGAGTTTGTGCAGCGTTCAAAGGGATTGCTTAAGGAGTGTGTGTTGAATGGTTGAAGGGCATTTTGTGTTGAAGCACATAAGGAAGGTGTGAGTGTGTGTGTGTGTGTGTGTGTGTGTGTGTGTGTGTGTGTTGTATATGGTTTGTTTTGGTTTCCTTCTTTCTCCATAAAAGAGGGTGGTGCCCCTAAGAAATATGCATGTGTAGGGTCTCACGGAGTGGTTGTCTGGTGGGAGCCTTGAGTTGAGCCCCATCTCAAAAAATCCGCTCTCATAAAAGTGGTGCCCCCACTGAGGATCTTTCCTAATTTCCTTCTATTCTCCTCATGAACAATAGAGTTGCACCATATGCTTTTCATTTTTCACAACGCATCAGAATTAACATTTGTGTAGATCGCAAAATTTTTTACCAACAATGCATTGTTTTTATGTTTGGAGCAGAAAGACTTGGTGAAATCTTGGCATCTCCAAATCCCATCATTCTTCCATTCATTAATTATGATGATTCATTTGATGTCCATGTTTTTATTTTGTTTTGAGGCAGGGACAAGAGGCGCTTAGATAGCGATCCACTCAAAGGAAACTTTCTTCAAGAGAAAGAAAAAGGAGAACACATTGTCACATGAACCAACCTGGAGCTGCTTCTCCTTTTACACCCATAGCTCGTCAATCTGTGCACATCATAATTACTACAAAATTTAGATTTCAAGAAACCATTAGGAGAATTTTTGGACCCACTCGCCTTAATGAAATTAATGCCTCAATCAACCCTTTTATTTTGCCTATGATAAATTATGAACTAACACTTGATGTATATATTTTCATTTTGATGTGACCACTCATCGTAGTCAAAACTTTGTGGTACATAAGCCTCCTTGTATTGTAAAAATGTCAAGCACTTTTCCTACCTTTCATTCTAAAAATGGTGAGGATGGACAAGAATTTCTGGATAATTTGGAGATGGCACACCTCATCTCTGGGAGAGATCAAGAAGAGGTAAAGCTGCGTGCTTTTCCACTCGTTCTCAAAGGGGAGGCTAAGGCATGGTACGAGGCCTTGCAACCTCAAAACAAAACCAATTGGGAGAGGCTACGTGCAATTTTTCTTGCCAAATTTGGACAAGGAGATACTCCAGAGGGTCTTTGGAAGTGTCTACTTCAACATAAACAGGTATTCCTTGAAGACTACCCATCTTATGAGGCCATTTTCCTTAACCTATGGGATAGATGGGAGGCTACCTTACAAAACCAAGGTGGTGCACCAAACTTTCTAAAGAAAGATAGGTTCATGGATGGCTTGTATCCAATTTTGAAGACCAAGGTAGAGTTAAAATTCCCATCAACATTTGAGGAAGCACGTGAGGTGGCCATGGTCAAATTCAAGAAGTTAAATTTTCAAGCACATAGAACAAGGGACCTAAATGAAGTCATTGAGAGGGATTCTTCACCAAGCATGGGAGCACAAGTTAGGGGCTCTCTTGCCCAAACTTCACAAATAGGGGAAGGATCACAACAAGAGATCTTGCAAAGATTAACTCAACAACTAGAGAGTCTCACCTTGAATCTAGTGCAGGGACTACCCCAACAACGACAACCAAGAGAAGGGAATCTCTATCAACGACGTCAAGCACAAGAGTTGGGATGCTGGAATTGCAACGAAGTTGGTCATGGCATGTATAATTGCCCTCACCCTCGAAGGCTTCCAGGGGACATATACCCTCCTAGACCCCCTCCGCTCATGGCGCAGCAAGAGCATGCTCAAGCCCCGCAAATTCTTCGTCGACCACCACCACCTCCAGTGGCAAACATCCCTCCTCTCCCACCAGTGGAGGAAGAGAGAGGAGTAAACGTCATAAAGCTCGAAGAGGAGATAGAGGTGAGCCCTATACATTTTGATGTTATGCCAGCAGAAAAGCGCACAAGAGCACACAACAAGGATGAAGACACAAGGAATGAAGAGTCAGAACCTGCAAGGAAGGAGAGGAAGAAAAATTCAAAGAAGGAGGAAGAAGGCAAGAAGCAGAGGTCAAAGAGAAGGGAGATCGGCATCAACGATTTTCCATTAGGAAAGAATATGGAACCCTATAACATCTTAGAAGATCTGCAAACTCAAAAGCCCAATATTTCTTCGCCTCAACTCCTACATCTATCACCCAATGGTCCAAACTTGTAAGCACAAGACTCCCAAGAAAGAAAGAAAAGGTGACAGTAAAGGCATTGACTTCAAAGCCACAACAAGATGTAGAACCTATTGTAGATGCTTATGTAAGGGGTAGGAAGGTATCCAATGTGTATGTTGATGGTGGAGCACAAATGTGTGTGATCACGGAAAGAGCCATGAATAGACTAGGGCTTGAAATCACTAAATCCTCTAATTGTCAAGCTAAGCTGGCCAACAATGCAAGTGTGAAGTGCCTAGGGATCATTGAGAATGTAAAAGTTTCTGTATGTAATATAGATGCAGGTGTGGACATGTATGTTATGCCAGCCAAGGGGGAGGGCTATCCCATCATCCTAGGGAGGCCTTGGCTCATTGCTGTGAATGCAGATCAAAAATGGGGACGAGGACAATTGATTCTCAAAAAGGGGCAACATGTAGTATACGATTGGCATGAAGGAAAGCAGCTCGACATCAACTATGAGACCACGGCTGATGAAGAAAGTGAAGAGAGTTTTGGCTCAAGCGACGAGGAAAGTTCAACCACTACATCCAATAGCGAATAAGAATCATCTTTGGAGGTAATGGGAATCATCTTCAACACATCAAAAACTCCATCAATAGAGGTTGACCCAACAAAGGAGCAAACAAAGGATGACAAAGGTGACCACAAGCACTTTGAAGACTTTGAGAGGATGCTTGCAAAAGATCTTACCCCTGAGGAGAAGCGGTCCTACATCGATATGCTCAAGAGGTATCCCGATTTGTTTATCACTGATTACTCACAAATTAGAGGTGTGGATGTTATAGAGCATGGCATAGAATTAAAACCAGGTACTAAACCTGTGGCTCAAAAGCTATGGTGCCTAGGAAAAATACAACAAGAGGCACTTTTGACAAAGGTTAACCGACTCCTCAAAGCTGGTTTCATTTACCCTGTGTCTAACTCTGAGTGGGTGTCCCCAATTGTAGTAACCCCTAAAAAGAACGGAAAATGGAGGGTCTGTGTTGACTACAAACCGCTCAATGCTGCAACAAAGAGGGATCATTTTCCTCTTCCTTTCCAAGATGAAATCTTAAACGAAGTAGCCAGCTATGAATGTTACACAGTGTGTGATGGGTATTCAGGGTATTTTCAAATCAGAATAGCAGAAGAAGATCAGTTAAAAACCACTTTCATCACACCTTGGGGTTGCTTTGCCTATAGAGTGATGCCATTTGGGCTCACAAATGCTCCTAGTACCTTTATAAGGTTTACAACTCTTGTCTTTCAGCCCTTCTTTGGAAAGTCAATTAGGGTTTTTATGGATGACTTCTGTATCTATAGTAGCCAAAGACTTCATTGCCAAAAAGTTGAGGAGGGGCTTAGGAGGCTTCATCAATTTGGGGGACAGCTTAATCCTGAGAAGTGTCACATTGCAGAGTCACAAGTGGTATTGCTAGGTCATGTGGTTTCTTTGCAAGGAATTCAAGTGGATCCATCAAAAGTAAATGCTCTCTTGTCACTACAACCACCAACGACAACCAAGGAGCTCATGACTTTCAACCACAAAGTAAGGTACATGTCTTGTTTCATTCACCTTCTAGCGGAAGCTATTGCACCTTTGCACAAGCTAGCAAACAAACCCACATTTGAATGGAGAGAGGAACACGAATTATGATTTACTGAAGTAAAGGGTATTCTCAACTCTCTTCCAACAATAATGCCACCAAATCCAAAGGATACATATTACATCACGCCAAGTGTAGGAATGGAGGCCATCGGTGTAGTTCTCATGCAAAAAGACCTAAAAACATGCTACATGAGGGCAGTATACTTTGCAAGCAAAGTCATGACCGCTGTAGAGAAGGGCTACACCGATATGGAGAAGGTGGTATTCACAATTATGTTTGCGGTAAGAAAGTTCCGATCATATCTCTTACCTGCACCATTTGTCATTCTCACCATGGAATACAATTTACCATATGTTGTGCAACACATGAGCCTCTCATCTAGGATAGCCAAATGGGTTCTAGAACTTCAAGAGTTCGATTACACTTTTCTTGTGGAAGATAGCACAAGGGCAGGTCTTGCAGACATTCTCACATACAAAGTGAGAGAAAGGAAAGAGTCACCAAAGGCAGGAGACAAAGCTACACCACAAAATAATGAGGAGGAGATGGACAATGCACACATTTTGTGCTTTGATGGAGCTTACCGACGACAACACGATTAGGTAGCAGGGGGGGTTCTTATTCTAAGTCCACAAAGGGAAGTTCTTGTTAAGAAAGGTATCACCTTGGAAAATGTTCATTCTAATAATGAGGCTGAGTATGTCACCTTAAAGTTGGGGCTTGAAGAATGCAGAAAACTTGGCATCGAAAGACTTATAATAAGAGGTGATTCCTTACTAGTTATTAGGCAAATCCAAGGGATATGGAAGTGCAAGAACCCTACTCTAGTGGAGTGGCTTAGACAGGTGAAGTCTTTGATAAAGAACTTTGAAGCTACACAGGTACAACATGTTGTGAGAACCCTCAACAAGGAAGCAGATTATCTCGCGAATGAGAAACTTCAGATCATGGTGGGAGGTGTGAAGCTCTACGAACCAAAGTACCAAGGCCAAGAGGAATTGAAGGACATCATATTTTTCCTCCAAACTCGTGAGTGCCATAAACACTTGGATAAAGTGCAAAGGCATAGGTTGGTAAAAAAGGCAACCCTCCCATCTCCGATGTATGGGATTTAGGTAATGAAAAGCAGGTCTAATGGAGTAAAAGAGTGTATATCACTCCTCCTTTTTTTAGAAAAAAAAAAAAGAAAAAAAAAGAAAAGAAAAAAAAAAAAAAAAGAAGAAGAAAAAAAAAACTCTTTTGTTTCATCTAGGAGCATGAATGATCCTAGATGAAGGGGGAGGGCTAATATGAGTAGCGTTAAATGGTAACCGTGCATTTGCACTACATTTCTACTCAAATGTATATATTTTTTATCAAAGTTTTAACCTAGTGTTCATTCTCTCTTTCCGTAATAGCCTTTTTCCATACAAACACCTTACCCTTCTTAGATCTTTATGCATTTACATCATATTTCTCTCTTCATGCTAAATGTAAATAGTAAACTTAATTCTACTCTCCTAGTTTTTTACTGTATATTCTTTTAACTAATTACCTTTACTAATTTAAATAGCTATCTACATCCCATAATTTGTAAATAAATAATTTATGGGCACTTATCTTACCCATCTTCTCTCAAGGGTAGGGTTAACCTTGTAGGCCTTCCCTTCCCCACCACTATGTGACCCAAGTCTTGGATCATTTACTTGTGCTGGTCAACAAATCTTAAATATAATGTATATCCCCAATAAATCAAACTTTATTGGAGCCCACCTCATTTGTTTAAGGTGGATTCTCTTTTGAAAAAGCATGCTACACCTTGGATGCATGCTAAAGGGGCCCCTACAAGGAGACTTTGTTCAAAAGGTGTTTTGGATGCATCTTGAATGCCTTAGCTCGTGGGTATACTTGAGGAACACTAAAAAATCAGCTTAAACACTTTGAGAAGGTCAACTTTTCCTTTTACAACACCCAATTCTGAGTTACAGGCTGAAAGTTATGGTGAAAACAAGGTGCTGCGGATACTATTACTATAGGTCAAAGTTACAATCAGGTAAACCACAAAGGTGAAAAGTTTTCTTGACTTCTTCAACATTCTAAAATACCAATGGGGAGTTAAAAACCACTTGCATGTGGAGGGGTCGGCTCAAGATGCTTCCAAAGACACAACAAACAAGATGGGGACACTCTGCAGGGGCCACTGGAGGGACATCATGGTGGGGCCCACATACATTATCAACCCTTATGGAACCTCCACGACCTAGAAGGCTATTTTTAATGAAAAAATAAGTCCCTTATTTGCATAATTGAAGGAATGGTCAAAAGGGAACCTAACTATGGTTAATTCCTACCCTAGTCAAGTTTAACCTAACCCAAGGTCTTGTACAGCTATAAAAAGGCCCTTTGGCAAGCACAAAAACACACACACCTACTGCATTGCTCCAAATAAGCTCCTCTAAGGTTAGGGAAGCCCTAATGTCTCTCTCCTCTTGTCTCCCTATCCATTTCCTAAGCTCGCTATCATAAGCGGCACCATAGAGAGAGCATCAATATGCTATTGCTACCATTCTCTTGCAAACATTTCTCTTATCATACTCATCCCTAAATAAGGATTGTAGATTCTATATGAGAGCAAGGATATCAAGTTCAATGATCTATCTCATGGTTTGATCAACAAATTGTTGCAATTGGGGTGTCGTCGTCACACTTTTGCTCTAAACGCATGTAAAATTGGTAAGCCTATCTTGGCAGCTTTTCATATTTTGTGCTCATTGGGTTGCTTGTTTGTTGAGAAAGTTTTTTGTGCACCATGGTGTCTATTTGCTTGTCTTCTCTCTTTATGTTGTGTGTAAGTAAGTCTCGGGGCTGCATAGATGGAGAAGAGCTCTCTATGCATGCCGCCTTATGTGTGTAAGTAGTCTATTCTCTTGGGAAAGGAAAGGAGTTGTCAAGTATTTGTCCATTTTGGTGTTTCGAGTTTTGAGGTTTTGTGATTGCTTTTCTTAGAAGTATATGAGCACTAATATGGTGAAGGTCAATCTTTGCATGTGAGTTTGTGCAGCGTTCAAAGGGATTGCTTAAGGAGTGTGTGTTGAATGGTTGAAGGGCATTTTGTGTTGAAGCACATAAGGAAGGTGTGAGTGTGTGTGTTGTATATGGTTTGTTTTGGTTTCCTTCTTTCTCCATAAAAGAGGGTGGTGACCCTAAGAAATATGCATGTGTAGGGTCTCACGGAGTGGTTGTCTTGTGGGAGCCTTGAGTTGAGCCCCATCTCAAAAAATCCGCTCTCAATGGTTTGTTAAGGATGTGAACCCTTCCCATGGAATACATGCAAGGCCTTTTTCTTGTTGCTCCTTTGGAAACATTGTACATGTATTTCAAGGTTTGTAGGTCTCCAGCCATGTGCCACTCAACAGTGTAGGATCCCATGCCCTCCACATCCAATTTCTCTCAATTTCTCAGTTCACTTATTGTTTCTGGTATGTTTGTTTGATGGAAAACCCAATTCAATATATTGAAGTTCTCAGTGAGCACCTGAAAGGACAATTTTGAACTTTTTACAATGCACATTCAAAAGCATTCACCTGAAACATAACAATAAATTATGTTAAACATAACTTCCACGAACCTTGATGTCGCAAGAAGAAAAACATTGTGCTGAGATTGCACACTAAAGTTTTGAGGGTCATCTGGTCCAATGATTGCATCCAAAGATCTATTCATAAGTGTGATTATGACTCGCTCAAGCTTTGTCTCCTTTACAAGCTCGCACTCATCTAGCTTGATGACAAACTTCAAGAGGCCGTTGCACTCTTCAGGAGTGACATCGAGCAGCTGCACAATTGATGACTGCAGCACGATGATATCATAAAAAATATTGTTATAATTGTCATAGACCGTTTCTTCTCCTTTTGGCGATCTATATGTCGATTCAATGTGAAAAGGACTTCCTAGCTTTTGAAGCACCTGCTCGTTGACATCTCGTCTTGTTTTTTGAATAGATAAAGGGTTTGGAAGTAGAGTGTGCTTGACTCAAAACTATTTGACATGTCTTTGCACAGACCTGAGTAAGAGGAGTTAAGAATCTAAACCCTTTTCTAGTGGAAAAGCATTGAAAATGATGCAAAACGCTTTTCTAGTGGAACAACACTGCAAATGATGCTACATACTTGAAAATGGCAGCATATCCCTTATTGGATATACCAACTTCATCCAAAATTGATTGAACGTACCATGCAGGGAGTTAGTTCTCCTTTAAAAGGTTGACAAGCTGTTTTGCAACGATCTTACAATAGCTTTTATCATCTAAGAGGCCAGCTACGTTTTTGCGATTCAATAAGAGTCCGTAATGGGCCAAGGAGGTGGTTGTGCTCCACTCCACTTCCTTGTCAAGCTGAAGCAATTATCTGCACAAGCATGTTAGCAGTAAGAGATGTGAGAATTTATGAATATAAACCTAAGAAGGATAGATGCACTCACTTGATGGCTTGCACTCATTTCTTAGTTCCTCCTGAGCCAGCTTTCACATCCTCAATGTCTCTTAGTTTTCTTTCTCTTTGGTGAAGACCTAGTACTTTTTTTTCTCTGAGTTGTTGTGTAAGCTCCTTGATGGTCTCGTTGCTTCCTTCAACCTGTTGAGCACATTGCACGACTTTCTAGTGTAAGTGGACATTCTTGTTGTATACAATATCTCTCTCTTGTTGCACAACATCATTTCTTGGTATCCATACAAGCCATGGTGCCCATCTATGACATAGTTCACTAAGGATCTAATATCCTTAAAAGGTGGAGTGGAGTTTGTGATGGGATTCTTTGGATACATTTTGTCGTCCAGCCAAAGGTCCACATTTTTCATGTCCAGTGATCTTAAGTTCTCCTTTGAAGCTTCAGAAAGCGTCTACTATTTTTTTTTCTTGCACAGGGGCTCATACTCTCGTGAGAGCTCTATATGCATGTGATATACATCTCTCCTGAACCTCGTAGAAGTTATTCATGGAGAAGCTACAAGTGTCGACTGAGACATGACTGATAAAAACTGTGTGCAAAAGGAGGTGGGGGCAATTGAAGAATGGCAATTTGAATATCATTCGCGCTAGAGAGAATGTAGGAGGGAATGGGGGGAAGAAGGAGGCGAGGAAATAGAGCTTATTTTTCAAAAATGAAAATGATTGAGATATTTGGCATTGAATTCAGTAGCCACCGCGCACAGTGAACTGTTATCATGACTGGAATACTTTTTCGGTTTTTTAATAAACGTACCTTGCATGAATAGGATATCTAGATTTTAGAAAACATGTATGAAAAAAGGGTTAAAATGAATTTTCTATTATCTCTCTCTATGCTGACATGGCATTTCTTACAAGGCCCAAATTTGAGTCCAAACTTTTCCTAATGCAGGCGGGTGACAATGGAGATGTATGAGAAGGTGGTTTTATGCACCAAAATGCCACACCATGGTGGGTCAAGGTTCTTGGAATTTCAAGATTATGCATTGTATTGTGGTCTTTGAAGTGCTTTATATGCCGGTCCAGACGGCTCCTCAATTGGAGGTATAGGGAGAAAGTTATGGTGGTTCAAAGTTGGAAGGTGTTGCATATCCCGGTCGGATCGAGCAAGTGCGAACAAGTGGCCAAAGGTGATTTGGATGGGTAGACATGAAGATCTTAAGCTGTGATGCATGGTAGTCTTTCTGGATTGCCAATTGAAATCCGAATGTGCAAGGAATGGGCTGATGAAGATTTGTCAGGGGCCAGTTTTGGCATGGTTTGATTGTCTCGATGGGCATGCCATCTGGAGGTTTCTTATCCTTGACAGGGTTTTGGAAGCAAGCGTGCACTATGTCGGTCCATCTGAAAGTGACGGCTCAACGATAAAACTTATGGTTAGTGAGATATGGATCGGCAAAGCTGGGTGCAGTCTACGAGGAGGTGTGTACAGATGATTTTGGCCCATTTTCTTGGCTTTGGTTTGCGAACTTGGAATAGTCAAAGTGTGGACGGGATGCTGGGAGTTTGAGACTGGCATGATGAGCTTCCCTTTTGGAATTTATAGGCCGGTCATTGAGTTTTGGAGCACTGACAGCATGGGAAGCACATATTTAAAGACCCTTGGCTATAAATGTAAATAGGACGGGTGGGCTGGAGATGAGTTTTTTCATTATTCAAATGGAAGCTCAAAAGCTAAGAGGGGGGGGGGAGTCTTTTGGGGAGAGCCAAGAAGCAATAGCGTGAAGAAATTTCTTGGGCAGTTTGTTTTTGGGGAAAAAGAAAAGGGTGAAGAGGAGTGGCTTCTACTTCAAAGGGAAAATGGTTTTTTTTTCTTTTGGTGGTGAGAAGAGGAGGAGGATCAAGAAGAAGCAGAGGAGCACAACAAAGCAAAGGGAGCGGCTAGGCCTCCAAGAATAGAGCTTTTGAAAACGAGCACAGTGTCTGTGAGTGTGAGTACGCTTCTGGGTGTCGGCCATGTCAATGGCAGCAAAGATCTTGTGTAAACCCTTTTCTAATCAAGATCCAGCCACATTCTCCCTGTTCCAGTGTTAAATTTCCCCTTTTCCCATATATTTTCTCCTACCCTTGATTGTAAACCATGGTGTGATTAGTGGAGGTGTGTAACCCCTGAACCAGTGATGATGTGTGCAAGGGAGTGAGTGAGCACATTTGTGTGTGTTCAGAGGGTTGAAATCAATAGTCCGGTTGTGTGGGTGTGAGAGACTGGTCTTGTTAGTGGTGGGTGCATTGTGAAGTATGCAGGCAAGGCCTTGTCGGTGTAATAGGAGTTTTGGAAGGGGATTATGAGAGGATAGGGGCATCGTGAATACCATGGGCTCTATAGGGGCAATTGTGTGTATGCCAGGTGTGTTTCTCATTCCCCCTATCCATCTTCTCGTGCCCCCACTGAGGAGCACACTGATTGCTCCTAGTTAGGTGAAGAGAAGTAGTTTTTGGTGTTGGTCGGCATGGCGTCTCGAAGCTATGGGCCAATTTTTACAGGTGAAGAGAGTTTTGACGAGTGGATTGCAAACTTTGAGTTTTATATGTTGTCATTGTGTATGCCGAATGAGGATAGCGAGATGCAGACATTCCCGTTGGTGATACACGGCAAAGCGAAGGTATGGTAAAAAGCTTTGGAAGGTGAGCCAAGGCATGCTTGTCCGGTTCTATGGACACGTTTCCTACACAATTTCCGCAAACAGGGTCGAGATGGATGAAAAATTAAAGGCGCTCAAACAAGATGTAAGTGAATAATTTAGTTTGTTTTTGGATCGTTTTGAAGTGTGTTGGGCAGAGTTAGCAGGTGCCATGCAATTGACCAATGGTGACTACTTCAAACTAAATAAATTCATGGCATGCCTACATCCTAAAGTGAGGAAGAAAGTGGATTTCAAAAGCCCAAAAACCTACAATGATGCAATGGCCATTGCAAAAGTGAAGAGCTGGAAGATAAAAAAGAAGATTGAACAGGGCGTGATGAGCAGCGAAGAGGTGGTGCCTATCCAACCTCAGAGTCTGAGGAATGTTGTTCATGAGGAGAACCATGCAAATGGAGGTTTAGCCTTTGTGTTGTAGAATTGGGTGCAAACTATACATGATTTGTCTGAGAAAATGCAATAATTGCGGCTAAGTGTGATGGATAGAGGACAACCAAGAGGAGCAAGGAGCAGGGCACGACCATTTCCCGGCAGATGTTACAACTGTGGAGAAGAAATACACTATGCTCCGGATTGCCCTCATTCTTCAAGAGAAAGAGGTGGTATCTACCTATTGTTTGGCAGGGGTAGAGGCCATGCACAATTCAATGGATCAAAAGAGCAGGTATACGAGAATCTAGTGCAACCAATTCCTCCGGATGGTGGTGCAGTCCCTAGGGTGAACATCATTGGAGTAGATAAGCAAGATGTTGAAGTTCTAGCCAACAAAAGGGCTAGTGTTGAGAGGGAAACAGAGACCGAGCAGGAAACTAGGGCCCCTAAAGGATAAGAGAAAGTGTACTAAGGAAAGGAGCACCCAAAAACTAGCAAAAAGAGGAGGCATTGCAAAATCAAGCAAGCAAACTTTCAGCTAGGATGCGACTATCCCAAATACGAGCTTGTAAGTCTAACATTACCTTTGGGCAATTGTTGGTTTTGAATCCTAAGCTAGGACATGGCTATCCCGGATACGACCTTGTAAGAGATGTTCAAAATCAAAAGGCTAACATTACTTTTGGACAATTGTTGGCTTTGAATCCTAAGCTGCAAAGACAATGGTCTACAAGCGTCAGCATGAAGCTTCCAAAGGCTAAGGGCAATGTGCATACAATGCAAATCATGGCATTGAGAGTGGGTAGCCCTGTGGATGTCCATCCTCTGGTGGATGTGTTCATTGAAAAGAGGATGTAGGTTCATGCCTATATGGATGGTGGAGAACAATTTTGCATCATGACGGAGGCAGCTAGGAAGGAAATAGGTGTCAAAGCAATAACTAAATCAAATGTGCATATGAGGAAGGCCAACCATGCCAAATCTAGCTGTTTTTTGGGCATGGCTCAAGATGTGAGGGCGAAGGTGATGGGCAATGAGTGCCAAATTGATTTCTTTGTGGTGAAAGCAGGTGACAATTCCTATCCAATCATATTGGGTAGGTTGTGGCTACTTGCAAAGACCATTCATGCAATAATTGAAAATGGTACGGACTGGGGATACAACCATATCTACATGAGACATATAGAAACCACAACAAGGATAAATCTTAAGGACCATAGCTTCAGGGATGTGACAAGAACACTATTTGAGGAGTTCAATTTTTCTACAATCGAAGCATCAAAAATTCTATCATGGTTGGGTAAGCCTAAACAACTGTGGATGTGTGGAGCTTCACAATGTGGAATCTTAAAGCGAGAGTAATTTTTTTTAGTGAGGGTGATTGAAGATAAGGATTATATCCCAGAACCATTTCCTAAAGAAGCATTGGATCCACTAGAATGGGACCACATCTTGGCTACTCTGGATGTGTGCACCATCTGATGGTCCCACAACAAAGATTTGTGATAAACGTGGCTTTAATATCGTTCCTTACTTTGTAGTGAATGTGATCGAGGAAAACAAAGAGAACCATGCATCAACAAGCTCCCAAGATGAAGAGCAAACAAAGGAATGTCATGAATCAAAAGACAAAGAAGAAGATGAATTCTATGACTTCATAGAACACTTGGAGCTTCAAGAAGATGCCAATAATGGAAATCTAGACAACCCAGCAGGTGACATGAATGAAACCTTAACTAATGCACGATTTTATGATTGTCTAGATCAAAGACCAAGGAACCAATGTCATCACTACAAGAATAAAGTGCATCAAAAGTGGATTCCATAATCCTTGATGAAGATGCAATTGCAACAAGCATCCTCATGCATGGCTCCTATACAAGAAGAAAGGACTCAACCAAAAATAAGAAAATTATGGCAACGGGCTAACAACGCTCTAATCAATTGTCTAGAAAAGTTCTCCCAGAAACAACAATCCAAGAGTGAGCAGATAGAAACTTTTCATAACCAGCCAAACCACCAAGGGAAAGTGCCAGATATCAACCTTGTTGAGGATAATAGCGATAGTGATGATTCTTATGACATCCCCTACCAGGAACTCAGGTCATCACTATCACTAGCAGCCTTTGCAACAACCATGGAAGACCAAACACAAAGAACAACAAGTCACAACCATAAAGTTTGACAAATTTGGATACCAAAGAGCCAATTAGGCCAAAAGTAGGTATGGATCAAGAACACAACAATCTCTGATGAAAAATCACAAGATCCAACACCAAAAGGAAAAAACTTGAAGTATGAAAGAAAGGCTAAGAAAATCACAAAGTTGTAAGCTTCCACAACTCATATTTGGGTTACAAATAAGTTGATTCAAGCACAAAGAGGTCAAAAGTTTATTTGGAACTCCGAAAGTCTGAATCCCGTCCACAACCAAGCATACAAGGGCTGAAGCAAAGATCGTTGTTGACTCACACATGACAAGGTGGATCCCAAAGAAAACTCTTCAAACACAAACAAAGCAGGGACAAGTATGGTTTCCCAAACGAGCATCATCAACGAGACAATCACTAATCACAATGAAGTGGGCTCCAAAGGAAACCAATAAAACTATTGTCAATGCACCGCAGCTTGAATTCTTCCAATTCCTCCTACAATTACAGTACAGTTAGAAGAGAGCAAGTTTCACACTTCACCACATATTGCACAAGGCTTACGGATCAGAAGATGAAATGAATACAAAGGAAAAGCACATAATCAAAATAACCAGAGGCAACCAAGAGGAAGTCCAAATCTCTCTACAACCTTCAATCAAGCAAACAACACATGAGCTTCAAAGACCATCACATTGCTTAGAATAGAAAGCCTCTCCAGAAAATTCCAATAAGCAAATTTCTTTTACCCACATCTTTCACAACATAAATTTTTTCCATGCTTTGAATGTGTATGCATAATAGGGCTACATTACAAGGCCTATGTTGGCACAATTTTTAATTACCCAAGCACATCACATACCCTTGACGGTACCCTGTCGTCTAGAAGGACTCCAAATAGGAGCGCGGGAGGCATTCAAAATGCAGACCTAATATTATAAATAATAGAGGGCAATGTTTTGTGAGTTGTATTGAATTTTCTTACTTGATTGTGATAATGTTTGATAAAATTCAGAGTATATACCGTCATAATAGCGTTACAGGAGGAGTACGGGGACAAAAGCCATATATGAGCCCCTAGGGACATGTGGACATTGTATATAGCATTTAGAATTTTGTTCAAATGATTTTTCTTTTTGTTGAATTGATTTTTGGTTTTATTTAGTTGTTTTTTGAGATTTTCTTGAGAAAAACAACGAAAAAAATCCATAATCCAAATGAAGAAAATACTGAAGAGATTCTTGAGCAATACAAAGAGAAAAAGGTACAAGAAAATGAAAAAACTTCACGAGGTTACCTCAAAAGCCATATGCATAAGGCTATAATGTCAAAGATAAGAAAAGAACGTTGAGTAGTCTTCAACAAGGCCAAAAATGACTAAGAATGGTCATAAACCTGCGGGATGACCTACAAGGACAAAGGAATTTGGTGATGCAACTAAACGAAGGCACCCATCAAGTGTAAAGTTGCATATCCAACACTTCATGTGACTACAAGGCCTTATATAGGAAGTAGATCTTAATACTCTAAATCTTCTATCTTGTATGTGACTTAATGAAGCCTAGCAAACAAAAGGGACTAATCGTACTGACAAAAAAAAGAGGGGCAGAAATAATAGTTCAATCATCTATCACAATAAATGTCTGCAGGAGCAACCAGGGGTCAAGCCAAATTTGGGTCATCATCATTGGTTCTACATGTGTTTGGTAGCCAGAAGGTGACAAAGATTCCCAATAGCCGTTTTTTTGAGACTGAAATCCAAAAAGTTAGCTTAGAAAGTCAAATACAAGTCCAAATCAATCCAACCTTTGTCACTAGGATATGAATAGAGAATACAAGCTAATTAGGGTGAAGAAACAATTGAAAAAGGATAGAAGTCTAACCCCTAGCTAGAGAACAATTTTCCAAATATGAAGCCATGATAGCCATCTACATACCTTGTGCATCATGTATATGAGTTTTGGGGACAAATGGACAATGATAGCTCATAGATGGTCATCTATTGCAAATAGTGTTGGATAAGCCCTTTTTGAAGCAATTTACTAGCTTGTGGAATTAATTGGGGTTTATCAGGCTTTAATTAAGTTGTGTATCAAGTAGAAGTAGTATAATGATTTACACAACACATAAAAGCTAGCAATGGCAAATGCGACTTTGATCACCTTGATGTAGGAACAAAGAAGTCCCCAACGAAGAAGAGAAGACACCAAAGGCAGACAAATGAAGACTCAAGGTTGTAAGTCATTCTTGAAGGACAAGCACTAGACATTAAAGGAGATTCCAATAAGGAATTTACAGAGTCATCCAAAATACAATGTACAAGCAATGGAGCAAACAAAAGCAAAAACAATAACAAAGACCGCACCGATATTGATAATGAGGTGATGTCAGGGACGACATGAATTCAAAGGAGTGGAGTGTTGATCCATGGGTCAAAAATATGGCATAACTCAATTTTTGTACCAAAGTATTATTTTTTGAGAGTTATGAAACGAGATGGATTAAGGTCAAAAACATCATTTGTAATGAGTAGCTATTCTAGCTGCAGAAGCCGGAGTCCAATGGCACTTCCAGATTGTAAATACAAATCCATTTGACCCATTGAACTCCATTTATTCTTTAACTTATGGTAGCCTTAGTATATAAAGTACCTAGATCATTTTTTAAGAAGCATTTTATCATAATCAAAGTTTTGAGTTGTCATAGACTGTGTGCGAGAGAGAAAGAGAAAGAGTCTGAGATTCATCTTGATGCTAATTTTTCCGCTCATTCATCACATTGGAGTTTTGACTACGCAATAGGCTCAGAGAGAGCTACGCAACAATGCCAAGCATTCCACGCAAAACGGAGCTCACATGCTAGCATATCTACGAGCTATTTGTGGCCATAAGTGTACCAAATGATGCCTATTTTTTTCATGCAAGTAGTCATTAGAATCGTGGTGACATAAGCTAACGCATAGATACTCATAGTTTTCAATTTTTAACACTATCAAAATTTTGCTTTGTCTTCATATGCATTTTCCGCAGATGGATTTGGAGTGAGGATTTTGGGTGTAGAGGCTTTCGGACAGGTGTATCCTAGTGAGGGGATCGTGTTCCTTAAGTTTTGTATGATTCTGGTATGTTCTGGTGAGTTTCCTTCCGTTTGTGTGTATATGGGTTGGGTGATGTAATTGAGAGCAGCGAGATTCTTTATTGTGGTTTAGTTAGCCTTCCAGAGTGTTGTATGTGTGGGATGGTCTCAACCTCACAAGCTAACGAGATTGCCTCCGTGCACCTATCATGTCATCTGTGTCCTCAACTGACATTATGTTGATCTAGGTAGTGTTGCATGCACTTTATAGGTGATGTTATTTGCTCCCGTAACATAGGTAGAATTCTTGATTCCTACACTACGCATAGCTCAAAACTTGGGATGGACAGGGCAGAAGTTCTCTAAAAGACTAGACCAACTAATGTAGTTGGATGAGACAAGACTTAAGTTGGCTATAGCTATGTATGTGCAAAAACGACAAATGAAACAATTCCACGACCACTTTGCGAAAAACAAGGAATTTCAAAAGGGTGACTACGTATTAGTCTACACCCTTAAGAAACATTCCAAGAAACTTAAAAATCAAGGTAACGGTCCATTTGTGATCAATGACATATCATGAAGTGGGTCTGTCCATGTCACAACATTAAAAAGCAAGGTGATGTCTAACTAGATTAATGGTTGTAGATTGAAAAAATATCAACAAACCTCTTACCGTCAACATACTGGAAAAGATACATCTAGCTAAGGAGAGGCAAAAAAGGGTTCAAGAAATAAAACATCAAGTAGTGTAGGAAGCTAAGTTGTGGAGTTTAAAGAAAAAGGAACAACATCAACCACCACCTCTTATTGCAGCAGTTCAAGTCAAGCAAACTTGGCTTGGCGGTATGGATGTCCTGATCAATGTCCAGCTAATGGAACAACCCAAAAGATACTTGTGGATACTGGAGTATATGTCAGTGTTATGTAGTATTCAACCTACCTGAAACTACCAAAATCAATGATTGAAATGACCCAAATTGCACTCAAAGCGACCAACAAGGAAACCATGGTTCGTTTGAGACAAGCCAATGTCTCAATTAACATTGATGGAAAACAATGTTCACATTGGTTCCCCATTATGGCTGATACAAATATCAACGAGCGCATCATCTTGGGAGTATCATGGATGCGCACTTACAAAGATGTTCTCCATTGGACAGATGACACACTTCATTATTCTCTCAAGGATCAATTTTATGATATGCCATTTGCGCAAACATATCACATCTGGGATGAACAAAAATATTCAATTGAATGTGAAATAGAGGAAACATTGCTTGGTTCTACACCAACGGGCAAACAACATTACCAAAGTTTGGATCCAAAAATAAATCATGGCATACAAGCCAACTCAGTTATGGATCCCAATGACAATGCTTGTAACTTGATCCTATGCCTCATTGCCAAACAGATTTTCAAATGCCAAAACCAACAAAGCTAATCAAAACCGACACCGGAACTTAAATCGACCAATTCAAGCTTCAACAAGAACAAATGGATTCCAAAATCCAAAGTGGAGCTACAATAGGAAACAACATCATCCAAATGGAAATGAAAGAGGAAACCAACAACAATCTTGACCTTGTCAAAACCTTTTGAAACAACCCTCAAATGGATCCCTAAAGTACAAAACAATCATCTATTGGCCACACAATGGCTAATCACACAACCAACCATTTAAGAAAGGGCATCTAAGCTTCACAAAATTTTGTTTGGCAAACGTGCACAAAATGAAAACTCGCTGACAAAATCCAATGAACAATTTGTTCAGTATCCACCCCTTGACTGCACTGTGTTACCCAATGCATCTCTTCTATTAGCATAATAGGGCCACCTTACATGTACTTGCATAGACACCTTGTTTTTTCCCATGCACATTGCACAAATCTTCGTCCAGAGAAACTCAAAATGCGAAGGGAGGAGTAACAACAGTGGCTACAATAGCTGATGCAACATATTGCAAAATAATAAACTGCAGGATGTTGAGAGATTATGTATATAGTGTATAAAGTGTGTTTGATGCTTAAAATTTGTGTTTTTTAATCATTTTTAGGAGCAGATTTTGATTCCCATGTGGCAAAGTAGCCATAGCAATAGATTTTTGAAGTCGTAATTTGAGCTAACTTCAAACAGACCAAAATTGCAAAATCAGGAGCAATTGATGACCAGAAATCCAAATGATGAGCCGTCTGAGTCGTAGGTGGTACGACATGAAAAATGGGCCAAATATGCAAATTGCACTTGGGGTAAGTCGATGGATACTTACAGGCAAAATGAGCAATTCAGACCTCATTATAGTCTGGCACTTTGAGAGAGAGAGAGAGAGAGAGAGAGAGAGAGAGAGAGAGAGAGAGAGAGAGAGAGAGAGAGAGAGAGAGAGAGAGAGAGAGAGAGAGAGAGAGAGAGAGAGAGAGAGAGAGAGAGAGAGAGAGAGAGAGAGAGAGAGAGAGAGAGAGAGTTTTCTGACCTAGAACTCCTCGCCGCACTTTTGCCTGCTATAGCCACATCGGAATTTTACACCATTTATCATAGGTATGCTTATTATCAATACATAAGCAGTCTTTGTATGGTCGCAAGTGCACACAAACTATCATAAAAATTTCATCAATCAAATCAAAAGAAGGATTTGGGGCAAACAGAGAGAGAACTTTTGGGAAGTCAAAACAAGTACACGGAAATTCTCCCATCACCTGGCAAAATTTAACCCTATAATCATAGTCCAAAGATAGGGTGGAACAATCGCAATCCATGACCCCCCATCTCAGTATGCAAGAAAAAGTGGGCCAAAACTATGCTGATGAGATTGCCTTCTCATTGTCGCAATTATAGTTAAAAAATGTTGTAGAACATGGATCGTGATTCATGTTCTCTAACATGGCCAATCAAGGAAATGTCAACGCAGTTAGTTTAATGCTGCTTTGGGGAATGTGTCCTATAATTATGACATGAAATGGATATTGAAATCCTCAAAAATCAATGGAGCTTGGGTTTTCAATCTGCAAATGGTCATTCTCACCCACGATGGGGAAAATTTAACCCAAATTCAATAAAAAGTGACACAGTGTGTAAAATATTTACAATGATCTTAAGTAGGAAAATGTGTCAAATTTTAGTTGTTTTCTCATCTAAAGAGTTTCAAATGTCAAGGAGGGCAAAGTCAGAGTGCCAAGTGCAGAATCTGTGATCTTGAGAAAGAGGTGACACTAAAGACACTCGGAAATTTTTATGTGACCCAAGTAATGGTAAAAAGTGCTTGAGAATTGACTAAAACTTGCCAAAGGGCCTAGAATGTCCAAATAGACTTTAAATCAGGTACAACTCAATAGACGTCTGGGATTGGAATTCTTTTTTGATTCCAAATCATCAACAAAGCTAAATGCCACACAGATTGACCACATTCAAAGATCCAACATGCCACCCAAAACAACATAGGGAAAAATCGGACCAAATTAGACCATAACTTGGGAAACTAGAGATGAACTTGTCTAAATTTGAAAATGACCCCCTATTAGTTATCCACCAAACGCTAATCAACCAACCACCCCTTGTCCTAGCCAATAGTTGAGGCTCAAAGCAGTCAATCAAGAGATGAAACATCAGACTGTGGATAAACCAAAGGAAACAATAGAACAAGGGATAATAGCACATCCACAATTCATGCAGTGGGCATGATTGAAGACAAATAGAACAAGGGATAATAGCACATCCACAATTCATGCAGTGGGCATGATTGAAGACAAATAAGGGAAGAAGCAGACCCAACTACAACTTCAAGAGAAAAGAGACAAAGACAAGAGGGAGGCCGCAACAAAGAAAGAAGCAGCCGGCACATTTAGCCAACTACAAGCTACAGAGACAAGGAAGATGTCTCCTCGCTCTAAGGCCATCATAGAAGAAGGCAAGTGGTTGGTCAGCTCATTTGACATTGATGAAATTTTGGAACAAATCAAACTTCAATTCCAATGCCAAAGAATGCTCAACAACGTAAGAGGAGTGACATTAGAAGAGACCAAAGCAGAAGAAGCAAGGGCAATTGAGGCAAATCAACAACTCCAAAACAAAATTGAAGAATTGTAAACAATACAAATAGAGATCCAATCTGAATTGCAATGAGATCAAGCAAATGCAGCCCATTACTATCAAGAAGCTCAAGACTTTAACGAAGCCAATACCAATCTATACGTTGAGCAGCAGCGGCTGGAGGAGGAGCTCAAAAAATAAAGGCAAAATAATGTCAAACTAGGGGAGTTTTATTGGGTGGTAAAAACCACACTCACCAGATCCTGGCAATGCAAGACACCGGCCCTAGTCCTTGTTTCTACCTCATCAACACCGGCCTCAACTTTACAAGAGCTCAAGGATCTAAAGGAGGCCTTAGCTAAGAAAAAGTATGATCGACAGATCATGACCGCAGGGAGCAAGGCAATTTAAAGCCAAAAGGATGATGACATCAAGCTACTAATAGAGCAATTATCAAAATCAAAGGAAGAGCTAGAATAGGAGGGTCTCTTTATTTTCCATGAGCTTATGGAGGTGATTAACATTTTGAGAAATAGTTGTATTCCATGTGCGCAAGAATGGTGGGTGTGTAAGATTGGTCAAAAGATGCACTTTTCCCCCCAAAAAGGAGGTGGAGAATTTTATGAATTTGGGCCCTCCATAACTCCCATATACCATCTCCGATTTGAACGAAGATTATAGATCTAAAATCTACATGTCGAGCTCTTTCCATAGATATGCTACATGATATGATTTTACCTACTAGATTTTAAATTCCATTTTGGGTGGGGAATTTGAATTCAAATAAACTAGCCTTTTTCCTTGTTTGAATTCAAAAGTTATCCTTTGATTACTCTATTAATACTAAAGGTTCAAATTTCTTAAACTGCCAAATAAAGAGGCCCTCCTAGACCCCATCGTTTTCCTAATGTCCTAGAGTGATAGATTTGCATGTGCTAGAGATATTGTTGTTTTGTAGGTTCACTCCCCTTGAGGTTGACACCCTCAAAGGGTCTTTGTGGCCCATCCTGGTCGCTTCCCTAAGTATTGACATTATGTTAGTTCCGAAAAGCTATGCTATACACGTCCGTCGCGGCTAACATCAAGACTTAAGCAAATTTCATAAAGATGACATTTCTCAAATACACACTTTAAGTGTTCAAAATGGTTTTCTCTCTTCACCAAATGCACACAAAGATCATCCATGTAAACTTCCAAGAAATTTTGTAGGTATTCCTTGAATGCTTGGCTCATTAGCCTTTGGAAGGTTGTTGGTGCATTGGTCAGTCCATTTTGTGTTGGTCTTTTGGATCAATGGGCAACTGGTTATAACCAAAGAATTCATCCAAGAAGCTATAAGCCTCTTTCCTAGCCACTCATTCTAACACATGATCCGTGACTGGGAGAGGATAATTATGTCATATATGGTAGCTGCATTTACCTTCTTGAGGCTCATGTACACTCTGAGTTTGCCATCTTTTTAGGCACCACCGCAATAGGTGATACCCAACCAGTGTGTTTGATTTTGTAGATGAATTCAGCTTCCTTGAGCTTTTTTATCTCCTCCTTGGTCTTTTTGAAGTATGCATGCGAGAGCGTATGTGTGTGTGTGTGTGTGTGTGCAGCAGTGGAGAAGAGAGAAGAAGGGAGAAGACACAGGTTTGGGTGGACTGCAAACACAATAGTGTTAAGGTTATGAGTCCTTATTGGTTTATGTAGAATGAATGGTCAGTATTAGTTCTCGGTTAGTCTCCCGCCACCCAACACTTAGGCGCGGCACATTGGACTTTACCACCCCAACAACCGCCCACTTAAAGGACAATGTGCCTTTAAACTGGGGTGACAATGTATATATACATACAATACAGGTAGACAATGACCATGATCATCTACACAATGCCCATGAGTGCCCAAAAATGTGCAAACTTCTCTAAAGGTAAGCCCTTTGTTAGAAAATCAACAAGATTCTCAGTGGTGTTATAACATTTAATGGCCTAGTAACTTGTGTGTAGCGGAAAATAGCATGAACATAGTGAGCATTTCATTAGAATAGATTCCTAATGAGATTAACAAGAGTGCTTCGGTAGAGAGAGCAACAAAAATCATAACACCTAGTTAGATAGCATGAACAATACTTCAAAAGAGAGAGAAATTAAGCAATTGACAATAGTTGAGGACCGGATTTGCATGGCGCCGGTCCCCCCTCCAAAAGGCTTTGTATTATGGTTTCTCCCATCAAGAAAGACATTTTACAATACAATTTCTTGTGTTACTTCAATACTATCTACTGCAATGAAGATGGAAACTTCATGCACTAAGCAAAACACTTATCAAACACAACATCAATTCCCTCATAGTCTCAGACCAAGACCTCACACACCTTCAAAGATGGTGAGAGCTAGCGGGGTATGAGAGTAGATTGAGAGGAGGAGGGAGTATTGTTACGAGAAATATGTACATATCCTCACATAATCACTTATATTAGCATAGCTTAGCTTAGTAATTAGCATGGTAGAGGAAATGAGCATGCATTGAAGCTTGGCTCTTGGTTGGATTTGCATCACAAAGCCAAGAGTTGTTGGTGTAGGCCTCCCTTCTCACAAGCTTGGAGTAGGTGGTAAGCTTTCCATTAAAGCTTGAGAAGGAGAGAGAGTCTTCTTTACTTCACACATGAGATTGTGTGAGTGTGTGTGTGATAATGCCTTGCAAAAATCATCCCCCTCTCTCTCTTGGTCGACCCCTCTTGCTATTTTCTCTTGATATCATCCTATTGGACCTCCCCAAGCTTAGCCAATGGTAATTAAGCAACATAAGTGATAGCCTTCTAACATGTGTCCCTCTTTCCCCTTTTGTGAGAGCTCTAGGTAATTATTTAATTCAACTAAACTCCCATTGGACCCCTTTGCCTCTTGGCCAATAGGAATCATGCAAGCCATTGGGCTGTTGAATGCTCATTGGTCCCTTGGGAGACTGTCCACTAGTCTTCTAGAGAGCTTAATTCTTATTGTTTCTTTTTTTAAGTGTTTTTAAATTAATTAAACTAGATCTATTTTAGCTTAATGCTCATTGGTCCACCTCCAAGGCCATCCAATAGGAATTGGGTACACCTTGTGGGCATCTGGGCTAGGGAGCTAACATGTGTCCCTCATTCCCTTTGTGTAAAGGGAGCTTGTGTGTGTGTGTGTGTGTGTGTGTGTGAGAGAGAGAGAGTTTCTCTCTCATCCCCTACTTGGAAGGCTTGCCCCCTCCTATGTAGGGATTGACAAAGACTTTTTCTGACACACACTAAGCATCCAATTTCCCTAATGTTTGGCCTTTGGACACAACCTTTGAATTTTGGAACCTTAGCATTTTGGAAGTCTTTTGAGCCCATTGTTGCACATAGCTCTTTTGCAGATGGCCCCCACTTTGGATCCCTATTTTTCCTCCTTTGGATCCCTACTGTGGCCGGTCTGCTAGCTTAACCAATATTCTAGCTTTTTCTCCCCTATCACTTCCCCATATTAAATGATTAGTTTAACATGAGAAAATCACTTAGGATAATTAGATATTTATTATTATGACAGGTGTCAATCTTGGAAAGCTGCAATCGCTTGGCCCTCAAGCACCTCACGAATGAAGTAATACTTCACATCCACATGCTTTGTCTTTGCATGAAACACGGGATTCTTTACCAATTGTACAGCACTTTGGCTATCATTCCCAAGTCTCCCACTAGTCGACCAAGCCATATAGCTTCTTTGCAAGATTTTGAAGCTGCAACATATTCAACCTCTATAGACAAGGTAACACAATCTTGCAAAATGAGATTGCTATGAAACTGCACCTCCAGAGAATTCAAAAACATAGCCTGAAGTGGACCTTCTCTTGTCCAAGTCTCCTGCATAATCTGCATTTGTGTAACCCATTACACATGCTTCCTTTCTTCCAAAGAAAATGAACATGTCTTTTGTACCTTTGAAATATCGCATAACCTCTTTCACTACCTCCCAATGTTCCTTGCCTAGATTTGACATATATCTGCTAACAACTCCCACTGCAAAAGAAATATCAAGACATGTAGCAATCATAGCATACATCAAACTCCCAATTGCATATGAATAAGGCACTTGTGCCATTTTAGCCTTTACCTCTTCAAACTTAGGGCAATCATTTTTAGAAAGTTTCACATATGGAGTCAATGGAGTACTCAATGCCTTATTTTTGCTAACAACTCCCACTACAAAATCAATATTAGGACGTGTAGCAATCATAGCATACATCAAACTCCCAACTGCACATGAATGAGGCACTTGTGCTATTTTAGCCTTTTCCTCTTCAGACTTAGGGCAATCATTTTTACAAATTTTCACATGTGGAGGCAATGGAGTACTCAATGCCTTCTCCCTCTCCATATTGAAATGGAGCTTTTTGAAATGGGGCCTCTAAACCCAAACCAATGGGCCTACCCTCACAAAATGTTCGTAAAGAGGTACGCACACTACTTGGGGCACCACCTTCTTTTGGGAGTGGAGAAGGAAACCAATCAAAATAACACTTGCACTCACCCACTCAAGCAGCACACTTTGAAAACCCCCTTACTCTATATACACTTTGGACACTTGAACACCATCAACGATTATGCAACCCAATGCCGTGCATCAAAATGAAATATGCAATTTGTGGAATAACATTCACCTTCTCCCCATAAGAATACCCATAATACATCCAGACTCTTTCTCTCTCAAGCACTCATCAAAAAATCATGCGCACAAGACTTGCCTCTCAAACACACAAGAGAATCCCTTACATCAAACTAACACACTTTGCATAGAGAGCTCATCTCCATCTATGCAATGCCGTGACACAAACAAAATCACCATGAGAGGTAGCCACATGCATATGTAATGAAGCAAAAGAGAGTTGGAGTGAGAAATTTATTTAGACCAATTGAATAAGTGTGGAGAAACAAATCAATGGTAAATTGAGAATAGAACACTTACTTGATTTCTCGCACACCTTTTAAGGTGAGGACAGACGCTGGCTAACCATCACGAATTGCGACACTTGAAAATTTTGAAGATGATTTCATGATCGTTAACATAACCATGAGAGAGATCATGATGTATTTACAAGTTATTGAGGTGCTACAAATGATTTATTGGGTTGATGGAGTAAGAGATTGTAGAATGGAAAGAGTGGAGAATAGAGTTGCACTTCCTCCAAAGAGGAGGGTTAGGAGAGAGGATGTGAAAGAGGGACAGTTGGGGTTTTCTCTACTATTGATCAAGAAACAACATGAAGTTGAAAATATAGGTGTGTGTCCTTGAGTCTCTCCAAGGGGGGCTATTTATAGTTGTGTAGCAGTGGGATTATGCTACACTTAATTAGAGTAAGTGATTAGACCTAATTAAGTGTCCTTTGACCACTCATTGAATATTGGACATAAAAGGGACTATTTATTCACCAAAAATATCATTTTAGACCGTGAAGGCTCCATAGGGGTGCATAATGTAGGTGGGCCCCACCATGAGGCCCTACGGGTGGCTCCTGCGGGGTATCTCAACTTGTCTGTCTTGGCATTTAGAAAGCATCTTTAGGTTGGTCCCATCACATTCAAGTGACCTTGAACACTCATTGCTCTTTTAGAAGATGAGTAGGGGAAAAATAAGATCTCACCCTCTTGATTTACTTGATTTACAGTTCCCTTTTGCTGCGAATCTGACAGATTTACACTATTTTGACCATAACTTTTTACCTGTAGCTCGGAATGACATGCTTCCAAAGGAAAAATTTACCTTCTCAACATGTTTGATATGAATTTGGACTATTATTCATGCCCATGCACCAAGGAATTAGGTTTGGAAGGTCCACACTAGGCTAGGGAACCTTTTGCTTCCAAGTCTTCTTATATGGGCCCTTTGCTTGTATGCATCCAAGGGGAATCATGCTTTTTCAAAAGGCTATGATGCTTAAACAAATAGACGAGGGCCCAATATTATTTTCTTGTGAAAAGAATATACAATTAGAGTCTTTTTGAAAGGAGAGAAACTATATGTATATTCTTAAGAGATATTGGGCCACCTATGTAGGGGGCATAGAAGACTTGTAGAGAGGGACCATAATCTTTGGTAAAGACAAGTGGAGAGGCTATTTCCATGGGAATTTATCTATATGGGGTGGAAGATGGATATATTATTTTTCTATTACTAATTCACAAGAGGTATGAAAGTTTGGGGGTATATAGTTGGTTATTGTATGCTTATTCTATTTACAAAGCAAAAAAGAAAAGGGAGGTAATATAAATATATGACTAAGGTGACATTTTTGGGAAGAGTATAATGTATGTGTCGCCACAAAGGTTAAACAAAGAGGGGGAATTTACTCTAGATAACTTAATAGCGTAGAAAAATATATACACATATGAGGAAGAGGACGTTGAGTAGGTTGACCAATGTTGCAAAAAGATGGTTACCATTTTATGCCACTCATATTAGCCCTTCCCCAAGCCTAGAGATATTCATATCTTTAGGAGGATGGTGTTGCTTATTTTTCTTCTTTTTTTTTCTCTTTTTTTTGTCATTTTTCCTTTTTCACTTTTTTTTTCAATAGGAGGAGTGTCATGTACTCTTTTACTCCATTATACCTGCTTTTCATTACCTCAATCCCATAAATCGGAGATGGGAGGGTTGCCTTGGGTATGTTTAGATTCCAAACTTGGTTCTTCTTTGCACATCAAAGATTTAAAAATAGGTGGAGCATTTTCCAAGCCGAAGGGATCCATGTCAATTTGGAGCTTAGACGATGTAGGCAGATGACTGCCTATCAACGGATTGATACGTTGCAAGTAGGGCTTTAATCTCCATCCATTGACTCTGGTCTTGTGGAGTTTTCCAGATAAATCTGCTAATCTGTAACTACCATTCCCAAACTTTTTTTTTATCATGAAAGGTCACTCCCATCTTTGCAAAAACTTTTTGTCAAGTCGAGTATCAAGTCGGTTATCATAGGGAAGAACCAACATACCTTCCTTCAATCCTTTCCCCTTGAGCTTCTTGTTGATTTTATCCCTTTGGCTTGTCGCTTTGGTGATGTAGTGATCAATGGACTCTTCTCTATCTATCTCAAGTCGTTGGAGATCTAAGATCCTTTCATGTAGAACCTCTTTTGGTTTTTTTGCCACTCTTGCAAGAACGCGCAAGCTTGAGAGCTCTACCTCAATGGGGAGAAGTGCCTCCTGTTCATAAACTAGATGAAAAGGGGTGAATTGGGTAGATACCTTGAAAGATGTCGTATACGCCCAAAGAGTAGCCGTCAAATGGCGATCCCAATCATTAGGCCGGTCCACAACCTGCTTAGAAATGATCTTACATATCATTCCATTCACTTTTCCACCAATCCATTGCATTGAGGATAGTAGGGTGTGGAATGCAGGTGTTTCACTTTTAACCTCCTCAAGAGATCATTCAGAAGGTCAGCCCTAAAACCCGGGCCTCGATCTGATAAGATTTCTAGGGTGTCCAAACCTACTACAAATATGATCAAAAATAAACTTTGATACCTCTTCAGCTGTGATTCGGGTTGTGCTTATTGCTTCCACCCATCGTGTCATGTAGTCAACACCCATGATGATGAAAACCTTCCCTGTAGAAGTACGAGGTAGAGGACCTATTACATCCACACCCCAATTTTCAAAAGGGCCATAAGATATTATTAGGACTCGAGGCTCATATGTTAGTCGTCTATCCCCAACAATTTGGCATGGCTTACATGCCTTAACACCAATATTGGACATCACGATGTAAGCTCGGCCCCCCAATAAACCCTTCTTGTAAATCTTTCCTACTTGTGACCAAATCATCTGAGAAAAGTGAGAAAAGTGACCACCACAGACATCATCATGACATGAAAGAAGAATTTTCTCTATCTCTTGCACACTTGGTACTCTCCTCAAGACCAAATCTTTCCCTTTGTGATATAAATCATCCCCGATCAACTGGTAAGGTGTGGCCTCCTTAACTAGTCTATGTCTTTGCACCTTGTCTAAGTGTTTGGACACTCACCTGCTTGTAGAAAGAAGATAATGTCTTTTAGCTCTCTAGACCTTGATATTTGGGTTCATATAGTTTCACACCTCCTACGGCCATTTGAAGCTTTTCATTTGCGAGAAGTCTGCTTCCTTGTTATGAGTTCTCACAATGTGTTGTACCTGTGTTTCTTTAAAACCCTTCATCAAAGCTCTTACACTACTAAGCCACTCAAACAATGTACGATTCTTGCACCTCCAAGTCCTTGGATTTGCCTGACCACTAGCAAAGAATCACCTTTTATAATAAGTCTTTGTGTGCCTAATTCTTTGCATTCTTCTAACCAAGGGTTAGAGCAGCATACGCAGCCTCATTGTTAGAGTGAACATTGGGTAGAGTGATACCTTTTCTAACCATTACCTCCTTTGTGGGTTCAAAATGAAATGGGTAATGGGGGATAAGCAAAATGTATGATCCCCTGCTGCTTTGTCTTGTTGGCATTTGATAAGCTCCGTCAAAGCTTAAAGTTATGGGCATTATCAATCTCCTTCACTTTGAACTGTTTTGAGCCTTCCTCTCTTTGTAGTCGTGATCCTTCCCTTTCTCTCACTTTGTAGGTGAGAATGTCTGCAAGTCCTGCTCTTGTGCTATCTTCTACAAGGAAAGTGTATTCAAATTCTTGGAGTTCAAGCACCCACTTTGCTATTCTAGATGAGAGGCTCATGTGTTGTACTACATATGGTAGATTGTGCTCTAAGGTGAGAAAAACAAATGGCACAGGGAGAAGATACGATCGAAACTTCCTTACCGCAAACAAGATTGCAAAGACCACTTTCTCCATTTCAGTGTATCCCTTCTCGGCCGGAGTCATCACCTTGCTTGCAAAATAGATCGGCCTCATGTATGATGTTTTAGGATCTTTTTGCATCAAAACAACACCAATTGCTTCGAAACCTACACTTGGAGTGACATAATAGGTCTCCTTTGGATCTGGTGGCATTAGGATTGGGAGAGAGCTAAGAATGCCCTTCACTTCCTCAAAACATTTTGCATGTTCCCTCCCCCATTCAAATGTAGATTGGCTTGCCAACCTATGCAAAGGGGCGATGGCTTCTGCTAGGAGATGGATGAAGTGAGACATGTACCCCACTTTGTGGTTGAAGGTCATTAGCTCCTTAGTTGTTGTTGGTGGAGATAATGACAAAAGGGCCTCTACTTTAGAGGGATCCACTTGAATTCCTTGTGAAGAAACCACATGGCCTAGCAAAACCACCTGAGATTCACCGATATGACACTTCTCTGGGTTGAGTTGTCCCCCAAATTGATGGAGCCTCTTAAGCCCCTCTTCAACCTTTTGGCAATGAAGTGATCTACAACTATAAATACAGAAATCATCCATAAAGACTCTTATAGATTTTCCAAACAATGGCTGAAATACAAATATTGTGAATCTCATGAAGGTGCTAGGAGCATTGGTGAGCCCAAAAGGCATTACTCTGAATGCAAAACATCCCTAAGGTGTGATGAAGGTGGTTTTTGGTTGGTCCTCTTCTGCTATTCTAATTTGAAAATATCCTGAATACCCATCACACACAGTGTAGCATTCGTGAACTGCTACTTCATTCAAAATTTCATCTTGGAAAGGGAGAGGGAAGTGGTCACTCTTTGTCGCAGCGTTGAGGGGTTTGTAATCCACGCAGACCCTCCACTTACCATTCTTCTTGGGAGTGACTACAATAGGTGATACCCATTCGGAGTTGGATACTGGATAGATGAAGCCAGCCTTCAAGAGCCGATTCACTTCTTGTAGGAGAGCCTTTTGTTGCACAGATCCTAGTCGCCTTAACTTTTGAGCCACGGGTTTGGTCCCTGGTTTCAATTCAATTCGATGCTCTATTACATCTACACCTCTTATTTGTGAGTAGTCAGTGATAAAAAAATTGGGATACCTCCTTAACATATTGATGTAGGACCTCTTCTCCTCACAAGTAAGATCTTTTGCAAGCATCTTCTCAAATCCTTCTTCAAGGTGGTGGCATCTTTCATCCCCTCGTTTGTGATTGTCTGTTGGCTTTTCTTCTATAGGAACATCTTGAGTGTTGGCGTTGAATACAATTCCCATTACCTCCAAAGAAGACTCCTCTTCAGTGGTTGATGCACTGGTTGATGCTTCCTCATCACTTGAGTAAGAACTCTCCTCCTCGCTCTCTTCATCTGCCGTGGTTTCATAGTTGATATCTAGCTGCTTTCCTTCTCACCAATCATACACCACCGGTTGACCCTTCTTAAGAATCAAACGACCACTTCCCCATTTTTGATCTACATTCACAGCAATGAGCCAAGGCCTCCCTAGGATGATGGGATAGCCCTCCCCCTTAGCTGGCATGACATACATATCCACTCGTGCATCTATGTTACATACAGAGACTTTTACATTTTCAATGATCCCCAAACACTTCACACTTAAGTTGTTGGCTAGCCTAGCTTGACAATTAGAGGACTTTGTAATTTCAAGCCCTAACTTGTTCATTGATTTTTTCGTGATCACACACATTTGAGCTCCACCATCAACATATACATTAGACACCTTTTTACCCCTTATGTAAGCATCCACAATGGGTTCCACATCTTTTTGTAGCTTTGAGGCCACAACCTTAATGGAAAGATTTACTTTCTTTTTTGGAATTCTTGTACTTACCAACTTTGGCCATTGCCTTCTTACTTTGGCTAATAGGTGTAGAAGTTGAGGCCATGAAATGTTTGGCTTTTGGGTTTGTAAATCCTCCAGGATGTTGTAGGGCTCTAGCTCCTTTCCCAATGGGAAGTCTTTGATACCAATTTCCCTTCGCCTTGATCTTTTCTTCCTGCTACTTTCAGCTTCTTCCATCTTTGACTTCTTCTTCTTGTCCCTTCTGGCTGAATTTGTTCCTTCACTTCTCATGTCTTCATCCTTATCATGTGCTCTTGTGCATTTTTCTACCGTCATAACATCAAAGTTTAGAGTATGCTCATCTATTACCTCTTCTAGCTTGATGATGTTGACTCCTCTTACTTCCTCTTCATCTCTCCCAGATATGAGATGTGCCATCTCCAAGTTGTCAAGAAACTCTTGCGCATCTTCCCCACTTCTTGCATAGAACGTGGGAAAACAACTTGACATTTTGTTTAGAATTTTTGAAATTTCTTTTTTTTAAAGAAACTTTTCTCTTACGGGCCGTACAAGATTGTTGACACTATAAATCTGATTACATTAAAATGAAGATGTACACATCCATTGTTAATTCGTACTTTATCATAGGTAGAATAAATGGATTAATTGAAGCATTGATTTCATTGAGGCGAGTGGATCCAAATATCCTCCTTATGATAGATTGAAACCTAAACTTAGTTGCAATGATTATATGAATGGATTGCCGAGAAATAGGCCTAAAAGGTTCATTGTTTTGATCATGATTCATGTGCTACTCCTCGTTGTTGGTTTGAAGACCTCGTTCCTTCATATGGCCCTTGAGCACCCCTTCACCACTCCTTGTTCCTACCTTTAAAACAAAATGAAAACGTGAACATCAAAAGAAGTTTCATAATTGATGATTGGAAGTATAATTGGATTGGGTGATGCCAGTATTTCTCTAAGTCTTTCTGCACCAAACATAAAAACAATGCGTTGCTGGAAAAAGACTTTTCTATCTATGTGAACATTTACTCTAATGTGTTGTGCAAAATGAAATGGATAGATGGGAACTCCATTGTTCACCACTAAAAAATTTGAAGGTAACTTGGAAATATGTTCCTCCGTGGGGGCACCACTTTATGAGGGCGAGCTTTTTGAAATGGGGCCTCTAAACTCAAACCAATGGGCCTACCCTCACAAAATGTTCGTAAAGATGTACGCACACTACTTGGGGCACCACCTTCTTTTGGGAGTGGAGAAGGAAACCAATCAAAATAACACTTGCACTCCCCCACTCAAGCAACACACTTTGAAAACCCCCTTACTCTATATACACTTTGGACACTTGAACACCATCAACGATTATGCAACCCAATGCCGTGCATCAAAATGAAATATGCAATTTGTGGAATAGCATTCACCTTCTCCCCATAAAAATACCCATAATACATCTAAACTCTTCCTCTCGCAAGCACTCATCAAAAAATCATGCGCACAAGACTTCCCTCTCAAACACACAAGAGAATCCCTTACATCAAACTAACACACTTTGCATAGAGAGCTCATCTCCATATATGCAATGCCGTGACACAAATAAAATCACCATGAGAGGTAGCCACATGCATATGTAATGAAGCAAAAGAGAGTTGGATTTCTCGCACACCTTTTAAGGGGAGGACAGACGCTGGCTAACCATCACGAATTGCGACACTTCAAAGTTTTGAAGATGATTTCATGATCATTAACATAACCATGAGAGAGATCATGATGTATTTACAAGTTATTGAGGTGCTACAAATGATTTATTGGGTTGATGGAGTAAGAGATTGTAGAATGGAAAGGGTGGAGAATAGAGTTGCACTTCCTCCAAAGAGGAGGGTTAGGAGAGAGGATGTGAAAGAGGGACAGTTGGGGTTTTCTCTACTATTGATCAAGAAACAACATGAAGTTGAAAATATAGGTGTGTGTCCTTGAGTCTCTCCAAGGGGGGCTATTTATAGTTGTGTAGCAGTGGGATTATGCTACACTTAATTAGAGTAAGTGATTAGACCTAATTAAGTGTCCTTTGACCACTCATTGAATATTGGACATAAAAGGGACTATTTATTCACCAAAAATATCATTTTAGACCGTGAAGGCTCCATAGGGGTGCATAATGTAGGTGGGCCCCACCATGAGGTCCTACGGGTGGCTCCTGCGGGGTATCTCAACTTGTCTGTCTTGGCATTTAGAAAGCATCTTTAGGTTGGTCCCATCACATTCAAGTGACCTTGAACACTCATTGCTCTTCTAGAAGATGAGTAGGGGAAAAATAAGATCTCACCCTCTTGATTTACTTGATTTATAGTTCCCTTTTGCTGCGAATCTGACAGATTTACACTATTTTGACCATAACTTTTTACCTGTAGCTCGGAATGACATGCTTCCAAAGGCAAAATTGACCTTCTCAACATGTTTGATATGAATTTGGACTATTATTCATGCCCATGCACCAAGGAATTAGGTTTGGAAGGTCCACACTAGGCTAGGGAACCTTTTGCTTCCAAGTCTTCTTATATGGGCCCTTTGCTTGTATGCATCCAAGGGGAATCATGCTTTTTCAAAAGGCTATGATGCTTAAACAAATAGACGAGGGCCCAATATTATTTTCTTGTGAAAAGAATATACAATTAGAGTCTTTTTGAAAGGAGAGAAACTATATGTATATTCTTAAGAGATATTGGGCCACCTATGTAGGGGGCATAGAAGACTTGTAGAGAGGGACCATAATCTTTGGTAAAGACAAGTGGAGAGGCTATTTCTATGGGAATTTATCTATATGGGGTGGAAGATGGATATATTATTTTTCTATTACTAATTCACAAGAGGTAAGAAAGTTTGGGGGTATATAGTTGGTTATTCTATGCTTATTCTATTTACAAAGCAAAAAAGAAAAGGGAGGTAATATAAATATATGACTAAGGTGACATTTTTGGGAAGAGTATAATGTATGTGTCGCCACAAAGGTTAAACAAAGAGGGGGAATTTACTCTAGATAACTTAATAGCGTAGAAAAATATATACACATATGAGGAAGAGGACGTTGAGTAGGTTGACCAATGTTGCAAAAAGATGGTTACCATTTTATGCCACTCATATTAGCCCTTCCCCAAGCCTAGAGATATTCATATCTTTAGGAGGACGGTGTTGCTTATTTTTCTTCTTTTTTTTTCTCTTTTTTTTGTCATTTTTCCTTTTTCACTTTTTTTTTTCAATAGGAGGAGTGTCATGTACTCTTTTACTCCATTATACCTGCTTTTCATTACCTCAATCCCATAAATCGGAGATGGGAGGGTTGCCTTGGGTATGTTTAGATTCCAAAGTTGGTTCTTCTTTGCACATCAAAGATTTAAAAATAGGTGGAGCATTTTCCAAGCCGAAGGGAGCCATGTCAATTTGGAGCTTAGACGATGTAGGCAGATGACTGCCTATCAACGGATTGATACGTTGCAAGTAGGGCTTTAATCTCCATCCATTGACTCTGGTCTTGTGGAGTTTTCCAGATAAATCTGCTAATCTGTAACTACCATTCCCAAACTTTTTTTTTATCATGAAAGGTCACTCCCATCTTTGCAAAAACTTTTTGTCAAGTCGAGTATCAAGTCGGTTATCATAGGGAAGAACCAACATACCTTCCTTCAATCCTTTCCCCTTGAGCTTCTTGTTGATTTTATCCCTTTGGCTTGTCGCTTTGGTGATGTAGTGATCAATGGACTCTTCTCTATCTATCTCAAGTCGTTGGAGATCTAAGATCCTTTCATGTAGAACCTCTTTTGGTTTTTTTGCCACTCTTGCAAGAACGCGCAAGCTTGAGAGCTCTACCTCAATGGGGAGAAGTGCCTCCTGTTCATAAACTAGATGAAAAGGGGTGAATTGGGTAGATACCTTGAAAGATGTCGTATACGCCCAAAGAGTAGCCGTCAAATGGCGATCCCAATCATTAGGCCGGTCCACAACCTGCTTAGAAATGATCTTACATATCATTCCATTCACTTTTCCACCAATCCATTGCATTGAGGATAGTAGGGTGTGGAATGCAGGTGTTTCACTTTTAACCTCCTCAAGAGATCATTCAGAAGGTCAGCCCTAAAACCCGGGCCTCGATCTGATAAGATTTCTAGGGGTGTTCCAAACCTACTACAAATATGATCAAAAATAAACTTTGATACCTCTTCAGCTGTGATTCGGGTTGTGCTTATTGCTTCCACCCATCGTGTCATGTAGTCAACACCCATGATGATGAAAACCTTCCCTGTAGAAGTACGAGGTAGAGGACCTATTACATCCACACCCCAATTTTCAAAAGGGCCATAAGATATTATTAGGACTCGAGGCTCATATGTTAGTCGTCTATCCCCAACAATTTGGCATGGCTTACATGCCTTACACCAATATTGGACATCACGATGTAAGCTCGGCCAAATAAACCCTGCTTGTAAAATCTTCCTACTTGTAATATCTTGAGAAAAGTGACCACCACAGACATCATCATGACATGAAAGAAGAATTTTCTCTATCTCTTGCACACTTGGTACTCTCCTCAAGACCAAATCTTTCCCTTTGTGATATAAATCATCCCCGATCAACTGGTAAGGTGTGGCCTCCTTAACTAGTCTATGTCTTTGCACCTTGTCTAAGTGTTTGGGACACTCACCTGCTTGTAGAAAGAAGATAATGTCTTTTAGCTCCTCTAGACCTTGATATTTGGGTTCATATAGTTTCACACCTCCTACGGCCATTTGAAGCTTTTCATTTGCGAGTAAGTCTGCTTCCTTGTTATGAGTTCTCACAATGTGTTGTACCTGTGTTTCTTTAAAACCCTTCATCAAAGCTCTTACACTACTAAGCCACTCAAACAATGTACGATTCTTGCACCTCCAAGTCCCTTGGATTTGCCTGACCACTAGCAAAGAATCACCTTTTATAATAAGTCTTTGTGTGCCTAATTCTTTGCATTCTTCTAACCCAAGGGTTAGAGCAGCATACGCAGCCTCATTGTTAGAGTGAACATTGGGTAGAGTGATACCTTTTCTAACCATTACCTCCTTTTGTGGGTTCAAAATGATGATTCCCCCTGCTGCTTTGTCTTGTTGGCATTGATAAGCTCCGTCAAAGCATAAAGTATGGGCATTATCAATCTCCTTCACTTTGAACTGTTTTGAGCCTTCCTCTCTTTGTAGTCGTGATCCTTCCCTTTCTCTCACTTTGTAGGTGAGAATGTCTGCAAGTCCTGCTCTTGTGCTATCTTCTACAAGGAAAGTGTATTCAAATTCTTGGAGTTCAAGCACCCACTTTGCTATTCTAGATGAGAGGCTCATGTGTTGTACTACATATGGTAGATTGTGCTCTAAGGTGAGAAAAACAAATGGCACAGGGAGAAGATACGATCGAAACTTCCTTACCGCAAACAAGATTGCAAAGACCACTTTCTCCATTTCAGTGTATCCCTTCTCGGCCGGAGTCATCACCTTGCTTGCAAAATAGATCGGCCTCATGTATGATGTTTTAGGATCTTTTTGCATCAAAACAACACCAATTGCTTCGAAACCTACACTTGGAGTGACATAATAGGTCTCCTTTGGATCTGGTGGCATTAGGATTGGGAGAGAGCTAAGAATGCCCTTCACTTCCTCAAAACATTTTGCATGTTCCCTCCCCCATTCAAATGTAGATTGGCTTGCCAACCTATGCAAAGGGGCGATGGCTTCTGCTAGGAGATGGATGAAGTGAGACATGTACCCCACTTTGTGGTTGAAGGTCATTAGCTCCTTAGTTGTTGTTGGTGGAGATAATGACAAAAGGGCCTCTACTTTAGAGGGATCCACTTGAATTCCTTGTGAAGAAACCACATGGCCTAGCAAAACCACCTGAGATTCACCGATATGACACTTCTCTGGGTTGAGTTGTCCCCCAAATTGATGGAGCCTCTTAAGCCCCTCTTCAACCTTTTGGCAATGAAGTGATCTACAACTATAAATACAGAAATCATCCATAAAGACTCTTATAGATTTTCCAAACAATGGCTGAAATACAAATATTGTGAATCTCATGAAGGTGCTAGGAGCATTGGTGAGCCCAAAAGGCATTACTCTGAATGCAAAACATCCCTAAGGTGTGATGAAGGTGGTTTTTGGTTGGTCCTCTTCTGCTATTCTAATTTGAAAATATCCTGAATACCCATCACACACAGTGTAGCATTCGTGAACTGCTACTTCATTCAAAATTTCATCTTGGAAAGGGAGAGGGAAGTGGTCACTCTTTGTCGCAGCGTTGAGGGGTTTGTAATCCACGCAGACCCTCCACTTACCATTCTTCTTGGGAGTGACTACAATAGGTGATACCCATTCGGAGTTGGATACTGGATAGATGAAGCCAGCCTTCAAGAGCCGATTCACTTCTTGTAGGAGAGCCTTTTGTTGCACAGATCCTAGTCGCCTTAACTTTTGAGCCACGGGTTTGGTCCCTGGTTTCAATTCAATTCGATGCTCTATTACATCTACACCTCTTATTTGTGAGTAGTCAGTGATAAAAAAATTGGGATACCTCCTTAACATATTGATGTAGGACCTCTTCTCCTCACAAGTAAGATCTTTTGCAAGCATCTTCTCAAATCCTTCTTCAAGGTGGTGGCATCTTTCATCCCCTCGTGTGTGATTGTCTGTTGGCTTTTCTTCTATAGGAACATCTTGAGTGTTGGCGTTGAATACAATTCCCATTACCTCCAAAGAAGACTCCTCTTCAGTGGTTGATGCACTGGTTGATGCTTCCTCATCACTTGAGTAAGAACTCTCCTCCTCGCTCTCTTCATCTGCCGTGGTTTCATAGTTGATATCTAGCTGCTTTCCTTCTCACCAATCATACACCACCGGTTGACCCTTCTTAAGAATCAAACGACCACTTCCCCATTTTTGATCTACATTCACAGCAATGAGCCAAGGCCTCCCTAGGATGATGGGATAGCCCTCCCCCTTAGCTGGCATGACATACATATCCACTCGTGCATCTATGTTACATACAGAGACTTTTACATTTTCAATGATCCCCAAACACTTCACACTTAAGTTGTTGGCTAGCCTAGCTTGACAATTAGAGGACTTTGTAATTTCAAGCCCTAACTTGTTCATTGATTTTTTCGTGATCACACACATTTGAGCTCCACCATCAACATATACATTAGACACCTTTTTACCCCTTATGTAAGCATCCACAATGGGTTCCACATCTTTTTGTAGCTTTGAGGCCACAACCTTAATGGAAAGATTTACTTTCTTTTTTGGAATTCTTGTACTTACCAACTTTGGCCATTGCCTTCTTACTTTGGCTAATAGGTGTAGAAGTTGAGGCCATGAAATGTTTGGCTTTTGGGTTTGTAAATCCTCCAGGATGTTGTAGGGCTCTAGCTCCTTTCCCAATGGGAAGTCTTTGATACCAATTTCCCTTCGCCTTGATCTTTTCTTCCTGCTACTTTCAGCTTCTTCCATCTTTGACTTCTTCTTCTTGTCCCTTCTGGCTGAATTTGTTCCTTCACTTCTCATGTCTTCATCCTTATCATGTGCTCTTGTGCATTTTTCTGCCGTCATAACATCAAAGTTTAGAGTATGCTCATCTATTACCTCTTCTAGCTTGATGATGTTGACTCCTCTTACTTCCTCTTCATCTCTCCCAGATATGAGATGTGCCATCTCCAAGTTGTCAAGAAACTCTTGCGCATCTTCCCCACTTCTTGCATAGAACGTGGGAAAACAACTTGACATTTTGTTTAGAATTTTTGAAATTTCTTTTTTTTAAAGAAACTTTTCTCTTACGGGCCGTACAAGATTGTTGACACTATAAATCTGATTACATTAAAATGAAGATGTACACATCCATTGTTAATTCGTACTTTATCATAGGTAGAATAAATGGATTAATTGAAGCATTGATTTCATTGAGGCGAGTGGATCCAAATATCCTCCTTATGATAGATTGAAACCTAAACTTAGTTGCAATGATTATATGAATGGATTGCCGAGAAATAGGCCTAAAAGGTTCATTGTTTTGATCATGATTCATGTGCTACTCCTCGTTGTTGGTTTGAAGACCTCGTTCCTTCATATGGCCCTTGAGCACCCCTTCACCACTCCTTGTTCCTACCTTTAAAACAAAATGAAAACGTGAACATCAAAAGAAGTTTCATAATTGATGATTGGAAGTATAATTGGATTGGGTGATGCCAGTATTTCTCTAAGTCTTTCTGCACCAAACATAAAAACAATGCGTTGCTGGAAAAAGACTTTTCTATCTATGTGAACATTTACTCTAATGTGTTGTGCAAAATGAAATGGATAGATGGGAACTCCATTGTTCACCACTAAAAAATTTGAAGGTAACTTGGAAATATGTTCCTCCGTGGGGGCACCACTTTATGAGGGCGAGCTTTTTGAAATGGGGCCTCTAAACTCAAACCAATGGGCCTACCCTCACAAAATGTTCGTAAAGATGTACGCACACTACTTGGGGCACCACCTTCTTTTGGGAGTGGAGAAGGAAACCAATCAAAATAACACTTGCACTCCCCCACTCAAGCAACACACTTTGAAAACCCCCTTACTCTATATACACTTTGGACACTTGAACACCATCAACGATTATGCAACCCAATGCCGTGCATCAAAATGAAATATGCAATTTGTGGAATGGCATTCACCTTCTCCCCATAAAAATACCCATAATACATCTAAACTCTTCCTCTCGCAAGTACTCATCAAAAAATCATGCGCACAAGACTTGCCTCTCAAACACACAAGAGAATCCCTTACATCAAACTAACACACTTTGCATAGAGAGCTCATCTCCATCTATGCAATGCCGTGACACAAATAAAATCACCATGAGAGGTAGCCACATGCATATGTAATGAAGCAAAAGAGAGTTGGATTTCTCGCACACCTTTTAAGGGGAGGACAGACGCTGGCTAACCATCACGAATTGCGACACTTCAAAGTTTTGAAGATGATTTCATGATCATTAACATAACCATGAGAGAGATCATGATGTATTTACAAGTTATTGAGGTGCTACAAATGATTTATTGGGTTGATGGAGTAAGAGATTGTAGAATGGAAAGGGTGGAGAATAGAGTTGCACTTCCTCCAAAGAGGAGGGTTAGGAGAGAGGATGTGAAAGAGGGACAGTTGGGGTTTTCTCTACTATTGATCAAGAAACAACATGAAGTTGAAAATATAGGTGTGTGTCCTTGAGTCTCTCCAAGGGGGGCTATTTATAGTTGTGTAGCAGTGGGATTATGCTACACTTAATTAGAGTAAGTGATTAGACCTAATTAAGTGTCCTTTGACCACTCATTGAATATTGGACATAAAAGGGACTATTTATTCACCAAAAATATCATTTTAGACCGTGAAGGCTCCATAGGGGTGCATAATGTAGGTGGGCCCCACCATGAGGCCCTACGGGTGGCTCCTACGGGGTATCTCAACTTGTTTGTCTTGGCATTTAGAAAGCATCTTTAGGTTGGTCCCATCACATTCAAGTGACCTTGAACACTCATTGCTCTTCTAGAAGATGAGTAGGGAAAAAATAAGATCTCACCCTCTTGATTTACTTGATTTACAGTTCCCTTTTGGTGCGAGTCTGACAGATTTACACTATTTTGACCATAACTTTTTACCTTTAGCTCGGAATGACATACATCAAAAGGAAAAATTGACCTTCTCAACATGTTTGATATGAATTTGTACTATTCTTCAGGCCCATGCACCAAGGAATTCGGTTTGGAAGGTCCACACTAGGCTAGGGAACCTTTTGCTTCCAAGTCTTCTTGTATGGGCCCTTTTCTTGTATGCATCAAAGGGGAATCATGCTTTTTCAAAAGGCTATGATGCTTAAACAAATAGAGGAGGGCCTAATATTATTTGCTTGTGAAAAGAATGTACAATTGGAGTATTTTTGAAAGGAGAGAAACTATATATATATTCTTAAGAGATATTGGCCACATATGTAGGGGGCATAGAAGACTTGTAGAGAGGGACCATAATCTTTGGTAAACACAAGTGGAGAGTTGATTTCCATGGGAATTTGTCTATATGGGATGGAAGGTGGATATATTATTTTTCTACTACTAATTCACAAGAGGTAAGAAAGTTTGGGGGTATATAGTTGGTTATTGTATGCTTATTCTATTTACAAAGCAAAAAAGAAAAGGGTGGTAATATAAATATATGACTAAGGTGACATTTTTGGGAAGAGTATAATGTATGTGTCGCCACAAAGGCTAAACGAAGAGGGGGAATTTACTCTAGATAACTTAATAGCATAGAAAAATATATACACATATGAGGAAGAGGACGTTGAGTAGGCTGACAAATATTGCAAAAAGATGGTTACCATTTTATGCCACTCACTACCATCTTTAGCTCGCTTAGTGTAGAGGCAATGGTCCATATCGCTACGTTTGTAGCCTAGAGAGAGCATGAACGAGTAGAATTCATGATACCACTCCCTTGATGACTATTTTAAACCATAAAGAGTCTTTTCTAACTAACACACCAAGTCTTCATTGCCCTTCTCAACAAAACCTTCTGGCTACTGCATATAAACTTCTTCTTGAAAATCACCATGCAAGAACGTTGTCTTGACATCCATCTGGTCAAGTTCCATGTCATCTTTAGCAACCAGTGCAAGTACACACCACAAAGTAGTCATCTTGACAACCGGAGAAAAGATCTCATCAAAGTCAACACCCTGCTACTGCTTAAATCCTTTAGAAACAAGTTGTGCTTTGTACTTGGGTTTATTATCATGAGGTGTAATTTTTTGCTTATACACCCAATTGCATGGTAATACCTTTTTACCTTTAGGCAACCAAACCACCCAACTTCTAAGTTTGATTCTTATGCAATGACTCCATTTCTGATTGCATAGCTTTCTCTCACTTTGCCTTGTCATCCATTGACATGGCTTCCTTATAGCAGGAAGGATCTATGCAATTTGTCAACATAATGTAGTACAATGATGGAGTATATCTATCAGGATGCCTTGAAACTCTTGTAGACCTTTTAATAGCTACTTGAGCCGGTTGTGCCTCAGCAACATCTTGTACTACAGGAGGATTCTGTACGTGATGTCTGACATTAAGCACTTCAGCCTATTGTGTACAACTCCATCTTCTTAGAAGATAACTCTCTTGACCTCCACTGTATGCACAGGCTTCTTATGCATCTTTTCTTCATTGAAGTATACGTCATTGCCGCAAACTATCTTTTTAGCTTCAGGATCCCATAACTAAAATCTCATCTCGTCAGGATTGCCATAGCCAATAAATATGCATTTCTTTGACTTAGGAGCCAACTTGCTTCAAAACTCCTTTAGAACATGGCAATATGATTCACAACCAAAGACTCTAAGATGCTTGTAAGAAGGTGGCTTCCTAGACCAAATCTCTTTAGGTACCTTCTCATCTAAAGCCTTGTTAGGAGATCTATTAATAAGATGGACAACAGTTGCTAACACTTTCGCCCAAAATCCATTGGGCAACTCTGCATAGACAACATGCTACATAAATTCTCTTGTATGGTATGGCTCATCCTCTCAGCAACACCATTTTGTGGAGGGTTATATGGAGTAGACATACTCACCACTATTGTCTGACTTTAAGCACTTGACTTTGCCAGACTAATTCTCCACTAATGCCACAAAATTCTAGAATTTTAAAAGAATTTCATCCTTCTTCCTAAGAGGATATATCCACACTTTCCTTGAGTATTCATCAATGAATAAAACAAAGTTTAATGAACCTCCCATGGATATGTTAGGCATAGATCCACACACATCACACTAACTCTAATGGCTCACTTTTCCAAATGCTTCCCCTTTTTTCTGGTGATTGTGTTTGTTTACCATAAAAACAATGCTCACAAACTAAAATTTTTGAGAAGTTGAAGCTAGGAACATAACCAAAACGAGACAATATTTTCATTCCCTTTTGAGACATATGTCCTAAATGGCAATGCCACAAAGAAACACTTGGCTGCTTGCAATTGGTTACACAAATTACATGGTTTTTAACATTGGATACATGTAGCATGTACAAATTCTGAGACTTTGAGCCATGTGCTACCACTAAAGAGCCTTTGGTAATCTTCCATGAACTATCACCAAATGTGCAGTAATATCCTGCGTCATCTAATCGTCATGTACTAATCAAGTGTTTGGTAATCTTCGGCACATCTCTCACATTCTTGAGCATGAATGAAGAACTATTTTGAAGTTTCAGCTGCACATCGTCGACACCAACTATGGCGTAGGCAAAATCATTGCCAAGACAAACACGACCTTTATGGGGGCTGCATCATATGTATTGAACCACTCTCTATGAGGAGTCACATGAAATGATGCACCTGAGTCAAGAACCCAATCCTGTAAAGCATAGTCATCAGTGGCAACCAAAAAAGCTAAATCCATGGTAGATGTGAGGTAAATGTCTCCATCAGAATCTTCAACAAAAACATTTTTGATCTCTTCAATGTTTATATTGCTTTCCTTAGTCTTGCCTTCTTCCTGCTTCTTCTTGTCTTTACCTTTCTCTTGTTTCGACTTTAGACAGTCTTTCTACATATGAACCTTTTGGTGACAATGATAGCACTCGATGTCTTTTCATCCATGAGATTTGCTACAAGATTTTTCTCTCTAATTCTGCTTGCCCTTTTCCTATGATCGACCACGAACAACGAGAGCCTTATTGCTAGTACCACGAGAAACATCAAGATTCTTCTTGCTAACCTCTTGGGTAATCAAAATGTCCTCAACATTAGCACATTTTAAACCATCAGGAGGTGTTGAGTTACTTATGGCTATGCAAAAAGTATCCCAACTTTCTGGCAACGTAACTAGCAAGAACATTGCTTTGATTGAATTGTCACAATTGACTCCTTGTGCAGAAAGCTGACTAAAAATTGTGTTAAACTCATTGAGATGGTTGCACATGGGTGTGCCCTCATCCATCTTCAGTTCAACTAACTTTTTCAGCCAATAAACCTGTGATGATGCACTTTGCTTCTCATACAGATCACATAACTTCTTCCACAGCTCATAGCTAGTCTTTTCCATCTTCACATTGAAGTACACTTTCTTTGACAAAGTTTGCATGCTAGTGGACCTGGAAAGCTCATGCAACTTCTGCCAATCATACTCATCCATATCCTCAGGCTTTATCCCCTTTATCTTTATCGACCGGATCTGCTTCTTTTGTACTAAGAAATTGTAAATTTGTTCCTTCCAAAATGGGAAGTTAGTGCTATCTAACTTCTCAATGTTGAACAAAGAGCTCTGATGATGAAGCCATCACTCGACAAGGAACAAAAGTGATAGATCCACAGCACTAAAGAAGATGATAGAAAACCTGAAAATTTTTGGCAAAGTCTCCCCCGCAAAATTGACTTCTGAACCCAAAAATAAAATGTGTACAATGACTGAAACGTTGATCAAAGTGGCTAAATTGGCAAGATAGAATCTCAAAGAAGTATCACTATCAGTGTCTCCAACTCTAGAAGAGTGTCTCTGACCAACTGAACACTGTCCAACGCATAACATAAAAATGACAGCAATGCCAACAATGGCGGGTCCGCAGATGCACACCAATACTACACTAACCGCATAAACATACATCCTATGTTGATGTTGAAACTATGGGGATATCGGGGGCTTGCTCTAAAACCTATATCACCAAAAGGATCTGCACATTTGAGAATCCCCCAGCTCAATAAAACCTTACCACGACCCTCGACAATAGGCTTTGCATATTTCCATCACAATACATAACCCGCCTAAGATCTTACATCAACCACACAATGCCTTTTCTATAACCGTTGTGGCGGTTTGTTTGATTTAATAGATCTTCAAGAGATTTCATTCAAATATGCATGTGACATATTGTAGAAAGAGTCTGCAACAAAAACATGTACGTAGAAGAACGAATGAAGGTACTGTCTGAACTGAATATCTCTCAAATCGTGCAAAGTTTGCAGAAACTTCCTTCTGCAAAGTTGTAGACCACTTGAAAACAGTTGCAAGTAGTGGGAATGGACATGAAATGAGTTGTTTTTACAGGTCAAAATAGATATGCAAAAATTTGCAGCTTATACTTCACGATCTACAGGTAGTTTGAGTGATGTATCTCAAAATTGGTGAATATTTTGAGAAAATTACTTCTGCAACGTTGAAGAGGACAAAAAATCAGTCAAGAATAGAGGGAATCGACTTGAATGAAGACGTTTTGATAGGTCAAAATAGATCTACAAAAACATGCTGCAATTTTTGCGGCTTCTTCGCTTGCTTCCTCGATGAGCTCCAATGGTGCTCCCAATCCCTGAGCTCTGATACCAGTTGATGTATGCATGTGAGAGCATGTGTGTGTGTGTGTGCAAAAACGGAGAAGAGAGAAGAAGAGAGGAGACACAGGTTTGGGTGGACTCCAAACACAATAGTGTTAGGGTTATGAGTCCTTATTGTTTTATGTAGAATGAATGGTCAGTGTTAGTTCTCGATTAATCTCCAATCGCCCAACACTTAGGTGCGGCACATTGGGCTTTACCACCCCAGAACTTTTTAGCAAAAGTCTCATTGTAGGTGTACAACTATTGTCTACTTGGCTTAGCATCATCTCTCATAGGGATAGTTTGCTAACAAATTTTAGGATCCACTCCCTTGAGATCTTCGTATGACCATGCGGAGACATCCCCATATTCCTTTAAGGTTTTGATGAGGATCTCTTCCTCTTCTAGAGACAAATCCGTAGATATGTATGCTGACTTGGAAACTTCTCCTAGCTCTGCTAGGTCAATCCTCTTTGGGTTTTTGAGTCCTTCATAGGATTCTCCTAGTTCCTTGGGCTCTCTCAATGGTTGCTTGACAATGATTTGTCGGTCCTGCAAGGTGTATTTTTTGTAATGAGATGGAACAATGAATGCTCCTGATTTGTCACTATCCCGACTCCATCTCCGTGGTCCACACTTCCTTTAAAGTGTGTTTCAATTCCTTGTATTTCTCTTTTCTCTCTACTTTATTCATTGACTGTTCTTTTTCTTTTGGCTTGGATTTCTTTTGACTTGGATTTCTTTTGACTCTTTGGCCTTTTTGGGATCTGATGCTTTGGTTCATTTTGTGATTTCATGATGGAATATGTGCCCGAGACTTTGTCTTTGATAGATTCATCTGCTTTAGCAACCAAATCTGTTTGGCATTAACCATCATTAAGAATTGTGTTTTTTCTTTGACATGGGACATAGGATTTCCTCATTGTCATTTTGGTCTCCCTTTCACATTGATTCATCTCTTGTCGTTGTCAATGTTGATTAGAAAATTTAAAGAATTTTTTCTCTTCCTTACAACAGTAACTTTGCTCATACGTGTTCTTTTTTTTAATGTGATTTCTCAGTAGTAAGAGTCTCTTCTTTTAATTCATCAATTGCATCATAAGAATGGTTAGAGAAAACGTATTTTTCCCTGATCGGTATGACTAACACCATTTGAATAGGAACAATGTCGTATCCCTCTTCATCACAGGATTATGTAGGTGTGGACTTGTTAACACATACGTCTATCGTAGCCAAGATTTGAGTCCACCCAAATGGCTTGAATAAAGTTCAATGAATGGTTCAGGTATATAGCCCACATCATTTACGTCACAATCCATTATACAATCTTCTTGCCTCAGGCTTCTATTCTCTAAAGTCCCACACATTCACATAGGGGTGTCTTTGTTGAACCATGATGGTAGTTTTGTAGTTGTTGATGTTTTTGAATCAAACTCTTGGATATGTGTTTTCAAAACATCCTTGTAAGAGTGATCCTTCAAGTTTACCCGTGTTATTGATCCGACTTGTTTTCATGTAGAGATAATCTTTTCCCCAGTCTTGGATCATCTGTATCTGTCTCATGAATGGTCTTCCCAAGATTATTTCATAATTTAGTTTCTTTCCCAATTTTACAATGGCAAAAGTGTGTTGGTAGTCAATTACATAGGAGCTGACTATCACATTTTCTAGTAGCCCCATAGGTTTCTTAATATGCCCATAGGTTTCATCCTTGTTTGTCTGATCACTAATTTTCCCTAGGCTTCCCAAACAGATTTGGTTGCTAAAGTGATACCTGCCCCACTCTCTAGTACTTCCAGGGCTTTAGTGTTGTTAAATTCCATCGAAAGGGTCGTGTTTCCTTCCTTTACTTCACAATAATCCCCAACCTTGTTCATAGGAACAAATCTGACAAATTTTTCCCATCTTTCTTCCTCGTGAAATTCTTGAACTTTTATCTTTTATAGTCCAATTATTCCCAATTTGTTTCAAGGTGTGTTGCAATTTTTTCATAGGTGTGGTCTTATTCTCAACAACTCTCCTAATGTCAATGTGCATCAAATTGATGTTGACATGATTGACTCTAAGCTGTCCACATCTATAATCTGCTTTGCCCGATTTTTTTTGTGGTCTTACATACCAACGACGTTTTCTCATTGTCCCCAAGTGTGAACATAGAGTCTTGAGGGTTTGAGCTTTTGAATTTCTAGACTATTCCGACCCCCAGTCTCCATATAATGAATATTCATCTATCTCTATGGGAGTTTCGTCTAACCAAACTTCTTCGATTGGAGTTTATTTTAGTATCAGACTTCCATTGTTTATTTCTATGACTTGTTCCTATAAGTGATTAGGCCAATCTTCCTCCACTAGGGATATTCCATTAAGCCCATATTCACTATCTGGTACTATAGTTTTTGGTTTATCATTTTTGACTAAAGAATCCCTAGGTTCTTTAGTGTCATGGTTGCCCTTTTGTTTGATTGAATGTCATCAATTGTTGGCCCAATGGTTTCCACCTTTGGTTTCTATGCTTTCATCATTAATTGAGTGATTTGTTCTAAATTTTTGTAAGCTTTGACCTTAGCAACTTTCATGTCAGGAGTGGGATAAGTTTTCCATTTTGTTTCCATGTTTTGACCCGCTTTTAAGCCGGCTTGTAAAGCTTCCAAGATTGCATTCATAAATCTTATCGACATACGGATCCTCCTAATTTAAGTTTGGGTTCTTTGAACTCAATTGACTCTGACTTTGTTTTTTCTTTGAGCAATTGTTGAGCTTTTTCTGAGATCTCCTTACTTGTTTCTATTTCCTAAGCCATAGCATTGCCATCTTGCTCTTTTGGAGTTTTTATAGGATTTATGGTTGTCGTTGTTTTTATTGTTCTTCTTGTCCAGAGCCCTCGTAATCACCTTGATAGAAATTGTAGGCTCATTTTTTGATGAATTAATGGGCAAGACATGCACTAGATTATAATTAATGGTTGTTTTTCCTTTCTTTGTGAGGTTTCTAGGATACTCTTCTGGGAAATTCCACCCTTCTTACTGCATTCCATGCAGTAGGCTTCAATTGGTTTAGCATTCTTATCTACTTCTGGACATTCTTTTTTTCCATGATCATTTGATCCACAATTGTGACAATTTCCCACCTTAGGTTTTACCATTGATTTCATCGTAGGTAGTCTCACTCCATGATTTTCAATGAAACACATTGGTGTTGCATATAGGGGGGAAACTAAACATGATGGCACGTCTATGGTGATTGGTGGTGGAATATACCACTCTTCATTAACTACCACCATTGATGAATTAATCTTATGATATGGTGTAGGTGATACTAGATCTCGCTCTTCTATTTGCTCTTTGAGTTGCATGTACTTAATCAATACAGCACTGTTTCTAGTAGAGGTGAGTGTTGAACTAACACTGGTTGAGGTCTCTCCATAGCCATTATTTGCCTTGCTATTTGTTTGGATACCTGCACATGGGTTGTCCTTGTGGTCTCATGGGCATATATTGGAAATTTCCATCTTATTTTGGCTTGTAATAGCACTCATTGGTTTCATGGTTTGTCCATTTCCCTTGCTATTTGTCCAACATTAGGTGGATACCTATACATGGGTTGTCCTTGTGGTCTCATGGGTATATATTGAACATTTTTGTCATAGTTTAGCTTGTAATATCACTCAATGGTTTCATGGTTTGTCCATTTCCCTTCAATGGCACACCATTTAGGTTGTTGTGCTTGCCCCATAGGTGGTCCTTGTGTTGGTCCTTGCCCTAGTCCCCTTACTGGCAACTTTTGCATGTATCTCATCATGGCATTCATGCATTTCAGCATGTCTTTTATGGCATTCAAGGGAGTAGGCATTGTTGGTCCTACCTGTTTTGGAACAATAGAAGAAATTCACTCACTTGAAATTTCTTTTGTAGTGTTTTCTTCATTAAATACATCGCAGTTATCCCCCAAATCAATGGCATCTAGAGTGCATGCTTCAAAACTAGTATGATGCTTGCTATAAAGCATGGCATGTAGTTTTGTATTGAGAAATCCCTCCAAAAAAAGTGATACTAAAAGTTCTTTTGCTGGGATCTCCCATTTAGGACATTGGTCAATGTACTATATCATTCTACTCACACAGTCCCTGACTGATTCCCCCTGTTTTTGTTTAAAGCTATAGATTTTTGCTACCGTGCTATGATTAAGTCCCTTTTTTGAGTAGGCAACAATAAATCTTTGAGCTAAGGTTGTCAAGTCTATGATAGTTCCAGGAGGTAGGGTTTGAAACCATGTCAAAGATTTACGTTCCAAAGCCATTCCAAATCCCTCAAACTGAGTGTGGAAATCGAATATGTGTTCAGCTCTTGGCACTTGCCTTAGTTCTAGGAGGTATGTTTTGAAACCATGTCAAAGCTTTACCTTCCAAAGTCATTCCAAATCCCACAAACTGAGTGTGGAAATTGAATATGTGTTTAGCTCTTAGCACTTTCCTAAACCTTGTTAATTAAGTGGTCATATGGATCCCCAGATCCATTGTATTTTTTGACCCATTTCTAAAAATATGTTGGTTTGACTCTTGGATTATGCTCAACACTTGGTCTCCTTGCTGATGCTCCTCCTTCTAAGCCTTCAAACTAGTAGTGTGGAAGTTGTGATTCATGTAGCTCTTTATTGGCTCAAGTGTCACCTGATTTTCCATTATGTGTTCTGGGTTTCATCCTTTGACCCCAATTATCATCATTGAGATGCCTGCCATGGGCCATACTTTTCCATTGATTAGCCATAATACCAAAATTTCTCTTAGTTCATTCCTTGTTTGGATCACATCCTTGTCTCATACCCATTATCACATCTAGGATAGAAAGTCCTTGATACGTAGTCCATTCAATCTCCTTTGGGGTCATCATAACAAAATTACTATTGTAACATTCCCTAAAGAGATGGGTATGAAGATCTTCTAGGCCTTTCTCTCTGACCTTGAATGTCAACTACCCTAGCTATGCATGGGGGCCATAACAAGTTTGTAGCATTGTTATCCTCCCAACAATAAACTCCAAGCAATGGGTTATCAGTTGGTATGCATTTCAATGGTTTGACATCTATTTGATTGTATCCTTCTAACTCTAATGCAGGCAAATCATCCCTAGTGTTTGTATCTAGAATCCAAGTATTGGCTTCCATACCCCATCTATCAATTGTGTCAAGATTTTTTATTTTGAGGTACTGTACTCCTTTTTGGTCCATGTAGAAGGTATCTTGCTTGTTCGCTTTCACATCTTCTTCAAACTCAACTGCGTGGTCATCGACCCTTACCACTCTCAATTTCTTTGTTATTTCCTAGATTAGCAATAAAACAACCTGATCTTAAGTACATAGATACTTGAACTCTCAATGGAAACGAATACATGGCTTCTTGTACCACTACTAACCCTTTTTAGATGCAATACTCTTAATCTGGAAATTTTCAAATCTCCCTTCCAATTTCTTGTTTGATCAAAAGTGTATAAGTTAGTTAGATGATCACATAGATATACAGGAACTTCTGATGAAAATTCTTGCTTGATCCTGTCAAAACACTCAACCTTATCAATCTGCAAACTTCAACTCTAGAATAATCAATTTTAAGCAACAAATAATGCCCAATTGACTCCAAATTTTGTAGGCTACCTGTATGGTGAATTTATTGATATTGGTGAACAAAAAATGTGAAAAACATTGTCTCTGGCTAGCAAGAGGTATTAATCATGATTAATAGCTCTGGGATCAAAAAATCATTTTTTTCTACTTTTGTTGGTTTCCCGAGGTTAAGTGTATGTCTATCAAGCTCTGTGTCTATTTTTAAAAGTTTTGGACAAGTTTTGCACAATTTTCCCTTGGTTTGGGTGATGTCTAGAATGGGATACCATGCCGTGGTAAATCTTAAGCAATATCAATCCAAACCATTTGAAAATTTAGCATAGACACTCAATTACTGCCACCGAACCAAGTTCTATTGAAAAGATTCCAAAAAGTGGACTTGTCATAGTGGAAGCTATTACTCACGATTGATAGCTCTTACGTCAGAATCATGATTTTGTCCCATTCTTTGACTTGTACTCAATGTTCAAAATCCTTAACCAAGTCAATTGTCAAGCTTCATGGAATTTGGTTCAATTTCCAATTTCTTAGGGAAAAGTTTTCCTATGTGTCTATACTTCAGTGAAACTTTGTCCCAAATGACAATTTATAGGTCGAAATGGTCTCAAACTTGAATCAGAGTTCCTCTACCCTATGTTAGAGCCTATGGTATGCTCACATTGTGAAAATTTTTCATTTCCTCATTAGGTATTAATTGAGATTAATAGCCTTTTGACCAATTTCACACTTTTTCCAACTTTTTGTGACACAAAATTCAAAAACATAGTATTATAAAGCATGTCTCAAGGTTTTGTCCAATTTGGATTCAAATTGAAACTCTAACCTACTAATGATAAAGAAGCAAAACTTCTAACCTTGGATGCACTATTCAAGTTTTGTGAGTTGAACTCATGAGCTAAAGCCGACTATACAAATTTCCAAGAACCTATGGAGACATTCCACAAGATATTCATAAGTGCGTGGACATATCACTCACTACATGGTAATGTAATTACTTTGATGATATGCAAATCTTTTGAATTTCAAATATATAACCTTATAATGTTTATGCTTGTTATGTGCGCACATTATCTATAATTACATGTATTGGTTTGCAAGGGAAGATGGTATCTTGGGTATTTGGTCTACACAAGGCATAGAGAAAATCCACTACCAAGCGCATACTAGATATTTCAACCACACTCAGCATGGAGGTGATGTAGACAAAGCCAATATTTAAGAGGAGCTACATCAATGGATGTATCAGAAACTTATGCAGAGGTCACATTGCAAGGAACAAGTCAAAGATAGTCAAATTGACCATGCATTGAGGTTAGCTAAAGAAAGACAAAGAGGGGACATATGGGATTTATCGTCCGCAGTAAGACAACATGTAGATTTGCGGCTACAAAAATAATGTGAGGGAAGTCTTTGAACAACACCATTGCAAGTTGTGCCATAACTCCATACAAAAACCTTAATGTAGCTAGAAAACTTTATGTAATTTCAAGGTTCCAATTTCTAAATGATGGTTGCAACAAAATAAAATACTTTTCAAGATTTTGGTACAAAATCGATCCAACTTTGATGCATAAAAATATTATATTTTGACTATTTCTAGTGATCAAGAAAAGTTACAAAATACTTTGGCCTCTTGCCCTTCAAATATTTGAAGAGGCCTCCTTCTCATGACTTGGTCTTTTTGAGCAAATTGGTTCTTCATCAGCCTCTATCGTGTGCATGTTGAGGTTGAGCAATCTAGTCTCCTCATTTGCCTCAAATTGTGGGGCCTCTTCTATAAGTTGAAGGACAAAACATGTTTTCCATATTGTGCCAACTGGCATGGGTCTATGATTCCACAAGCTAGACCATATGCATCATGTGTCAAAAAGTAGAAAATGTGCACACAATAGATGCCAAGCCCCACACCAAACACTGAAATAGTTGCTTGCTTCTCTAGCAGCATAACCTTGTCTATGTTCCATCTAATAGTCGTGCCTCCTAGATATCTTGAGAGTGTCTTCAATACAAAAAAAGGGAATTCAATCTTGTCCTGAAAGAAGATGGAATGAGAGCAAAGGAAATTTGAGGCTCTCAAATTCTCCAAGTACTATCCAAGGGAGGAATTATTTCCCAAATCTCCCTTGCCTTGTCCACGAGGACAAGGAATGAACTCATCATCATAAGCCGCCATGAGCTATGACAAATAAAATCTAAGTGTTGGTACATACATATGAACCTCTTCAACTATGAAAATCACTTACATAGAATTATACCTTTTGATTTTTATCTTCTTTTACTAATGCAATGTTCTTTAAATCCTATGTGCTCTCAATTGTAGAGGATGATGATGTACAATGTCATTGATGGAGTAGTTCTCCCCAACCCTATGATTCTAAGCCTTTCATGTGTTTCCTTGAACCTTGACTCGGTGAACCTTGACTCGGTTGAGAGCGTTGTGGCACATACAGTAACATCCATGTAAACCATTTTTAGTACCTTTGTTGGTGAAAGGATGAGAGTAATGTCGTGTGCTAGTATCCGCCCAACCATGCTATCTTATAACGTCCCCCTAGCATACGCACTGGCCGATTGTGTCAGTGGCCTTGCCCGTAGGACGCGTGTCCTTACATTACTCCCCTTGGAGACTCATTTTCCTCCTCGAAAACAAATGTAGGAAAATGTTTCTTAAGTGCGGAGACATTCTCCCATGTAGATCCTTCTTTGGGTCTATCTAGCCATTTTACTAACACCTATCGTCTGACATGATGTCTAGTGCAAAGCTCATGAGAATCTAAAATCTTTTCAGGTTCATGAGGGATGCATGGCGGTTTGATAAGGTCAATTAACACATCTGTGTCAATGAAATTATGATTCTATCCTGGATGTTTTCGTAAAGAACTAACATGAAAAATAGGATGAACTTGTGAGTGCTCGAGAAGAGCTAACTTATATGCCACTTGACCTATACGTTTGAGTACGGTAAATGGTGCACAATATTGTGGTGAAAATTTAGCAGCTTTTCCCATCTTTAGACTTTTTGAATGCTCCAAAACCTTGAGGAAAAAATTGTCTCCTTCATGGAAAGTAGCAAGACGGTGATGCTCACCTGCGTACTTCTTATATCAATCTTGAGCATGCTTGACATTCTATTGAGCGAGCAACTCGAAGCATATCAAAATGGTCTTCAACAAAATCCTTCTCTTCTTGTATCTTCTCCATAGCCAACCCCACCGTAACGGGTGCTCGAGGTTGAAAACCATATAAAAGCATAAATGGACTAAACCCTATAGTCACATGCTTTGAACTATTAGAGGCAAATTCCAATATAGGCAAGTAGTCTTTCCAATTGGTTTTCTTCTTGTAGCATATCCTCTAGCACTTGATTAGCCCTTTTGGTTTGATCATCTATTTCAGGATCATCAGCCATACTAAGATTAAGTGTAGTTTTCAACTTTTGGAATATAGCTCTCCAGAAGTGATTATTGAACTTTTGATCTCTGTCACTAATTATACTAACTGGAAGACCATAGAGTCTATATATATTCTCTATAAATGTTAGGAAATATGACGTAGCTAAGTAGATAATTGAGTAGATTACTTAATGGAGAAAGATAATTTTCACACACAAGAGATTATAGAGTAGAGAGAGAGAGAGAGAGAGAGAGAGAGAGAGAGAGAGAGAGTACACATGATATATGTGGTTCACCCAATGTGGGCTACATCCACAGGAAAGCAGCCGCTTAATGGATTTAATACTTCAAACAAGAAGTAGGTTACAAAGGGATTATACCCTTAATAGATCTCCCACCTTGCTTCACTCTCACCACCTCACACCCACCTTGTTGCATCAACTTCACACTATGAAATGTGTGTAGAAATGGCCTCCTTTTATAGGCCAAAAGGGCTGACCTCTCTCATGAAAGGCAGCCATGTGTAGCCACCCTTGTGTAGATAAGTCCAAATTGGACCTTCCAATCCACCCATGTGTGGCCGCCCTTGAGAAGACAAGTCCTCCTTTGAAATTGGCCACCAGCCATTGAATTTGGCCACTAGAAACCGGTTATTGACTTCCGACCACCAACCACCGACCATTGACTACCAACGGCCACCGGCCAATCATCCAGACGACTTGCCATTTTTCGACCACTTTTTGACCACCGTCCGGCCATAATATTACGGTGAAAAAGAATATTCTGGTGGCCGTGAAAATTTTGGTTTTTGATGAGTGATTTTTCCTCACGCACCATGGCTTCTCCTCATAATGGAGGCCTTACAAATGTACGATTTTCATACAAAAATTTACAAGGGGTAAATCAGACTCCATACATAACAATCTCCCACTTGGAGACTAATCTCCAAACCAAACCTATGACTACTTTCCATCGTGGCTTCTTATCCTTGAATGACAATTAAAGATGAGCAAAAGCTTAACTTCTCCTTATTGACCACCTTTGTAAACATGTCTACAGGATTTTCACTTGTATGCACCTTTCCTAGCTTTAGTTGTCCCTCTTCCAAAAGAGTGCGTATGATGTGATATCTCACCTCAATGTGCTTTGTCCTTGAATGAAAGGCTGAGTTCTTTGCAAGATGGATAGCGCTTTGGCTATCACTGTACAAAACAAAATTGTCTTGTTTGAATCCAAGCTCTTCTAAGAGTCTGTGAAGCCACAGTATTTCTTTGCTTGCCTCCGTCATTGCTACATACTCTGCTTCTGTGGTAGAAAGTGAGACCACTTTCTATAGCTTTGAAGTGCAGCTTACTGTTGTGCCTCCAACCGTGAAGACATTGCCAGTAGTGCTCCTTCGAGTATTTTTGTCACGTGCCATATCTGCATTAGCATACCCTTCTAGAAAAATATCAATTCCTCCAAAATACAAAGCATTTGTTGTTGTCCCTTTTAGATACCTAAGTATCCACTTCACAGCTTGCCAGTGCTCTTTACCTGGGTTGTCCATGAACCTACTTACAACTCCCACTGCATGTGCAATGTTTGGTCTTGTCTAGACTATAGTATACATAAGAGAACCTACTGCTGCAACATATGGAACTTTAGACATGTAGAATATCTCCTGGACACATATCCTTGGTTGGTTTAAAGTGACCAGCCAAAGGTGTAGAAACCGTTTTTGCATTTTTCATTGCAAACCTTTCTAGTACCTTCTTGATGTAATCTTCTTGAGATAGCTTTATTGTCTTCTTCGTCCTATCCCTTGATATCTTCATACCAAGTATCCTCTTTGCAACACCTAAAGATTTCATTGAAAAAGATTTAGACAGGTCCTCTTTTAGGTATTTTATGTCCTGTATGTTAGCACTTGCAATCAACATGTCATCAACATACAACATTAGGATGATGAATTTTCCATCTCCCAAATTCTTCATGTAGACGCAGCGATCTGAGTTGCATCTTGTGAATCCATGATCCAACATCCATCGATCGAACTTCGAGTACCATTGTCTTGATGCTTGATTTAAACCATACAAGCTCTTCTTTAATCTGAAAACCATTTTCTCCTTACTTTTTACTTCATACCCCTTTGGTTGAAGCATGTAAATATCCTCCTCTAAGTCACCGTGAGGGAATTTCGTATTTACATCCATTTGCTCAAGATTTAGATCATGAGCAGCCACAATGCTTAAGACAAGCCTACTTGAGTTCATTTTTACAAGAGAAAATATTTCATTGAAGTCAATACCTTTCTTTTGAGAATACCCTTTTACCACGAGCCTAGACTTGTACCTTTTCTTTCCACCTTCTTCTTCCTTCAGCTTATACACCCATTTGTTCTGAAGTACCCACTTATCTTTAGGCAACTCAAGAAAATCCCATCTTTGGTTGCGATGTAATGAGTCCATCTCCACTTGCATGCTCTTCATCCATTATTCTTTGGATTCGTGTTGCATAGATTCTTTGTATGATTCCGGCTCTCCAGAACCTGAGATCAAGAGATGGTTGAAGAAAGGAACAAACGTTTCTGAAGGTCTACTTGCTCTTGTAGATCTTTGGGGAATAGGTTGAGGCTCCTCATTTAGTTAACGTTGTTGCACATTGTCACCGTTTGCAGTCCTTGAGTCTTCACCATCCTCAAGCTCCATGTACTCATCACCTGTTTCTTTTGTTTGTTTTCTTTCCAAGTAATCTTTGTACATATTTTGTTCGTTAAAAAATTACATCGCTACTCCTAAAGAATTTACCATCTTCAGGATTCCATAGGCAAGACCCAAAGTCACCTTCTCCATAGACAATGAAGAAACATTTTTTTGACTTTGGATCTAGCTTTGATCTTAGGCTCCTATCTATGTGCATGAAAGCCTCACACCCAAACACTTTGAGAAATGCATAATTCACCGGTTTACATGTCTATGCCTCTTTTGGAAATCCCCCATCCAATGCCGTTGCGGGTGACTGGTTGATTAAGTACACAGACGTACTTACAGCTTCTACCCAAAGCTCAAGCGGTAGGCCTCATGTAGCCGCACGCTTTGTGCTTGCTCCATGATTTTCCTATTCATCCTTTCTAAAATCCTATTTTTTTGAGGTTTCCTTGGGGTTGTATTTTGCCTCCGATTGCCATTTCTAGCACAAAAGATTTCAAAAGCTTGGCTGCAATATTCACCTCCATTGTTGGATCCGAGGCATTTAACCTTGGTACCTACTTCATTATCCACAAAGGCTTTCCACCTTTGAAATATGGAAAACGCATCTGATTTATTCTTCATGACATAAACCTATGTTTTCCTAGTCGCATCGTCTATGAATGTTACATAATACAAGGAGCCACCAAGTGATGGTGTACTTGCAGGACCCCAAACATCAGAATGAACCAACTCAGGTTTTTATTTTTTCTTTCATTTCTTGATTATTGAAATTTTACCCTCTTTTGTTTACCATAAACACAATCTTCACAAAACTCTAAGTCCACTTTTTTCAAACCTGGTAGAAGCTTATTTGTTTGAAGGATTTGCATCCAATTGGCACTCATATGCCCAAGCCGATAGTGCCACACCGCACTGTCGACTTCCACAGCTATTGTACAAGTTGAATATTGTGTGCTAACAATACACAAGTAAAGTGTACCGACCTTTTCTCTCTTGGCAACCACCAAAGATCCCTTTGAGATCTTCCACCGTTTGCTTCCAGATGCAATGTTTTGACCTTCATCGTCCAATTGTCTTGTAGAGATCAAACTTTTGTGAAGAGAAGGAACATGCCTAACATCTTTAAGCTTCCATTCATTTCCCTTAGCAGATTTGACACAAATTGTACCTTTGCCCACCCGATGGCAAATCACTTGAGAATACATCACTATACTCCGTGAGTAAGTGAGTTAGCTTTTGCCGTGCAAAAGGAGTTGAGATGGAGAATCTTGTAATTCCTTTAATGTATGTTTTACAACAGTTTCATGTTGCTCGATATAATTAGAATTGAGAGAACTTTGCTCTTCAGAATTGTTAGCACTTTGCTTTTCATTAAAATTCATTTCACTTTGCTCTTGAGAATTCACAAGACTTGGAGACAAGCAGTAACACAAAAAGACTTCATCTATTAACTTTGCTTTCTACAAAATAGAAAGCTCGGTTGTACATATAAGAGATGCAAATGGTATATTTTTGTCACCAAGCAAAAGCACATGTTTACCATTGGCCATAAAGGATAAGGAGTTGTGTCCATAACTAGTGTGCAATGTGTTTCCTAGACCATGCAACCACTCTCTTCCTAAAACTACATCACCATAGTCCATGTTCATAACTTGAAAGTCAAGGGTCATCGTATGATCTTGAACAATAAGGTCAATCCCTTGAACTACTGTGTCCAATAATTCTTTATCATTTCCAAAAATTTGTTCTACCACATACTTGTGGGAGTAGGGAGTCTATGTAAGCTTCAATTTCTTAACTAGCTTATAGTTCAGGAAGTTATGACTTGCACCATCATCCACTAAAATACAAACACGTTGTCCATTAATAGTGCCATGCATGCAAATCAACTCATGCGGGTCAAAGATGGGCGGAAACATTGAAGCAGGCACACAACACTTGTGCTTTCTTCCATATGAAGAACCTCTACAGCACAATATTTAGGAGATGAATCTAATGTGAGGCATTGCACCATGTGCATGGCCTTTTCTTTGCCTTGCAAAAGAGGACAATCCTTCTCGTTATGCTAGTCCAAAAGACATCTGAAACACAAATTGTGTTTCTTTGAACGCTCAAAATTGGCAGTGTTGAGAGACCCACGTGGAGTATCTCGTGATTGCTTAGGCTTCTTAGCCTCTTGTGGACATAGAGAGGTAAATTGTCTCTTGTTCCTCTTGGAACGTGTGGGAGATCTACCTGCCATTAGCTCTTAGCCAAATTGCTCTTAGCAAAATTATTCTTAGAGTAGGGAATGTTTCCCTTCCTCTCTTGGTCATCATCATACGTTTGGGCATGACCGATGGCTTCTTCCAAAGTTTTTGGATGTTGGGTCTTGACATGAAGACGATAGTCTTTGTCAAGACCCCTATTGAAACCACGTATCTTTTGGACTTCATCTAGAGTCTAGAACTTCTAGTTTTAACATGGTTTCCCGATACTTAGAAAGATATTGAGTGAGAGAGAGGCCAAATATGCGGCATGCATGCTATGCTAACCAATTCTTATCTTCTTCATTGGAGTCCAAAAACTCTTTGAAGAAAGAAGCTTGAAATGCAGCCCAAGAATGAGGACGATCATCTATTGGAAATGTCATCCACCACTTATATGCTTTGCCTTTAAGAGATAGACTTGTTTCCATAGTTTTCTTAATATCTGGGGTGTGTCTCAGCCTATGAATATCACTCCATTTGTGTAAGGACATATTGATCGCATCCTTGTTGTTGCAATCACGCTCTTCATCATGAAACTCAAGAATGGTGATATTCTTAAGTAATGCATTTCTACCTTCTGCATATTTTGAAGCACTTGCCTCATAGACTCCTTGAGTTGTGCGAGCTTGGGTCCTTGGACCGTGTCAGTAGCTAGGGCTCCTTGATCCGTCTGTGAATTCATAAATCTCACAAGTAGCTTAGTAAGGTTTGTAACATTTGTATTTAGTGCAGAGAGGTTGCGTTCAAGTACGCTTTGGCAATTTTCCAAAGTCTTGAAAGAAGCCATATCTACAAGGTCTTGATCTCCTATATCATCATTGTCATGCATATAAATGTCGATAGTGATCGTGGTGATCGGATTTTGATGTGCGTGCTCAAAATCAAAAGTGTGTGTAGGTGGGATATCCTCGCCAGCCATGGTAAACACACGCTAGTGTAGAGAGAGAAAAAACGTCAACTTGTACCTTGTAAAGCTTGAAGTCATTGTTTTTTTTATGCTTGACAACTTTTGCATTGCATGCATGTCATGCCAAGGGCATACCCGGGGGGAGGGGGGGGGGTCACGGATCTGGGCCAAGAGGCCGGCTACGAGTGTGGACCGGGGATTCAAGCCAAGGGCTATATATACAGGAGGTTGGGTGTAAATCCTGCAAGATAGTTCCTTGGGCTTCATATTGGTATCATAGCTAATTTTAGACAAGGCCAGGCATGGTCCTCTCGTTCTTTTGCATGTGCATGCAAAGAGAGCCGTGGAAGTGACCTCTTGCCAGGTGGGGACAAAAATGAAGGAGGGAAATCCTGTGTGCAAGGCCTCTAGAGGCGAGGGGAGGTGGGGTGTTGACCAGCTCCAAACAACACATGGTGGGGCTTGGTAGGTTCACAAAGCCCCAGGGGGAGTTATCAACACTAGAGCTCACACACTAGGGAGCACTCTACTGAGCTCTATGTGCAACCCTTGCCCCCTCGGCTGCCTGGTGTGCCATAGCCACCTGTGGTGAGTCTTATATTTCACACCAAGGCGCACAAAGGCCCTTGGCCTTAGGGAAAACTAAAAAAAAAAGGGGATTCTCTCTCCTTAGGGCAAGTGCCCATGGCTGCAACCCTCCACTCCCATCGACGGCGGTGAAAACACTGACAACCTTGGCCGGAGCCGGAACATTCATTGGCAAGCGATTGAATTTTTACAAAAATTTCCAAAATTCAAAAAATTATCAGTTTTTCGACTAGAGATGGCCGTCATTCTTTATTCATCCCAACTAATCGCAAAGTTTGAAGCTCGACCTATTGACAATGGTTTGGGATTCGACAATCGAATAGCCAAGTTCCAAAGCACATGTGACGGGACAACCTTACCTAAAATTCATGTCATTAGCATGACTGATTAGCTGTGATTTTTGGTACCGACAACGGATACAATGGGTTGGCATCAAACGTTTTGATCTCGAGGTATTCCTCTATTTCTTCGTAGCACTACAGAGTCGCCATGGATTTGGATATTAACATGAATTTTGACTTCCAACGCAATACATCCAATCCTTTCAATGATGGCTCATGGCCGGATATTCTCACGGAGGGTACCCGTGAAGCTATGGGAGGAGATGACACCGATAGCGTGAGGTTTTTATTGAGCTAGGGGATTCTCAAATGTGGAGATCCTTTCGGTGATACAGGTAGCTGGAGCACCCTTTTTGTGACCTCGCCATAGGCTATGTACTAGTGAGTCCTACTTGATGCTCAGATTCTAGTGTTGACAGTTTATGCATACATATACAGTCTATATTTTGGGTTCCTACTGCTCTATTTCTGGGGAAACTCTGCCAAAATTTTTCCAAGTTATGATGGCTGGTTTTTTGGTCTTTTGAGCCATTTATGTTGTTATGCTGCTCAAATTTTGGCAGGTGTGCCTTCTTGGGAGCTTCATGGTTGGCTTTAATGGATGATCAAAATGGCCCTCAATTCACTCCATTTCATTTAACTCAAAGAATCCAGATAAATGTTCATGTGTCCAAGAAGATTTTTTTCCAGCCGCGCATAGTCTTTATGTTCGGGCCAAGAAGATTACGAGAGATCTTGGAATGTCCTTTGCCTGTTGTAATTCCGATGATCAACTATGAAAACTCATTTGATGTGCATGTGTTTGTCCTTATCTAAAGGTGAGCTCCATTGAAGTTTATGGGGATTCGGTAGTCAAAAGTTTTGGGTTCTTGCACGTGTGTTCAAAGGGGTTCTCAAAGCATTGTAACTTGGGTAGCCATAGCTTTCTCTTATCGGGAGTTTCATGGAAGAAGTGATGAAGATGTGGAAGATGTTTTGGAAAAGATGGAGGTTGCCTACATTAGCAACCGGATTCATGACCCTGCGCAGATGTTACGTCTTCTCCAAATTTGTTTGAAGAGTGATGCACGAGTCTGGTCCAAAACATTTGAAGAGGAGTTGCGTGTAGCGGATCCACCTGTAAGATTGAGTTGGGACAATCTAAGGCATGGGTTGGAAGTGGAGTTTGTGAAGATAGAAGATCCTGACAAAGTGTGGCAAGAAGTACAAGGTGGTGCAAAAGGAAGGTGAGCCAGTAGATGCGTACATACGTAAGTTCTCATTGGCATGGGAGCGGATGTGCAAGGCCTTAGCACCACAGGTACCCCCTAAAGGAGTACGAGTGGAAGTGCGACGCGAGAGAGAGTGCGAGAAGAAGAGCACGACGATATGGTGAACTCGCTCTACTGTAATGTGTAGAGCATAGTGAGTTCTTATTAGGTTTTTGCAAAAGAATATGTGTACATACCTGGCGGCCCGCCCACTTACCTGGGCGACCACATTGGGCTTTATACCCCAACAACCTCCCACTTAAAGTCCAATGTGGTACTTTAAGTGTGAGAGAAGCTACTATACAACCTAATATACAAGAGATGTAGAGAAGTGATGTACTACCCTACACCTAACTGCTTGCGAAAATGCGTAAAGATCTATGAGGGAAGTCCTTTTGTAAGTAGATCAGCAGGATTTTCTGTGGTGTGAACTTTGACAAGATGAAGTTGCTTATCCTCGAGCATTTCCATGATGAAATGATACTTCACATCCACATGCTTTGTCTTTGAGTGATAAACTGGATTGCGAGCCAATTGTATAGCACTTTGACTATCGCAATATAACACAGGCATCTCTTCTTTGATTCCCAAATCTGTTACTAGTCGATTAAGCCAAATTGATTCTTTGCATGCCTTTGATGCTGCAACATATTTAGCCTCTGTAGTAGACTGAGTAACACAATCTTGTAATCTAGAACGCCATAATACTGCTCCACCAGCCAATGTAAAGACATACCGTGATGTATATCTTCGGTTGTCTAAGTCACCTGCATAATCTGAGTCTGTAAAACCCTTTACACTTAGCTCCTGACTCCCATAGCATATACGCACACTCTTTGTAGCTTTCAGGTATCTCAATATTCCTTTCACTGCCTCCCAATGTTTCTCAGCCTGTTCTTCCTCAGACACAGGACAATCTTGTTTGCTAAGTTTCACATATGGTGGCAATGGAACATGTAGTGCCTTTCCCTTCTCCATATTGAAACGTTGCAAAACCTTGTCGATATACTCTGTTTGAGATAACCAAATCAACTTCTTTGATCTGTCTCTCGCAATGCGCATACCAAGTATATGACTTGCCTCACCCATGTCTTTCATGTCAAACGATTTTTCCATCTTTGACTTCAAAGCTGAAATTTCTTCGAAGTTCTTGCCAGCAATCAACATGTCATCCACATACAAAATAAGGATCAGCCAACTGTCATCCTTAGCCTTCTTTGTATATAGTCAGTGATCGAACTCACTACGTTTGTAGCCTTGAGAAATCATAAACTTGTGGAATTTATGGTACCATGCCCTCGGTGATTGTTTTAAGCCATAAAGACTCTTTAACAATTGGCATACCCAATCTTCCTTGCCTTTCTCAACAAACCCTTCTGGCTGCTGCATGTAAATTTCCACATCTGAATCACCATGCAAGAACGGTGTCTTGACATCCATTCAGTGCAACACCAAATCTAATATGGCAACCAATGCAAGAAAGCATCTCAATGTAGTCATCTTGACCACCGGAGAGAAGACTTCATCAAAGTCAATGCCTTGTTCTTGCTTAAAGCCCTTGGCAACAAGCCTTGCTTTGTACTTTGGCTGACTGTCATGACCGGTGATCTTATACCTGTAAACCCATTTACAAGGTAGAGCCTTTTTGCCCCGTGGTAATTTAACTAGCTTCCATGTCTTTTTTTTATGCAGAGCTGTCATCTCTGACTGCATGGCCAATTGCCAATCCCCGGAGTCCTTCATTTTGACTGCTTCCTTGTAACATGAAGGCTCATTGCCATCAGTCAACATGACATAGTTCATAGATGGAAAAAATCTATCAGGAGGTCGCGTGACACGTCCAGATCTATGCACAATAGGTGGCTCAGGCTCAGCCACAACCTTTGGTTCCACTCTATCCTGTCCTTTCTCCTCTTGAGCCTTGACATTTTGTCTTGCACGTGCAGGTCCATCTTCTTGGAAGACAACTCTTCTAATCTCCTCAACCCTGTCTGGTTTAGAATGATATTTGGATTCATTAAAGTAAACATCATTGCTGTGGATAACCTTTCTGGATTCGGGATCCCAAAGTCTGTACCCCATCTCACCAGAATTACCATAGCCTAGAAAGATGCACTTTCTACTCTTCGGCTCAAGTTTATTTCTAAATTCCTTTGGAACGTGAGTATATTCCTCACAGCCAAAGACTCTGAGATGCTTGTATGAGGGAATTTTGCCTGACCATACCATCTCTGGAACTGAATCCTTCTGCAAAACCTTGCTAGGAGATCTATTTACAAGATGAACAGCTGTTGATACAGCTTCAGCCCAAAACCCATTTGGCAGCTGTGCATTAGACAACATACTTCTGACCTTCTCTTGTATGGTCCTATTCATCCTCTCAGCAACACCATTTTGAGGAGGATTGTAAGGAGCAGTAAGTTCAAGTTTTATACCTTTTGACTCACAAAAGTCTTGAAAGGCCTTTGAAACATACTCTCCACCATTGTCAGTGCGTAAGCATTTAAGCTTCTTGCCACTCTGATTCTCCACAAGTGTCACAAACGTTTTGAAAACACTAAACGCTTCATCTTTGTGCTTGAGAAAGTAAACCCATACTTTCCTCGAGTAATCGTCTATAAATGTCATAAAGTAAGAAGCTCCCCCTAGAGATAGGTTAGGCATAGGTCCACACAAATCACTATGAACAAGAGCCAACTAATGATAGCCGTTTTTCGGCTCTTTGTAATTGCCACAATGAGTTACCTCACCCTACCAAAATCACCCAAACACTGTGGCTATCCCTACCATTTCACTGTACATAGGCGTGCGTGAGTCACGGGACTTTTCCCATATCTTCTTCAAAAACCCTCAATTAACTAGTCATTGGGCTAGTTGAGCCAAAAAAAAATAAAAAATATAAAAAATATAAGTATATTATGGCCCATGCATATGTAAATATTTCTTTGTATATAGGGCCTAAATAAAAGATTTTTTCATAATTATTTTGGTATTTATTTAAATATTTCTACCTAGGTGTGTGTTATTTATGCTTTGTACATTGCCTCACCATTACCACAATTTTTTCTTACCATTTTTCATACTCTTTATTCCATATAGAAATATTTTCATGTAAGCTTCTCTTATATTTTGTGTAACTCCATCCCAACAAAAATCCAAAAAAACTAGTTCTATTTATGTGTATATTTTTTTCACTATTGTGATTTTTTCCTTCCTATATATATTCTCTATTACTCTCATAAATTAGACCACCAAAAATATTCATCTTTTTATGGTAGACTTATAATGAGAGAGATTTATTTTGACCCCTTTATATTTTTCCACCTATATTATTTATATTTGACATGTACATATTTTTTAGACCACTCAATATTTGATTTTCTTAGTTGTACTATTCACGTATATCCTAATCTCAACAATATCTTCAATTATAGACCTACCAAATAAGGTCAAGGGTAGGTGGCATGCATACATGCACTATGGAGGGCTCACTCTTGGAGGTATTCAAAAGAATCATCCAAAGAAGGACCCCACAAAGACCTTGTGCAGTGGAAAAAAACGATCAGTTTTGCTGAATTTTTAAAGTTCACTTGCTCTCCGAATTTGAAAAGGTGATACAAACAAAAGTTGTAGCTCGTGGGCTGAACTTTTGCCTCAAATTTTTTCATATTTTTTTGAGCTACGAGCTGTGAGCTATGATTTTTTTAGTGGACCCCAGTTTTCCCATGCTATGCAGCCACACTCTCTCTTCCACTTTATCATTTTCCTCTTTCACACACACTTCTCCACTCATCATCCCCATCTTTCTCACCACTCCTCTCTGCACACTACTCACCTTCTCCTCAACCTTGAAGAATAAGAGAAACCATGGTGAACTCATACCTCCCACACACAATTCCATTCAAAAATTAACCACCTAGTCTCATTTTTCCTCCTCCAATTTACCCATATCTATAAAAAAACCACAAAATTCATCCTCTTCTCTTAAAAGACAGCATCATGGTGGTTGATTACTCAGCTTCAATTACCTTGTCTCTCAAGGAAGGTCAAGAGTGGAGAAGAAATGTACCGTCAAAGCTAGTGGACCGTCAACAAGCGTCAAAATCGGCCCTACTCAAGACACTTGGAGCATCAACCTTGTAAGAAAGCCACCTTTTCTTACCTCTTAAGAGTTTTTTTCTTCCTTATTTGTATCCTACATGGATACTCCCATTGTAAATATCCAATTCCATTTGTAAATTAATACTAACTCTACTAACACTAACCCACTATGAAAAGTCCTATCACCTCCATTTCTCTCCTCTCTCTTTCCTCACCAATTTCTTGATAATTCCAAGCAAAAGAAATTAGATAAATTGCTGAAAATCTAACCCAACCATGGTTAGAGGAGTAACCCTAGCCTTCAAAATTGCTATAAAAGGAGGGTGTAGCTAGCACAAAGGGGGAGCCATAAGCAAGAGCACTATGCTATAGCTTGAGAAGCCAAGCTCAACCTCTCTAGAAGGAGCTCTTGAGTGGAAGCTCATTGTCTTATGCATGTGCATGTGTTGTAATAGGGGATTAGCAAGGGAACTCTATGCCATTGTAAGAGAGAGAGTGATCATTCAATTGAGAGTAGGAAATCTATCATTTCTCCTACTAGTGTAAGCCCAACATTTGCTGAATCAAGGAGGGTGGATTTGGACTAAGCTTGGATACTTTGTCTCCCTTCCAACGTGAAGTAATGGACAACAATGATGCGTAAGTGTCTTGGTGTTTTTTGTTAAGTTCTTGATAGCTTGTTCTCTGGTGTTGTCATCAACCTAGCCATAAATCCCACATACTGTAAGAGGGCGACAGGGTGGAGAGGACTCCCCTGGCTTTAAGACAGTGATTGGGGTGGCTTTTCTTGTGATGTGTTGTGGTGAAATTTACGCAAGCTATGTTGAACAGATACTAATTTCACTTTGATTTGTCATGACAGATTTGTGAGAAGGTATTAATGCAACAAGCACCCCCTCCCCCTTTCTCTCTCTTTCTTAAATATATAGTTGTGTTTGCTTGATCATTGCCGATACGTTTCAAAGCAGCCCGAGCACTATCTCTCTCTCTCTCTCTCTCTCTCTCTCTCTCTCTCTCTCTCTCTCTCTCTCTCTCTCTCTCGTGTTTTAGGGTGTGAGAGTATTCCATTGGTGTTAGGGTTAGTGTAAATTCCTTGCTTGTTTGTGGGTTGCTCTAACGATTCTCCTCTTTTGCGTCCTAGTTCGCTCTTAAACTAGGTGGTGCCCCTTGTGTAGTTGGGATTTGGCTGTGGGTTTGTTGTTTTGGTTTGTGTTGTGTTGTGCCCCAGCCCCATTGAGCAGCACGGGAGCCTTGAAGGGTGTCTAGAGGCCACTCTTCTTGTTGCCCGCCCCGGACCGCCTCAAATTGGTGCCCCCACTGAGGACAGGCTTGTGTATGTTTTGTGAAGGCTCAACCTTTAGCATAATCAAGTAGCTTGCATGAATCACGAGAATTTGTATGATCCCTTCATTCCCATTGCAAGGCAAAAGGTACACATAATTGTTAGTACTAAGTTGCAATTTCAACGTGTCATTCGTAGAATTTTAGGTCCTCTTAGGTTGGCCGAGATAAACGCTTTAGTAAATCCTTTTATTTTGCCTCTCATTAGGTACGACCTTAGTTTGGACGTCTATATTTTTGTTTTGTTTTAAGCATTAGGACATGCATAGGCTATGGATAATGGCCCAGGAATAGAGGTTTTTCCCTTTCATTTTACTCCACACATTAGAATAAACGTTGCAATTAGTAGAAAGATCCATTTTCAACAACGAATGGTGTTCATGTTTGGTGCCCAAAGAGCAGGAGAAATTCTTGCATCACCAAACCCTGTCATTCTACCTCTCATCAACTACCACACTTCTTTTGATGTACATGTGTTCATTTTATTTTAAAATGAAGTGCAGCCCGGCAAAATAGTGTGTATGTTTGTTTTTTCTTTGTCCAAGTTGTTACAAGAAACAAAAAAACGATCATTTGTTCTAACTGGGAATGTGTGTGCAGTGAAAGTTCAATCCTTAGAGATCTAGCTCTATTACCAATTGAGTTGCAGGAGCAAGTAGTAAGGCGTCTCCCTCATAACAAGAGGGTGGTGAAGTTAAGACGGAAGGTCCTACGCGTGGATTCCATTTTCCTCTTGTTGTTGGGCACTAAGGAAGACCGCGCATTCATCCAACTAGTGTGTGCCCTAAGATTGGTAAATAGAGTGAAATTTGGCGTTTGGCGAGTGCATTTCACCATTGAGGAAGACTCTTCAGGAAACTTGCGGCCAGAGTTCACGCTTCATAGACTCACATTTGGTGAATTTTTCCCTCATTTGCGTCTTATTAATAGTCTTCCTTTCGCTTTCAACAAAGGAGATAGGGAGCTATTTAGAGCTTGTCTTAATAAAGAGAGCATAGAGAAGATTGCAAATTTGTATAAATTCTCATCCTTCTCTACTTTCTATGACACTTTGTTCATAGAGACATTGTAAATCTCTTTATGCTTTTGAATGATTTAACCATAATCCTAAGGAGTTTTTGTCCAGGAATTTTGTAGCACAAGTGGAGTCTTTAAATCTTGCAAACTTGATTGGACTTGATGAGGATGTTCTTTATGAAATTGTGAGAAGGTTGCCTCACTCCGACTGTGTGGAACTCGAAGGAAAGGAGCTCCTAGTCAATTGCTACTTTCTCACGGCCTTCGACGAGCATGAAGATCTAGTTTTTATACAAACCGCTTGTGCGTTGGGAATTGTAGAGCAAGTGCAATTTATCACTTGGGACGTGGTTGCTCTTTTGGATCCAGAAAATGAAGTTCTAGAGATTTCTGTTTATCGCCTTAGCTTTGAAGAATTTCAACCCTTCTTAGAGCTCATCAATAGTCTACCTTTTTGTTTTGATCAAACAAATCGAGACCTTATTGAAGCTTGGATAGCTGAAGAAGAAAACCTAGAGTGGTATTTTCTTACTTCTTCATTTGCAGGCGAGTGGTTCTAAATCTCTATTGTATCCCTTATTGTAACTCGTGTTGTAATCTTTCATAATAATGGAGACCCAACGCCAAATGTCTGGATATCCTCTTTTCTTTGGAGAGCCTGGAGAGGATGCAGAATTATTTTTAGCAAATTTCAAGATGTCTTGCCGTATCAAGAGGATAGTAACCGATCAAGAACGTGTAGAAATGTTTGAGGTGGTCCTTAGGAAAGATGCTAGTACTTGGTTTGACTCTTTGCCTGAGGAAGTTAAGGGGAATTACACAGAAGTGTTGAATCGTTTTAAGAGATACTTCTTTGATCCCCAAAACACTCAAAAACTATGGCAAGACATTGTTTCTCATAAGCAAAAAGACTTAGATGACTACTACTTGTACAAGCAAGAGTTTCTACGTCTTTGGGCTCTATGGATACGAAATGTTGCTAACCCTGGTGATGGTGCAGAATTTTTAAAGAAGGAGAGGTTCATAGCCGGACTCTTTCCTGACCTTAAGGTAAAAGTTGAGGCGGGTGCACCTGCTACTTTTGATGCAGCGGAAACTAGGGCTGCTGAGAAGTATAGGAAACTCAAGTGCTTAAGGGGAGAGGTTCCAATAGAAGTTCTTAGACCCAAAGGTAAGTCACAAGCATCAACATCTAGGGAGCTTCCTGATGTAACGGCTGAAGTGATTGAGAAGCTAAATGAATCTTTAAGCAGCCTGTCAATTCACCTTGCACAAGCTGTAGGTCCAAAGGGACAAGCAAAGAAGTCAGAAGAGAGAGAGCCACGAACTAGGAGAGTCTTGCAATGTTGGAATTGCGGAGAGTCTGGACATGGGATGTATAATTGTCCTTGGCCCCGTGGAGAGCCAGGGAGACCTAACTTGAATTACCCAGTGATGAATGCAGGAGAAGGAGCTGGTCAACAACCAAGGCTTCTACAAAGGCCAAATGGACCAAGACCACCTCCACAAGGGGTAGAAGGAGTTCCACCTTTGCCAGATCCAAATGTGCATGTGGTAGAGGTGACAAATTCAAATGAGTTTGACATGGAAGCCAATGGCATTAAGCGTGGCCGAGGAAAAGGTAAAGAGAAAGAGGGTGTCCCATCACAGAGTGACCATGGACAAGGCAAGAAGGCAAAGGAGACCAAGGAAGCTAAGAGGACTCGACGTCGTATCAATCTCCAAGACTTCCCTCTTGGACATGGTATGGCTCCGTACAACTTGTTGGAAGACATGAGAGGTAAGGGTCCTGATATTTCATGGCCTCAATTTCTTGCATTATGTCCACAAGTTAGGAGGGATTTAACAAGGGCAGTTAGCACTAGGAGAAAGGTAAAAGAGAGTGTGCCTGTTGTAAAAATTGCACAAGCTGAAATGAATGAGGACATTACACCGGTGCTAGACTGTTACATCAAAGGGAGATTGGTTAGGAAAGGTCTAGTGGATGGGGGTGCACAAATTTGCATCATGACAGAAGGGCTCATGCAAAGACTAGGCATGCACATCCATGAGACACCTGAAATCAAAGTGAAAATGGCAAACAATAGCAAGGCTAGGTGCGTAGGCATTTGTAAAAATGTTTTTGTGGAGGCCTTTGGCATTAAGAAGGCAGTGGATTTTTATGTTATGTCGACCAAGGGAAGTGGTTATCCATTTATCCTAGGAAGACCATGGCTAATGAAAATGCGAGCTTTGCAGGATTGGGAGAGTGGAAAGCTAATTTGCAGGAATGACAATCACAAGAAGGTTGTCTTTGACATGAAGGAGCAACGCCAAGAGGAGCTCCATGAAGAATCATCTCGAAGTGAGACGGAAGAAGATTGGACTGAAAACACTTCAGAAGACGAAAGTAGCGGCAGCATTACTGAAGAGGAGTCCTCCATTGAAGTCATGGGGGTAAGGTTTAAGCCAAACAACCAGGAGACCTCTTCTCGAGGTTTGGAAGAGGTAGGTTCCCAAGAGAACCAAAAGGTGGAAGATGAAGGAATGTTAGAAGGTATGTTGTCTACAACACTTACAAAGAATGAAAGAGAGGAGTTCAAATGTGTGCTAAGGAAATTTCCGAAGCTTTTTGCTAAAGACTACACCGATGTGCGTGGAGTAGATGTTGTTCAACACAAGATTGAGTTGAAGCCAGAGGCCACACCTAAGGCTCAAAAGCTACGAAGGCTAGGAGTCATTAAGGAGCAGGCTCTACTCAAGGAGGTAAGGAAGCTTCTAGCAGCAGGTTTCATTTATCCAGTGGAGAATTCAGAGTGGGTCTCTCCCGTTGTTGTCACTCCTAAGAAAAACGGCAAGTGGAGGGTGTGTGTGGATTATCGTCCACTTAATGAGGCAACAAAAAGAGATCACTTTCCCCTCCCATTTCAGGATGAGATACTAAATGAAGTAGCTGGTCATGAGAAGTACACTGTGTGTGATGGCTACTCGGGTTACTTTCAAATAGGTATCGCATTGGAGGATCAATTGAAAACAACCTTTATCACTCCTTGGGGCTGTTATGCTTTTAGAGTCATGCCATTTGGCCTGACAAATGCTCCTGCAACTTTCCAACGCTTCATGAACATGGTGTTTCAAGCATTCTTTGGAAAGTCCATTAGGGTTTTTATTGATGATTTTTGCATTTATAGCTCAAAATCATTGCATCTACAAAGGGTAGAAGAAGGTTTAAAGAAGCTCTATGACATGGGAGGTCAACTCAACCCCGACAAGTGTCACATAGCTGAGGATGAAGTGATCTTGCTTGGTCACAAGGTTTCCTATAAAGGCATTGAGGTGGATCCTTCAAAGGCAAAGGCTCTTATTGAGCTACCATCACCCAAGAGTCTTAAGGAGGTCATCTCTTTCATTCAGAAGGTGAAGTATATGTCACGCTTCATTCACTTAGCCTCGGAGTTGCTTCATCCTTTGCAAAAGTTAACACAACAAGTAGAATCTGCATGGTCTGATGAGATTGAAGAGTATTTTTGTAACATTAAAGTCATTTTGTCAGAGCTACCAACACTCATGCCTCCTTGTTGGGAGTACACATTCTTTGTTAGCTCTAGTGTTGGAAGGGAAACAATTGGTGCTGTGTTGCTACAACAAGATCCCCACAGTACAAGGATGCGACCCATCTACTTTGCTAGTAGGGTCATGAATGCTTTGGAGAGAGACTACACAGAAGCAGAACTCATGATGCTTTCTCTCATGTTTGCGGTGAGAAAGTTTAGATCCTACCTGCTACCAAAACCTTTTGTAATTCTCACTGCAGAGAATTTGTTCCCTTGGGTGTCATCTCAAATGAATCTTAGTACTAGGATCTCAAAGTGGATTATGGAGTTGCAAGAGTTTCAATACTCTTTCAAGGTAGAAGATAGTGTGCGTGCACAATTGGAAGGGATTCTCACTTATAGGGTGCATGAAAAGGAGATTAAGGTGCCTGAAGTAAAGACCCTACCATTACCACCACCAAAAAGTATTCCTAATGCTTTTACCTTGTTCTTTGATGGAGCTTTCCGTCGAGCCACAGGAAAAGCAGGGGGAGGGCTAGTGTTGCTCAACCCAAGTGGAGAGGTGGTCATGAAAGAGAAGTTCAATCTACCAAGTTCAGCTAGCAACAATGAAGCAGAATACGACACACTAATTCATGGTTTGAAGATGTGCATTGGCCAAGGGATACAACGCCTCATGGTAAAGGGAGATGCACTTCTCATTGTTAAACAGATTTTAGGCATTTGGGCATGCAAGAATGAGAGCTTACGGACAAAAGTTCATGCCATTCGTAGATTGTTTAATCAATTTGAAGAAGTGCAACTATATCATATTCCTAGGAAACAGAATGAAGATGCTGATTTACTTGCACAACAAGCCGTTGCATGTGTAAAGAAAGAAGTGCTGGTCATCATGGTGGCGGCTGCTGTGAAGCAACCGAGGTACCAGGGATTGGAGTCATTGGCTCCCATCATTGGCTACATTTTGGAGGGTGAGTTTCCACCAGACTTCACAAAAGCTCAGAAGAGGAGACTCATGAAGAAGGCAAGCGTATATCTCTTCCTAGAAGGCTCCCTCTATCAAAGAGGGAGGGATCAAGTATGCAGAAGAGTACCAACTATTGAGGAAATTCCAGCCATTCTAAAAGGTTTGCATGAAGAGGCATGTGGTGGTCATTTTTCCCAAGAATCAACTGTGAAGAAGATTTTGCTTGCGGGGTATGTTTGGCCAAGCTTGCATGTGGATGTTCAACATTGGTGTAAAAGCTGTCACAATTGTCAGATAAATGGAAATAGAAGGTTGGTGCATGGCCCGAGGCAAATAGTGCTTGCAAATGGACCCTTTGAAAAGTGGGGCATTGATGCTATGGGTCCTCTGCCTAGGACAAAAAATGGTAAACTTTACATTCTAGTGGCTGTAGACTATATGACTAGGTGGGTGGAAGCTCAAAGTGTGGCAAGAGTGAATGAGAGGACAGTTAGCAAGTTTGTGTACACTCACATTTGTTGCAGATTTGGCACACCTTTGGAGATTGTTTCTGATAATGGTCCAGGGTTTAGGAAGGGCTTGCTCACAGAAGTTTGTGAAGAGCTTCACATTCTACATCGTCATAGCACACCATACTACCCACAGTCAAATGGTTTGGTGGAAAAGGCTAATGGTGTCATTGCAGGAATCATTAGAAAGATGGTGCAAAACAAGACAAAATTATGGGATGACTTCTTGGATGGTGCCTTGTGGGCATATCGAACCACATATAGGGAAGCCACGGAGTTCACACCATTTCACTTGGTCTATGGTCAAGAGGCTTTGCAGCCTATCGAGCTCAACATTCCAACAATGCGACTTCATGGCAAAGGAGCACAAGATGATCAAGAGGTATGGATGGATCGACTTCTTACGTTAGTGGAGCTTGAGTGGAAAAGAGAAGCAGCATATGAGTGCTACAAGAGGAAACTAAAGGACAAAGGCATCAAGGAAGGAGAGCTTGTGCTAAGGTATGACAATCGACTTGACAATCGTTTTGATGCCAAGTTTGAAACAAGATGGCAAGGGCCATACATAGTCAAGAAGGCTTTCAATTCAAGTTACTATCAGCTTATGGACTTGAATGGTAAAGAGCACTCCAGGAAAGTAAACGGGTATCGCTTGAAGCCCTATTTGAGTCGCCTTCTACCAAAGGATCTACCAAAGATCTGTCCAAAGGCTGCTGTCTTATGTAAGTATTGCTACATGAAGCATGAGTGTAACTCCAGCCAAAATTCTGAGGGGCCAAACAATAAAGATCTCGTCAAGGACTCTGAAGCACTCTCTTTGGAAAAGATGCTCTATGATGGTACATGAATATACCATCATCCAGGGGGAGGGCTAATGATAGCCGTTTTTCGGCTCTTTGTAATTGCCACAATGAGTTACCTCACCCTACCAAAATCACCCAAACACTGTGGCTATCCCTACCATTTCACTGTACATAGGCGTGCGTGAGTCACGGGACTTTTCCCATATCTTCTTCAAAAACCCTCAATTAACTAGTCATTGGGCTAGTTGAGCCAAAAAAAAATAAAAAATATAAAAAATATAAGTATATTATGGCCCATGCATATGTAAATATTTCTTTGTATATAGGGCCTAAATAAAAGATTTTTTCATAATTATTTTGGTATTTATTTAAATATTTCTACCTAGGTGTGTGTTATTTATGCTTTGTACATTGCCTCACCATTACCACAATTTTTTCTTACCATTTTTCATACTCTTTATTCCATATAGAAATATTTTCATGTAAGCTTCTCTTATATTTTGTGTAACTCCATCCCAACAAAAATCCAAAAAAACTAGTTCTATTTATGTGTATATTTTTTTCACTATTGTGATTTTTTCCTTCCTATATATATTCTCTATTACTCTCATAAATTAGACCACCAAAAATATTCATCTTTTTATGGTAGACTTATAATGAGAGAGATTTATTTTGACCCCTTTATATTTTTCCACCTATATTATTTATATTTGACATGTACATATTTTTTAGACCCCTCAATATTTGATTTTCTTAGTTGTACTATTTACGTATATCCTAATCTCAACAATATCTTCAATTATAGACCTACCAAATAAGGTCAAGGGTAGGTGGCATGCATACATGCACTATGGAGGGCTCACTCTTGGAGGTATTCAAAAGAATCATCCAAAGAAGGACCCCACAAAGACCTTGTGCAGTGGAAAAAAACGGTCAGTTTTGCTGAATTTTTAAAGTTCACTTGCTCTCCGAATTTGAAAAGGTGATACAAACAAAAGTTGTAGCTCGTGGGCTGAACTTTTGCCTCAATTTTTTTCATATTTTTTTGAGCTACGAGCTGTGAGCTATGATTTTTTTAGTGGACCCCAGTTTTCCCATGCTATGCAGCCACACTCTCTCTTCCACTTTATCATTTTCCTCTTTCACACACACTTCTCCACTCATCATCCCCATCTTTCTCACCACTCCTCTCTGCACACTACTCACCTTCTCCTCAACCTTGAAGAATAAGAGAAACCATGGTGAACTCATACCTCCCACACACAATTCCATTCAAAAATTGACCACCTAGTCTCATTTTTCCTCCTCCAATTTACCCATATCTATAAAAAAACCACAAAATTCATCCTCTTCTCTTAAAAGACAGCATCATGGTGGTTGATTACTCAGCTTCAATTACCTTGTCTCTCAAGGAAGGTCAAGAGTGGAGAAGAAATGTACCGTCAAAGCTAGTGGACCGTCAACAAGCGTCAAAATCGGCCCTACTCAAGACACTTGGAGCATCAACCTTGTAAGAAAGCCACCTTTTCTTACCTCTTAAGAGTTTTTTTCTTCCTTATTTGTATCCTACATGGATACTCCCATTGTAAATATCCAATTCCATTTGTAAATTAATACTAACTCTACTAACACTAACCCACTATGAAAAGTCCTATCACCTCCATTTCTCTCCTCTCTCTTTCCTCACCAACTTCTTGATAATTCCAAGCAAAAGAAATTAGATAAATTGCTGAAAATCTAACCCAACCATGATTAGAGGAGTAACCCTAGCCTTCAAAATTGCTATAAAAGGAGGGTGTAGCTAGCACAAAGGGGGAGCCATAAGCAAGAGCACTATGCTATAGCTTGAGAAGCCAAGCTCAACCTCTCTAGAAGGAGCTCTTGAGTGGAAGCTCATTGTCTTATGCATGTGCATGTGTTGTAATAGGGGATTAGCAAGGGAACTCTATGCCATTGTAAGAGAGAGAGTGATCATTCAATTGAGAGTAGGAAATCTATCATTTCTCCTACTAGTGTAAGCCCAACATTTGCTGAATCAAGGAGGGTGGATTTGGACTAAGCTTGGATACTTTGTCTCCCTTCCAACGTGAAGTAATGGACAACAATGATGCGTAAGTGTCTTGGTGTTTTTTGTTAAGTTCTTGATAGCTTGTTCTCTGGTGTTGTCATCAACCTAGCCATAAATCCCACATACTGTAAGAGGGCGACAGGGTGGAGAGGACTCCCCTGGCTTTAAGACAGTGATTGGGGTGGCTTTTCTTGTGATGTGTTGTGGTGAAATTTACGCAAGCTATGTTGAACAGATACTAATTTCACTTTGATTTGTCATGACAGATTTGTGAGAAGGTATTAATGCAACAAGCACCCCCTCCCCCTTTCTCTCTCTTTCTTAAATATATAGTTGTGTTTGCTTGATCATTGCCGATACGTTTCAAAGCAGCCCGAGCACTATCTCTCTCTCTCTCTCTCTCTCTCTCTCTCTCTCTCTCTCTCTCTCTCTCGTGTTTTAGGGTGTGAGAGTATTCCATTGGTGTTAGGGTTAGTGTAAATTCCTTGCTTGTTTGTGGGTTGCTCTAACAATTCTCCTCTTTTGCGTCCTAGTTCGCTCTTAAACTAGGTGGTGCCCCTTGTGTAGTTGGGATTTGGCTGTGGGTTTGTTGTTTTGGTTTGTGTTGTGTTGTGCCCCAGCCCCATTGAGCAGCACGGGAGCCTTGATGGGTGTCTAGAGGCCACTCTTCTTGTTGCCCGCCCCGGACCGCCTCACTATGTATCTCTTCTACTACTTCTATGCTTATGTGGTTGCTATGTTTGCTTACCATACAGACAATGTTCACAGAATTCAAAATCATTAAATGAAAATCCAGGAAAATAACCATAACGAGACAAGATTTCCATTCCCTTCTTGGACATATTTCCTAACCGGCTATGCCACAAAGAAACGTTCGGCTGCTCGATTACATTGATTACATTTTTAGAGACATTTGATACATAAATCATGTAAAGTCCTCCAGACTTTACTCCATGTGCTACTGTCATAGAACCCTTGGATATCTTCCACATATTCTGTCCAAAAGTGGTGACGTAGCCAGCATCATCAAGTAAACCTGTGCTGATCAAGCTCTTTGTAATTGAGGGAACATGTGTCACATTCTTCAGCGTGAAAGAAGAGCCATTCTGAAACTTCAATTGAACATCTCCAACACCTAAGATCTCACATGTCTGCCCATTGCCTAGCCAAACATGATCTTTAGTGGTCACATAAGAGGTAAACCACTCCTTGTTGGGAGACACATGAAGTGATGCCCCTGAGTCTATAATCTAGTCACTCAGTGCATTTCCATCAGATGCTGTAAGAAGAGCTGAGTCCATTGTATTCTTCAAGAAGTAGATGTCTCCTGACACTAGACTGTCATACTCTGCAAAAGTGTTTGTCACATTTATTTCTTGAATCTTCATTGAGGACTTGTTCTTCTCACCATGGTCTTCAGCTTTCTCTTTGCCTTTTTCTGCTTTCCATTCTCTGCAGTCTCTTTTCATGTGACCCTTCTTGCCACAATGGTAGCATTCTATGTCACTCTTGCCTTTAGCACTGCGGGACTTGCTACGAGACTGATTCCTCTTTCCACCTTTGTACTTTTCTTTGGTCCTTCCCCTGACAACTAAGGTTGTTCCTTTACCTTTGTCCATTGTCTTTCTATTGGTTTCTTCAGTAAGCAGACTTTCTTCTACACCTGCTATGTTCAAACCATCTGGAGGTGCAGAATTACTCAAAGCTCTGCGAAAAGTGTCCCAACTTTCCGGCAATGTGATCAACAGGAACATAGCTCTAACAGGTTCATCAAACTTGACACCTTGAGCTGACAACTGACTGTAGATTGTGTTGAATTCATTCAGATGATTGGACATAGGTGTCCCTTCTTTCATCTTCAAGTCAACAAGCTTCTTAAGCCAGTATACCTGTGAAGATGCACTCTGCTTCTCATAAAGATCACTCAGCTTTAACCATGCTTGATAAGCCGACACCTCGTCTACTACATTGAAGTAAACGCTTTCTGCCAAAGTCAGCATAATGGTAGAAAGTGCCAATTCATCCATTTCTCTCCATTCATCTTCGTCCATAGCTTCTGGTTTTATCCCCTTGAGCTTTATAGGTTTTATCTACTTCTTTTGTACCAACACGTGCTAAATATGCTTCTTCCACAATGGGAAATTGGTTCCATCCAGCTTCTTGATATTGTAAAGAGCAGTGTCCTGTGATCCAGCCATAGCTACACTTCATAGTAGTTTACTTTTCTGGGAAAAATTCGGCAGAGTTTCCCCTGTAAACTGACCTCTGAACCAATATCAACCTGTCAAATGAACCTGTCAACTACGACAATGCCTCAACGGCAGTAAAACAAAGTTGCAATCCCAACTGTCTAACTCACAGTCAATACATCCTAGCTGCCTATCTAAGGGTGCTCGAGGGATCGCTCCAAGACCTGTATCACTGAAAGGATCTCAACATTCGAGAATCCCCCAGCTCAATAAAACCTCACTCGACCCTCAACAAAGGCTGGAGTAAATCTGACAGTACATAGACTTTCCACAAAGTCATACATCCACAAATTTCCCACTATATGCTGTAACCGCTGCGGCGGTTGTTTGCTGCGTGACTCACAGCCAGCAAACCCTCAACAGACATACATCATCTCTGACAATACATCCCATGTGGAAGTACCTGCAATGTCAGGATAAAATCTGGAATATCAAGCAGCAAACACAAGCTACCTGATGAACTAGTGGATGTCGCCTACAGTCTGTGTGTAGATGCGCCCGTGTCGTATGTGACACACCTCCAAGAACTGTGAGTCGTCCTTCGATGTGTAGACAGCCACAAATCAACACTCTGGGAGTGTCAATATCCTCAGTACCTGTAGTCGTAGGCCGAAAACCCCAAATTTGTAGAGTCGGATCTGCACCCGTAGAGACCACGTAGTCGAAAATGGCCTGCGCAGACCTTTGTCGAAGCCGAATGGTGGTCGAGATGACCTCAGAATGAAATTCTGACAACAACAAGCCCTTCGGGTTCTCCCACGAGATTTGGGGCCGTGTCTTCGCTTGTCAAATTTCACTCCAATCTGAGCTGGTGACTCTAGCTTCCTGCAGTGCTGCCCCGAGCCTCGATCTGAGCTCTGATACTAGTTGAAGGAGTACAAGCGGAAGTGCGATGTGAGAGAGAGTGCGAAAAGAAGAGCACGACAATATGGTGAACTCTCTCTACTGTAATGTGTAGAGCATAGTGAGTTCTTATTAGGTTTTTACAAAAGAATATGTGTACATACCTGGCGGCCCGCCCACTTACCTGGGCGACCACATCGGGCTTTATACCCCAACACCCCCGCCTGACATGATGAAGAAGGACAGGTTCTTGGCTGGTCTTTGGGAGAATATACATTGGAGAGTGGAGCTAAAGAAGCCTAGGACATATGAAGATACACTAGAGGTAGCAAGGAACAAAGAGTGGTAGTTGAGGAAAATGAGCCAGTTAGGGGTGGAGTCTTTTCCCATGAGGTCTGAATTTGAGCCTATAGAGTTTTTACAAGGTCGCATGTCAGGGGTTCATCATGAACCAGTGGTTCCTATTACTACTCAGGTTATGCCAGCAGTGGTCACTACATCGGTGCAAGATGATGGGCTAAGGCAAGACATGAGACAAGTGGTAGATTTGATGAAGAATCTCAGCCTAAACATGCTAGGTCAAGTGGGAAATAATCGAGGTCGAGGGAGGTTTGCAAATCAGCCAGGAGGTGAAGAAAGGCCGAAGAATGGTGTTGGAAAAAGCAATGGTAGGTTTTGTAGGCGTCTAGACGCCCACATGTTATAATTGTGGAGAGTTGGGTCACATCAGCCTCAATGTGATAAGCCACCAAGGATGGGGGGGAGACATGTATCCATTGCCAAGACAGGTGCTAACTAGGTCAAATGATTATGGCATCGAAATTAAGGGAGACGAAGGGACCAGTGGACTGACCCAGGAGGAAAAGGGAAAGACAAAAGTGCTAAGTGTAGTCACCTTGGAGAAGGCATCAAAGCTAGAGGATACATTAGTGATGCCTATTGGGAAGAGGACCACAGAGGATAAGGAAGGAAGAAGTGCCCAAGGTCCTAGTAAGAAGAAAGGAAAGATCCATGAAGGCGAGGATGTCAAGGCCAAGAGGAAAAGGAGAGCTCGTCGAAAGTTTCATGTTTCAGATTTTCCACTAGGGGATGGGCAATTAAGCTATGACTTGAAGGAGGATCTGACGAGCATGAAGGCAGATGTTACTTTTGGGCAGCTTATAGAGATGGTGCCTAAGGTAAAGCGACAGTGGAAGAGGATGGTTAACTCAATGGAGAAAGAGCCAGAGAGAGGTTCAGTAAAGGTGTTGGCAATGGATGAGCTACCAGACATTTGTCGAGTAGTAGATGTGTGGCATAAAAGGAAAAATTTGGGACAAGGTTATGTGGATGGTGGAGCCCAAATATGCGTCATAACACACTCATGCGTTGAGAAGATGGGTCTCACACTGGCTGGGGTGTCAGGTTTTCGGATCAGATTGGCAAACCATCAAAAAGTAAAATGCTTGGGTGTTGTAAAGAGCTTAGAAGTGGAGGCATATGATGCAAAGGCAGTGGTTGATTTTCATGTGATGCCAGCAGGGTTGGGAGCATATCCTATTATACTAAGCAGACCATGGTTACGTGCAGTGGGAGCTATTCAAGATTGGCGACATGGTACGATTAGCCTCTATGGAAAGACAAGTACTAAGAAGCTTTATAATATGGACACAAGGAAATGATTAGAGGAGCTTTATGAAGATGAGGATGAGTCTAGTGATGAAGAATCTTCCACGGTGATAGATGAGGACAGTGATAGCCCTACCATCAGTGATGAAGATGCTAATGTTGCATTTCTTTTGATGGACAAAGAAATCTAGGAGTTTGGTTTAGTTGCATTTGCGAATGAGGTTGAAGATGAAAGTGAACGGCCTTATGAAGTGATTGAAGGGCTGATGCAAACCAAGCGTGAGTTGTCAAAGAAGCAGGAATTGATGACACAAATGATCAGTGGAGACCTCTCAGCTATGGAGAAGGATATATATTTGCACATGCTGGCTAGTTTTCGTGATTTGTTCATTACTTTATATGAAGAGATCAGAGGGTTCAAGGGCGAAGAGATGCATATAGAGCTGAAAGAAGGTGCTAAGCCAGTGCGGAAAAGGCTAAGAAGTATGGGTCAAGAGCAAATGGAAGCCTTGCGAGAAGAGGTGGACAAGTTGTTGAAGGCAGGGTTCATAGTCCCTGTGGAGACCACAGAATGGGTGAGTCCAGTTGTAGTCAGTCCAAAGAAGGATGGGAAGTGGAGAATTTGTGTGGATTTTAAACCCTTAAATGCAGCCACTAAGAAGAACCCATATCCTCTTCCATTCATCGATCAAATCTTGGATTCAGTGGCAGGTTATGAGAGGTACAGTGTGTGTGATGGTTTTTCAGGCTATTTTCAATTGAAGATTGCTCTTAAAGACCGCACAAAGACAACTTTTATTACGCCATGGGGCTGCTATTGCTACACAGTATTGCCATTTGGGTTGTCAAATGGACCTTCCTTCTATCAAGAGAGAGCAATTTGTGTGTTGGAACCATTCAATTGTAGTTGTGTTAAAGCTTTTATGGATGACTTTGTGTTTATAGCAGTAGGGCTGAACACCATGAGAAGCTGCAGATGGTATTGGTCGATATGATGAATGTGGAGGACAACTAAATCCAAAGAAATGTCATCTAACACAGCCAAGGGTGAAGTTATTGGGCCATATGGTGTCAGAAAATGGCATTGAGGCTGATCTAGAAAAGGTTAAGTCTATTATTCTTCTTCCATCATCTACGAGTACGAAGAAATCGGCAACTTTTATACACAAAGTTAAGTACATGGGTTTATTCCATTGTCTTCGTAGCTTCTTTATCCATTACAGCAAGTGGCAAATCATGATCCATTGCAATGGGATGAAAAGTGTGAAGAAGTGTTTCAAGAGGTGAAAGAGGTGTTAGGGGGGTTGTCATCCATGCAGGCTCCTAATTGGGAGAAAGTGTTTTATGTAAATCCATCAGTAGGGGATGATGCCATTGGATCCATGCTATTGCGAAAGGGGAAGGGCAGCCATTATATGAGGCCAGTGTATTGTGCAAGCCGAGTGAAGTTGGTAGCGGAGAGAAAGTTCTCAGAAGTAGAGCTAGTGATGGCCAGTGTGATATTTGCTTGCCGACGATTTCGTCATTACTTGCTACCATGCCTTTTTTTTTCTTGACGAGTTATGCCTTTTTGCCACAGTTAATTAATGGTACTAACATGTCAAATGTGGTGAAGAAATGGGTAATTGAATTGCAAGAGTTTGAGTTCTCTTTTCTAGTGGAAGATAGTACAAGGGCTATCCTAGCTGATTTGTTGACCTACAAGGAGAATCCCCTTATTGTTAAGGAAGAGGTGGTGATAAAGGTAGTTGAAGAAGTTCCACAGATCATCAATGCACATGTGTTGTTCTTTGATGGTTCATACAGAAAGAGCCATGATGCAGCTTCAGGGGGTATAGCACTTTATGATCCAGAGGGGAAGCTAGTATGCAAGAGAGGGTTCAAATTGGATGCTCATAGTAACAATGAGGCTGAATATGCTACTCTGGAAGCTGGATTACACATTTGTTTGAAGCATGGGGTTCGAAGGTTGAGCATAAAAGGTGATGGCTTGTTAGTGGTGAAGCAAGTGCTGGGTGTGTGGAAGAGCAAGAACACCTCATTGAAGGAAATGTGCTTCAGAATTAAAGGCCTGTTAAAAAAGTTCGAAGCATGGATCATCAGTCACATTGAACGTGCTCTAAATGGAAAGGCACATGAAGCAGCTCAAGGCATGATTGGGGAGCTATTTGTGTTGAGGACCACTTTACCTCTTTATCATGGCCGGGAAAGTTTGGCTCAAGAAGAGGATTTTTTGCTAACAGGAATCATTCCAAAGGAGATTCAGAAGTCTAAGAAGTATGGCTTTGTGCGTAGAGCATACAAGTAAAAATTGATTGGTGATGTCTTATACACAAAAGGGGCTGATCTCGTGTTGAGACGTGTAACTTGGCGGGAGGATCTTTACAGAGTGTTGGAAGAGAATCATGAAGGCGCATGTGGTGGCCATTTTTCTCTAAAGATCACCTTGCATAAGATATTGCAAGAGGGGTATGTATGGCCTAGTTTGCACAAGGATGTTCACCATTGTTAAGGCGGTTACGCCGCTAGTGGAAGCTAAATAGCGAGAACTTAACCAACAATAAAATTTGTCAGACGAGGACGGAGCTTGACCCGCAGGCGCATGGAAACAACTAGGTGGGTGTCAAATCACCTACTCGATCTTCTAATGACAATCACTACTAAGGAAATCAAATCTAAGTTCTAAAATACGCAAGTGACTGAAATCCATACTACGAACGAATGCTATACGAAACAGGATCTAGAATCATTGGATCGATCTCAAACTCAAGGGGAAGTCTATACACTAGGTAAGAACAACACCCTAAAGACTTGAACTGCAAACTCAACCTATAACCACTCCGTGTGGTAAACGCGTATGAAGACAGGCCGAAATATACAGGTGACAGAAACTTGACCCCGATGGAGCTAATGTGTAGCTCTACTCGTTGTGGTTCTATAGATATGCTGCACGCTCAATTCCGACACACGAGTTGGAAGAAAACTCACACCGAAGCTCGTAGGAACTTACCACACATAGAAGCCGATAGCGCGCACTCTTGGTATCTGTGCGTAGCTCTCGCCGTTGCTAACACAATGGCGGTGTCGCTTCTCCAATGGCGGCTCCGTAGCTCGTGTAGCAAGTAGATAAGACTCTCTCTCTCTCTCTCTCTCTCTCTCTCTCTCTCTCTCAGACACAGTCATGGCGCTCAAAAAATCACTTTGATTAATAGTCTGCCCCCTTAGGTTACAAAAACTTTGGCTTATATACCTCAGCCTTGGAGGTGAGAACATCTCTAACTAATTACATCAACAAGTGAAATTACTTCGGGATTACAAGCTGGAAACTCAATCGAGTCTCGTTACTTAATGAATGGCTCAAATCAAAATTAATGTCGGAAAGACATTTATTACAATCAATGGTTACAAAATGATGAGTGTGAGCAAAAATGTGGGTGTGATCCTCTGTTGGCTCAACACTTCCCCCCCTTCGCGTTCATGTCGTCCCTGACATGACTTTTATGCTTGGTCAATAAAGTCCTCTCGTCTTGAGCATCTGCAAATGTGACTCGTATCGTAGGTTGCCGATGGTCAAGGTTGGGCCGAATATTTTGCTTTCATGGACGAAAAAGCCGGTGTAGAAAGCTTCTTCAAATGTTTGCATGTGGAAGCTAGGCAAAATCATACCTGTAAGAGGCAAACAGGAAAAAGTTGTCGAAACAACAGGAAACTTCACAGGAAGTTCAATCGCATCAAGGACAATGCAACCATAGAATATCTCCAAGTTTGAATCACAAAAAGTAGGTCGGAACAACCGATTTGGCTGCGGACACACAAAGCGTCATTTTGGCGTAACGACTGAAATTGACGATCGAATGAAATGAAACTTCATAAGTAGCTTCAAGTAACTATCAATGACTTATGTTTGCAAGCAAAACCCAAAAGAAAGCTGATTCACTTACCGATGGTGAAAAAGACGCTTTCGGGCAACCAAAGGGAGAAAGATGGAGAATGGGGAGCCAAAGTCAAGTTCAACCAAATACATGGCTTCACAACATATCCAATGAGCTGGAAATGCAACTCTCGAGAAGAAAAGTTGAAGAAATCAACTCCAAGGCAAAAAGACGACTTCGGAGACTGAAATGCCTATAAGGGGGATTTTTAGCTAAACTAATGACTTTTTAAGTTGAAAACTAGTTAGCAGGGCCTCGGGCACTAGCACAAAGCATTCTTTGCACAAAAAGACCAACATTTCAAGAAAAGACATCATACGTGTATGATGTCTCACAGCATGAATTTCACATCCATTTCAACATTTGAGTGCATAGCCTCATTCCACATGTTAATCACATCCTATGAACCAAGTATCATGAGAATTGGAGTTAGAAAACACAAGGAAAACCAAAAAGACGCAAAGTAGGCCATAAAATTGATTTTTGGTCCTAATTTTGTCAAAATAACTCCAAACTCATTGAAACTTTGTAGGATTGTTGTTAAACACATCTACAAGCTATCTGGAACCAAAAAGCACCATTTTGACACAAAAGACATCATACGCGTATGATGTCTATTTGCACTTACAGAGCCAAAACTCCTCATTTGTCATCATACATCCATTATATATATCTAATACATGCTACATATGAAAATTGGAACCATTTGGTCAAGAGGATCACCCCATTAGCCCAATTGAGGGAAAATCCTTCACCTAAAGCCTATTTTTGGCCCAAATCCAACATACTCAAGTCCAAACCAAGATTTGAGTAGGAACAGTCCTTCACTAGTACATGGGGAATCCACAGAACCAATCCCATGTAAAATTGATGAAAAAGACATCATACGCGTATGATGTCTCCAGAGCCATTTTAGCCCAAAATCTATCCAAACTTCATAAATCCACTGAATAAGTCTATCTAAAGCCAAATCCAAGCTTATACAGAAATTTGGTCCAAAAATACACTAAAAGAAATCATACGCGTATGATGTCTCACTATGTGCTTTTGGCACCTCAGGGCTTCAACCACCAAACAGAAGTGATCTACATGCCATTTGAAAGTGAAGCACCAAGTTTTATCCAATTTGGATCATAAAATCCAATTCCCTTTCAAAAATTTTCCAAGAGCCGGAACTGGACTAAATTGGCCAAAACTTGACCAAATGGGATCCAAACTCAAATCCAAGCATATGATAATCATGTATACACTATCTGCTACAAGCACAACCAATATGAAGTCATTTTGACACAAAAGACATCATACACGTATGATCTCTCCAGCATGATTTTGAGCCCATTTTGCATATTTCCTCAAGCCAACCTTGCATCCTTAGGCCCTGAATAGCTCATGTTTCAATTTTCAAGTCATTTGGATAGTTAAAAGCTTCATTTTGGCTTTCAGTACTAAAAAGACGCTAACTTCTGAAATTGGAGTTACAGGATCCATGGATTCCACCAAGTCATCGGCAACGAAGAGAAAAAGACCGACAATCAAAGATGCTATTGCACAAGTGGAACCATTTGACATTCGAGCAGAAACCCTCAAGCCAACCAAAACTGGACTTGAGGAAGCAATATTGGAGATAGAGGGAATAAAGATCTACCAGGGGACTTTCAGAGATCCTCAAAGGCAAGCGGTGGATGTACCGATGATCCCACAGGAATTGGTAGATTATAGCAGGTCAGAAGACATCAGCAGGTACCTAGAAAGGGCAGACTTGCACAGTTTCTTCACCTCGAGACCATCAGGTGTGGATACAAGAAGAGTGTACGAGTTGGCAACATCCATTCAGAGGGATGGAAAAGACACATTGACAGCCATGGATGGAGAGAAGGTAGAAGTACAGATCACTACACAGCTAATTGTAGACGCATTGAAGCTGCACAACAAAGGGAGCTCAGTCAGGGAAAGAAGGGAGGCCATAGAGGTCTATGGGCCCAAGAAACAGAATGCGACCTATGGAGATATGAAGGACCCAAGAGCGGCAACCCTTTGCCGACTGTACAACTAATTTCTTCATGTTTGCAGTAAAAGACCGCAAAAGTATACGACACCAACCCATGCCATTGCGACCACCATCACATGGGCATTAAAGAGCAATATGCCAAAAGAGGTGAATTATGCTCAACACATCCACGAGCAAGTAATTGCCATGCACAACGAGAAGCCAAAATACATAGGAGGAGCGGAAATTCTGACAAGAATATCTTATGAAGCTATTGGAGCTAGAGATCAGTGGCCAAAGGCTCCCTCCCAGAATGAGTGGCTTAGAGAAGCCGACGAGGAGGAAGAACAGCCCGAAGTATCCAAGAGGGCATCCACAAGAGCACGCCGGAAACTAGAAGTAGTTTCAGAACCTGAAGAGGATGTGGACGAGCCACTTAAGAAGAAAGTAAAGAAGAAGGTAGCTCCCAAGCAAACCAAAAGTCAGAAAGCGGCAAGAATGGAAAGATTAGTGGAGCAGTTTAGAGCGGAAAGAGCTCTAAAGGGTGACTTTGAAGAAAAGTGGGTGCCAGACCCCACTAAAGTCGGAACTAGCTCGGCCAGGCCACATATTGATCAATACAATCAATATATTAAAGCTTATGAGGAGTCAGAGGCTATTTTGGAGCAGCAACCTGTCGAGCCATACACTGAAGAGGAGGTACAGCAATTAAAAGCTGAGCTGAAAAAAGACGACAAGGGAAAAAGGAAAGTAGATGGGTCTACTAAGCCTCAAGAGAAAGATGGGCAAGCCGACAAAGGGAAAGCCAAGGAAGCTACGGACAAACATCCCTCTATGGCTGATGTACCAAGCCCGAAGAAGACGGAAAAAATTGTGGAAGAGATCACAGTAGAGGTGGACACAGATGTTTTGGAAAAGCCAGAAGCCGAGACCAAAGAAAAGAAGATAGATCCAGTTCAGCAAAAGAGAAATGATTATGAGGATCTGGTAGAGATAGGATACACCGAAGAAGAGGCCCTTGAGGCAGTTTATGGGATCACCCTACAAAAACAAGATGAACGGAGAGGGACGGAGAAAAAGACAAAGAGTAAAAAAGAAAGTGAAGAGAAACTGGACGAACCAAAAATACTAGAAGAGCCAAAGCTAGTGGAGGTGGTGGCCGAAAGAGCTTTAGAGTTGACAGATGATGATGAAAAAGACATGCACATGGTGCATGAACTGCTCAGCAAGATAAAAGAAAGGTCCAAGGAAAAGGAAGTAGAGATTGAGAAACCCAAACAAAGGGAAGCGGAGTTGCAGAAAAATTTAGAGAATGCTATGACTGAATCTGAAAGTCATAAAGCATCACTCCATGACGCGGAAAACGAGAGAGACGGCTTGATACTCCAACTAGCCGAGGCTTCAAGAGAAGTAACAAGTGCACAGGAAGCAAGGGAGCGGATAGAGGATGAGTTGGAGGCGGCTAAGGATGAGCTCATTGAGTTAAGGGAAAGAGTCGAGCTCCAAGAAAGAACAATCACTAGACTCAGGTCTACCCCTAGAGCTAGCAGAGCAGGAACCGAACAAGAGGGAGCTATCGTACCAGCTTTGGAAGACCAGGTCCGAAGCTTACAAAGAGAGCTAAGATTAGAGCAACTGCAAAGGTTTCACATTGCAGAGGGATCATTGGACGCACAGGAGAGGCTCACATTAGAAAATCAAACACTGCGGACAGAGAATGAGGCCCTCCGCAAACAGCTCCAAGATCTACAAGAGCAACAAAGAAGAGAGACAGAGACACCACAAGAAGAATTAGGTGGAGCAGCCATAGAGCTACCAGAAACTGGAGAGGCAACCACAATTGAAGATCCAGCCCCAGTTCCAGAGGTGGCCTCGACTTCAAGAATCTCTGAAGAAGAAGAACAAAGGCTCCATGACCAAATAGAAAAGTCAGTAGAGGAGAGTGCCAAGGCGGAAATGGAATGGGAGAGGAGACTCTTAATCTCCATTAGACTTCAGGGACTAGACACAAAAGTGCTCCATGAACAGTGGATGCAACCCAGCCTGCCTTTCCCTTTGATGAAATTTGAAGTGCTAAAGACGAAAAAGAGACTAGAAGGGGAGCAGCATGTCGCTCTTTATGAAGGCGACATCACAAAGGAAGAACAATCAAAGAAGATAGTAGATTCACAACCTAGACAAAGGAAAGGTTGGTTGAACAAATACCCAGCCTACCTCATCTACTTGGTGGAGGCACCAAACGAGATCCGGGAGGATGCAACCTTCTGCAGATGGATTCTTCTTTACCTTGTTGTTCTTTTTCACAATCTAGATTTTCTTCCGCTTCGCTTGTGCTTGCCACAAACTCTTTGCGACCCAAACCTGTTTTGTTCTTTGTGTTGATTTCCTCGCCTTGAAATACCTAGGAGTTTCCATGGATTGTACTGAAGGGAGTTCCTGTTTACAAATCCTTGGGATCCAAATTTGCTTGCTATAGCTTTGTGCCGTCATGAACTTCTTTGGAATCCAGATCTGTTTCACTGTCCTTGATTGTCTGGAATCACTCTGTTGTCTGGTATTGAAGACTCTGTTTTCCACCTTTGTGTTCTCTGGCACAGCCTTTTTTGGTCTCCATACCAACTTTGACTCCGTTTTTTCCCAAGGTTGAGCTGTTATATTATTGCTTGTCTTCCTTATCCAATGTTGAGAGTTCCTAGTCGAAGAGCAATCCAGTTGTATAGAAACTTTTGGTTGCCATTGCTTCTTCTTTTTCTCTGGTTGTTGTTTACCTTTGTTCTTGGATTCTTCCTTTGGAGTTGGCTCTGCTCCTTTAGTGAACTTAACTGATTGACTTTCACCTTCGTATTTGATAAGCACTGATTTAGAACTCCAGTCAATCATTGCATTGTATTGCTTCTACCATGGTTGTCCTAGCAATAATGGATGTTGTATAGCTTGGTCTTCAACCACGTAAAACATATGAGGATACACATATTGGTTAATCTGTATATGTAAAACTGTGCATCCGATAGTTTTGATTGAATTCTCAGAGTAACTCTTTAACTCTTGCTTGGCAGTTTGTAATTTAGTGTCATTTGTCAATTGTCTATACAAACTGAGTGAAAGTAGGTTAGTTTGAGCTCCTGAATCCAATAGTGCTCTAGCTTTGATTTGGTTGGTTCCTACTTTGCATTCAATGATGGGTTCTTCTTTGTTATTATCCATTTCTGTTATACTGACTGCGTTTATTCGTAGTCTTCTTTTCTCCATTCTTTCCTTCGCCTCAGCTTGCGCTTCCTCCACAATCTTTTTCTTTTTCTGGACACGCAGCTTTTCTTGATGTATTTTGAGAAGCATGTCTTGGGTTAGCGGCAAAAGATACTTTTTCACTCTGCATCCACTAATCCAATTGGGCATTTCTTCTCCGTCTAATGTAGCAAGCTTGACGGCTCCACTTGGTGATAGATCTTTAATCACCAGAGGTCCCATCCCTCGCTTTTTAAGCTTCTTAGCATGCTATTTCAGAGTGTAAACTAGGACATAGTTCCCAATCTTAAACTCTTTAGTCCGCACATGTTTATCAAAAAATTCCTTTTGTCGCATTTTTTGAGCGTAGATAGAAGCTACTGCTTTTAGGCGAAGCTCGTCTATCTTTTCCAGGTCATCTATTCTATCAGAAAGCTCGTGCCCTATCCACTCTAGATCCTTAGCCACCCTTAAGGTTGAAATCAAGAATTCTATTGGTAAGATAGCATTTAGCCCAAAAACCATGTCATATGGGGTCGTTCCTATTGATGTTTTATATGCTACCCTATATGCCCATAATGTTGAATGCAACTTCTGGTCCCAGTCAGTTCTCGACTCAGATACAATCTTCGTAAGGACTGTGCATATGGTTTTGTTTGTTGCTTCAGCTTGTCCGTTTGCTTGTGGATGATACGGGGCTGATTTCCTATGGATTACCATGAATTCATCTAGAAGGATCTCTATCACTTCATTTATAAAATGTGTGCCTCGATCACTCACAATTTCTATTGGCAATCCATATCGTACAAAGACGTATTCATATAGAAATTCTGGCATCTGCTTTTTGAGTTGCCTTTGCTTGGACCCACTTTGTTAGATAGTCTGTAGCCACAACGATGTATTGTGCATGAGTCTTATATGCAGGAGGTGAAATGGGTCCGGCATATTCAATCCCCCATTTTGCAAAAGCTCTTGCCCCCATCATTGGTCTAAGCGGCATATCATCTCTTTTAAGTGGTACTTTGGTCCACTGACAGTCATCACACCGTTTAACGTATTCCTCAGCGTCCATATGTAGTGTTGGCTACCATATTCCTACGGCTAAGACAAGTTTTGCTGTCTTATCACCTGAGAAATGGCCTCCACCTACTCCTCCATGAGCTTGCTCCAGGATTATCACATACTCAGACTCTGATGCGCAAATCCTAAGCTGGTTGTCTTTACCTCTCTTATAGAGTTGATCTCCTATTAAAGCGTAATCTCGAGCTTCTGTCTCTACAGATTTCTGACGAGCTTTTGACGTTCCTTCTGGGAAAGTTCTATTTGTGAGATATTCAACAATATAGTGACTCCATTCCGAAGCGATCATTATCTGATATAATGTCGAATACTCTGCTGGCGGTTTTGATGAACATACAATACATACAGTGACATATTCATGTACTCTTTCTTTCATTCCTGGCCAATAGACTCCCAATTGTAACAAATTCCTATATGTGCTCCTTCTTGAACAATGAAATGCACATTCCTGAACATGTGCTTCGCGCATATATATATTGTATTCCTCAGGATTGATGCATAGTCGTAAAACATGATCATTTCCCAATTGATACAACCTTCGTGCAACCAATTGAAGATTCTTGGATTGCTGAATAGCAATATGTTTCTGGTTGTATTCTCTTCTATCAAACTCTCCTCCATAGGTTAATAGGCTAACGACATTTTGAGACCACTTCGGTATCATTTCTATGTTGAAAAAGTACACGTCTGGCATGTCGTCATCCACTCCTATAGGGTCTTCTCCATTCGTCAATCGCGAAAGATGATCAGCTCTAAGATGTGTTTTTCCTTTCTTTACTACTACCGTGAAGTCGAATTCCAGTAAGATAATGAACCATCTCACTATTCTCCCGGTATTGCATGGTTTATTCACTAGGTAGAGCAAGGCTTGGTGATCCGTAAAAAACACAAACTTGTTGGCTAGAAGATAATGCCGAAATTTCTTCACAGCATATATCATTCCTAATCCCTCGCTTTGTTGTGGTGTAATTCTTCTCTGCATTGTTGAGCTGTCGACTGGCGTAACGGATAGGAAAATCCATGTTTCCTTCTTCTGGCTGAGCCAGAATGCATCCTATTGCATATGCCAAAGCATCTATATGCACATGGAGTATCTTCTCCCAATCTGGTGATTTCAAGACTGGAGCAGTAATGAGTGCCTCTTTCAATTTCTTGAATGATTCCTCACACTCCTCTGTCCATTCAAAGTTCACTATTAGCCTGTAATGTGGTTGGCCTATTATAGCGTACATGTAAATGAATCGTCTATAATATCCACAATGTCCCATAAAGCTCTGTACTTGTTTCGCATTGGTTGGTCTAGGCATATCCACTATAACTTTTATCTTCTCTAAATCCGTGGATATTCCGTTTTGTGAGACAATATGTCCCAGAATTCTGCCCTGTCGGACCATAAACACACATTTCTCAGGATTGAGACAAATGCGATATGTCCTACATTTCTCAAATACTTTTCTTAGGTGTTCTAGATGCTCATCTCTCAGAAGAGAATGTACACATAAGTCATCCATGTATATTTCTAGAAACAACCTTAAGTATTCTTTGAAAGCATGCATCATCAGCCTCTGGAAGGTTGCGGGAGCATTGGTTAGACCAAAAGGCATAACCTGATAAGCATAAATTCCCCACTCCGTTGCAAAAGCTGTTTTATGTTGATCTTCCGGTGCTATGGCTAGCTGGTTATATCCTAAAAAACCATCAAGAAAGGAATATGTTGTTTTCCCTGATACACACTCTAGAACATGATCAGTTATCGGCAGGGGATAATTGTCCCTGATTGTTGCAGCATTCACTTTATTTAAGTTGACACACACTCGAGTTTTCCGTTCTTCTTGGGTACCACCACAATCGGAGATACCCAATCGGTGTGTTCAATCTCGTATATGAATTCAGCTTCCATTAGCTTATCTATCTCTTCTTTGATTCGCTTAGCAAACGTATCATTATATGTGTATGGTCTCTGTCTGCTAGGCTTTGCGTCTTGTTTTAGTGGGATTGTGTGTTGGCATATTGATGGGTCAACTCCCTTTCAGTCCTTATAAGACCATGTAAACACATCCCTGTACTCTCTGAGAAGACTCAAAAGTCTCTCTTCCTCGCCTGGAGACAAATTTGTGGCTATGTACACCGGTCTAGGTGTCTCACCTGGAGCTGCTAAATCAACTTTTTTTGCATCCTCCGGTCCGTCATAAGATTCGTTCTCCCTTCTCTCTCGAATAGGTTGGGTTAATACCACCTTCCTATCCTCTATTGTGAATTTCCTGTAGTGAGAGGGAACATCCATCACACCTTTGGAGATTGTTTCTGACAATGGTCCAAGGTTTAGAAAGGGCTTGCTCACAGAAGTCTGTGAAGAACTTCAAATTCTACATCGTCATAGTACACCCTACTATCCCCAATCAAATGGTTTGGTAGAAAAAGCTAATGGTGTCATTGCATGCATCATTAGAAAGATGGTGAAAAACAAGACAAAGTTGTGGTATGACTTCTTGGATGGTGCCTTGTGGGCGTATCGAACCACATATAGGGAAGCCACGGACTTCACACCATTTCACTTGGTCTATGGTCAAGAGGCTTTACAACCAATTGAGCTCAACATTCCAACAATGCGACTTCATGGAAAAGCAGCACAAGATGATCAAGAAGCATGGATGGATCGACTTCTTACCTTAGCTGAGCTTGAGTGGAAAAGAGAAGCAGCATACGAGTGCTACAAGAGGAAAGCCACACAGACGAAGGAAAAGCTTGTCAAGAAACTGAAGGACAAAGGCATCAATGAAGGAGATCTTGTGCTAAGGTATGACAATCGACTCGATAATCGTTTTGATGCCAAATTTGAAACTAGATGGCAGGGGCCATACATAGTTAAGAAGGATTTCAATTCAAGTTACTATCAACTTATGGACTTGAATGGGAAAGAGCACTCTAGGAAGGTAAATGGTTATCGCTTGAAGCCCTATTTGAGTCGCCTTCTACCAAAGGATCTATCAAAGATCTGTGAAAGGGCAACTGTCTCATGTAAGTATTATTACATGAAGCATGAGTGTAACTCTAGCCAAAATTCTGAGGGGCCAAACAATGAAGATCTCATCAAGGACTCTGAAACACTGTCTTTGGAAAAGATTCTCTATGATGGTACATGAATATACCATCATCCTGGGGGAGGGCTAATGATAGCCGTTTTTTCGGCTTTCCGTAATTGCCATAGTGAGTTAACCCACCCTATCAAATCACTCAAACATTTCGGTTATCCCTACCATTTCACTGTATATAGGTGTGTGTGAGTTAGGGGACTTTTCCCATATCTTCTTAAAAACCCTCAATTAGCTAGTCACTAGGCTAGTTGAGCCAAAAAAATAAAATTATAAGTATATTATAGCCCATTTGTGTGTAAATATTTCATTGTATATACGGCCTAAATAAAAGGATTTTTCATAATTATTTTGGTATTTATTTAAATATTTCTACCTATGGTGTGTTATTTATGCTATGTACATTGACTCACCATTACCATATTTTTTCTTACCATTTTGCATACTCTTTATTCCATATAAAAATAATTTCATGCAAGCTTCTCTTATTTTTGGTGTAACTCCATCCCAACAAAAATCCAAAAAAACTAGTTCTATTTATGTGTATATTTTTTCACTATTGTGATTTTTTTCCTTCCTACATCTATTCTCTATTACTCTCATAAATTAGACCACCAAAAATATTCATCTTTTTATGGTAGACTTATAATGAGAGAGATTTATTTTGACCCCTTTATATTTTTTCCACCTATATTATTTATATTTGACATGTACATATTTTTTTAGACCCCTGAATATTTGATTTTCTTAGTTGTATTATTCACTTATATCATGATCTCAACAATATCTTCAATTATAGACCTACTAAATAAGGTCAAGGGTATGTGGAATGCATGCATGCACCATGGGGAGCTCACTCTTGGAGGTATTCAAAAGAATCATCCAAAGAAGGACCTCACAAGGACTTTGTGCAGTGGAAAAAACAGTCAGTTTTGCTGAATTTTTAAAGATCACATGCTCCCCGAATTTGAAAAGGTGATACAAACAAAAGTTGTAGCTCGTGAGCTGAACTTTCACCTCAAATTTTTTCATATATTTTTTGAGCTACGAGCTATGAGCTATGATTTTATTGGTGGACCCCAGTTTGCCCATGCTATGCAGCCACACTCCCTCTTCCACTTTATCATTTTCCTCTTTCACACACACTCCTCCCTCTCCTTCCCACTCCCAAACCTGCAACTCCCATGTCCTAATTCACCCTCTTCACCATTGCCACATCTCTCACACCTCCATAGCCTTCATCCTCCATTTCTACACCCTATGTGTCCCCCTTTCTCTCTTCATATATGTCCATATTACCATGCTCTCTTCAGCTTTGTAAAGAACTTCAAAAAATCTGCAAAAATCCAAGGATAACCTCTGCAAATGAAGGCTTTTATCATGAATTTTACAAGGTTTAAAGATAATATAGCTTCATCGACACGCGCTACTTCGCCATGCGGACTGCTTCTTCTTCCGGTGCCGTAAAGAGGCGAATGTCAACTTCTCCAAAGCTTCAATCTCTCTTTACAAGCTCATCCCTTCTCTAACTTTTCCCATCATATATCTCACCATTTGGTGAATGATTTTGTAAATATTTTTTAGTGATGATTACTAACTACTAACCACTAACCTTAATGTAAAATGCACCCTCTACTAGAGTAGGCACTCCCAAATTATTCACTCAATCCTCTCTCCTTTCATCCTCAATAATTCTCTTCCCTTGAGCCCACATCCATGTGACTCAAAGGACAAGAGAGACCCACCCTCATTAAAAAAATAAAAAAATATGCATAATCTTTTATTCCTTCAAATAAACTTGATTAGGCCTAATCCTAATCCGGGCTTCTAAAACCTATAAATAGAGCCCTTCTCTCCCTTGTAAATCATCACATGATCACACTACACCACACCATTCTCAACACATAACACACCACTCTTCAAGCCTAGTTGTGTAGAGTGTGTGAATTGTGAGTGCTCTATTCCATCACTACACATAGGTGCATGGAGAAGCTTGAAGTTAGTTATGCCATCTAGAGGAGTGGAGTGATACTATACTCTACAATCACACTTGTAGCCTACTCTTGTCCATAAATAAGATTCATAGTTTTGGGTGCAATTGTATGCTGCAACTACGACTCTTCTCTCCAAATTGATTTGATAAGTTCGCTCATCAGGTGGTTGAAGGTATAATGTCCTTGAAGTTTGTTGTGCCATTTCATGCTTGGTGGTTTGAGGGCTTGTTGAATTGTTTGCCAAAACTTTCAATTGTAAGAGGGTGCTCGGTGAGAGGGCTCCCGTGATCCTAAGACAATTTTTGTATTGGCAACAAGGTCAATTTTTGTGTTGTCTCTCTATTTCTCATCAAGCTTTGTGTGCATCTAGTCTTTAAGGCTAAGACTGAGTTGCTCAAGTTGATTTGTGCGCTTTACCTCTCTCTGGCGTGGTGAATGTTTGTGTTTGGTGTGTGTGGCTATCTTGCATTCCCCTCTCTTTGTGCGTTTGAGTGCAAGGAGATATCACGTGCGTCCTAGTTCGCATCTACAACTAGGTGGTGCCCCTTTTCTTGTTTGGTTTCTGGCTGTGGGTTGTTGTTGTCTCTGATTGTGCTTGCCCCAGCCCCAATTGAGCAGCACGGGAGCCTCGAAGGGTGTTTAGAGGCCACTCTTCTTGTTGCCCGCCCCGGACCGCCTCACTATGTATGGCCGAACACTTGTTACAGCTCGAGAAAGCGATAAGGGTTTCTCTATGTCACGTTCTGGATTTCCAAATTAGCAAGGGCATGGCTCTTATGCAAACTATTTTCAAACATCAATCAACAAATACAAATCTATATTGTCAAGGACAACAGTACTCATGCCAAGCAGATACGTGGTACATACTTTGCAAGTATTTTTTAGTTTTTAAACACGTGGTACAATTCAACATGGTAAATTATTTGTGAATGCCCAACAAGGTTGACTTTCTTTCGCTATGACATTGTAAACTGGTAAGAGTATCTGTTAGCTATTAGCATCGGAACTCTATGAGTACTCCCGTGAAGCAAGGCTTCTCTTTTGTCATTTGGTATAGTAGTTTCCAAAGTTTGAATATGTTATTAGCACACGAACTTGGGGGATACTTTCCAAGATGTCATTAGGTTTTTACATCACAAGAGGGCGTATATGATACAAACGCTAACTCAATCGTGCAATACATATGGCTATGACCTAGATTCGTGCAAGCTTCTTCTTTATGCATTACCAAGAACCTAGCCCCAAGAGGGAAACAAGGTTAGTAAATTTCAAGTTATACTTGTTTTTTCTGTAATTTAACATTTTATTTGAAAGAATACTAAACTATGCAAAGAAAAGTGCTTTGCGAGACTTCATGCAAAGCAAGGCTTCTCTTATGTGCCAATGTATTATTGATTGACTTCATATCAACGATAATGACACACATCTTTGGCACTACGTGGATATAAGCTCACAATTTATGCAATGATGCACTAAGATGTATCCATGTTAGTGTAATTGTTCAAAGCACGTTGTCGAGAAATTTGCGGTCTTGCCAGGAAAGCACCGGGCTTATGGCTGTGAGAGTTTGTGAGAGAACTCAACAAAAACTATATGAAGGAGTTAAACCATAGATGCCATGAAGACTAGGGCTTGGAAAGAAGTGCAATCAAAGAAGACTCACTCTTTCTCTCTTGCATTCACACACACAAAGAAAGAACGCAAAAGAGAATGTCAAAACAATACGAAGATGAAAACATCAAGGCTATGGTCATATCGTATCATGGGTAATATGAAAGGGTTAATGGATGAGTTAATGGCATTCAATCTTGGCTGACCAAATAGGCTACGAATTGTTCTTTGGAATTGTAGTTTTGTGCTTACCATAATATATATATTTTGTCTAGTGATTGGGATTAATTGTGTGTACAAATCCTCTTGGTTCATAGTAAGATAACTACGCTTACATCAAAAGAAAAATTATAGTCTATGAGAGGTAGTATGATGGGATCCGGTGATAGAAGTATTTCATTGAGCCTTTCAGGGCCGAAGAGAAACACTATACGTTGTTGAAAGTGTATTTTACGGCTAATCCATACGTTAATTCTAATAGATCGTACAGAGTGAAAGCGATAGAAATGATCATCATGTGGGTTATTCATCTAGGATAGTATGTGAGAAATGTAGATATGAGAGAAGTGAAGAGATGAGAAGTTTCCCTCCCAAGCCCTATTCTTGCCCGTAGGCAATAAGGATACTGCGGGGAGAGATGTACCTGTAGCAAAGAGAACCTAGAGAGGATGAATTACTAAGAATGAGAGAGATAGGTTTGGTTAAGGAGATGAGATTAGATACATATATATATGTTGGATTAGAGATGAAAATGAAAACAACAAGAAATCAAGAAAACATCAATGTAGAACACATCTTACTTGAAACCCTTCGGCACCATTATTGATGGAAGAGAGAAGAAGAGGGGAGAATTCAACGTTGATTGAGACGCCAAGTACAACACCTTCTTTGATTAGAGTTGATCCTCCAAGGATGGCGTACAAGAATGGCTAGTTTTCCTCTAGGAGAAAGTGTAGGCTTGGGCTTATGTTAATGGGGCTAAGTACAATTAGGCATTACTACTCACTCCCTCAAGAATTCCTCTCATCAATGGCTTGAATGCTTGCGTTCTTTCCAAGGAAGAAGAGGTCCCCTTTTATAGGTGAAGGGAACCCACAAGGGTTTACACAAGAAGAGAGGAGCCAGTGTGAACAGGAATTGGAAAAGTTGGAAATGAGCTGTCCCTGCATGATGTGGGCAGACTGGGGTCCAGTATTTTAATCATATCTCCTCAACCGTAGCTCCAAATAAAAAAGTAAAAATATGGGCAGAAACTTCAGCTCATTGGCTACGATTTTCATTTTAAAATCATTCTCCAAATCGGATTGGAACCTTGTGTAAAAAATTCATCAAAATAGGGTCCATTTATGGCAGCAAAAGTCTTCATGTGGTCTCCTTAGCCTTGACTTTCATTTAATTCCCAAGGACACCTCATGCCATATGAAAGCATGACATTTCTCCTTGACAAAGTTTTGTAACCATGCTTGCAATAATGCATTAAAATAAGTGTATCTTTGAAATCATGCCACCTAGTGTCCCACTAGGACTTGATTCTCTCCTAATAGCTATTTAAAAAGAAATATAAGAAAAGTATAAAAAATACATAGAATATATATATATTGGAGTTTACCCTAGATATAGGATCTAGATAGGGTGTGAGATGATAATGAAATAGTAGAAATAAAGAATCAATGCTTTTTGCCCCAAGTTAAAGAGGCGGAGCTATTGACACTTTTCCCATAGTATTTTTTTGATGGTAAAGTAAGAATACATTACCCTTGAGATAAATAATAAGATGAGATAGAAAGCTTATTTTTATACTTACATATGCATATGTACATTATAGGAAATATAATTATGTATCTAAAAAGTTACAAGATAACTCTTGTAGCATGTGTTCCCACTATGTACATGTCACAGCACGACAACGTATACCATGGTCTCGCATGGTTGAGACTATCATTGAAGCTAAGGTCTTATTATTCTATTTTTTGATGTGTATGCATGGCATACTAGTACGATAGACGTATGCCACCCCATCATTGTATACGCTTTCACTATAAAACTAGCTACTATATTAAGGACAAGGTAAGTTATTGATGTCTACAAACATTTTTTATTTATGTTTATTCACAGGCAAAGTGCCATAGTTAAATCACTCTGGTACAATCACGACCACATACAAGGAAGGTGGGTCAAGATGTGATTAATGTTACCTCTCTCTGTGAGAGTGTTCTACAAGCACACTAGTGTAGGCTTATAGGATAAGCTATGAACCATACACTGTATGCACACAGGCATACACAAGGGACATATAACAAAGTATAATAAGAGATTTTCCTCAATCCAGCATTCTCTCTATCCTACTTTTCTGCGAAAAAAGTGAAACTAGGCATATTACTAAAATCTTTCTATGTTGATATGGTAACAGGAAGGGCTAAGAGCCATCTATTTTGGAATGGCTAAGAACCATCTATTTGAAATCCATCAGTGATTACTTTCCATATAAAAAAATTCTATCTAGTTGAGTCTGAGCTGAGTATCCATCAATTCTTATGGACAAACAAGATTCTTTACATTACTAAATTTTTGGGTGTTATTTTACCACTGCATGCTTTTAATGTGAAGATAAGTTTAGTTTTTGGTCTTAAACTCATAAAGGCTTCTCTCTACCAAGATATATAGATTAAGTAAGAATTTCAGACAGCACAATTGTTCAAAAAAGACCAAGATTATGGAATTTCAGGTCTAAAAAAGATATAGTTGTGAATACGATTCCAACTTGAGCGGATCTCCTAATTTTTCTATAGCATTGAGAGTGTCGTATAAACATAGTTTTGGGGTAAGACTCGGCTTGTGATTACCAAATCACTTGCTACATGTTGATGGTCAATTCTTGGACCTTCACACTTGCACTTTCAAGGAAAAAAGTCTACAAGCTGCGAAGGGGTAGTGGACAAGTTCAACTTCCAAAGCTGACTTCAATAGCTATTGACTACTACTTGAGTAGTTTTCCTGCAAAGTCTAACCAAGGGGTTTGACATTGCAGATTTCAACCAAGAGGTTTAAATTGAAAAGGAAACACCGAGGGTTACATGTGCAATACTACTTGAATTTCACTAATTTTCAATTAGTGTTCCTAAGTTTTTGCTCGTGGGAAATTTGGGCAGGTGCCTTTGACTACAAGTAAGTGAACACTATGTTCAACCTCTAGGTACGCATCTGATTTGGTTTTGTTTCTTTTTTTAAGAGACATGACAAGGTCATGTAGGAGCAAAGTATTTTGGGCCGTAGTGTCCAACATACATTCCTACATTATGCAGTTATGGTATATGTAGAGTTGTCTTTGGCACATGTTTTCACATGGGATACAACATGGTCTAGAAACTCAAGGAGTTTGGTTTAGCCAGTGTGGAGCAAAGTTAATGAGGGTCCCTCTCACTCCCATCTTAGAGTGTTTCCAATTACCTTCACACATAGGTACATCTCGTGCTTGAAGGATATTCTTTTTCCATACATTCTTAGTTGAGACATATTCCACATGTGGAGAATATGAGTCTTTGGGATTGACATTAGCTCCTGCTATGTCAATTATGTGTTGCAAAAAAGTCCCTAGGTGCTCGTCAAATCCATTTTATAGACCATTTTTAGACGTAGTATCAAGAACAATTTGAGTGGCCAATGGTAAAATTACCCATTCAGCTATTGTAGCTAGGTGCCAAGAAATCCACGATGGGTAGGTCTTTAGATTACTAGGAATTCCCATGGGATTTGAGATTCCAATGGCTCAAAAATGGAAATGGGTTTTGGACAAATTCAGGAAGAAAATTTCTTGTGGCATTCTTTCCAACCTAATTTGTCTGCTATAAATTCTGTTCTTAATCATTACCTGCTCCGAATACTAATATTTTTCTTTCATGCAAGAAACCTTCAAAGTTCCAGCTTAATCAAGCTATATCCTTGCAAGGAGATTTTTTTGGGGGGGTTCAAAAGCTACTCAAAAAATCCCCAAAGAAGCATGGAAAACATATTGTATGCACAAAATCAGAGATGGTAATGGGATCCTCGATATAGAATGTATGGCAATCAAGCTAGCAGGAAATTGAATTGCTATAGTTGTTTCTAGTGAATATTTCTGGGTTTGCCTATTGAAAAGACATATGAAAAGATTTTTCTTGCAGGAGTACAAGGTTTGTTCTAATTTGACACAATGGGACACCATCATTTCTGGGTTCAAAATCAAACCTGTAGGCAGTCAACTGACAATAGCTATGTGAAGCTCTTGATATGAAATTAAAAAGGGACTCCATATTCCTCTTAATTGTTCTATTTCCTCTCATTTTCTAATGCGGGATTCCGATCTTGGTAGGAAGCATACCAAAGATGACTAGAAGGCCAGTTTCCATTAAAGCATACAAATATTTTAAGTTTGTGGGCTCAGAAGATGGAATGACCCACAAAAATGAACGCGGATTGGATGTCTCCTAGGCAACTAACTGAACAATTTATTTATTTATTTTTGGATGCATTTTTGAGTTATTATGCAAGTTGGAGGAGATGAAGATATTGCAGTAGGAGCAAGGACACATGAGCATAGCAAAAAGATGTAGCTTCAAGACTGCTAGGCTATGAAAGCTTACAGCACCTTCAGTAAAATCTGAACTTTTGATGAAAAACTAAGGAAGAGCCTCAATAGAAAATGGAATGTAAGCTATAGTTCCAACCAATGGTTATATAGATTTGAAGGCATCTGAAGTCACTGTCATACCTATCAAGTATAGCCTTCTATCATGGCTCATTTTACGTCAAGGTGTCTGGACTAGAGTTAAAGCCCTACAGGCCAAGATTGGTGATGGAAAATGTAGAATGTGTAGTGAAATGGAGGACCTAAACCATATATCTATGGGCTATTAGTATAATCTTAAAGCTAGAATTTTTGTCGGCTTGTTGCAAAGTGATACAATATCCCAATATTTTGTTGTCTAAGAATTGCTAATGGGAGAATGCTTAAGGTTGGATATCTCCCTATGGACTCTATGGAGTATTTCATACTTATGGTCTCGCTAAACCTAAAGAAATGAAGACATATTTCATATGAAATGTAGACAACATTGTGCTCTTCATGCTAGATCTTAAAAGGATTTCAACCCTCACTCTCAAGAATATGAGAGATGTGTCCCCCTATCCTCTCTCATTCCTACAAAAATTCTTCAGATGGTACCGTTGGAGAGAATCCATGCTCTATAACTACTACAAAGAACCCATTTGCATGGCTACTGTGTGCTTGACCCTTCGGTTTGTGTCTTTTCTAGAATGCATCTCTCCCTACCAGTGAGGCGAAGGTGTGACACCTTTTTTTCTCTTTATAAAATTTCATATTCTCTTCAAAAAACAAAACAGGCCGAACTCCTTCTTCGTCAAAGTCCAAGAAGAACTTCAAATGCACCGTCTAGAACAAGGAGGGGCATCTCAAGGAGTAATTCTTTGCAAAGGAAAAGGCCCAAAAATCTTGCTTGGCCTTTGAAATTAGCAATCTTGCCAAGACTATATGTGCTATACTAGAAGGGCTCTTATTCTTATTCAAATGAAAAACTCTACCATCTTTGTACAATAATGTGTGTGGGGTATCAGCTGCCCCAAAAATCAAGGAAAAATAGTTGTATGTTATGCAAGCCACCGACACAATCAATCTTTACTTTGAGGTTCAATAAATCCAAAACAAAGCATAAAATTACAAAATTTGGCCAAAAAACAAAAACAGGATTGCATAATTCTCGTAATTTGGTCATAAATTTCAATTTGAGCATTTGATGCTTCCTAGAAGCATAAAAATATGTTGAGGATTACTAAGGCTAATGTTCTAGTAATCTATACCTCACAAACATGAGTTTCAAATGAGAAAGCCTAGGCAAGAACCTAGTACATAAAAACTCAGTACAAAAATCCAAGAGGAACGAGCACGATACATACAATACCCGACTCGTCACCTTGTAAAACACAAAGAAATTTGTGGATCATATGTGAATACAGCTACAACCATGCCTTCCATCTAAACTGAGTGGATGGATGCCCAAATTTCATTCTAGTCAACACAAGGAGAGACCTATGTGGTGTGGTGACTGAGAGAGGATAGTGAGAACCACAACTTTCAACATAGAAACCAAATGATTCCAAAGATAGAGAGAGAAGGTTTTCTGGTACATTCTCTAATGCAAGAGAAGGCTTTTACAAGTTTATTTAAGAAGAAATCTTTTATTGCTCCGATAATTAGACCACAAAGGTGGGGCTGGGTCGGCACAATAAGGATTCAGGAACACTTAACCCATAACTTCATAAGAAATTTTATGGTGATGGCACCAATGTTGTAATAAGTTGGAGAAAGGGTGCCCGAATGTGGGGCTGTTTCCTTTAATTTCTAGATGAGAAGTGGTAGGTTATGAAGGATCTTCTTATAATAACTACGTTAGTGGTACAAACTGATGATAAGTAGGACATCTAGCTAGCCAAGGGTGTAGGAGCCATGACAGGTGGATCGGATGACGCTATGCCACCCTCGTGGCTAACTTACACGGGCAAGGCGGATGGGATTAATGCATAAAAAATTGGCAACGTCGAGGGCCGTTGATATAATGGGCAGTCAATTACGAAGGTTTTTTTGGCCTGCCCAAAGGGATAATTCCATAGTGATGTGTTCCCTTTTTGTCCTGCCCAAAGGGCAAAGGCTATAGAGATGCCTTCTCTTTTTCCTAATTAAAATAGGAAAAAAATTGAATTGCATTTTCAAACATTTTTTGATATGCCAAAAATGCTGATTGGTTGAAGTAAGATAGTGGGCACTCATTTAGATGACTGGTACTCATTTCTAAGAGTAGGAGGTCAGTGGACATTGTCATGCAATTTTTTGGATAATCATGAAGTCACTAAGTCATGCCAAAAAGCTTGCCCGCTAGCCTCATGCATATATGTGTACATAGCCCTGCAAGTTTTGGAAGCGGCCTTGTAAAAATTCATGTAGAAAGGTGTGATTTTGACAAGCTTGAATGGTGGTGGAGGAATGGTGGTGGAGGAATGGTGGTTTTTGACCCAAAATAGGCCAAAATTGGACCAATTAAAAGGTGCCCAAGGAGAGCACCATGTCGGCTAAGAGGAGAGAGAAAATTCCTTGGGATAAGAGAAAAAAAATCCCTATTTAATAGATACAATTCCCTGCACACCCTTTTTCCTAACAAAGACTAGCTTTTTTGGAGCTTTTGAGAGATACCCCAACTTCGAAAGCTTGTAACTCTCTCGTCTGGTGTCGGAATCAAGCATATGGATGCTCTACGGAGGTCTACACAATAGGAGCTTCATCTTTATGGTCTTGGTTTTCATCAATTTTAATCATGGTTTGGTTTAGGATTTTTTCCTGCCCGACTCTATAGGTGTTCGACATAGGTGTTTTCCGCAACTTTGTGGTGTTTCTTTCCGATGGTGTGGTGTATGCAAGGCTATAGGGGTTCTCATTTTCCTTCTTGTTTGCACACTAACATTGTTTTGGTGCCCCCACTGAGGAGAAAGTGCTCCTATGCTCCAATTCCTATGAAATATGTCTATTCTGCAGGCAGTGAATGTAAATGGGATGTGGGTCCTTATGAACAACCACCTATGTATGTGCAAATTATGGACATCACTTGAGGCAGTCATATAATTGGATTGCATCCTTTGGAGGGTTGTGAGGTTTTGTGAAGCCAAGCACTGGGGGCTGGGTTACCCAGTGTGAGGTGGATTAGGTACTGGAGCGATCCATCGACATCCCTTGAGTTTTCAACGTCACATGTAAGTGTTTTTGTGGCAATCAAACATGGCAGACGAGTTCCCACAGTTTCATGGATTTCCTAATGAAAATGCACAGACGTTTATTGAAAAGTTGGAAGTCAATTGCTTACTACAAAATATACTAGACTAAGCTATATTGTTGCGACTGCTGCAATATAGTTTACAGGATGAGGCAAAATTTTGGTTACACAATTTTGAGGAGGTGATGCAGACACAAAATCTAGGGGTGCTTTTGGACTACAATCTTGTGAAGCAAGCTTTTGTGGCACAATACCGATCCAGCGAAGTACCTGGCAAAGTTTGGCATGAAACTCTAGGGTACACTCAGAGGGCTAATCAAAGTGTTGATGATTTTGTCATGTGTTTCTCCAGATTATGGGATAAATGGGCCCGGGCTTTGGGAAACGAGATCCCTCCATCCATGTTAAAGAAGGACCGTTTTGTGGCAAATCTAAAAGAAAGTCTGAAGTTCAAAGTTGAGTTGAAAAGGCCCTCCACCATCGAGGAGGCAGTTGCCATTGCCAAAAAGAAAGAATGGAAAGCTCAAAGGTTTAATGACTACGGGAAAGCGATCCTTGAGCAAAATAATGGTAGCCAAAAGGAGGAGAATTAGGCAGAAGCTAGAGGCCAACCCGTTCAAAGGGCTAATAATATCGAACAATTGCAACGAAATATGAAAGAAATGATGACCATGATGCAGGAATTACGACTTAGTGTTCTTGGTGGTGGAGGTGGTCGTGGTTGTGGACGTCATAGAGGGATGGCTCAGGCATGTGAGGCTCATCCTAATGCGAATGCTGGTCGTGGACAAGGTGGATTTGAGCCACAGAGGAGGTTCATCCCCACTTGTTATAATTGTGGTGAACTTGGTCATATTAGCACTTATTGTTCAAAGCCAGTAAGGATGGGAGGGTATATGTTTCCACTTCCTCAGCAGATTCCTAATAGGGCTAATGAATATGCATTGGATATACGAGGAGATCAAGGTACTAGACAAGAAAATCAAGCCTTAACCTCTGGTGGTCATGTGGGCATTGTGCAGATGTTTGCAAGTAGGCAAAAGAGAGAGGGAAGTTATGCAGCACCAGGGCCTAGCAGAAAGAAAGGGAAGGAGAAGGAGGGTGAAGATGCGAAAGCCAAGAGAAAGAGGAAGCCTCGTAGACGATTTGAAGTGACAGATTTTCCTTTGGGAGAGGTCCAAATAGCTTAAAATTTAAAGGAAGACCTGATTGGGAGGAAAGTAGATTGTACTTTTGGACAGTTGATGAATATGGTGCCCAAACTTAAAAGGCAGTGGAAGTCATTAGTGAATCCAGAGAAAGAGCCAAAGCATGGAGAAGTCAGAGTGTTGTCTGTGAGAGAGTTATCTGACATCTATCATGTGGTGAATGCTTGGCACAAAAGTGTGGGCATGGGAGAAGCCTACATTGATGGAGGTGCTCAAGTTTGTGTGATCACACACTCATGTGTCGAGAGACTGAGTCTCATTACATGCGAAAGCTCTTGGTTTCGGATTTGATTAGTGAACCATGCCAAAGTGAAATTTTTGGGAATGATCAAGAATTTGGAAGTCGAAGTCTTTAATGTGAAGGTTATGTTGAACTTTCATGTTATGCCAATTGGTATGGGAGCCTTTCCTCTCATTTTGGGACAACCTTGGTTGAGAGTTGTTGGTGCTGTGCAAGATTGGGGCAAGGTCACTATCGTTGTGCATGAAAAAAAGAGTGAAAAGAAAGTGTTTGATATGACTTCCAAACAACCTATGGCACTTGAAGATGTGAGTGAGAATGATGAGTCTGAAACTACCAGTGAGGATAGTTCTGAAGACTCAAAAAGTAGCATTAACTTTGAGTTCTGGTGATGAGGATGAAGTGTCATTTTTGTTGTTGGATGAAGAACAAAAAGAAATGAGTGAAGTGTCACAAATATTAGGGAATATAAATGCTTCAAGCCGTTTAGAGCAACTTGAGGAGTTGATGCAACCTAAACAAGAACTAACAATGAAGAAAGAGTTAATTCAAAACATGTTGAGTACTAATTTGACACAAGGAGAAAGAAAGGAGTACTTAGCAATGTTGGACAGGTTTCCAAATCTTTTCATTACCTCATATCAAGAAATAAGGGGTTTTGTTGGGGATCCTGTGAAGATCGAGCTAGTTGAAGGGTCAAAGCCAATACAACAGAAATTAAGAAGGATGGGTAAGGAACAGATGAATGTTTTAAAGGAAGAAGTGGATAAGCTTTTGGACACAGGGTTCATTGTGCCAGTGGATAATGCTGAATGGGTGAGCCCTGTAGTAGTCACCCCAAAGAAAGATGGGCGTTGGAGAGTTTGTGTTGATTACAAGCCACTAAATGCGGTGACCAAGAAAGATCCTTACCCTTTGCCTTTTATGATCAATTGTTAGATACAGTGGCTGGTTTTGAGGGATACAGTGTCTGTGATCAGTATTCAGGATCCTTTCAGCTTATCCTTGCTCCTGAAGACCGAAAAAAGACTACTTTTATCATGCCATGGGGTGTTTTTTGCTTTTGTTGCCTTTTGGGTTGACAAATGGGCCAGGAGCCTTTGAAAGAAAAGTAGATTGGGTCCTTACCCCGTTCCTTGGGAAGTTTATCAAAGGATTCATAGATGATTTTTGTGTATGCAGTTCAAGAAAAGAGCATGTTCAAAAGCTTGAAATGACTTTTGCAAGGTATGATGAATGCGGAGGTCAGCTAAACCCTAAACAATGTCATTTAGCACAGCCATGGGTAAAGCTTCTTGGGCATGTTATTTCAGAAAAGGGGATTGAAGCAGATCCAGATAAAGTGGAGGCTTTGTTGTTACTATCATCTCCAAAAGATACCAAACAATTGGCCACTTTCATACAAAAAGTTACCTTTGGCATCACAGCGATTGTATCCATTCCAACAAACATTTAAGAATGATCCCTTGGAGTGGTCTCATGAGTATGACGATGTTTTTGACAAAGTTAAAGAAGTTTTTAGTACGTTATCTATTATGTAAGCTCTTGACTGGGAAAGGGAGTTTTATGTTAACCCATCAATGGGAGATGATTCTATCGGAGCTATGATATTACAAAGGGGGAAGGAATCTCAGTATATGAAGACTGTTCATTGTGCTAGCAGAGTGAAAACTCCTCATGAGAGAGAATTTTCTGAGATTGAATTGGTGATGACCAGTATGGTTTATGCTTGCAGACAATTCAGACACTACTTCCTGCAAAAGTCATTCACCTTTCTCGCCAGTTATTCATTACTTCCCCAAATGTTCAATAATTCAAATATATCAAAACCAATGATGAAATGTGTTATTAAGCTTCAGGAGTTTCAGTTCACCTTTCTAGTGGAGGAAAGTACTTGAGCTACCCTGACAGGTCTTCTCACTTATAAGGATACTCCGATTCTAGTTAAAGAAGAGATGGTGCGAAAGAAGGAAGTTGGGACTCTGGCCATCCCTAATGCTTCATTGTTATACTTTGCCGGTTCTTATCGAAGAAGTCATGATGCTGCTTCGGGAGGCATTGCTATTTATGATGCACAAGGAAAGCTTATGAGGAAACAAGGGCTGAAACTTGATGCCAAAAGTAGCAATGAAGCAAAATACATGACTCTGGAAGGTGGTTTGCATATTTGCTTACAATTGGGAATTAGACGCTTGCAAATTAAAGGAGATGCTTTGTTGGTTGTAAATCAAGTGTTGGGAGTATGCAAGAATAAGAACCTTAAACTGAAAAATTTATGCTTCAAAGTGAAAGCATTTCTCAAAAAGCTTGAAGCATGGAGTTTGCAGCATATTGAGAGGTCTGTAAATGAAGAAGCTCATGATGTTGCCCAAGAGATGATCACTGTGTGTTTGTGGTAAAGGCAGATGCCCCTTTATATCATGGGAGGGAAATCTTATCAAAGGAAGTGGATTTTCTATTGACAGGCGTTCTACCTGAAGGTTTGCCATCTTCTAAAACATATGCATTCATAAGGAAAGACAGGAAATACAAAATACTTGATGATGTGCTTTACATAAAAGGAGGTGATTTGGTTTTACGTCGTGTGCCTTGGAAGGAGGAGATTTACAAAATTCTGGAAGAAAATCATGAGGGATCTTGTGGAGGCAATTTTGCTATGAAGATCATGTTGCATAAGGTCTTGCAAGAAGGTTATATATGGCCGAGTATTCAACATGATGTTAATCATTGGTGTAAGTCATGTATGCCTTGTCAGAGGATGAGAAAGAGAATTTTGAAGCCTGAGTTGTGGAAGACAATTTTAGCTTTTGATGTGTTTGAAAAATGGGGTCTTGATGCTATTGGACCCTTACCTATGACTAGCAAGAGAAATGCTTACATTTTGACAACAGTGGATTATATTGTCACGATGGGTAGAAGCCAAAGCTGCCAAACAAATTACTAGTAAAGAGATGGGAAAATTTGTTTATGAGTACATATGTTGCAAATTTGGTGTGCCATTAGAGCTACTTTCGGATAGAGGACTAGGATTTAGAGGAGAGCTGTTTGATTTCTTATGTGAAAAGCTCAATATATAGCATAGGTACAATTCTCCCTATCATCCACAATGCAATGGTCTTAATGAAAGGTTCAATGGAGATTTGGTGAAGATCTTGACAAAAATGACTCAAACACACGGGAAGACTTGGGATTCAGAGTTGTCTTGTGCGTTATGGGCCTGTAGAACTTCTATCAAAACGAGCACAGGATTTTCCCCTTACCACTTGGTTTATGGTAAGGAAGCTTTATTGACAATTGAAGTGGAAATTCCTAATCTCAAGTTGTTGTCATTGGAAGATGAGGAGAAAACCAATGCATGGCAGAAAAGGTTATCGGATTTACAATGCTTGCAATTGGATAGAGTTTTAGCTTTGAGTTACTATGAGGAAGTGTCACTAAAAGCCAATGAATGCATGGAGGACAAGAAAATGGAAAACGATGATTTGGTGTTGCGACACAATAGTAAGCTAGATAATAACTTTCAAAAGAAATTTCAAATCAAATGGGAAGGTCTGTTTACTGTTGTAAGAAAATTTGAAAATGGCACATATCAATTGGTAGTGTAATGGAATTTGCCTATTCAATTTGAGAATAGCGGAATTTAATGAGAGTACTTTCAAGAAATGATTTTGTGAGCATAGCGGGTAGACATAATTGAAGATAGCAACATAATCATAGAAATTAGTTAACTTGGCATAGACAATACTTTTGCAAGAGAGAGAGTTTAGAGAACATGACAACAATTGAGGACCGGATTTATGTGGAGCCGGTCCCCCCTCCAATAGGCATTTGTATTATGATTTCTCCCATAAAGAGAGACTTGTTACAATACAATCTTTGTGTTCCTTGTGACCTAGGTGATGCCATGAAGATGGAAGGCTTCATGGCACCACAAACATAACATAAACTTGAAGAAAGATTTAACTATCCCAAGCCTCAGTCCCAAGACCTCAAACACCTTCGAAGGTGGAGAGAGCTAGCAGGGAATGAGGGTAGGGAAGAGGAAGAAGAAACATTTCGTAGGAGAAAGAATTAGTTCCTCACTTATCATACTCTTGTTGCTAGCATACATAATAGCATAGTAATGAAGAAGAAGGATATGGCAAGCTTAAGCATTGAAGCATGGCTCTTGGTTGGATTTGCACTCCATAGCCAAGAGTGTTGGTGTAGGCTCTCAACCTCTACTTGCTTGGAGAGGGAGCTCTTGCACTTTGCATATCACACAATGAGAGTGCTTGTGAGTGTGTGTGGGTGAGTATACCCCCTAGGCACCCCCCTAGCTTGCTTGGGTCGACCCCCCCTTGTAGCTCATGCCTGAAGCTCATTGGACCCTTCCAGGCCTAGCCAATCACAAGCAAGAGCCATTACAAGCAACATGGGTAGCCTTGGGACAAGTGTCCCCCTTTCCCCTTTGAGAGAGAGGACTTGATAAATGCTAAAACAATTAGATAATTCATGTAATTTATCATTGGACCCCTTTGAAGCCTAGCCAATAGGCTTCAAGCAACACATGAAGGTAGCATGGGTAGGGGCCTGACATGTGTCCTTGCTGCCTCTTCAAGTTGGGCTTCCCTTGTGTGTGTGAGTGGGTGTTCTCTCTCTAGCCCCTAGGAAAAGGGCTCGCCCCCCCTCTTGTAGGAATGCTTTTGACTTTTAGGTGATCAAGCACCTTACTCACCAAGCATGACAAAGCACTTGAACTAGGGGGTGTTCCCACAAGCATCTCAGGCAAGCTTCTCAAGGCACCTCAAGTACTTTAATCATGCAGCAAGTCAAGCACCTCAAGCATGGAGCCAGTCAAGCACCTCAAGCATCTTAATCAAGCACCTCAAGCATGAAAAACACCTCAAGCATGACAAGCACCTCAAGCATGACAAGCACCTCGAGCTTGGGCCGGGCGGGTTCCCACCTCAAGCTCAGCCCTAGCTTACTTAAGGTCAAAGGACTTTTACACACATTTATTGGAGGTCTTCAATTAAGCTAACCCTAAGGTCTTATGCTCCATTGGTTAGCCTTGCTCTTTGATAGACCATCTCCCTTTTGGGCCCCTTTACCATTGGCCCCGTGTTGAGATAGATCTATAAGCACATACCTATATCTTAACACTTGTTCCCGTTTATTCTCCCACATTAAGTGATCAATTTAATATGAGAAAATCATTTGGGTTAGATAGATATTAGATTTTATGACATTACCTCTCTCTTGAAATCATAGTCGTCCTCGACTATGAGGTAGAAAAGATAAAGTCTTAGTCATTAGTCAATCGTACTTAGCGGGTAAAGGATCCCTTTTTACCCTATGACATCTTTCCAAGATGGATGACTAATCCATTTGGTGCTTGGGAGACATAGCTGCCGCAAGAATGTCTGCTCTTTAGTCCATTTTATTCTCCCAAAGTAGAGTGACAAATTCTACTTGGTGTTTGAGAGACGTCGTCATCACAAACATGATTCTAAGCATGCATACTAGTTAAATTTTGTGCGCAATTAAAAAGAGGACTAGTCATATAAGACAAAAACATGAGTTATTTAAAAGAAATTTGTACATTTGCTTACTCTAATGTAGCATTGTAAGCATTGACAAGGTTCATACTATCCTTAAGTTGTACTCCTTGCATCCATTTAGCATCTTCAAAAGGATAATTTTTGAACTTAATAAGATACCGTCGGATAATCTTACCATGTCGTAGTACCTTGTCTTCATGCCGAAGGATAGCTTCGGGTTGTAGCACCTCTTCTTGGTCTTCAACTTCGGGAGGGTCTTCAATAATTGGTTCAATTGGTGGCTCTCCTTTGTAGGGCTTAAGTAAGCTTACATGAAAGGCATTGTGTATAAGCCAATGGTTGGGCAACTTGAGTTGATAAGCCGTCTCATTGATAGGCTTCAAGATTTGGAAAGGACCATAGTATCTTTTTGCTAGTTTGCCTTAATCGAGCCTTAGGAAACTTGAGTAAGACCCAATCATTTTCTTTGAACATTAAGGCTCTTCTGTGCTTATCAGCAGCAGCTTTTTGCCTTTGTTGAGAGATGGCTATAGCCTCCCTAATCTTTTGAAAAGATTCTTGTAGGTCACGGCTATACTCATCGGCGGCGAAGATTTTCCCATGTACTTTCAGTAGCAAGGGACTTTTAGGTCTTCCTTCTATGATCTCGAAAGGTGCTTTGCCCGTAGAAGTATGTACAGTATTATTGTAGGCATACTCTACTAGCGGTAAATACTTTTCCCATTGTGAGCGTTGATCTACTTCGGTAACATAAGTCTTGAGTAGATCGAGTATCGTAAGATTGGCTATCTCACTTTGGCCATCCGTTTGTGGGTGATAGGCCCAAGAGAAATTCAATCTTGTTCCTAGATTTTCAAAGAGACCTTTCCAGAAATTACTGGTCATTCTAGGATCTCTATCTGACATGATGGATGTGGGTAATCCATGGTGTTTGAAAATCTGAGATATGAAGAGAGTTGCCATTTGATGTGCCTTAATAGTCTTTTTGACAGGAATAAAATGTGCTTGCTTGCTAAACCTGTCGACTATTGTCCATATTCCTATATTCCCATGGATAGACTTGGGTAATCCAAAGATGAAATCCATGGATATACTCTCCCATGGTGAATTTGGAATAGGCAATGGCTGGAGTAATCCAGGTTGCTTCCCTCTATCATACTTGGTCTTTTGGCATCCTACACATTTTGAAACATACTCTTGTATGTCCACTTTCATGGTAGGCCAATAGAAATACGTCTCTACTCCTCGGAGAGTAGGTTGAATACCTCTATGCCCTGCATATGGAGGAGCATGGGATTCATACATAACCTTCTCACGAAGGGAATGGGTAACACATAGCCTATTGCCGTGAAGAAGATAACCATCCTGCAAGGTGAATGGTTCCTCTTTCTTCCCCAAAGCAAGGGCTGACATTATGTCTCTAAGGTCAGGGTTAGTAGCATACTCATCTATCATAGAGGATAGATCATTGTGAGTAGCTATAGACACCGCATTAACTTTTGGTCGTCGTGAAAGTGCATCGGCAACTTGATTGTGCTTACCAGCTATGTGAGCAACATGAAAATTAAATTGCGAAAAAAATTTTCCCACCTCATTTGTTTGTCAGAAAGCTTGGTTTGCGTCATGAAATACTTGAGACTTTGGTGGTCGGTTCGTAGGATAAATGGAGTCCCCAATAGGTAGTGCTTCCATGTGTCTAGGGCATGTAGAACAGCTAAAAGCTCTTTCTCATAAATGCCCAAGACTCGTTCATCACCATTGAGCCTTCGGCTCTCATATGCTATGGTATGCCCTTCTTGAAGCAAAACCGCTCCAAGGCAATCACCACAAGCATCACATTGGACCTCAAAGGGCTTTGAGAGATCCGGAAGCACAAGGACTGGTTGGGAAGTAAGCTTCTCTTTGAGTTTTTCAAAAGCATTTTGCTCCTTAGCAGTCCATACAAACTTAACTTTCTTCTTGGTTAAGTCATGTAGTGGTCCTGCCACTTGAGAGAATTTTGCTATGAAGCGTCTATAGTATGCACACATACCAATAAAGCTTCTTAGCTCATGTAGATTCCTTGGGTTAGGCCATGATTTTATTACCTCTAACTTTGATGGATCCATACGAATACCATCGTGAGAGATAATATGGCCTAGATATTGAATCTCTTGAAGGAAGAATTCACTTTTCTTTTGGTTGAGAAAAAGTTTGTTCTCCCTCAAGGCTTGAAAAATCACTTGGAGATGTTGCTTATGTTCCTCCAAAGACTTGGAGTAGATGATGATATCATCGAAGAACACTCCAGTGAATTTTCGATATGGTCTAAAAATTTTCTCCATCAAACGATTGAACGTAGCTGGTGCATTAGTCAAGCCAAAAGGCATGACTAGATATTCATAAAGACCAAATGTTGTGCGAAACGCGGTCTTTAAGATATCCTCATCCACTATCCTTATTTGATGATAGCCACTCTTAAGGTCAATCCTACTGAAGTAGGTAGAGCCTTGTAGCTTATCAAACAGATCTTCTACCCGAGGTACGGGAAATCTGTTTTTAATAGTGATATGGTTTAGTGCTCGATAGTCCACACACATACGGTATGTACCATCTTTCTTTTGCACTAAAAGGACTGGAGAACAAAAGGGAGAGGAACTAGGCCTCACCATCCCTTTGTCTACTAGCTCTTGTACTTGCCTCATGATCTCCTCTTGTTGAGCTTGTGAGACTCGATAAGGAGGTTTGTTAGGCGGTGAGCTTCCTGGAAGGAGCTCAATACGATGGTCAACATCCCCTCGTTTTGGAGGTAGGTCCATAGAGATATCATCGATGAACACATCTTGGAATCCTTTTAGAAAAGTAGACAAGTCTAACTCTTCTTGATTCGTATCATTTTCATTTGATGAAACATTATTAGCTTTTAGAGACTCTTTGACATAAATCATGTACGCAGAAACTGAGCTCTTCATTGATTTATCAAAAGAAAGAGGATTTACAAGTGGAATAGTGCGACCACGCTCACTAGCATCTACATACATGTTCTTTCCCCTGTAGGTGAAGTAAATTCTCCTTTCAGGGAACTTCATGTTGGCAGCCATGCGATCAAACCATGGTGCCCCTAGGATAACATCCTGATGTTGGAGGGGAGAGATGAAGAAGTCTTCTTTGTCGACATAGCTTTGGACATGAAGCCTCAACTTCCCAATCAAGGGAGTAACGGAGGCTTGTTGTCCCTTGAAAGCTGCATCAGCTGTTACTATATCTCCCATCTCAAAAGCTTGAATGCCCAACTTGGTGGCCAACTCTATTGATATGAAGTTGAGAGTAGAGCCAGGGTCAAACAAGATGAAGGCATCATGCTCTCGTACCTTTCCCCAAGCATAGGAGAGTGATGATCCTTTGCAATGAGCATCCTCTTTTGGAGCTTCGATGGTGGAAGCCCTAGGAGTCTCATTGCGAGTATTCTTCTTGGGGCAAGAACGATAGCCATGTCCTTGCTCCCCACACTTGAAACACTTATGGTCCTTGCAAAAAGCTTCAAGCTCTTCAGGAGAGAGTTTGTTTTTACCTTTGTAAACTCCCTTCTCCTTGGACCGATTGTTGTTGTTGTTGTTGGAAGTGCCTTGGGAATTATTTTGAGCATTGGGTTTCCCCTTTGCATCATTTTTATCTTTGTTTTCCATGGGCTTGACATTACGTCTAGCCCCTTGATGGAAATTGATGCGTGAAGCAACCATGGTGTGGTGGATTACTTCGGTAATAGTACCGGGCCGTTGAGAGTTGATATATTCGGCCATCTCTTCAGGTAATCCCGCACAGAATTGCTGTCTTTGCTCGGCAAAGTCTATCTTTTGAAAGACAATAGCTTTGAGATGTAAATCCCAAAACTTATCTACATACTTGTTGATAGACTCATGAGAGAGGAGCTTCAAGCCGCGCCATTCGATAAGAACTTTATCTTTATTATCGTTTGGAAGAAATTGCTTCATGATGGAAACTCGTAGAGTTTTCCATGTCTTTGGGGCTTCTCCATTGCCACGAAGGCTAGCCCATCATTGACGAGCTGATTTTTGGAAGTGCATAGCTACATGGCGTAGCTTGGAGGACTCTGTGAAGCCTTCGTCCCCAAAGGCCGCATCAAATTGCTGGATGAAGGCCAACACTTTGTCGGTAGCACCAAAGGAGCCATCGTAGGTGAGAAAAGAGATACTCTTTCCTCCCTCCTTGAACTTCTTTAGCTTTTGTGACCTTCGCCATGCAGGAAATGATTTGCGATGCCCTCCCCTCTTGTATTCTCTAGGAGAATAGCCATAACTTTCATCGGAAGAGAAGGAAGGTGAAGAAGAAGGAGAAGAGGGTGACCTCTTCCTAGCCCTTTTCTTCCTTTGTTTCCTCTCTTGCCTTTGAGAGTGATGAGGAGAAGGACTATGGGTTGCTCTTTTCCTCTTGGGAGGAGTAGGCGATCGTCTAGACCGCCTTCTTCGTGGAGCCACATCTTCAGAAGAACTTAGACTTTCATTGCTTTCTTTCTCTTTGGATTCCTCCTCTCGAATGGGAGAGAGTTTTCTTTTGGGGGTCTCTTCAAGAGGCCTCCTACGCTCTCTCTCCTCTTGGAGAGGAAGGGAAATTCCATAGGCACGAAGTTGTTGAGTAACTTCGGCTTGCAAGGTAGGGTTGCCCATAGCTTGTTGCAACCTAGTCACAAGATAATTCACAAACATGGGAGCATCATCATTAGCACCTTCATGTGCAAAATCAAAGCTATCAATGTTCATTCTACTCTCTTGATTATTGTCAGCCATGTTAACAAAATTTTATGTATGTACTTAGTGTATTCTTTGGCAATTCAAAACCTTAGTTGCCACTCCTCTTAGCCTTTGAAAATCGGCTCTTAAGTATCTACACCCACGGCTCAAAGTGGTTAATTATAGAGAGTAGAAGAGTAGGTCTAACATAGCAGAGTTGCCAAGGGGTAGCTCCTTTCGGACTTCTTATGGCTCAATAATGGTAAAGCCGTAGGCAAGTCTAAAAAGACTCCATTATTAAGTCCAAAGCTCCCGAGGTGTGCACCATCCCCCACATAGTGGGCTTAACAAAACCGGTATTAGATCCCAGTTCCACTTACTCTATTATAATTAACAACATCAACCATTTATAGGCTACTTAAGGACCTCTCTTCTTAAGCAAGAAAAGAGAAACCAAATGCTCTGATACCAATGTAATGGAATTTGCCTATTCAATTTGAGAATAGCGGAATTTAATGAGAATACTTTCAAGAAATGATTTTGTTAGCAAAGCGGGTAGACATAATTGAAGATAGCAACATAATCATAGCAATTAGTTAACTTGGCATAGACAATACTTTTGCAAGAGAGAGAGTTTAGAGAACATGACAACAATTGAGGACCGGATTTATGTGGAGCCGGTCCCCCCTCCAATAGGCATTTGTATTATGATTTCTCCCATAAAGAGAGACTTGTTACAATACAATCTTTGTGTTCCTTGTGACCTAGGTGATGCCATGAAGATGGAAGGCTTCATGCACCACAAACATAACATAAACTTGAAGAAAGCTTTAACTATCCCAAGCCTCAGTCCCAAGACCTCAAACACCTTCGAAGGTGGAGAGAGCTAGCAGGGAATGAGGGTAGGGAAGAGGAAGAAGAAACATTTCGTAGGAGAAAGAATTAGTTCCTCACTTATCATACTCTTGTTGCTAGCATACATAATAGCATAGTAATGAAGAAGAAGGATATGGCAAGCTTAAGCATTGAAGCATGGCTCTTGGTTGGATTTGCACTCCATAGCCAAGAGTGTCGGTGTAGGCTCTCAACCTCTACTTGCTTGGAGAGGGAGCTCTTGCACTTTGCATATCACACAATGAGAGTGCTTGTGAGTGTGTGTGGGTGAGTATACCCCCTAGGCACCCCCCTAGCTTGCTTGGGTCGACCCCCCCTTGTAGCTCATGCCTGAAGCTCATTGGACCCTTCCAGGCCTAGCCAATCACAAGCAAGAGCCATTACAAGCAACATGGGTAGCCTTGGGACAAGTGTCCCCCTTTCCCCTTTGAGAGAGAGGACTTGATAAATGCTAAAACAATTAGATAATTCATGTAATTTATCATTGGACCCCTTTGAAGCCTAGCCAATAGGCTTCAAGCAACACATGAAGGTAACATGGGTAGGGGCCTGACATGTGTCCTTGCTGCCTCTTCAAGTTGGGCTTCCCTTGTGTGTGTGAGTGGGTGTTCTCTCTCTAGCCCCTAGGAAAAGGGCTCGCCCCCCCTCTTGTAGGAATGCTTTTGACTTTTAGGTGATCAAGCACCTTACTCACCAAGCATGACAAAGCACTTGAACTAGGGGGTGTTCCCACAAGCATCTCAGGCAAGCTTCTCAAGGCACCTCAAGTACTTTAATCATGCAGCAAGTCAAGCACCTCAAGCATGGAGCCAGTCAAGCACCTCAAGCATCTTAATCAAGCACCTCAAGCATGAAAAACACCTCAAGCATGACAAGCACCTCAAGCATGACAAGCACCTCGAGCTTGGGCCGGGTTCCCACCTCAAGCTCAGCCCTAGCTTACTTAAGGTCAAAGGACTTTTACACACATTTATTGGAGGTCTTCAATGAAGCTAACCCTAAGGTCTTATGCTCCATTGGTTAGCCTTGCTCTTTGATAGACCATCTCCCTTTTGTGCCCCTTTACCATTGGCCCCGTGTTGAGATAGATCTATAAGCACATACCTATATCTTAACACTTGTTCCCGTTTATTCTCCCACATTAAGTGATCAATTTAATATGAGAAAATCATTTGGGTTAGTTAGATATTAGATTTTATGACAGGTAGACTTAAATGGTGCCTCGAATAAGTATCGTGTTAATGGATATAGATTGAAGAAATATCTGGCACGTTTGATGACAATTGTGACTGATGAAATGCTATCAATAGAAGAAGACAATGTAGAGACATCTGAAAATGTGAATGAGGTTTTTAGGGATAAAATGCAGGAGTTGTTCACCCTAGACACCTCTGCTTGTCATGAATGACTAAGCAGGCAAGAAGGGGTTGGCAATCTATGTCATGCATTTTTCTGGATAATCATAAAGTCACTAAGTCATGCCAAAAAGCTTGCCCACTAGCCTCATGTATATATGTGTACATAGCCCTACAAGTTTTGGAAGTGGCCTTGTAAAAATTCATGTACAAAGGTGTGATTTTGACAAGCTTGAATTCTTATGTTTTGGTTGTTCTAGACTCCAAAATATGTTCTTTAATAAGTATTCTCAGCTGTGCTTTATAGCTTGTGAATCGGACTTGTACATCATGAGTTATGAGCATCCGAAGCAGGCGGTCTCGACTTAGAAGGTGATTACAGGTGCATGCAAGAAGGGCAACTAGGCCAACTTGGGGGTCTAAGATTAGAAATGCTGGAGTTTTATATTTTTGGAGATAGCCGAGGTGATGGGCTTCGAGCCGTGTGTTACGATGCGTCATTCGGTGATAGGAGTAGCAAGGTATGCCTCGCGAAAAATTGTCCAAGAAGTCCTCTCATGCTTTGGGAGAAGCTATGAATTTTTGGGGAAGTTGGGAAGCTTGGAGGATGATGCCAAGTGGCAATGGAGTAATCCCACATGGGGGGGGGGGAGAAAGTGAAAATTGGAGGGTATAAGGGGGCGAGTGGGTACCCCCTAAGGGTGTATCAAAGGAGCTAATGGAGCTTCCTTGCCTTGCTTGTGAGGGCTCGTGGACTTTGGGGGAGGGAAGGGTGTCCATTTTGAGTTCCCACTGCCTGGATAGACGCTTGACCATCTTTTTGGTCCCCGAACACTTGCTCCCACCTCATTCCTTGGTCAAATGGTCACCGACATCTCAAAGTTTTTGACCCAAAAAAGGTCAAAATTGGACCAATTAAACGGTGCCCAAGGAGAGAACCATGTCGGCTAATAGGAGAGAGAAAATCCCTTGGGATAAGAGACAAAAAAATCCCCTTTTAATAGCTGCAATTCCCTGCACACCCTTTTTCCTAATAGAGACTAGCTTTTTTGGAGCTTTTGAGAGATACCCCAACTTCGAAAGCTTGTAACTCTCTCGTCCGGTGTCGGAATCAAGCATATGGATACTCTACGGAGGTCTACACGACACGAGATTCATCTTCATGGTCTTGGTTTTAATCATGGTTTGGGTTAGGGCTGTTTCCCGCCCGACTCTATAGGTGTTCAACATAGGTGTTTTCCGCAGCTTTGTGGTGTTTCTTTCCGACGGTGTGGTGTGTGCAAGGGTATAGGAATTCTCATTTTCCTTCTTGTTTGCATGCTAACAACATTATGGACATGATAAAAATGACAAACTATTGAAAATCACAGACTCCTTTTTTCCTCGTAAGCATGTGTATATTTAATGTAAGCCTTAAAATTGGAATTGGGGAGATTACTCAGTGGAGGGATTCGGAGCGAAGTATATGGGATACAAATTTTTGGGGGCCTTCATTACAGGGGTACGAAAAAAGATACCCCATTAGCCTGCAGATGGCGTGATAACCCCTGGTTGTGATGAGAAGCTGTAGCAAATTGGCCATGGCAGTAGCTGGCAGGTAGAGGCGTGTGGGGCAAGTGGCTTCAGAAGCTGCATGGAAGCACGCAGGAGTGAGGAGAGGAGAGATGGACTAGTGGAGGGATAGCGCGATACCCTTCTCCGACTTTCTCTTCGAGGGATTTTAAAGGTAGAGCCTCACTCTCTCTCTCTCTCTCTCTCTCTCTCTCTCTCTCTCTCTCTCTCTCTCTCTCTCTCTCTCTCTCGTTTGCCTGCAATGGTTCAACAAGGCAGGCTGTTGCAATAATAAGACAACAAGAGAGAGGGGCATGACCGACTTTCAAGGCAGGTTCAAAGGCGAGAGTGGGAGCAGTAGGTTCCACACAAGGAAGGGTGTTAGAGCATGGCTAGAGAGGTGTTGGGGTGTCCGGTCTGTATTGAGGGCATGCACATTTGCATGCAGTGGGCAACACAGTTCACACAGTCACAAGCTATGGTGGAGGGCCGAGGCATGGCGAGAGAGAAAGATTCAAGGACATTGAATCTCATTCATGTGGGTGGCCACCGTCAATGGTCGGGTCATCACCCGCTTGCATGACTCCCCTACTGCCAACGTCAGTAAAAGAGTGCTCCCTCTAGATGCAAGGCAGTTGGTAGGCAAGACACCATTGCATGGGGGCATCACAGGTGCAACAAACCTTGCCAGGAGAGACATCATGAGCAACTTGTTCCCCCCACTCGTTATCCTACATCAACCTATCGTTTGCCATGCTGAATTTGTACCAGCTAAGGCACACCCAAGCTGGGGTGCTCTATTACACACTCTATCCAGAAGTTTTGTGTCTTTCCTCTCATGATTCTTGCATTATGCTACATATGGTGGAGCATCTCAAGTCCCAAAGCCGATGTCTTTGAAGTTCTAAATGGCACTCTTGCTGAATCGTATACTCTCACCAAGAAATCCTTCAAATCTCCATAATGTTGCTAAGGGCATTGTGGTGCTGCTAGATATCTTGAAGTAACTTGACTGCATGATAGTGATTGATGGCATTGACAAGGAATAGTTGAAACGTTTGCTTGTATTTTGCTCTTCAAGGATAACTCCATGCACTTTTTGGTGGTGCAATCCAAGAGGACAATGCATCTATGATAGGAGATGGCTTTCATTCTACACTTTGCATGATAGCAAGAGGTTCCCACCTATCCAGTGTTGACTTCTCTCTGGACGTTTGTGTGATGGATCTTTCAATGATGTGTTCTTTACTAAATTCAATGGTCATTGTTTAATGAAGAGCTGAAGGATATAAAAAATGGTGTACAATGTACAAAGACTAGAAATCTTATATGAATTGGCTTGGAAAGGGTGGCTTTTCCTTTTGACTAGTTGCACGCGGATGCAAAATATCAAGGCTGACGATCTTTCTTTGTTAAGAGTTTTTTTTGCTTGTTATACTTGCAAAGTTATACAATTTGAGCAATCAAACCCTTTATGGGGTTGAAATCTTATGCAGTTTAAGGAAGTTTAGTGCATGGGGGTTTGAGTATTATACTTGTTTTACTTGCAAATGTATACACTTTGAGCAATCAAACCCTTTTCTGGGGTTGAAATCTTGTGTAGTTTAAGGAAGTTTACTATTGGCCACATCACAAATTTGATGTATATATAGGTGTATTAAGACCTAAGATGATGTCCCCAACCTAAATAGTTTATAAATATTATCAAAAATTATGATTGTAAATTGGAATATAAATATCTCAAGCTGAGAAGGTATTCAATGGATTTATTAAGTCCTCAATCAACAATCACTAAAAGAGACATGCTCTTTGATAAACATGGGATATAGATATGAACATGGTGATTATCATATCTAATTTGATAATAATGCTTCTTATTTACATAGAAGTTTAAATATAGTATTTGTATCTTAGATAGTTCACATTCAATCGTTAGCATTGTGGTAAATATTTTGAAGGAATTATGACTACATTGTTCTCTTTTTGTATTAAATACACTTTTTTTTGTTGCTATATCTAATTGAAGGCGGGCTTTGTGATGTGTTCACTTGTTGTTAGTGAAAAACCTCATGCGTATTTTATTTAAAAATATATGATTTTTTGATTGGGCCATAAAGATATTGCTAATTACTTATGGAGATAGTATGTGAGTGGCATATCTGATGATATATGATGGTAAGATATTCTCAGCTAGTCCTAATAAGTTCCTAGTCTATTAAGGTAAATTCCTTTCCACGCTGGCAACCAATACTAGGAAAATTTGTGTTGGACAGAGAGTCGGGCCATCGATGCAGAGACACTCGACGGGGGGTTGGATATCAAGGGTTCCTACGTTAAGAGTCGATGGTAGCTATGACACCATCACGCACGACGACAACACCAGGCTCATGTGCGCGGGGCTTGATGCGCAGGAGGCGATTCAATAACATAAATCAGGGCGGATAAATCAGAACCAGGCCTGCAAGCAATGCCCCCGATTTTTCAGCGTTCTTTGAGCGGCTCTCTATCTTTCAAAGCAAGGCGAGTTTTCTTTGACGCTAACATGCACCCTCGTTGGAACTTGGCACCTGGTTTTGACTGGAGAGTGGAAAGCAACACTATTTTTGGGTGCAGCAAGTAATAGAGATGGTCTTTCGGGTAGGCTTTAGCAACTTTGGGCCTGCGTATTGGCCATGGCAACATATCAAGAGCATAGCTGCTGCTAGTGAGTGGGCTTTAATTAGAATGTGCTAGCAGAGTATCGGTAAATTCTGGCTTGCAGCTGGTCTCTCTCTCTCTCTCTCTCTCTCTCTCTCTCCCCCTCCCCCAATACGTTATAATAGCTAATTCTATAGAGAGCAATAAATTAAAATTTCAAGGCCCCAAAAAAAAAAAACTAGTGCTCTCTGCATCCCTTTTCTGAGTGAAATAGAAAAAATGAAGTACTCTTAAGGAGATCTCTCTCTCTCTCTCTCTCTCACTCTCTCACTCACACACACACACACACAGGCACGCACACTAGTCACCTAGGTAGTTGCTTCTTGCCCATTTGCTTGCACCCTACGTGAGATTCTTGTGAGGATCTTGGCAGCATGCGATTCATGAGAAACCATGCAAAAGGTGACACATAAGATGGAAAATTGCAACTTAGTAGCTTGCAGTTGATGAAGACACTCAGAAGAATCACCTGATGCTCATCTTTTGTGTGTGTGTGTGTGTGTGTGTGTGAGAGAGAGAGAGAGTACACGCCTTGTTGCAATTGTTGAGGAGCAACTATGCAATACCACTCCACCCATTGGACATTGTGGTTGAGTAGATGATTAAAATGGTTTTCTTTCAAAGTCGAGATTTTGTGTTGGTGTCTTATTAAGATGGCTGTCATCATTTACAAGCCGTGTGATTTCATCACTTCTTTTTACTTGTCTGACCAGGGAAAACGGGCGTCGCAGCTGGTCAGTGCGAGGCAGGAAGCGATTCGAGATTATCGAACGCGGGCAGCAGGCCCAGAGTTGGTGTGCGGGATGCGCAGGATGGAGGGCGCTCAGGTGGAGTTTCTCTCTCTCTCTCTCTCTCTCTCTCTCTCTCTCTCACACACACACACACACACACACGTACACACACAACACATACATGGTCATGGCTTGCAGTCCCGCGCACACATGAAAACTTGGAGAATGTCTAGCATTTCTTAAGCATGTCTGATAAAGGAACATGATGACTTTACAGAAACAATCTACGAGGATGCTGCTTGAATCCACAAAATCAGAATCTTGAATCCTTGATTCAACCTTAAGAAGCTACCATGTCATGACTTGCTAGCTAATTTGCCTAGAAATATATTCCATGCAGGAGGCATGCGTCAGCCTTCGTCATACATGCAGTTTCTGTTAGGCGATGAGCTCATATAGCTATTTTCCTATGGCATGTCCTTACGACTTGGCGATGAGAATAATCAATAACCTGTTGCTCATAGCATCTGCTTTCATGATGGACACAATAAGATCTACATATGAATCTCGAACCCAGGAAAGAATTGTCCTTTGTGTTCTCATGTTCAATGTACACACACACACATGAACATGAAACAGAAATATCGTATGCATTCCAGTCGGTGTGAATGTGTTAAGATATCAATATGATTGGGCTTGCAAAGACAACCACAAGGGTGAAATGGATCATTTTCTATTGCAAAACTTAGTGGGGAGTGTAAGAGGCATACACAAGAGTTGAAGCTCGATTCTTTAGATGACGATGTGTCGGTCCTACTCTTGAAGATGTTGCATGCCTTCTTTTCTACTGGGATAAGTGTATGAGTCGTCGAATCCCATCATACAATGTCTTTTGTCATCTCAATTTGGAACACAATATGACATTGTTTACATACAAACAATCCTAGTGTACCTAGCCATATAGAGTGGGTCTCGAGAGCATTGTATTTTATTGTCTTTTAGTGAACAAGATAATGATTTCTACATAGAAGTCACATGTGAGCGTGACAACGCTCTATTGCGATATTGTCGTGCATCAGAGGATTGTCCACAAAGAAATAAGGGTTTTGAAAAAAGAGTAGGCACGATGCGTCATTTGAAAACGCATTAAGTATTCATTACTATTCCGAAACGTCCGGGTGGTCGACCAAAGAATGTAGAGGAATATAAGCCAAGCCCCTTCCGTTCGCAACGCCAATGTAAAAATCGGTTCAATAATCTGGAATTGAAGATAGCCAATGCTAAAAAAAAGCATCTGCGTGATCTAGAGTTCAAAGCTCCATCCATATGGGAAATTCAACAAAGCAAAAAGAAAAGAAGCATTTTGTATGAGCAATGGGAGAGTTCCTACATAGAAAGAAAGATGGAAGAGTGGAAAAAAGGGATGCCAAGTCGAAGAGCCCTCATCGAAAAACATATAAAATTGGGTACGTGAATTGAAGATTATTTTCATTGTTATATGTATCGTTGTTGGTCCATTTAGTGATTTTCTATTCTTATTATAGAGAAGAAAACATTCAAATAAAGAGAAGGAGCCACTTGAGGATGACGATGACGATCACGAGCTCGAAAAAGATGATGCGCTTGGCAAGGACGACAATATTCAAACAACTCTTGTAAAACGATTGTGCATTCTTGAAAGTTAACTCGAGAGTCACTTTAAGCATTAAAAGAGTTTGTGTGTAGCTTACTTTGTATTGTATACTTTGGGTATAGACATAACGCCACTTAGCTTTACGTATGACCACGTGAAAATTCTCTGCAAAGAAGCCTTGTGAGCCCCTTGCTGGTGTTTTCAGAGTGGGCAGCAGGTTGAAAATCACCCTTAGTGCATTGGAAAGAGAGAACATCATGTCATAGAAGATAGAACAGAGACAAAGAGTGATAGAGTTCCACTCCTCGAAGCATTGGCCCTACATATGTCACAAACTGTTAACGTGTCAAGCCATTGAAGAACGGAGCCAATCTGCAAATCCCAGTTGAGAGGCCTAAACCCTATGTTGCTAAATGGACTATTTTTTTATTTTCTTATTTTCTCAAGTAATTTCTTTATATTGAAATTAGGATATTTAAAGATGTGCACTTGCACTGTAAGGTTAGGAACTATAGATCTACTAGAATTATTAAAAGCCATCAGGAACGGAAAACTCTGATGTGTCATATGATGGGGGACATTAAGCATCGTGAAGGGGTTTTACCATTAGTTCGGTGGGAGAGACCAGGAAACGAATATACTTGATGCATCACGTGATGGGGTGATGGGAGCATCCAAAAGAGAATATCTCGTTGGTCTGGCAGGAAACCCGAATTGGAAAGAGGAATACGCGTAAAGACGCAAGCACAAGAATAAAGATGGGTTCTGAGAAGCTTTTCTTAAAAAACGGAATATTTTAACGAGTTTTCCGGGAAGAGCAGACGCTTTCCCGCGAGGAATCTATGTTTGCATTGCATTCGTGCATGTGGTTGCATCCAGGGACGCTTGGAAAGTGTTGTGAAAGGCATTGTTAGGTTTTATTGAGTTTTTGGCAGGTTCAGACCAATTTTAAAATATGTCGGCCGTCCGCTTAATAAATGGACAGCCACTTAGAAAATAAAGCAACAAAACGAGCTAGCGAATTCTCTTTCCCTATTTCGGGTAGAACATTAAAAAAAAAAAAACGACCGCAGTCTCTACGCGAGCAGCTATTCGTGCCGTGGTCGAGGAGCTATAAAAGCACCACATGCCCTCACTGAAAGAGGAGTACCAATGTCAGCAAGAGAAGACTTTGCCGCCAGATAACGCAAGAGATCGCGAGACTACGAAGCACGGAAGTCACTTTTTCTCGCGCAAGAGTGACAGGTATCTATTGTGGATTCGCCATACGAATTGTTGTCGCGTGTTTGCGTGTGTTTGCAGGTACTTCATCGCGAAGGAGAAGCGAGAATGCTTTGGCCTACGCTTGGGAATTCCGGAAACGGAATTCGGAAATTGTATGCGGAGTTTCAACTCCGAGTACAGACGGAAAAAAGGATTGAGAGCTCGTCTCTCGGATTTCCCTTATGGGAAGGAACGACCATCGAGTTAGAGATTTAGAACGAAGGGGTTTTCTTCGGTTCTTATGCTTGTAAAAAGATTCTCCCTAATAAAAGATTCTCTTTAAGGGGGGGGACCAGCCCATCTTCTGATCCCAGTACTGTGTTGATCTTCTCACTCTCTCTCTCTATTTATTTCTGTCTATATCCTTTGGCTTCAGTATTAAGTGATAAATTTTATTTATCCGAGTATATTTTATATTGTTATGCGCTCCCATTTGTGACACCCTAGAAGAAGCAGAAGCAAAAGAAGAAGTTTAACCAACTTGCAAAGTCTTGCCGAGTGGCCTATTTTTAAAGACAAGCTCCCACCAACTTACTGGAACCTGTTCGATGGGGTTGGAGGGACCCAAAGACATTGAAGTAAAGCAGGATCCACACACATACATAGACACACACACAAAGAATTGCATTGGACTAATGACGTAGCAGTTGGACGGATGCTCCCATTTTGCGCTGACAATGCCATATGGCAGACTGTACGGACTTCTGCTATTTGCGCTATTGACACGGCAGGTGAATGGATTTCCGTGAAACGCACTAGTTGATTTCAATGCAAACTTTTGACGCCAAATGCTTTTAGAGTTTGATGCTTTTCATGTAACTGTTTTTCATAGGCCAATGGCCTTTAAATATGATCCAAGTGCTCATTTTCTGGCATGCTTCCACGTGAAGGTGAAGAGGATCAAGTACTGACAATGTGCCGAGTTCAAGAAATTAAAGAAATATTGCAAGGGATGCCAAGGTCTGGGGGCCAGTGCTCTCTCGGGGTGGAGCTCCACCACTCCCCATCTCGTGTGTCGTGCATCTCTTTCAGTTTAATTGTTATTTGAAGTGCTTAAAGTTGTTCAATTTGTTCTTATCCATTGGCACGTGCTGCTCATCCCCTTGATAGTGGTATTAGAGCTTCAGGCGTGTGCTTTTCTGAAAGCATACCGATCCTATCAAAGAGTATACAGAGCAAGGTGGCACTTCCAAAGTTCACTAGGAATTTTATTAAATAATCCTCGTGTCCCAACTCCAGACTTAGTAGTCACTTGGAATTTTATTAAAGAATCCTCGTACCTCGACCCCGGACTGAATAGTCACTCGGAATTTTATTAAAGAATCCCCGTGCCTCGGTCCCGGCCTCGGACTCAATAGGCACTCCCACCCTTACTTCATCACGCATCGGGCGCGGTCCTGTCTTCATCACTTTGTCTTACATGGCATAAGACATAAAGATCACTTGCAAGAGAAGGATCAAAGACTTTTCAAGCCACTATTTTTCTCAAGGCAGTGCCATGGCAGTGGTGGAAGTCTATAGCTATCAAGAAATACACACCAAGGACTTGCCAAGCTTTCAAGAAGACTTTTGTCCGAAGTTACATGCCTTCAGACATCTTCCTTTGAAGTGCAACTTTTGGTAGTGTGGGGTATCCTGAAATGCTTGCCACGAAAACCCTAGCACATTATAACTTGAAATTTCTCCACATCTCTCAGCAGGTGTCTCTTCTTGAACTGATAACCATGGAGGTCCAGTGTGATTGGTATGTTTTGGGCCTACCATCACCACCACGGGAACACTATCTGTTGAGGTCTGTTCCGACTATTCAAGAGCTTATGGACCATACTGCGATTCGCTACAATTTTCTTTTTGGAAGAAACATAATCCTGATTTTGATGTAAGTTTCAAGATGGAAAGCCAATTGTCTTTTAGAGATCGACTAATATTGTGATAGATTTTTACTTTGAGAACTTATTTGGTGATCTTGTTTGGAATTTGTTTGAAATGGATGGTATCTGTTTTAAACTTGTCTTGGTGCCAATTTGAATTGTCTGACTCAAGTTTTAATACTGGGTTTCAATGATTGGAGATTTACTCCTGGGTGGAGTAGTAAGAAATGATGTTTGAGAATGCTTGCATATACTCATGGCCCGGATCCTTGTGGTTATTTGCCCGCGTGGGGGGGAGGGGGATATTGGACGTGTGAAAAGTGTTGTTTTTACTCATGGTCCAGACCCTTATGGTTATTTATGGAGGGAGTATTATTGTTGTTACTCATGACCCAGACCCTTGTGGTTATTTACGGGGGGAGTAGGAAGAAGTCTGGGTAATTTTTACTCTCAGGACCTCTAAACAATGTAGGCTACGGTCTGGGGGGCGTTTTGTTGTAAAAGGCCTTTATATCTCATGGCTTGGACCTTTTTAGGTTATTTGCGGGAGAAGTGATGAGGGAGTCCTTGAACAGCTCATGGCTCATACCTGGATGGTTATTTGTGAGGGAAGTGTTCATCGGTGATTGTATGTGTCTATGTCTTGTAATATGCATATATGTGAGCATTTGTGTTGCATTGTGATGTATCAACCACTAAATACTTCTTACTGGATGAGATTTTTTTGGGAAACCAATGACCCAGGATCTAGAATGAGACTCCTTATTGGATGAGATTTTTATAGGAAACCAACTACCTAGGATATCAAGAGCTCCGATCTGGAATGAGACTCATTATTGGATTTTTTTGAGAAGCCAACAACCTAGGATATCAAGAGCTCCAATCTTAAATGAGAAAATTGATTGTCTCTCGGAATAACCTTCGAAAAGTTTTGAGCTAACTTGAGTTGTTTTGTACATATGTTGTAATCGTTGACGATTACTTTCTTTCAAGAAGGGGGGGATGTCACAAACTGCTGACGTGGCAAGCCACTGAAGAAGGGAGTCAACCTATTGTCACAAACTGGTGAGGTGTCAAGTCAATGAAGAGCAAAGCCAACCCTCACATCACGGCCGAGGGCCTTAAATCCTAAGAAGAACAAGCACCAGCAGAAGAAGAAGTCCTACCAACTTATGGAACCCTGTACGATGGAGCCCAAGAGACAAAGGAATCAAAATAAAGCAAGACCCACACACACACACAAAGGCTTGTGTAGCACTAGATGATATGGCGGTCGTACGAACGCTCCGGATTTTTTGTTGATTGATAACGTGGCAGACTGTACGGATTTTCACGTTTTGCAATGGCTGCTGATGTGGAAGTTGTGCAGATTTTTGTGATTTATGCTCGCAGCTTTTGGGTATCACTTTTGAACCAGATGCTTTTGAGTTTGAAGGCTTTTCATGTAAATTGCTTTTGGGCCTAGGGCCTTTAAATATGAGGCCATGGGCTCATTCTCTGGCATGCTTCCTAGAGAAGGTGTAGAGTTTGGAGTACTGGCTTGTATTGCGTGGATGCAATATAAAGAAATATCGGAAGGGGCGCCATGGGTTTGGGGCCAATACTCTCTGGGGTGGAATTCCACCACTCCGTGTCACGTGTCGTCTCTCTCTCTCTCTCAATTCAGTTGTTATTGAAGTGCTAAAAGTCTGTTCAGTCTGTTCTTTTTTATTGGCACATGGTGCCCATCTTGTGACACATGCAAATCCTAACCGAGAGGCCTAAACCCTAGAAGAAGCACAAGCAACAGAAGATGTTTTACCGACTTGCAAAGTCTTGTTGAGTGGTTAATTTTTAAAGAAGACTTCCCACCAACTTATGGGACCAGGACGGTGAGGCCAAGACCCCGTCCGATGGGGTTCAAGGGATCCAAAGACATTGAAGTAAAGCAAGATCCACACACACACACACACACACACACACACACACACAAATAATTGCGTTGGATTGATGACGTGGAAGTTGTACAAATGCCCGCGATTTGCACTGACAATGTGAAACCAACCCGTAGGGCGATAGACTTTAGCTTTCACCCAATTCTTTACTCGAACTTTACAACACAGAGGAACTTCATAAATCACGAATAAACCGGTGATTGGCATTCACACTTCAAACAAACCTTCGCCTAGCAGATAGAGTGCTACCAAGCAGATAGCGACACCTTGTAGGCCCCAAAGACTAGCGCCCCTTCCGATATTTATTTATTCTTATAAACCTTGGGAGAAAAGCTGTAAGTTCCTACGAGCTGTCCCTCTATTACCAGGCTGAAAATGGCCTACTCTAGCCCGATTTCGGCAGCATAACCGCAGTAGGAGGTTTCACAAACAAAATCCTCAAGTAGAAGATGAATTTCTCGACGCATACGGGCAATTTTCCAAAACTAGCAAGAATCTACATCACGCTCAATTCTCTTTCTGCCCCAAAAATGTACCTAATCACCTGTATAGTAATCCCAACGCTTCTCCAATGGTCCTGAGAGGTATTAGGGATCAATTAGGGTCAAAACCCTAAACCTGCAAAAATACACAACAAGCTGTAATTCACTGTTTCGAGCTCCATTTCGTGTGCCGATTGCATCCGTAGCAAGCCCTCGAGCTCCCGCACCTGTAGGGCTACTTGCCCTCTAAATCGGAAGAGATTTCTCACATGAAATCTCTCCGAATTCACATGTACGTGTGAGGGATTAGCAACTAGCTAATCCAGTACTTGTGCAAGAGGCTCTTGCCTCGGCAATCGCGCATGAACCCACACACTTGTACATATAGATGAAAAGCCCTCAAGCGGGGCATCACGTTTCTATATTCAATGGGGGGGAGAGGTGCGCGAGACCAGAATGATCCATAGCCACAAGGGATGCATCCCAAGGAGTGAGGACGAGGGACGAGGGAGGAGCTCAAATGGATTTTTAGTGTAAACAAGAGGGCAAGTGGGGACGAAAAAGTGGGAACGGGAAGCAAAAATGGGCGTCCACTGTGATTATGGCAGAATCATCACGCTACGTGAGACAAGGGAGAAGGTAATCTTTCCAGTAAAGCTGTGATTACCTCTACCCACTACTCACACATAGTGTAATGTCACAAACCTTAGACGTGTCAAGCCCTAAAGAATGGAGCCAACTTGTAGATCCTGGCCGAGGGGCCTAAACCCTAAGAAGAACAAGTAGCAGAAAAAGAATTCCTACCAACTTATGGGGACCCCGTGCCATGGGGTCCCAGTGACATAAAGAAAATGTAAAATAAAGCAGGACCCACACACAAAGGCTTGAGCATGAGCTAATGATGTGGTAGCTGTATGGACACTGCGGATTTTTTGATGACTGATGACATGGTAGATTGTACGAATCTCCGCGTTTTACGCCAATTGTTGATGTGGCAATTGTACAGAATTTCGTGATTTGCGTTGGTAGCTTTTGGGCATTGATTTTGGACCAGATGCTTTTGAGTTTGAAGGCTTTTCATTGTAAACTGCTTTTGGGGCCTAGGGCCTTTAAATATGAGGCCATGGGCTCATTCTCTGGTATGCTTCTTGGAGAAGGTGCAGAGTTTGGAGTACCACCTTGTACTTTGATGATGCAATATAAAGAAATACCGAAAGGGACGCCAAGGTTTGGGGCCAATACTCTCTGAAGTGGAATTCCGCCACTCCGTGTCACGTGTCATCTCTCTTTCAGGTCAGTTGTTATTGAAGTGCTAAAAGTCTATTCTTGTCTATTGACATGTGGTGCCCGTCTTGTGACAGTGGTATCAGAGCATTAGGCGTGTGCTTTTCTTAAATCATACCGGTCCTACAAAAGAGCAGACAGAGCTATTGGAATTTTACTTGAAGTATCTACATGCCGCGATCCGAACTTATTAGCCACTCCAACCCTTCATACATTGCACATCGGGCGCACTCCCATTTTCACTGCTCATGTCTTATAGGGCACAAGCCAAAAATATCACTTGCAAGAGAAGGATCCAAGATTTGGTTTGAGTCACTGTTTTTCTCAAAAGCAGTGCCATGCAAATGTTGATGTCTATAGCTACCAAGCCGCACAATTCCAAGGACTTGGCAAGCTTTCAAGAAAAAAAATTGCCCGAAGTTATATGGTTTCTGACATCTTCCTTCGGAGTGCAACTTTTGGCAGAATGGGGTATCCTGAAATGCTTGCCATGTAAACCCTAGCAGATTATAACTTAAAATTTCTTGACATCTCTCAATAGATGTATCTTCATGAGTAGATGACCTTGGAGGTCCAGTGCGATTGCTATCTTGGGCCTACAATCGCTGCCAAAGAAAAAACTGTCTGTCCAAGAGCTGATGGACCATACTGTGCTCGGCTACAACCTTATGGAATGAACCTAACCCTAATTTTTGGTGCAGGTGTCAGGATGGAAAGCCAAACAACTTTTCGAACTCGATTAATGTCAAGATTTATTTTTAAGTTTGAGTTCTGTTTGAGAACTTGTTTGACGACCTTGTTTGGATTTTTTTTGAAATGGATGTTATCTGTTTAAAACCTGTCTTGGTGCTAATTTGAATTGTTTGACCCCGGTTTTAATACTGGTTTCAACGATTGGTGATTCTACTCCTAGAAGGAGTACAAAGAAATGATGTTTGATAATGCTTGTTCATACTCATGGCCCAGACCCTTGTGGTTATTTGCGCGGGGAGTATTGAAATGTTTGAAAACTGTTGTTTTTACTCATGGCCCGGACCCTTGTGGTTATTTACGGGGGGACTATTTTTGTTGTAACTCCTGGCCCGGACTTGGATGGTTATTGCGTCCCCTCTTCAAGCTGATTTGGAAATTTTCTCCGTAGCCGCCAAGTGTCCACTTTGCCTCTTTTGAGTTAAATTCCTAGTACCCACCGACTTATTAAGTGTAGCAACGGGCCTAAATGACTTTGAACAGAGCTTAGACACCCTTTTACTACTCGGATTCCAGCGTTGACTTGCCCGACTATCTCATGGCAACCTGCCCTTCCCGACTACCGGTGTAACACTTGACCGTTGGCCGTTTCACATTGGCCACACAATGCCCGGCCATTTGTGACTTCAAAAAGAGGATCCCAAAAATTAAATAAAAATCAAGGGAAAGAAACCAACAAATAAGGTTAGTGGTTGCCACAACCTTGTGACATATCCCCCTCTTGAAATCGCAACGTCCACGATTGCATGCCAAATAAACATGCCATAGATGATAGTGTGATTAACATCTTTTTATAATCACATGTATTTACAGGAAAGGTCATGAAACATAGATACAAATGACTTAATGATACATTCATACTTTTGTCATTTCATCTATGATAGAAGAGAATAATAGCTTTACCACTTGTAGAACAATGTCCCTTCTATTGCACTGAATCCATGTGTACATTTGATGTGCTAGCTCCATCATTGCCCCTCCTTTGAACTCGTTGAGTTGGGGCAAATGTAGGTTGTAGCCCAAAGGCCTCAAGGTAAAGCTGCAATACATTTGGTAACTCTAGTAGTTCACACTCTTCCATCCACTTTGCATCCATAGGTGGATAGTTCTTGAACTTCACCAAATATTGCCGTGAAAATTTTCCCTTAACTTCTCTTTCCTTATGTGCCAAAATCTACTTAGGTACCAAAATCTCATCAAGTTTATCTTAGAAGACTCACATGAAACGCATTATGAATTGTCACGTGCACATCTAACGCTATGTGTACGTGGACAAGCTACTTCATGACAAGGGTTCAATTCAGTCCGGTCAGCCTAGATTAGGAAGTGATCTGGCACTTTTGTGAGTCTGTTCGCAGATCGTGCATGTCTAGTTAGAATAGATGCATATCCTCTGATTGCACACAGCATGATCATCAGATTTCCATCAGAACCCATCAGGAGCATTTTAACAGTGCAAAGACCTATTTTCCATATTTTTGATATTTTTCACTTATTATTTTTAAGTGAATTTTGTTGGGAACTAGGTAGGGCAATTTGGCCAATGATGTATATAAGCAAACCTAGCGCTAGCACTTTCTGGCAGAAGAGGCAGGAGGAACCAAAGTGTTCAACAGGCACCTTCTCAACAGGACCCCCACACCTAGCGTTTTGGAAGCAACAAACCAAGCGTTTTCTGCATCACCAAGCCTAGTGTTTTCAGCCTTGCAAGACCTTCCACCATTTTGCATTACAGATACCACCTGGCGATAGCAGGACCGCAGACTCCCTAGCGTTTTGGCATAAGACAGCAGATCAGCCCTAGCGCTAGCAAAATTCCACAGCATGACAGAAATCAGCCCTAGCGTTTTTGGTTTGCAGATCAGTCCCTAGCGTTTTGCAGATTCATCGCGACAGGACATCAAGAAGCACCATCATTTTTAGTTTTCAATGCATTGTTGTTGCATCGTCGTCATTACCGTCGTCTCCAACATAGAGTCATAATTTAGCAAATAAAGAGTTGCAGATTTCAGCCCTTAGCATTTTCAGATTTCAACCCGTCTTGTCATCATCCTCATCGTCATTGAAATCATTGGCAAGTCCGAAGCATTGTAGAGATTTGTGCAATCAATAGTAGACCTCTCTCGCCATAGAGAGTGGGGCCTTTGAAGGAGGGTTTGACAACATTTTGGTGTCGTATTCTTCTCTCTCTTTCTCTCAGTCTCAGCACCTTCATTCACAGTGCTCACCGCTTTGTTTGTGTCCATTGCACTCTCTCACTAAATTAAAAGGACACTAAAGGCTCTCCCTTCCGTTAGTAAAAGGAACCTTGAGCACAGTTTGTAGCACTCATCTTGAGTAAAGTTCAACATTCACTTCCACTGCACCTTACATTGGTATCAGAGCTTTGGCAGTGTGCTGTATCACTCAAGGAAAGAACCACAAGAACCACATATATATTTTTTTGGCTTGTTGCAGTCGCACGTAACCCAAGTCTACTTGGGCATGTCGATTCCTAATCATGTTTTTGAAGAGTGACAGGAAACCCAAGAAAAAAGGGCTTGTCCAGCCTTCCCTTGATCTCTTCTCACTCATTGCGAACGGACCGTGCACTTAGCGGCTGGACAATCAATGTGAGGTGGAAAAAAGCAACCTTGGTGTGAGCGCAAGGCCGCCAAGGGGTGTGCCCGGGGAAGAGCATAACTCGGATAAAGAGAAGATCCTTCTCTAACAAAAATTGCAACCTAAAGAAGAACCTCAAGAACTCAAGACCCTCAAGAACTCAAGAACCAAGACCCACAAGAATCCAAGTTCCTCGTGAACTTAAGAACCCAAGACTTTAGTGGATGGTCATCACCCGAAGCAGAATGGATACTTTGCATGGAGGTGGTGAGCATGGGAATGGCGAAGAAGAGTTTTCCCCACCAAGAGGTTTTTTCGACCCTACCCCTTTCCCATCTACGCCAAGGATTGCACTAAATTCTATGGAGGCTTTGGAACAGATGTTTATGGACAAGAGGATAGAACTAGAAGCACAATACGCTGCCTTGGAGTGCAAGCACAAAGAAAGACAAACAACATGGGAGCAAAGAAAGGAAGAATTGGCTCGTAAACACACAAAAGAAAAGCAAAAAGAGAAGCATAAAGAAAGGCTGACTTGGAGTGTGAGCGTGAGCAAGCGCGCGAAGTGGCCAAAGAAAGAATGGCAGTCTTAGAGCGTGAGCATGAACACACATGCTTGGCAGCCAAAGAAATCCTAGCCGAATCCGATCGCAAGTGCAAAGAAATACGGTTAGAGTATGAAGCGCAGAGCGCCCAACATATGCAAGAGTTGTTGTGGCTTTTTTCTATTGTGCAAGCACAGTTTGCAAAGGATCAGGAGAAGGAGACTCTCTCAGTCTCTTCTTTTCCAAAGCATGACTCACATGATTTGCATGATTACTCACAAGCATGATGATTTGTAGGAAAAAGATGTGATTGTTCACAAGGATGATGGTTTAGTTGACACTTTTTCTAGTGAAGCTAACCTCATTGCAGATTTGATCAATCACGAAGAGCCGATCTTGGCTCTCGAGTAGAGGTCCAAAGAACCCTCACAGGAAGATTCGATAAATCACGAAGAACCAATCTTGGCTCTCGAGTCGAGATCCAAAGAACCCCCATAGGAAGTAATATATGTACGAATGATTAGTGAGTACGCATTGTTCGAGTGTTTCATTCGTGATGCTTTTCTATATTTTAGTCACCATCCTTATGTGATCCGTTTTCATAGGCATGACATATCGTACGTTGAGCACGATTCACTCATGAATGAGTTCTCATGAAAAGATGAAATGTTTGCATTCAAGGAATTCACATTCCATGTCTCTTCCTTCGCACGACACATTATCCGAAAGATCACAAGAAGGATTGAGCATCAAGCATAGGCATTTCCATTGTGATTTGCCACAGTTGATTGATTTAGATCAGAAAGTCAAGACTCAAACCCATTGTTTGCGTGTGTTTGATGAACGGTTTGGCACTCCGTCACTTTGTTCATCTACATTGCATGCACAATTTTTTCGACGGAATATAATTTTTTCAGCCACTTTACATGGAATGGGTTGGGATATTGTATCACTTTGCAACAAGCCGACAAAAATTCTAGCTTCAAGATTATACTAATAGCCCATAAATATATGGTTTAGGTCCTCCATTTCACTACACATTCTACATTTTCCATCACCAATCTTGGCCTTTAGGGCTTTAACTCTAGTCCAGACACCTTGACGTAAAATGAGCCATGATAGAAGGCTATAGTTGATAGGTATGACAGTGACTCCAGATGCCTTCAAATCTATATACATACCCATTGGTTGGAACTATAGCTTACATTCCATTTTTTATTGAGGCTCTTCCTTAGTTTTTCATCAAAACTTGGGATTTTACTGAAGTTGGTGTAAGCTTTCATAGCCTAGCAGTCTTGAAGCTACATTTGTTTGCTATGCTCACATGTCCTTGCTCCTACTGCAATATCTTCATCTCCTCCAACTTGCATAATAACTCAAAAATGCATCCAAAAAAAAAAGATTAAATTGTTCAGATAGTTGCCTAGGAGACATCCAATCCCCGTTCACTTTTGTGGGTCATTCCATCTTCTGAGTCCACAAATTTAAAATATTAATTGTATGCTTTAATGAAAAGTAGCCTTCTAGTCCTCTTTGGTATGCTTCCTACCAAGATGGGAATCCTGCATTAGAAAATGAGAGGAAATAGAACAATTAAGAGGAATATGGAGTCCCTTTTTAATTTCATATCAAGAGCTTCACATAGCTACTATCAGTTGACTGCCTACTGGTTTGATTTTGAACCCAGAAATGGTGGTGTCCCATTGTGTCAAATTAGAACACCTTGTACTCCTGCAAGCAGAATCTTTTCATATGTCTTTTCAATAGGAAAACGCAAAAATATTCACTAGAAACAACTATAGCAATTCACTTTCGTGCTAGCTTGATTGCCATACATTCTATATCCAGGATCCCATTACCATCTCTAATTTTGTGCATACAATTTGTTTTCCATGCTACTTTGGGGATTTTTTGAGTAGCTATTGAACCCCTCCAAAAAAATCTCCTTGCAAGGATATAGCTTGATCAAGCTGGACCTTTGAAGGTTTCTTGCATGAAAGAAAAATATTAGTATTCGGAGCAGGTAATGATTAAGAACATAATTTATAGAAGACAAATTAGGTTGGAAAGAATGCCACAAGAAATTTTCTTCCTGAATTTGTCCAAAACCCATTCCCATTTTTGAGCCATTGAAATCTCAAAGGCCATGGGAATTCCTAGTAATCTAAAGACCTACCTATCGTGGATTTCTTGGCACCTAGCTACAATAGCTGAATTTGGAATTTTACCATTGGCCACTCAAATTGTTCTTGATACTACGTTTAAAAATGGTCTATAAAACGGATTTGACCAGCACCTAGCGACTTTGTTGCAACACATAATTGACATAGTAGGAGCTAATGTCAATCCCAAAGACTCATATTCTCCACATGTGGAATATGTCTCAACTAAGAATGTATAGAAAAAGAACATCCTTCAAGTACGAGATGTACCTATGTGTGAAGGTAATTGGAAACACTCTAAGATGGGAGTGAGAGGGACCCTCATTAACCTTGCTCCACACAGGCTAAACCAAACTCTTTGAGTTTCTAAACCATGTTGTATCCCATGTTACAACATGTGCCAAAGACAACCCTACATATACCAGAACTGCATAATGTAGGAATGTATGTTGGACACTACGGTCCAAAATACTTTGCTCCTACATGACCTTGTCATGTCTCTTAAAAAAAAAAACAAAACAAAATCAGATGCGTACCTAGAGGTTGAACATAATGTTCACTTACTTGTAGTCAAAGGCACCTGCCCAAATTTCCCACGTGCAAAAGCCTAGGAACACTAATTGAAAATTAGTGAAATTCAAGTAGTATTGCACATGTAACCCTCGGTGTTGCCTTTGCAATTTAAACCTCTTGGTTGAAATCTACAATGTCAAACTCCTTGGTTAGACTTTGCAGGAAAACTACTCAAGTAGTATTCAATAGCAATTGAAGTCAGCTTTGGAAGTTGAACTTGTCCACTACCCCTTGGCAGCTTGTGGACTTTTTTCCTTGAAAGTGCAAGTGTGAAGGTCCAAGAATTGACCATCAACATGTAGCAAGTGATTTGGTAATCACAAGCCGAGTCTTACCCCAAAAATATGTTTGGACGCGGCCCAAAGAAGCAAGCATTGCAGAACTTTATGAAGTTCAAGTATCGCATGAACCACGCATCAGAGTGGGCCGGCGAAGAGTCCTTTCTAGGATTCGAGAAACTGTTGGCGATCTCCCTCGACGCCTTACAGTTCGGCACCAGTACCTCACTTTGAAAAGGATGGGATGTCACGTGGATATCTAACCCTATGGGTATATGGACAAGCTACTTCATTACAAGGGTTCAATTCAGTTCAGTCAGCCTAGTTTAGGAAGTGATCTGGTACTTTTGTGAGTCGTTCGCACACCGTGCATGTACAGGCACTTAGAATAGATTCATATCCTCTGGTTGCACACAGCATGATTATCATATTTCCATCAGGAGCATTTTTACAGTGCATAGACCTATTTTCCCTATTTTTGACATTTTTCACTTATTGTTTTTAAGTGAGTTTTGTTGGGAATTAGGTAGGGCAATTTGGCCAATGATGTATATAAGAAAACCGAGCACTAGCACTTTCTGGCAGAAGAGGCAGCAAGAATCAAAGTGTTCAACAGGCACCTTCTCAACAGGACCCCCACACCTAGCATTTTGGAAGGAGCAAACCTAGCGTTTTCTACATCACCAAGCCTAGTGTTTTCAGCCTTGCTAGTCCTTCCAGGGTTTTGCATTACAGATACCACCTGGCGACAGCAGGACCGCAAACTCCCTAGCGTTTTGGCATAAGACAGCAGATCAGCCCTAGCGTTAGCAGAATTCCACAGCATGACAGAAATCATCCCTAGCGTTTTTGGTTTGTAGATCATCCCCTAGCGTTTTGTAGAGTCATCGTCGCGACAAGACATCAAGAAGCACCAGCGTTTTCAGTTTTCAGTGCGTCGTCATTGCACCGTCGTCATCACTGTCGTCTCCGACATAGAGTCAGAATTCAGTAGATAAAGATTTGCAGATTTCAGCCCTTAGCATTTTTAGATCTCATCCCGTCTCGTTGTCCTCCTCATCGTTGTCGACATCGTCGGCAAGTCCGAAGCATTGTAGAGATTTGTGCAATCAATAGTAGATCGCTCTCGCCATACAGAGTGGGGCCTTCGGAGGAGGGTTTGACAAGATTCTAGTGTCATATTCTTCTCTCTCTATCTCTCAGTCTCCGCACCTTCATTCACAGTGTTCACCACTTTGTTTGTGTCCATTGTACTCTCTCACTAAAGGAACGAAAGGCTCTCCCATCCGTCAGTAAAAGGAACCTTGAGCACAGTTAGGAGCACTCATCTTGAGCAAAGTTCAACATTCAATTCCGCTACACCTTACATGAATCTTCCAAGTATCATGCAATTTCAGCCTATACGCAACATCGTTGATCTTCTCAAGTACTTAAAAAGGCCCATAACAAAGCATGCTAAGCTTTGGGAACAACCTTTCCTTACCTTCATCTTCTTTATCCTTACTTGTTCAAACCATGAAAGTACCCAATCACCAAGTGAAAACAACAATTTAGGACGGTGACAATCAGCAACCCTTTTCTACTTTGCCTGCATCTTCTCCAAGGCAAGCTTGATCTTCTTATACACTTCACCCATATCGATCTGCCTCAAAAAATTTGTCCTTTGTGTGCAAAATGGGAGGAAACTTTTTGCCACCCTCAACAATCTCAACAGGTGCCTTCACCGTTGAAAAATGCACCGTGTTGTTGTATGCATACTCAGGCATGGATAGATATTGTTCCCACTTGTCCTTATTATCTGACACATAACATTTCAGCAAATCTAAGAGAATAGAATTAGCCTCTTCTAACTGTCCATCAGTTTGTGGATGAAATGAGGATGAAAACTTGAGCGTGGTGCCCATGTTTTCAAACAAGCCTCTCCAAAACAGGCTCGTCATACGAGGATCACGATCACTGACAATGGACTCTGGCATACGATGGTGTACTTGAACACATTGTACATAAACAACCGTGCCATCTGGTCTGGTCAGATTTTATCTTCTTCTTGACAGTAATAAAATGGTCCATATACTATCATTTCTTGCAAATAATGGTCCATATACTATCATTTCCTATTGTCACTCTTGGAAGATCAAAGATAAAATCCATAGTAATTTTTTCCCATGGCTTATCTAGAATAGGTAGTGGCTATAATAACCATGGATGGTGCCTTTTGCCTATCAAACTTGACCTTCTGGCAAATCACGCATGCTCGTACAAAGGCACCCACATCTCTCCTCAAAGTAGGCCAATAAAATAATGTCTCGACTGCTTTCATTGTCGCATCTATTCCACGATGTCTTGCATACAATGAAACATGGCTTTCTACCATAACCTAAGGTCACAATGGCCTAGTGACACATAATCTGCCATGCATCATCATAAAACCTTTCTTGAGGAGGTAGTGCTCACGGCATTGCCCATCTTGCAATTGTTCAAAGATGCTTGCAAAATCTGCATGAGTAGCATATTATTCCTTCATGTCATCAAGCTCATGATGATAAGGAGATGATACACCTAAAATTTGAGGCTTTCTTAATAATGCATCAGCCACAACATTCTTCTTACCTTTCCACATGCAAAATTTGAAAGTGGAGCATAGAAATAATGTTTGCCCATTGTATACGCTTTTAAGATAACTTTGACTGTGTCTAGAAGTATCGCGAGGTCTGATGATTTGTCTGGACAACAAAATCAGCATCTAATAGGTAGTGCTTCCAACTAGAAAGCGCATGAATCACGGCTAGCAGATCTTTCTCATAGATTTGCATAGTCTTTTCAAGGCCCTTGCAAGATTCTGCTATCGTAAGCTACTACCCGATCATCTTGCATTAACACTATCCCAATACTATTACCACACACATCACACTGGACCACATATGGCTTCCTGAGGTTTGGTAAGACAATTATTAATGGATCCGAAGTCATCTTTTCCTTTAAGATATTAAAAGCTGAAATCTCTTTTTGTGTCCACTTGAACGTGACCTCTTTCTTTTGTAGAGCATGTAGGGGTGCAGCAATCTCAGCAAAGTTCTTGATAAACCTTATGTAGTAAGAGAATAAGCCCAAGAAGCTACGACATCATGAAAAGCCTTCAAATCTGGCCATGTGTTAAATGCTTCAACCTTGGCAAGATCCATTTGGACACTATGTCGCCAAGGAAGTGAATCTCTTCCAAGAAGAACTCGCGATTCTTAGGATTGGCAAGCAACCTGTGATTGCGTAGCTCTTCGAATACAATGGTGAAGTGATGTCTATGCTCTTCATTCTTTGAATAGACTATCATGTCATCAAAGAATGTGCCGACAAACTTTGATGTGGGCAAAAAATCCAATCCATCATCTAGAAATGGGCAAAAACTGCCAGCATCGGAAATACGTTCCGAGAAAATACAAGTGGGGGTCCGTTACTGAAACAACCGGAACGAACCGGAACGCGGACTAATCCTCCCCTCCCATGACCACTTATAAAAAAACCACCCCACCCCTTCATACCTCCATTCAAAGCCCAAGCTCCCAAGCTTTCAGCCTCTTAAGGCTCTCAAGACTTCTAGTAGGATTGAATGTTCATAGCCGGGTTAAACAGTCTTCAAACCAGGTTTTTTCTTAGTGGTAGTGTCAAGGACTCTAATACTACTTGTATTAAATCATGCAGAACTAAAAAATGTATTACTTGGGTGTCTTTAGCCTCCATTCCCTGATCATTATGTTCCCTTTCAAGGTAACTTGGACACCAAGTCCCTTATATGCATCTTCTCTCTCTCTCTCTCTCTCTCTCTCTCTCTCTCTCTCTCTCTCTCTCTCTCTCTCTCTCTCTCTCTCTCTCTCTCTCTCTCTCTCTCAAGTCAAAGGTGTGGTAGATTGGGCATTTGGATTCCCTCTCAAGAAATAAGTCGCCGGTAGGATAGATCTATGAGGTCTCTTGAGATTGTTCTTACAACTTCTAAAATTCACTTCCTCTCTCTCGAAGTTTGTTACAAAGCTATAAGCCGAAATTAAGGTTTTAGTTGAAGCCCCTAATAGATTGGATCCCTCAAGCCACTTTATCAGTAAGGATGCATCTTTCAAAACTAAGTATATTCTATAATCAAGAACACATGTCAGCTTGAGATGACCAGGAACCAACAAGACTGGCTGCACCTTTGACCACGCCCTTGTTTGTGAAGCACGGTGTTTGATACTTTCTAGTGTAGACTCATGTAAACGGCATACATCATGGTTTGCCGTGACGGTTTACCTTGTTCAAGTGCTGATCTTCTAGATCTTTCTTGGAGCTTTGGCATTGCACACAAAATAAATCTTGACACCTTGACCACGTAGACAACCGAAACAATGTGATTATTTCTTTTGGATATCTATGAATGCAAACCAATACTGTGTGTGTGTTACAAAACAAAAGTGTGTGTGTGTGTTTTTGACAGAAGGGTTTTTTTTTGGGGGGGGGAGGGGTGGAAGGGGAAGGGGGGTTGGTTCATTGCCATGAGATAGCTAAGTCCACATCTCAATCTTGCTTAATTATGCAATGTACGATCATTCTACTCGTTGTAGTACAAACATGCACATTCTGTTTACTTGCAAGAAAAAGAAGCAAGGATGGCCTCACCTCATAGTTGAGAGACAAAGCTTCACGAAGGGAGGACTCAACCTCCTCGATGTTGCCCTCAATGAGCTTTGATTTGCCCTCGATCGTCTTGACAGAGAGGCCACTGGCTGCAACCTGTGATTGCGTAGCTCTTCGAATACAATGGTGAAGTGATGTCTATGCTCTTCATTCTTTGAATAGACTATCATGTCATCAAAGAATGTGCCGACAAACTTTGATGTGGGCAAAAAATCCAATCCATCATCTAGAAATGGGCAAAAACTGCCAGCATCGGAAATACGTTCCGAGAAAATACAAGTGGGGGTCCGTTACTGAAACAACCGGAACGAACCGGAACGCGGACTAATCCTCCCCTCCCATGACCACTTATAAAAAAACCACCCCACCCCTTCATACCTCCATTCAAAGCCCAAGCTCCCAAGCTTTCAGCCTCTTAAGGCTCTCAAGACTTCTAGTAGGATTGAATGTTCATAGCCGGGTTAAACAGTCTTCAAACCAGGTTTTTTCTTAGTGGTAGTGTCAAGGACTCTAATACTACTTGTATTAAATCATGCAGAACTAAAAAATGTATTACTTGGGTGTCTTTAGCCTCCATTCCCTGATCATTATGTTCCCTTTCAAGGTAACTTGGACACCAAGTCCCTTATATGTATCTTCTCTCTCTCTCTCTCTCTCTCTCTCTCTCTCTCTCTCTCTCTCTCTCTCTCTCTCTCTCTCTCTCTCAAGTCAAAGGTGTGGTAGATTGGGCATTTGGATTCCCTCTCAAGAAATAAGTCGCCGGTAGGATAGATCTATGAGGTCTCTTGAGATTGTTCTTACAACTTCTAAAATTCACTTCCTCTCTCTCGAAGTTTGTTACAAAGCTATAAGCCGAAATTAAGGTTTTAGTTGAAGCCCCTAATAGATTGGATCCCTCAAGCCACTTTATCAGTAAGGATGCATCTTTCAAAACTAAGTATATTCTATAATCAAGAACACATGTCAGCTTGAGATGACCAGGAACCAACAAGACTGGCTGCACCTTTGACCACGCCCTTGTTTGTGAAGCACGGTGTTTGATACTTTCTAGTGTAGACTCATGTAAACGGCATACATCATGGTTTGCCGTGACGGTTTACCTTGTTCAAGTGCTGATCTTCTAGATCTTTCTTGGAGCTTTGGCATTGCACACAAAATAAATCTTGACACCTTGACCACGTAGACAACCGAAACAATGTGATTATTTCTTTTGGATATCTATGAATGCAAACCAATACTGTGTTTGTGTTACAAAACAAAAGTGTGTGTGTGTGTTTTTGACAGAAGGGTTTTTTTTTGGGGGGGGGAGGGGTGGAAGGGGAAGGGGGGTTGGTTCATTGCCATGAGATAGCTAAGTCCACATCTCAATCTTGCTTAATTATGCAATGTACGATCATTCTACTCGTTGTAGTACAAACATGCACATTCTGTTTACTTGCAAGCAAAAGAAGCAAGGATGGCCTCACCTCATAGTTGAGAGACAAAGCTTCACGAAGGGAGGACTCAACCTCCTCGATGTTGCCCTCAATGAGCTTTGATTTGCCCTCGATCGTCTTGACAGAGAGGCCACTGGCTGCAACCATATCTTGAGCAACCGTGGTGGCAATAGGGTCGCGGTCTGCTTTGAATTTCTCACTGGAGTAGGCGCACATCATCTTCAACCCCATCTTCTACGCGTAGATCTCTTCATGTGCTGCATACGCAGATCGTGTAGGGCGGCCGGAAGAGAGAGAGAGAGAGAGAGAGAGAGAGAGAGAGAGAGAGAGAGAGAGAGGACAATGGTCTCATATTTAAAGGCCCTAGGCCCCAAAAGAAGTTTACAGTGAAAAGCCTTCAAACTCAAAAGAATTTGGTCTAAAAGCTACCAGTGTAAATCACGGAAATCCGTACAATTGCCACATCTACAGTCAATGCAAAATGCGAAGATCTGTATAGTCTGCCATGTCATCAGTCATCAAAAAATCCGCAGTGTCCGTACAACTGCCATGTCATCAGCTCATGCGCAAGCCTTTGTGTGTGGGTCTTGCTTTATTTTACATTTCCTTTATGTCATTGGGGCCCCATGGGACAGGGTCCCCATAAGTTCGTAGGACTTCTTCTTCTGTTACTTGTTGTTCTTAGGTTTAGGCCCCTCGGCCAGGATCTGCAAGTTGGCTCCATTCTTCAGGGCTTGACATGTCAGTAGTTTGTGACACTACATTATGTGTGTTAGTAGTGGGTACAGGTGATCATAGCTTTAATGGAAAGCTTACCTTCTCGATCCCTTGTCTTATGTAGAGCGATGATTCAACCATAGTCACAGGGGATGCCCATTTTTGGGCTTCCCGTTCCCACTTTTCCGTCCCGTCCTCTTTTTTACACTAAAAATCCATTTGAGCCCCTACCCCGTCCCTCGTCTCCACTCCTCAGGACACATCCCTTGTGACTACGGATCATTCTGCTCTCGCGCACCTCTCCTCCCCATTGAATACATAAACGTGATGCCCTGATCGAGGGCTTTTCATCTATATATACAAGTGTGTGGGTTCATGCGCAATTGCCGAGGAAAGAGCCTCTTGCACCGGTACTGGATTAACTAGATGCCAATCCCCCACATGCACCGAGAAATTCATCTTTTACAAGAGGATTTTGTTTGTGAAACCTCCTACTGCGGTTATGCAGTTGAAATCGGGGCTAGAGTAGGCTGTCACGTCTAGGGACTTGCTACGCGCCGTGTGCGAGCCTCAAAGGCGCCTATCACACAGTCATACAACAGACAAGCTCACAAGGAAGAATGGTGTGTCACTCACCTTCCTGCGTAGTTGCGAATGAAGGATTCCCGCGCCGCGAAGAAGAGGGAGACGCCGCTACGCCGGGCTCAACCGCCTTGCCGCCATCGTGCCGCCGCAACGCTCGATCACACACACACTCTCTCTCTCACACACGCACACACACACACACACACACACACACACACACACACACACACACACACACACACAAGGAGATGGTGAAGGAGAAGGTGGAGATGGAGCAAGAGCAGCTTCTATTGCACAATGAGAGAATGAGTAAAAATTAGTTTTAGTGGCTTTTATATGAGCTCACCCCATTCACACTTGGGCGCCCATACTTAGCCAACTAACTCCTCGAATATTCCAGTTAGAGTGCGCCTGTCATCGACGATCACCCTTACCCTGTTCCTATTGGTCCGACAAGCCCGGAATTGACTCTAAATAATACAACGTTTATAGATCATAGGGTGTCCGTGTGCCATGAGGGTTAACATGCCCCCCTTCCTGATGTAGATTCCATCCTCGGAAGCTATCCAGTTGAAGCTCGTTCGTCGAGATGGGAGAGCAGTCGACATGGATGTGCGTAGTCTTCTTCAATCACTGCAAAATCAAACAACATTGCCACAGTAATTGCATTCTCATATACAATTAAAAATCATATGCAATAGACAGACAAATTGATTGGTAACAGAATTTTAGACAATTTGTCAACAATAAACATTAAATTGCAATATAATCAAATGCATAAATAGATGTAAAGGTAAAAAATTAAACAAGTCCGGGGTCGCTAATTTAACGGTCAAAAGGCACTAGAGCTCGACTATTAATACCATGGGTAACTTCTCAATTTTTTCTGGTCAATTAAGTTGTTTAATCGCGAGAGCCAAGTATTTGATGTTCGAGGGCTGACTAGAGGCTATACCTAGAAGACCTTGTAGTTAAGCTACGATAAAAGAAATTTCTCGTGAAATCATCGCCTGACTGATTACGTTTTCTTTGACCCCCCAAAGTCTTTTCACATTGATTCAATTTTGATGTGTGTGCTTATTTTGTATGCCTTGGGTTTTTTGCTTTTCAAGGAAAAGCGCCCACACTGGGAACCTCTAGGGCTCTAGTACCATAGGCGATACATGTGAGTGAAGTACCAATTTATGCAGGGATTTCTCTTCCAGCTTAAAATTTTACATTGTGGCACTTTGATTTTTTTGTTTGTTCATTTTCAGCATTTTAATTTTGTAACTTTGGGGGGTCATATAACACTCTTACCCTCCCAAGGCTCATCACATTAGTAAACTCCCTTTATAATACTCAAGATAAAGGTCAATAGGGTTAAACCCACTAGAAAGCCCTAGTACATTTCACACAATGCTGCCTAAATCGGATTAAGAACCTAAGTAACCATTGTTTATTAGGAAGGCATTCCCCATGGTATTAAGAGAAGATTTCTAATACCTAGCTTGGTCAAACTAGCTTAGTGGGACTGCTTGATTTTTAAACCTAGACAAGTGATTATGACAAAACATTACGTACATTGAATTAAATGTTTGATACTAAGAAAATGCGCTGAATATTATGCTACCAATCACAATCAAAGCAGACAAACATAGATGCAAAAAGATAAGGGCAATGCTAATGGACATCAAACACCTGTTTGTGTTGATGGTCGCGCTTGATTTGAAGTGTGAACGAGAGAAAGGTTCCATGAAGATCCAAATCCTATCAATAGCAACACGCTCTTGTACACACTAGGAAACAAAAGGAATACCTCCAGGAGGCATATTAGTGGAAAAAGGTACCAACACTTATTGAACACAACAAAAAACATAAGGAACCTTGACCTAATTATTTGCACTCCCCCTAGAGAGTCAATGGAATAGGATATTGTAGAGGTTGGGGGGAAACCCTAAGGCTAAACCCCTATCCTCGTCATTGAGATAAACAAAGTCATCATCCATGAGACCATATGTGCCATCCGTGTAGTCCTGTAAATTTTCTTCTTCATCATAGGTGCCCATGTTTACTAAGAAGGTCACTAGACGCCTATAGTCATCTTGGTCAAAAGGGTAGGCTTGTGCAATGGGAGAAACGCTCTCTACTAAGTATGGATCAGACGTGGTCAAGAGACGTATCAGCCATTCTAACTCCTCAAAATTTCTTTCACATGCTAGCGTACCTATCAAATCCCATTCACATGCAAGCACTGGAACGACCATGTGAAATATTTGTGAAAAGTAACGAGGGTACCTCTCACCCAAGACAGGAGTGGATGACTCTAGCGTACTAGCCATATCTGTACACGCAAATAGATGATGGTTAGAGTGCAAATATTACAAGGGTCGTGTTCTTGTGCATAATTTGTTTTTATGATTTGTGTGATGGCTCTTGCTCTTTTACTTTTTTATCTTGTTTTTGTGAGTATAAGGCTTTATATATACATTTCCTAAGATCGGAGATTAAGAGGTCAGGGAGAGAGATTGAGAGGGAAGCAAGTGAATGATGGGTGTCCACAAACACTCCCCCCTTCCTTGGGTAGATCATACCATTTGAAATGAGCTTGTCACCCTTTGAAACCAATTGTTCAAGTTGGTAATAGGTGAGGATTTTTGCCAGTAGTTTTCTATTACCCTAGGTGCCTCGTGAAGTTGCAAGGTACTCTCCCAGGATCGAACATGAAGTGGTTCATCAGGTGATTCTTGAACACTGGGAGGTGTGGATTCTTTTGTAGCTTCATTGAGGTCCATTACTATAGATGGAGGCTGTGTAAAAGCTTTTACCTCTATGGATGTATTACATGAGGAGCTAGAAGCTTCATGGAACCCCCCCCTTCCTGAGCTAGGTGGAATAAATTGGGTTTGCCTTGGAGCCCAAACTAGCTCTGGACCAGGTGTGTAGCATTCTGTGACCTTTCCCTTCCCACGGTCTGCCATTGGCTTTAGCGTTACACTGTTTGACTCATATGGGTTTGTTGTCGATAGGGAAGGACACATTTTACGTTTAGGTACCCAAATTTGCTCATTTCCATCATAGTATCCTTGGGCTTTTAATAGTCGTTTAGGAATCCAGCGCCACGTTTTCTTACATTTCTTGGAGCGATTGGGACGTTTCTTACGAGGCTTCCGTTTTTTAGCATCAGCCATGGTTACTAAAGAAGCTTTAGGGACCCACTTGTATGCTTTCTTTGTTATATTAGGATGGTTCTTGCGTGTCTCAAGCTTTCTTTCAACTACATCAGTTGAAGATCTAGAGAGTTGGGCTATGGGGACGTATGGTTCAACCTCCTGGACATGCAATGTCTTGGGTTTAATTTCCTTAGGCAATATCTCAGGGACTATGGCTTGAGTGGTAGCGATAAGAGTTGGTTTTTGCATTGTGACACCCCCAGTCCCCCAATCAATAGTGCATTTGGTGGCTATCATCCACGTGCATCCTAGGTTTATATTACCCTCCATAGTTCCAGTAGGCATGACCAAAAAGTCTTGAGCTACAATTCCATTGTCATAACTGACAGAAGTGTGTCAGATTCCAAAAAACGTAGTTTTTTTCTTGTTGACACCCTTGACTTGGATAATACTCTCAGATAGAGGTGGCTTCCCTAACTGACACCACACCCCATAGGATAGTAGATTATATTTAGCACCCATGTCCAATAAGGCGTTATATAGCACTTTTCCGTAGGCACTATTTAACTCAATAGGGTATCATAGAGGTGTGTCACCAATCCACTTCGATTTCCACGTGGAATGCATTTGTGACTCCAAGGTTAGCCTCTCGTTTTTGTCTTATACGTTGTTGTCGCTCCTTAGCCTTAGCTTGAGCTTGTATCTTCTTTAACTCGGTTTGTGCTTTGGCGGCCTTCTTTTGATGAATGGCCCGTAGTTCTTCTTGGCTTAAAGGATCATAATATCTTCTGAATTTACTCCCATTGAGGAATCCAATGGTTGCAACTCCATCAAGAGTTTCCACACGAAGGGTACCTTGTGGGGTAATTTCACATACTCTATATGGTCCTTTACCAGCATATTTCAACTTTTTCTTCTCTTTACGTACTCCATACATAAGGACTTTGTCACCAACTTTGATGTCCTTGTCCTTCACATGGCGATCAAACCACTTCTTTCTCCTATCCTTTTCCACAAGAGCATTTTGCACAACCAACTGTCTCTCTTCGTCTAGTTTTTCTAAGATATACAAACGCTCGGTTAAGGGGTTACCATTCCATCCTTCCTGTGAAGCTACCCTAAGACTAGGAATGACAAATTCCCAAGGCATAACCGCTTCTTGGCCGTATACCATTTTGAATGGCGTACAATTAATAGCCACTTTATAAGCAGTACGATAAGCCCATAGAGCAGATGTCAACTTCAAATCCCAATCAGTGCGATGAGCTTCTACCGTCTTGGTTAAAATAGAGATTAGAGTCTTGTTGGTGCTCTCGGCTTGTCCATTAGCTTGTGGGTAATAAGGTGTAGACTTATGGTGGGATATCATAAAGGTCGTGGTAAGCTCTCTTATTACCTCATTTATAAAATGGGTACCATTATCACTAACAATTTCAAAAGGGCAACCAAATCTTGTGATAATGTTCTCAAAAAGAAACTTAGCTGTTGTCCTCGCGTCAGGTTTTTGTGAAGCCTTAGCTTCAGCCCACTTTGTTACATAGTCCATAGCAACTAGAATATATCGAGATTGAGTGTTGCGAGCTGTGGGACTAATTGGACCTACAAAGTCTAAGCCCCATTTTTCAAATGGCGCTGTGTGGTCTTGTAACGTTGGCACTCATCACACCCTTTTGTAAAAAGTGATGCATCCTTAAATAAAGTTGGCCACCAATAGCCTGATTGCAGCACCTTTCTAGCAGTCAGGTCTCCTGAAAAATGTCCTCCTGCTATGCCCATATGTGCTTCTTGCAAGATATACAAATATTCATCCTCACGGGCAAAACGCCTAAGTATATCGTCCTTGCCTAGTCTATACAGAGTTCCGGAAATCAAACAATAGGGTTCACATTCTTTTACTAGCCTTCGAGCGATATCCTTACGAAGTTCCTTGGGTGGAAAACCATTAACTAAAAAGTTAACAATGTTCTCACTCCATTCAGGCATAGTCTCAACTATGAAAAGGGAAGTAACGGGTAATTCATCATCAACTCCTGTAGGGGCTTCACCATTGGGTATGCGAGACAAATGATCAGCCATGACGTGCCTTTTACCGGGTCTCACTACAATCGTGAAATCAAACTCCAGAATAATTAACAACCATCGTATGATTCTTCCTGTGGAGCATGGCTTGTTTACCAGATACAGCAACGCTTGATGATCCACATAAAATACAAACTTGTTTGCCAGAAGGTAGTAGCGAAATTTCTTTACTGCATAAACCATTGCCAAACCTTCTCGCTCTGTAGTGGTGTAGTTCCTTTCAGCATCGTTCAATTGACGACTTGCAAAGCTAATGGGATAGTCCAATTTATGTTCTCCTGGTTGAGTGAGAACACACCCAATAGCAAAGTTTGATGCATCAATATGCACATGGAAAATGACATCCCAGTTAGGTGTCCTTAACATCGGAGCACTTGCTAGTGTTTTCTTCAATTGTTCATAGGCCTGGTCACACTCTTCAGTCCATTTAAATTCAATGAGAAGCTTGTACAAAGGAAGTGCTATCTCAACGAAAAATAAAATAAACCGTCGATAATAACCCACATGTCCCATGAACCTTTGAACTCCCTTGTAATTGGTTGGTGGTGGTAACTCTAGAATCACTTTAATTTTTCTCTCATCGGTTGAGATACCATTCTTAGATACTATATGCCCTAAAATAACTCCATGCTTGACCCAAAATTGGCATTTGAACGGGTTCAATGAGATACGATATAACCTACACTTTTCAAACACCTTCCTCAAACATGATAGATGTTCTTTCCAAGAAGAGTAAACACAAAGGTCGTCTAAGAAAGCTTCACAAAACTCTCTCAAATATTCCTTAAAAGCAGTGTTTATTAATCGTTGGAATGTAGCAGGGGCATTTGTTAAGCCAAAAGCCATCACATGAAATGCAAACACGCCAAATTCTGTCCTTTAGCGCTATCGTGATTTGGTTGTAGCCTGAGTACCCATCTAGAAAGCTATAAGCTTCCTTGCCTGCAACTCTTTCGAGTACATGTTCAGAATATGGTAGGGGTAATGGTCTCTTCTGGTAGCTGCATTAACTTTTTTGAGGTCCACGCACACCCTGAGTTTCCCATTCTTTTTTGGCACGATAACTATTGGAGACACCCATTCAGAGTGTTCAATAGGATATATGAACCCACATTTGATAAGCTTTTCTAGTTCTTCTTGAATGATCTTTGCGTACTTAGGATTCATCGGGTAGGGTCTTTGTTGTACGGGCTTCGCAGTGCTAATCATAGGGATTGTATGTTGGACCATAGAAGGTGGAACACCTTTCATATCATGGTATGTCCAAGCGAATATGTCCTTGAATTCCTTGAGAAGCTCTTTGAGGACCGCCTCTTCAACTTCTATGAGGTCCTGGGAAATAAAAACAGGTTTTGATTCTTCACCGGGGTCAGCTAATTCTATTTCTTTAACTATTGCCCGACCATCATAGATTCCATTATTCCCATCGATAGGTATTCTTTGGGCTTTTGTGTACACAACCTTTGCTTCCCCCGTGGTGTAAGATTTGAAATGTTCTGGTGCAGGATGCAAGTCTGTGGATTCTAGTTGTGCTTTGGTCTGTGCTTCCATTTTTGCTTTCTTGTGTTGTCGAGCTAACTCTTGGTTTTGACGCCTCCTTGCAGTTCGGCTCAACTTTGGCTTGTCTATGATCTCTAATTGGGCTATGTCATGGGGTCGTGGTCTACACCACATAACATTTTGGAGATATTCACCCCAATCGTCTACCAATTTACGATGAGCATCACATGCTCCTATATAACTGAGCCATTCTGCTGAGGATCTCTTCTTTTTTATCCTAGCACGTACATTGGCTCGATATCGACGCCTCTTAAAGTTTTTCTTTTTCTTATTTGAGACCTGATTTTGATTTGCATTTAGATCTGGCTCACTAAAGGAGTCCTCGTTGGTGTCCTCTTCACTCTCGGAGGAGCTATCATCGGTTGATGTACTCGGTCCTTCCAAATGTTTTGACTCTGAACTTGCTCCACTCTCTAATTCATGAGATTCAGAATCCGTTTCACTGTGGGAGTCCGTGTCTGAGTCGTGTTGGTCAAAGTCTTCTATTGAGCTATCGGTGTCACTGTCAGATTGGTCTACAATTGCCTTGCCCTTAGAAGATGCATGTATGGCACTTATCATGTTCAGAGGTGCAATTTGTGGTACCTCTTCCCCCTCTGGTGTGACCCAAGTGGTTCCTCTATTTCCCCAGGTATCTATGGTTGCAGCTAGGTGTACCCAGTCTACGTTGTCTGATTCCGTCATACCCGGTAACACATCCATGTAAGGAGAATCTTGGCCAATGTCTGTATCCTTCTTACAAGTGTAACAATATTGTAGTGGGGCCGAGTGAACTATGGTGTCAGAGCGATGATCAATAATGGTTTTACTCCCTAAGGGGTGTACCTTACCAGTCACCAAATCCACTCTAAGGACAGAGTCTTGGAATTGCAAATAGACATGATTTTTAGACCAATCATGAACCATTTGTGCTTCCCTCATGAATGGTCGTCCTAAAATCATTTCATATGACATAAGGTGTTTAGAGAAATCCATTACAATGAACGTATGTCATACCTTGTGTCCTAGAACTTTGATCTTAAGATCCTTGAGCATCTCCATAGGTTTGGCTATGGTACCATTTGCCATCTTTACCACAATGTTAGTAACACTAAGGCGGGGTTTTCCCATGGATTCCCAACAATCTTTTGTAACGATGCTAACTCCCGCACCACCATCAATAATTCCCTTTATAGTTAATCCCTTGGTAGTGATGGGTAGGGTCACATTAGACTCGTCGCCTTCAAAATACTGCCCTAATTCGTTAATGGGTACCTCGATCACAGACTCGTGTCCATCTAAGTCAAGTGATTGCACATGATTTTCTTCATCAATCATAATCGAGTCAGGCCTATTTGGTTGCGCAAACTGCGATAATCCCATCCGTAGCTCTCCGTTAAGGAATGCTCGAAGTGCAAGGAATAACTCAAGATCTCCATACAGCTTTGCTATGATCGTGGTTCGGATCTCAGAAGACATGAAGTCCACTAGTTTGGAAACATTCATTGGCATTTTGCAGGGTGTAGGTCCTTGACTAGGAACAGGTGAGGATGGAATCTCATATTCCTCAATGGGATCAGGTATTCCTTCGTTAAACATCCTTTCCAACAAGAAGGGTGTATGCTCACTTTCTGATGTCCCGTCCTCACTCCCTTCTTGGATGATACTAGATATGGCTAACGGTCTATGGTTCATGTGGGGTGGATGAACTTGCGTGGGAAACACTGTGTCATGAATTTTGACATGCATGCGTTCTGGTTCTAGTTTCCTTTGAGTCTCCTCCACTAAACCTCTTAGATGTTTCACCTGCTCAATCTCGTCTACTGGGTTTGGGTACGTCCCAATCTTCTTTTTACGATTCTTTCCTTTTTGCCCCTGCGGTTTATCTTGGGGGTCTTGGATTGGATTTGGAAACACTTGTGGTGTTTTCAGAGGCTCTTTATGGTTTTCTCGTATTCGGTTTTCATTTGGTTCCATGTTACGGTTTTCTTTGTCGGTCTTTCCCTTTGTGGTATTGGTTCTAGTCTCCATTGTCTCGACTGAATCTGAATCATCCTCGAGGTCATTCATATACACGGGGTCATCTCCTGTTCCTATGTTTGTTTTGGAACTTGGCTTTGAATTTCCCGTATTCTGCGACCTCTTCTTTCGTGTCTTCTTTTTCTTTGCTTGGATAACTGACGCGGTATCTCTCTCTTCGAGGATATGGACTGGCCCTTGAAGCATGGACCGTGTAATCGCATAAGCGGGTGCGATGGGTGGTATTGGCGATGTCACACTAGCAATTTTGACCAAATTTAGGGGTGTGATTTTAGGCGCATTTGGGTTATAGGGGCATTGGGCAATCAAGTGATCTATGCCACAACGATTACATGTGAGTATTGGGATTGCAAACGTGATCCCTTGATTCATTTGTATCTGTGCAGCATTCTTTTGTAGCCTAATAGGGCACTCCGCTGCCTGATGTGGTCCACCCTGGGTGTTGATATTTTGACCTCTGGATGCGAGAGCAGCAGCTTGATAAACCGGCTTGACTTGCCCCCAACAATCTTCCATGTAGTATATAGGACACTCTTCCAATATATCAAGTCCGTAGGCAATACTAGTGTCTATTTCCTCCTCACAGCCATCTGCATAAGCATTAGATGGCTCGCAACCCACTTGGTTCATACGGGCGACTCTTGGATGCGGGGGCTGCGGTCCTAGCACAGGAGGTGGTAGCGGTGTAGCTTGTACAACATTTTGAGATCTAGGAACCATGTGTTGCGGTAGTTGCTCAACAGGTGGAGCAGGCATCAATACAGGAGCTCGAGGTGCATCCGTCCAGGCTACAGGTGGTCTATTTTCCATCATACGTTTGATCATTAAACAATCCTTAGCTGGGTGACCATACCTACCACATGCGTTGCAAGTTCCATTAAATTTTACTCTAAACATAGGGCACTCACTAGTGCTATGTGCACCTAAGCAAATGGAACACCATTGTTGCTCCCTTCTTGGATACATGTGACTATTTTGATGGGGTCGATTATCCTTAAGAGACTCTTGGATTGCCTTGGTGAGGTCTGTCAAGAATGTCTCAAATACCTTTGGCTCATTGGAAATGGGCTTTGCAGTCATGGGTTCATACTCAATGGCTTGTGAGCTAGTGGATCTCGTGTCAGTAGACACCCTCATGCCTGCTATCATCAAGTTGTCCTCTAATTGGATTGCATTGGCAGTGACATCTTCCCAGGTTGTGATACCTCTAATCACTAGTCCATTACAGATTCCTTCATTCCTCAACCCTCGAATGAATCGATCAAGCAGTTGGTTATTGTTGAAGCGCTCATTTACAGGGCAGCGAGAGTTTAAGTGCTTTAGACGACTAATGAAGTCCCTTACTGACTCTCCTTCCTTACGTTCGGCCTTCTGTAGCTGAGATGCTACACCCCAAAGCACACCTTCTCGTATGTACTCCTTTAGAAACAACCTTCGAAGGGTAGGGTAGATTGTTTTCTCGTCCACCCTTAGGGTTCTATACCAATCTCCAACCTTCCCACTTAATGTCAAGCTTAAGGCATTGCACTTATGTAGTTCGTTGCGTTCCCCTAAGGAATCACATACTTGTTCAAACACTTCAATGTGTTTTCTAGCATCTTCGTCCCCATTGAATTTTTGCGTGAGTTTGGCAATTTGTACTGCCTTACTTCTAGGCTCTCTATCAGATGCATGACACATATTTTCCGCGATAGATCGACCTATGGTTTGAGCAAACACTGCCAAGTCACCTATGTGAGGAGGTAGGGCCGGTGGAGGTACTCTTGGAATCATATGTGGGAGAGGGACGGGTACCGGTCTTGGCATATGTGTGGATGATGCAGGATATGGAACATAACCGGGCATAGGTCCACTCGGATAAGGGCTAGGGAGAGGCACTCGAAGAGCATAAACAAGTGGTACAATTGGAGGTGTGGGGGCCATGTGTGCATAAGGGGCTAGAGGCACATACGGTCGAGGCCCCATATTAGGTACTACGACACTAGGTAGTGGCATTGCGCTAACCGTAGATGTCATCGGTACATTCTCTGTTAGGCCTATCCATGGAGTGAGCACTGTGTTTTCCTTAATAGAGGGTTGAGCCAAGTTAGGGAAGCTAAAGTTGTCGCTCGGAGGCTCAGATTGCATAGAGACCCCAGGTGAAATGACGTAAGATGGGTCCATGGGGCTCATTAGAGGAGTCTCCATTTGTGATAGAGTAGGTTGTTGAGCCTTGCTCGTATCCAGAAATCTCATGGGGCCAGTTGAGAGTATATTTACCCCTCGGTTTTGCCTTTCTGATTGAATAATGCCATGGATAACATTACAGATCATTTTCTGTTGATCTTCGATGCTCGTGGCACTAGAGGTGGATTGTACAATCTCTATCCATCCTACATGGTAAGCGTGGCCAGAGTGTAGATCCGTCAACACCTCAGTGTGGAGGTCGTATGTCCAATGATCATTAATGAACAATCCTTCTAGAGTCAACGTGTTAACGGTTTCTTGTGAGGTAGAAGCAATGTTGCTCCCCGTGGTTTTACTTGTCACCAACGGTACTCTAGAGGGAACTTCTAAAGGAGGCAGCTCACTAGGGTCTTCTTGGTAAGAAGTTGGCAGGATATCCACATGGACACTCTTTGGGGGTGTGGGGTCCACGTGCGATGTGAAAGGAGAGTCCACTTCCCCACCCCCTTCGTGTGCTTCATTTGCATCAGGTTCCGAGCGAGTAGCTCTACCTAATGTTTCCATGAAACGGCTAAACATACTAGTACTAGGCTGTGGAGCTTCGGGAGGTGCATGGCCTTCTCTCTCAGTGTTTTGGGTAGGGTATGCTTCCATGATTTCTGAGTCGGAGGAGGAATCACTAGCAGCTATTTTAGGGTCTTGGGTGGTGCTACCTTGTGTCCCCGCTGAGGGTCTACAGCCTATCGTGGATGGGTAATGGGTGTCCGTATTAACAGAGGCACCCTCAATATTCTCATGTTCTAGCACCCGCCCAGAGCGTAAGTGCATGTGCTTTTGATACCCTAAGGTGTCAAAAAGCTGCTCTAGGAGGCCTTGTGACTAGTTTTTTGCGTGTTTTTTGTTTGTTTTTTTGCTAGATTTTTTAGAGAGTGTCGTGGAATGGGCCGTGTGATAGCTCGAAACGAGCGTATCGCTAGGAGGGATGCGCTGTGCTTTACATCCCACCGTTTGGTTCTATTTTTCTCCAGAAAAGCCCGAAACAGTCTTTTCCTAGCTGGGGAACTAGGCTCCAAATAGCAAGTCTAAGGGTGCAAGTGGGAAGAGAAGGGAGGAGGGTGGAGGACTTGCCCCACATGCTCTCATTCCCTCTTGAGGGGGTAGGGTATATATATATATAAGAGTGAGTCTAGTACATATCATAAGACTGAGAACTGAGGCCTGGGCCTGGGCTTGGGCTTGGGCTTGGGCTTGGGGAAATGATCCCGATCCCGATCAAAATTTTAGTGATCCCCCCAGTCACTCATGCTTAAATTTTTCGATTTTTTTTTGGGATATTATTTGGTGCCCGTTGGCCTCACCTAACTATTTACTGTCCCACCTACCTACTGACCTGCTAATCAGTGGTTCACCTAATTACTAACCTGCTTAATTAACTAATTGTGCGCCTAACTATGCACAAACCAGAAAACACAGAAAATGCAGAAAATTGAAACTTGACAGAACTGTGCAGTGCAAACCAGAAAATGCAGAAAACGCAGAAACGCAAGAAATGCTAACTGTGTAAGCTGAAATCTGAGCTTAATAGAACTAACAAAACAGAGCTTAACAGAACACAGAAAACTTGAATGTAGTCAACAACATTGTGTCTTTCTCTACTGTTTTTGCATAACAACAATGATCAAACTTAAGCCGCACCTTTCCTACATTAAAAATAGCTTCAATACAATTTACAGGTCACCATTGGAGCTTCACGCGTAGCAGCTCCCCGGCAACGGCGCCAAAAATGTCACGGCTAGGGACTTGCTACGTGCCGTGTGCGAGCCACAAAGGCTCCTAGCACACAGTCATACAACAGACAAGCTCACAAGGAAGAATGGTGTGTCACTCACCTTCCTGCGTAGTTGCGAATGAAGGATTCCGGCGCCGCGAAGAAGAGGGAGACGCCACTACGCCGCGCTCAACCGCCTCGCCGCCGTCATGCCGCCGCAACCCTCGATCGCACACACACTCTCACACACTCTCTCTCTCTCTCACACGCACACACACACACACACACACAAGGAGATGGTGAAGGAGAAGGTGGAGATGGAGCAAGAGCAGCTTCTATTGCACAATGAGAGAATGAGTAAAAATTAGGTTTAGTGGCTTTTATATGAGCTCACCCCATTCACACTTGGGCGCCCATACTTAGCCAACTAACTCCTTGAATATTCCAGTTAGAGTGCGCCTGTCATCGGCGATTACCCTTACCCTGTTCCTATTGGTCCGACAAGCCCGGTACCTGACTCTAAATAATACAACGTTTATAGATCATAGGGTGTCCGTGTGCCGTGAGGGTTGACATAGGCCATTTTTAGCTTGGTAAAAGCGGGCAGCTCGTACGAACTTGTATCTTTTCTCCCAAGTTTTATAAGAATAAAGAAATATCGAAAGGGCAGACTTTTAGCACTTCAATAACAATTGAACTGAAAGAGAGAGATGACACGTGACACGAAGTGGCAGAACTCCACCCTGGAGAGTATTGGCCCTAAACCTTGGCGCCCCTTTCGGTATTTCTTTATATTGCATCCACACAGTACAAGCCGGTACTCCGGACTCTACACCTTCTCCAAGAAGCATGCCAGAGAATGAGGTCATGGCCTCGTATTTAAAGGCCCTAGGCCCAAAAGAAATTTACACGAAAATCGTTCAAACTCAAAATCGATGCCCAGAGGTTGCCAGCGTAAATCACGGAAATCCGTACAACTGCCACATCAGCAGCCAGCGCAAAACGCCATCCGTATAGTTTGCCACATTATCAATCAACAAAAAATTCAGAGTGTCCATGCGATTGCCTCATCATATGTTGCTACGCAAGCCTTTATGTGTGTGTGTGTGTGGGTCTTGCTTTATTTGAATTCCTTTATGTCTCTTGGGCCCCATCGTATGGGGTCCCATAAGTTGGTAGGACTTCTTCTTCTGCTGTTGCTTGTTCTTCTTAGGGTTTAGGTCCCTTGGCCGTGATCTGAAGGTTGGATTTTCTCTTCATTGACTTGACAAGTCACCAGTTTGTGATAGTAGGTTGACTCCGTTCTTTCGTGGCTTGACATGTCAACAGTTTATGATATCCCCCCTTCTTGAAAGAAAGTAATCGTGAGCGATTACAACATATGTGCAAAACAACTCAAGTTAGCTCAAAAAAATTTGAAGGTCATTCCGAGAGACAATTAGTTTTCTCATTTTAGATTGGAGCTCTTGATATCCTGGGTCGTTGGCTTCTCAAAAAAATCTCATCCAATAAGGAGTCTCATTCCAGATCAGAGCTCTTGATATCCTACGTAGTCAATTTCCTAGAAAAATCTCATTCATTAAGGAGTCTCATTCTAGATCCTGGGTTGTTGGTTTCCAATAAAAATCTCATCCTATAAGGAGTATTTAGTGGTTGATACATCACAATGCAACACAAATGCTCACATATGCATATTACAAGACATAGACACATAAAGCCGCCGATGAACTCTCCCCTCGCAAATAACCATCGAGGTCTGAGCCATGAGCAAGTGATCTTTATGGCTTATGCCGTGTAAGACAGAGCGATAAAGACGGGAGCGTCCCCGATGCGTGACGAAGTAAGGATGGAAGTGCCTATTGAGTCCGGGGTCAAGGTACAAGGATTATTTAATAAAATTCCCAGTGAACTTTGGAAGTGCCACCTTGCTCTGTGTGCTCTTTGGTAGGACCGGTATGCTTTTAGAAAAGCACACGCCTGAAGCTCTAATACCATTGTCAAGGGGACGGGCACCACGTGCCAATGGATAAGAACAAATTGAACAACTTTAAGCACTTCAAATAACAATTGAATTGAAAGAGATGCACAACACGCGAGACGGGGAGTGGCAGAGCTCCTCCACGAGAGAGCACTGGCCCAAACCTTGGTGCTCCTTGCGGTATTTCTTTAATTGCTTGAACTCAATACATTGCCAGTACTTGATCCTCTTCACCTTCACGCGGAAGCATGCCAAAAAATGAGCACTTGGCTCATATTTAAAGGCCCTTGGCCTATGAAAAATAGTTACATGAAAAGCATCCAACTCTAAAAACATCTGGCGTCGAAAGTTTGCGTTGAAATCAGCCACCAGCGCGTTTCATAGAAGTCCATACACCTGCCAAGTCAGTAGCACAAATATCAGAAGTTCTAACAATCTGCCACATGGCATTGTCAGCGCAAAATGAGAGCATTCGTACAACTGCCACATCATTAGTCCAACGCAATTCTTTGTGTGTGAGTGTCTGTGCGTGTGGCACCTACTTTAATTTAATGTCTTCGGGTCCCTTGGGCCCCATCGGACAGGATCCAATAAGTTGGTGGGAACTCGTTTTAAAAAATAGGCCACTGGGCAAGACTTTGCAAGTTGGTTAAACTTCTTCTGTTGCTTCTGCTTCTTCTAGGGTTTAGGCCTCTCTGGCTAAATTTGTAGGTTGGCTCCGTTCTTCAGTGGCTTGACAGGTCAGCAGTTTGTGACATATGTAGGAGACAATGCTTCGAGGAGTGGAACTCTATCACTCTGTGTCTCTGTTCTAACTTCTACAACGTGATGTTCTTTGTTTCCCCCATGCACTAAGGGTGATTTCCAGCCTGCTACCCACTCTGAAAAAACCAGTAAGGGACTCACAAGGCTTCTTTGAAGAGAATTTTCACGTGGTCATACGTAAAGCTAAGTGACTTTATGTTACAAGAGTGTATGGCTCTGTGTGCTATGTGGACACTCTTTATCGACATCCAAAGCAAGTTTTCCCCTTCTTCCTAGGAGTGTCTAGAATCCTAGGAGGATTAGTACCGACAATTTTGTGAGCCTGTCCGGATGAGTCAATTAGATTATATTTTCCAATTTTGGAACCCTGTTGCATGAATGGTTTGTACAAGAGTTTTGACAGATGTTATTACACTACAGTGGGCATCTCGCATGATGTGCATATAGTTCTAGGTTAGAGGAATCCAACGAGCCATTCCCCGTGTCAATCGGATTTGCACGCGGATCGATAGATGTGCGACATTTTCACCTAGAAACTGCCTAACTTTTTAATAAATCATTTTAATGATTTATTTGTTGGGTGTGGTGGACGGATTGCCGTACCTAAGCCTAAGGAAATTCATGACTCAATTTTCAGCCCTATAAAGGGAGTCAAGGACTAAGTGATACATCATCAGAGATACTAGCGCTAGAGAAAGGAGAGCCAATGTTTTGATGCAAATCAGCCTAACGTTTGTGGAGAGGGCATATCAGCTAGCACTTTCAGCCAACCAGCCCCAATGCTAGCATCCAACGACATATGTGCTCAGCGTTTCAGTTTTCAGCCTGTTCCATTGCCGAAATTCGGCTCGAAACCGAGTTTGCGTATTTCCCGTTGCGGTCCGGTAGCCCATCGAGCCTCCGTTTGGCCATTCCCTTGCTAGCATAGAGTGATCCATTACTGTCCAGCATCGTCGTCATCGAGGTCTTACGTCGAAGATCTGCTTTTTTGTAGCCAGCTTTCAGCCCTACATTCTTCTTGAATTGAGAGCACAATTCAGTCCCAGATCTACCCCTTGGTGCCCATCTGCAATCGCACATCAAGAAGGATCCAAAGTTGCATCAAATCAGCCCCGGAGGTGCCTCATCTTGAGAAGTTACCGTGGTGGCAGCCATCATTTGAGTCAGCAGAGTTTGCACTTGAGGTATTGCATGTGTGTACATTTCATTTTCGCAATCTAAAGCAAATACCACATCCGCAACAGGGTGGGAGGCCCTTGAGAGGGTTGGTTGGGACCCCATCGAGTGTCATTCTCCTCGTCTCCCTCTCTCTCTCCTTGTACACATCTCTACCACACTCTCTTTCCCTCTCTTCAGGGAAAAGTAAAAGGAGCCATTCTCAATCTCGAAGGAATCACTAAGGCAAGGAAATAAAGGAAAGGATTTGTGGAAGTGTAAAACCTAGATCTTCACTATATCAATTTCACTACACTTGACAAGGAGGTAGACCTTGCATCTTGCATTCTGTGTAGGCTGAAACCAGAGTAAAGCCCCAACATCTTTTCACGACAAAACTTTTGTCTCAAAAGATGGATGCCAAGCGAACGTACTTTGATGCTAATGTGGCCTTCTCCACCAGAAAAAGTTGCTCTTGGAGAAAACACAAGGGGAGGTAGAAAACGCCACGAGGCTAGAGAGAGCAGAGTGAGAGATGGGGTTGTCCGGTGACAAAATGCTCCAGAAAAGCTAGCTCTAGCAAGGGAATGAGGGATCGCAACTTGAGTTTAGCTTCTTAGAAAGGTCTTGTTGGTGCAGAGAGAAATTAAGTGAATGCTGAAGGTCTGCATATCATATAAAAAGTGGTGCTCGGGAGAATTCTAGCCACCTTATAAACTGCTTTATTGTGGTTGACTCAGTTCTTAATGATTCGGGTTGATGGTGAAAAAGTGTCAGAAGTAGAGGTCTGGCACGACCTAGCTGGGGTTTACACAACCATAGAAGCATGGCATGATGCTGAGGTGTGCCTTGAAAAAGAGAAAAATTTAAAACTACACTCGGTAGCTACATGGCATGCGACTGGTAATTGTCTCTTTGCTTGCATGTATACCAACCGTGTTTTATGGAAACCTCTACACTGCATTCAAAATTTGTATTTTGAATTTGCATGTAGGAGTCTTGTATGAAGCTCGTGGTCAGCTACCTGAGGCATTGTGAGCGGGATGGAAACACACACAACGCCTCTATAATGACTCGACACACACTCTTGGGATGATACACACACACACATTATGGGGCACCACTCGGCTTACACAACCAGCCTGGCCGAGACAAGAAACACATAGACGGAGTGAGAAGAGAGAGATTTCCCACTTGCCCACTCAACACTCACACATACACACTCACACACAAACTCTCAATTCAGCTCAAAGGAGGAAAATTGCTGTTTTTTAGACTCAATGAAGCTCAGCCCAACACCAATGGGGCAAATAGTTTACACAGTATTGAGGAAATACACCAGATACAACCACAAAGTTAAGTAGAGGCTTCACTCACCGGAGAAGATTACATAGAAAAACAACAAAAAATCTGTGAGGAATTTGGCAAAATGGACAGCACCATTGCGTCCGAAACGCCCAAAATCCCCACCCTACAATGTCACAGTGCTCAAATCCGACCTCGGATGAGCAGTTTAGGGCCAAAAAATGCTCCAAAAATAGTAAAAACACACTTGCTATTGATCCTCCTCTCTTCTCCATGTTTTTTTTTTGTCTTATCTCTCTTTTTTCAGTTTCCACACTTAGCTTTATTAGTTGGGCACCCTTGGCTTTTTAGATGACCTCAAACGGACCCCGAACAGGCCAAAAACTGACCTTGCAGTGCATAGTTGTCACCTTTTTGCATCATCCGCACACGTGGCACTCATTTCTTTTCAATAATGCGTCTCGCAACCACGTGAAGTGGCCCCAAAAAGTGGTTCTTATGATGACCTTTCTCCATAACTCTCACAAGAAAACACCCACGTTGTGTCCGTCCTCATTCGCGTGCAGATATTGACCCCGTTCGCCCTCCTGACGCCACTAGATGCCATCTGACGCACCTGCTTACCTCATGTCGTCGGCCCGCGGATAGCTTCCTCGAGAAGTTTTACGCGCCACCAACTCGTCCTTATTGTAGAAAAAACACAGTGGTACTGGTAATAGTGAAAATCGATGCACTATGTAAACCCTATCCTACCTGTACACATGTGGGCCCCATGTAACCACCTGGCTCTGAAAAATGGGCAATTCTTTATTTGATGCACCATGCATGTATATGTACATATGCGCAATCCCTTGCTCCAAAAAGCTCCTGACATAATTTGCCCATCCCCTAGCCTGCTAGATCATTCATGATCAGCAGCAGCAAAGAGAGATATGAGACTCGCCGCATCACAGGTCTCCTCATCCCTCACCAACACTGCTTGATCCACAGACATCTCATCTTGCTCCACCATCATCAATCTAGCATGATACAATTTAAGAAGCAATCCATTTACCTTTGACTTATGTAGAACACCATCCAGGTTAGCCAACTGATATGTGCCATTTGGAAAACACTCCACTACCTTGAAAGGGCCTTCCCACTTAATTTGAAACTTCTTTTGGAAGGTGTTATCCAGCTTACTGTTGTAGCCCTAAACCAAGTCATGTTTCTTGATACCCTAACTTTTGACCTTTTCATTTATCTTTGCCAAAGCCTTATCCTGCATCTGCCCATAATGCTCCAATGCGCTCATCCTATCCAACTGGACCTCTTGTAACTGCAAGAGCCTCTCTTTGAATGCATCACTAGGCGGCCCAAGAAACTTCTCTAACATCTTGACCGCAGGCAACTCTACCTTCACAGGCAATAGTTCTTCCTTTCCATACACCAAATGAAATGGAGTAAACCCTGTACCTGTCTTCACCGAAGTACGGTAAGCCCACAATGCACTAGGAAATTCCAAATCCCAATTCTTTCCTTGATGCTCTGTCACTTTAGGAAGAATTTGTACCAACTCACCATTAAATCTTTCATTTAAGCCATTACACTGCGGGTAATAAGGAGTGGTATGCTGGTGCCTAATCTTCATCTTTGTGCATAAGAAGTCTAGCAGTTTAGCTCTAAATCCTGGCCCCTTATCTGAAAGTAGCTCTAATGGCACCCCAAACTTGCAACATATTTCATCATACACAAATTTTTCCACATCCTTTGCAGTGATCTGTTTTATTGCTATAGCCTCTGTCCATCTAGAGAGATAGTCCACTGCCGTCAAGATATAGCTTTTGCCCCTGCTTGTGATAGGTAACGGGCCTATTGCATCAATCCCCCACTTTTCAAACACATCAAACGCCATAATGGTTTTTCGTGGCACTAGCTTCAACACTCTCTTCCCAAATGCTTGACACCTATTGCAATACCTACACCAATGGTGAACATCCTTGTGAAAACTAGGCCATACATACCCCTCTTGCAATATCTTATGCAAGGTGATCTTTAGAGAAAAATGGCCACCACATGCGCCTTCATGATTCTCTTCCAACACTCTGTAAAGCTCCTCCCGCCAAGGTACACGTCTCAACACGAGATCAGTCTCTTTCATGTATAAGACATCACCAATCAATTTGTACTTGTATGCTCTACGCACAAAGACATACTTATTAGACTTCTGAATCTCCTTTGGAATGATTCCTGCTAGCAAAAACTCGTCTTCTTGAGCCAAACTTTCCCGACCATGATAAAGAGGTAAAGTGGTCCTCAACACAAATAGCTCCCCAATCATGCCTTGAGCTGCTTCATGTGTGTCTCCATTTAGAGCACATTCAATGTGACTGATGATCCATGCTTCGAACTTTTTTAACAGGCCTTTAATTCTAAAGCACATTTCCTTCAATGAGGTGTTCTTGCTCTTCCACACACCCAGCACTTGCTTCACCACTAACAAGGAATCACCTTTTCTGCTCAACCTTCGAACCCCATGCTTCAAGCAAATGTGTAATCCGGCTTCCAAAGTAGCATATTCAGCCTCATTGTTACTATGAGTATCCAATTTTAACCCTCTCTTGCATACTAGCTTCCCCTCTGGATCATAAAGTGCTATACCCCTTGAAGCCGCATCATGGCTCTTTCTGTATGAACCATCAAAGAACAACACATGTGCATTTCTGATCTGTGGAACTTCTTAAACTAGCTTTCCAACCACCTCCTCCTTAACAATAAGGGGATTCTTCTTGTAGGTCAACAAATCAGCTAGGGTAGCCCTTTTACTATCTTCCACTAGAAAAGAGAACTCAAACTCTTGCAGCTCAATTACCCATTTCTTCACCACATTTGACATGTTAGAACCATTAATTAACTGTGGCAAAAAGGCATAACTCGTCAAGAAAACAAAAGGCCATGGTAGCAAGTAATGACGAAATCGTCGACAAGCAAATATTACACTGGCCATCACTAGCTCTACTTCCTTGAACTTTCTCTCCGCTACCAACTTCACTCGGCTTGCACAATACACTGACCTCATATAATGGCTGCCCTTCCCCTTTTGCAATAGCATGGCTCCAATGGCATCATCCCCTACTGATGGATTTACATAAAACACTTTCTCCCAATCAGGAGCCTGCATGGCTGACAACCCCCCTAACACCTCTTTCACCTCTTAAAACACTTCTTCACACTTTTCATCCCATTGCAATGGATCATGCTTTGCCACTTGTTGTAATGGATAAAGAAGCTGCGAAGACAATGGAATAAACCGTGCCATGTACTTCACTTTGTGTATAAAAGTTGCCAATTGCTTCGTACTCGTAGGTGATAGAAGAAGAATAATAGACTTAACCTTTTCTGGATCAGCCTCAATGCCATTTTCTGACACCATATGGCCCAATAACTTCACCCTTGGCTGTGCTAGATGACATTTCTTTGGATTTAGTTGTCCTCCACATTCATTATATCAAGCCAATACCATCTGTAGCTTCTCATGATGTTCAACCCTACTACTGTAGACACAGAAGTCATCCGTGAAAGCTTTAACACAACTACCAATGAATGGTTCCAATACCCAATTTGCTCTCGCTTGATAGAAAGATGGTCCATTTGACAACCCAAATGGAAATACTCTATAGCAATATTAGCCCCATGCCGTAATAAAAGTTGTCTTTGTGCGGTCTTTAAGAGCAATCTTCAATTGAAAATAGCCTGAAAAACCATCACACACACTATATCTCTCATAACCAGCCACTGAATCCAAGATCTGATCGATGAATGGAAGAGGATATGGGTTCTTCTTAGTGGCTGCATTTAAGGGTTTAAAATCTACACAAATTCTCCACTTACCATCCTTCTTTGGACTGAATACAACTGGACTCACCCATTCTGTGGTCTCCACAGGGACTATGAACCCTGCCTTCAATAACTTGTCCACCTCTTTTCGCAAGGCTTCCATTTTCTCTTGACCCATCCTTCTTAGCCTTTGCCGCACTAGTTTAGCACCTTCTTTCAGCTCTATATGCATCTCTTCACCCTTGAACCCTTTGATCTCTTCATATGAAGTAATGAACAAATCAAGAAAACTAGCTAGCATGTGCAAATATATCTCCTTCTCCATAGCTGAGAGGTCTCTGCTGATCATTTGTGTCATCAATTCCTGCTTCTTTGACAAGTCAACCTTGGTTTGCATTAGCCCTTCAATCACTTCATAAGGCCGTTCACTTTCATCTTCAACCTCATTCGCAAATGCAACTAAACCAAACTCCTGGATTTCTTTGTCCATCAAAAGAAATGCAACATCAGCATCCTCATCACTGCTGGTAGTGCTATCACTGTCCTCATCTGTCACCGTGGAAGAGTCTTTATCACTAGACTCATACTCATCTTCATAAAGCTCCTCTAATCGTTTCCTTGTGTCCATATTGTATAGCTTCTTGGTACCTGTCTTTCCATAGAGGGTAATTGTACCAAGTCTCCAGTCTTGAATCGCTCGCACTGCACGTAACCATGGTCTGCCCAGTATAATAGGATATGCTCCCAACCCTGCTGGCATCACATGAAAATCAACCACTGCCTTTGCATCATATGATTCCACTTGTAAGCTCTTTACAACACCCAAGCATTTTACTTTTTAATGGTTTGCCAATCTGATCCGAAAACCTGACACCCCAGCCACTGTGAGACCCATCTTCTCAACGCATGAGTGTGTTATGACGCATATTTGGGCTCCACCATCCACATAACCTTGTCCCAAAGTTTTCCTTTTATGCCACACATCTACTATTGGACAAATGTCTGGTAGCTCATCCATTGCCAACACCTTTACTGAACCTCTCTCTGGCTCTTTCTCCATTGAGTTAACCATCCTCTTCCACTGTCGCTTTAGCTTAGGCACCATCTCTATAAGCTGCCCAAAAGTAACATCTGCCTTCCTGCTCGTCAGATCCTCCTTCAAGTCATAGCTTAATTGCCCATCCTCTAGTGGAAAATCTGAAACATGAAACTTTCGACGAGCTCTCCTTTTCCTCTTGGCCTTGACATCCTCGCCTTCATGGCTCTTTCCTTTCTTCTTACTAGGACCTGGGGCACTTCTTCCTTCCTTATCCTCTGTGGTCCTCTTCCCAATAGGCATCACTAATGTATCCTCTAGCTTTGATGCCTTCTCCAAGGTGACTACACTTAGTAATTTTTTCTTTCCCTTTTCCTCTTGGGTCAGTCCACTGGTTCCTTTGTCTCCCTTAATTTCGATGCCATGATCATTTGACCTAGTTAGCACCTGTCTTGGCAATGGATACATGTCTCCCCCCATCCTTGGTGGCTTATCACATTGCGAGCTGATGTGACCCAACTCTCCACAATTATAACATGTGGGCGTCTGCCTCCAAAACCTACCATTGCTTTGTCCAACACCATTCCTAGGCCTTTCTTCACCTCCTGGCTGATTGACAAACCTCCCTCGACCTCGATTATTTCCCACTTGACCTAGCATGTTTAGGCTGAGATTCTTCATCAAATCTACCACTTGCCTCATGTCTTGCCTTAGCCCATCATCTTGCACCAATGTAGTGACCACTGCTAGCATAACCTGAGTAGTAACAGGAACCACTGGTTCTTGATGAACCCCTGACATGCGACCTTGTAAAGACTTTATAGGCTGAAATTCAGACCTCATGGGCAAAGACTCCACCCCTAACTAGCTCATTTTTCTCAACTTCCACTCTTTGTTCCTTGCTACCTCCAATGCATCTTCATATGTCCTAGGCTTCTTTAGCTCCACTCTCCAAGGTATATTCTCCAAAAGACCAGCCAAGAACCTGTTCTTCTTCATCATGTCAGGCGGGGGTACCTGTGGTGCTAAGGCCTTGCACATCCACTCCCATGCCAATGAGAACTTACGTATGTACGCATCTACTGGCTCACCTTCCTTTTGCCCCAAACCTTGTACTTCTTGCCACACTTTGTTAGGATCTTCTATCTTCACAAACTCCACTTCCAACCCATGCCTTAGATTGTCCCAACTCAATCTTATAGGTGGATCCGCTACACGCAACTCCTCTTCAAATGTTTTGGACCAGACTCGTGAATCACTCTTCAAACAAATTTAGAGAAGACGTAACATCTGCGCAGGGTCATGAATCTGGTTGCTAATGCAGGCAACCTCCATCTTTTCCAAAAAATCTTCCACATCTTCATCACTTCTTCCATGAAACTCCGGATAAGAGAAAGCCATGGCTACCCAAGTTACAATGCTTTGAGAACCCCTTTGAACACACGTGCAAGAACCCAAAACTTTTGACTACCCAATCCCCAGAAACTTCAATGGAGCTCAACTTTAGATAAGGACAAACACATGCACATCAAATGAGTTTTCATAGTTGCTCATCGGAATTAAAATAGGCAAAGGACATTCCAAGATCTCTCATAATCTTCTTGGCCCGAACATAAAGACTATGCGCTGCTGGAAAAAGATCTTCCTGGACACATGAACATTTATCTGGATTCTTTGAGTTAAATTAAAAGGAGTGAATTGAGGGCCATTTTGATCATCCATTAAAGCCAACCATGAAGCTCCCAAGAAGGCACACGTGACTTAACCTCTGATTTTGCCAAAATTTGAGCAGCATAACAACATTAATGGCTCAAAAGACCAAAAAACCAGCGATCATAACTTGGAAAAATTTTGGCAGAATTTCCCCATAAATAGAGCAGTAGGAACCCAAAATATAGACTGTATATGTATGGATAAATTGTCAACAATAGAACCCGAGCATCATTTAGGACTCACTAGTACATAGCCTATGGCGAGGTCACAAAAAGGGTGCTCCAGCTACCTGTATCACCGAAAGGATCTCCACATTTGAGAATCCCCCAGCTCAATAAAAACCTCACGCTATCGACCCTCACACGAAGGATAATGAAAATCGCGTATAGTCAAGTCTCAGAAATGACTATCTTCCAGACCAAGTCTCAGAAATGGTTGGGATTGCCAAATACAACCAAGTATGGCTCCACAAATGCGTACAATGGCAGTTTCCACAAGTAACGTACAATCCAGCAGACAATGCGCTCAATTAGGCACCAACTGATGCATACCCACAACAACTGCAAGTGATATCACTGCTAGTATATCACTGTACTCCAGCTACCTGTACCTGTACCTGTCCCTTTAACCTGTAACCTGTAACGTTGTAAGGAGTTTTTTGGAGCAAGGGATTGCGCATATGTACATATACATGCATGGTGCATCAAATAAAGAATTTCCCATTTTTCAGAGCCTGGTGGTTACGTGGGGCCCACATGTGTACAGGTAGGACATCATGTACATAGTGCATCGATTTTCACTATTACCATTACTAGTGTGTTTTTTCTACAATAATGAGGAGTTGGTAGCCCATAAAACTTCTCGAGGAAGCTATCCGCGGGCCGACGACATGAGGTAAGCAGGTGCGTCAGATGGCATCTAGTGGCGTAAGGAGGCCGAACGGGGTCAATACTTGCACGTGGATGAGTACGGACACAACGTGCATGTTTTCTTGTGATAATTATGCAAAAAGGTCATCATGAGGACCACTTTCTGGGGCTACTTCACGTGGTTGCGGGATGTATTATTGGGAAAAGGTGAGTGCCAGGTGTGTGGATGATGCAAAAAGGTGACAACTATGCATTGCGAGGTTAGTTTTTGGCCTGTTCGTGGTCCGTTTGAGGTCATCTAAAAGGCCAAGGGTGCCCAAGTAATAAAGCTAAGTGTGGGAACTGAAAAAACAGAGAGAAGACCAGAAAAAACGTGGAGAAGGGAGGAGGAACAGTCGCAGGTGTGTTTTTGGGGTTTTTGGAGCCTGTTTTGGCCGTAAACTGCTCATCCGAGGTCGGATTTGAGCACTTTGACATAGTAGAGTGGGGTTTTGGGTCGTTCCGGACGTGATGTCACTGTCCATTTTTCCAAATTCCTCACTCTTTTTCTCTTGTTTTTGCTGTGTAAGTTTCTCCTATGAGCGAAGCTTCTGCTCCAATTTGTGATTGTATCTGGTATATTTTACCCATTTTGTGTGAGCTATTTGCCCCATTGGTGTTGGCCCAAGCTCATTTGTATCTAAACATCATAATTTCTCCTCTTTTGAGTTGAGTTTTTTGGGTGTGTGTGTGTGTGTGTGGAGTGGGCAAGTGGATAGTTTCTCTCCTCTCACTCCATAGGTGTGTTTCCTGTTTCGGCCATGTGTGTTGTGTAAGCCGAGTGGTGCCCACTAGTGTGTGTGTGTGTATCTTCCCAAGAGTGTGTGTCGGGTCGTTATGGAGGCGCTGTGTGTGTTTTCATCCCGCTCACATTCTTTTGGCACCCCCACGGCGGTTCTTCTTCGAGTACCTTCTGCTTCGAGCTTCAAGCTTCGAGATTCGGGATTACAGGTTGCAGACTATAGGTTACGGGTTAGAGGGATAGGTATAGATACAGGTGATTCACACAGGTACAGGTAGCTGGAGTACAGTGATATACTAGCAGTGGTGTCACTTATAGTTGTTGTGGGTATGCATCATTTAGCCCCTGTTTGAGCGCATTGTCTACTGGATTGTACGTTACTTGTGGAAACTGCCATTGTACGCATTTGTGGAGCCATACTTGGTTGTATTTGGCAGTCCCAGCCATTTCTGAGAGTTGGTCTGGAAGATAGTCATTTCTGAGACTTGACTATACGCGATTTGCATTAGCCTTCGTGTGAGGGTCGATAGCATGAGGTTTTATTGAGCTGAGGGATTCTCAAATGTGGAGATCCTTTCGGTGATACAAGTAGGTGGAGCACCCTTTTCGTGATCTCGCCATAGGCTATGTACTAGTGAGTCCTATTTGATGCTCGGGTTCTATTGTTGATAGTTTATGCATACATATACAGTTTATATTTTGGGTTCCTACTGCTCTACTTATGGGAAAACTCTGCCAAAATTTTTCCAAGTTATGATGGCTGGTTTTTTGGTCTTTTGATCCGTTTATGCTGTGATGCTACTAAAATTTTGGCAAAATCACTTCTTGGGAGCTGCATGGTTGGCTTTAATGGATGATCAAAATGGCCCTCAGGTCACTCCATTTCATTTAACTCAAAGAACCCAGATAAATGTTCATGTGTCCAAGAAGATTTTTTTCGAGCAACGTATAGTCTTTATGTTCGGTCCAAGAAGATTAAGAGAGATACTGGAATGTCCTTTGCCTGTTGTAATTCCGATGATCAACTATGAAAACTCATTTGATGTGCATGTGTTTGTCCTTATCTAAAGCTGAGCTCCATTGAAGTTTCTGGGGATTGGGTAGTGAAAAGTTTTGGGTTCTTGCACGTGTGTTTGAAGGGGTTCTCAAAGCATTGTAACTTGGGTAGCCATGGCTTTCTCTTATCCAGAATTTCATGGAAGAAGTGGTGAAGATGCGAAAGACTTTCTGGAGCAAGTCGAGGTGGCATGCATAAGCAACAATATGTGTGATGAGGAGAAGATTTTGAGGCTATTTGGATTGCTTTTGAAAGTTGAGGCCCGTGTTTGGTTCATGGATTTGGAAGCTAAAGAAGCAGTGGCTTCTTCTTATGGTTTGAGTCTTGACAAGTTTATAGAAGCTTTTTTAGAGCGTTTCCAGGTTTTTGAGGATGCAAATGCAGTATGGAATGAGCTCAATGCTCTTAAGCAAGGTTCTTGTCAAGGTGTTGATGCCTATGTACAAGGTTTTACAGATTTATGGACTCGTTGGTGTGTTGCTCTTAAGGATGAGACCCCCCTTGTTCATTGAAGAAAAGTTTTTTTGTTGATGGTTTGTCACCTTGGTTGTGGTTCGAGGTTGAGTTGAAGAAGCCCGAGTCTTTTGAAGATACATCATGCATTGCAAAGCACAAGGAATGGAAGTTTAAGCGTCTTGAGGAACATGGTATCAGTACAGGTATGCATGTGCAAGATGGATTTGACATGGAAGATGAAGTTAAGCCTAAGCAGGTGACAAGTAGCCTATCCTATGATGTTTCTTGTTTCTTTCCAAGGTCTATTGTGAAGCGTAAGGTCTTGCAGGTTGACAGGTTTATGGAAGAGCCTAAAGAGGTGAGTAATGCTTTGGATACAGGATTGAAAAGTCTTGAAGAGGATGCATTGGCTACTTGTGTACCTTGTTATTCTAGGTGTGAGTGTGAGGTCGAGGTTATTGATGATGAGCACGTATCTTTGGATACTAGTTCCTTGGAAAATAGGGAAGAGGGCAGGTTGAGAGCCATTTTGTGGATTTGTTGGATGTGGAGCCTGTTTTGAAGCCATATTTTGATGTATGTGTAGTGATTGAACCGATTTGTGAGCATGATTGTGGTTTAGAGCAGGGATCTGTATTCTTGGAGACTGATGAACCCATGCTAGAAGCTATGGATAGTGGTGCTAGCCATGATTATGATGTGGATAAAGTGATGTGTGATGATGAGTATGCTTATGATGATGAGAAGGGGTTTGGCATATATGAGTCCAATCTCAACTATGTGGATGCCTATGCTAGGGATATGTGTGCTACAAGGATACTTTTGTGCTTTGGATATCAACAATTTTACCTTCACACAATGCTTTTAGCTACTTGGGTGCGTGATTTCCAGGTTGTTGCTATGGCTGGTGAAGCCAAGATGTCAGGTGATGAGTCACTTGAGTTTTCTCTATCGGTTGGGTGCGTGATTTCCAGGTTGTTGCTATGGCTGGTGAAGCCAAGATGTCAGGTGATGAGTCACTTGAGTTTTCTCTATCGGTTGGGTTGAATGTGGCATGCAATATTTATGCTTTTGGAACTCCAGACAGAGCGGATGTGTTAGTTGGATATGCCTATGGTGCATTTTGGTTGATTGTTGACAAATGTAGGTGTGGTGTTATGATGCTTCTTGTGAATCAGGCGATATGCCTTTGGCCTTTTTATCCAGGTGGAATGAGCATCTACTAGTGCTGCTGCTGAGCATAAATGCTCCAGCAGGCTAGGGGGTGGGAAAATTATGTCAGGAGTTTTTTGGAGCAATGGATTGCGCATATGTACATATACATGCATGGTGCATCAAATAAAGAATTGCACATTTTTCAGAGCCAGGTGGTTACCTAGGGCCCACATGTGTACGGGTAGGACAACATTTACATAGTGCATCGATTTTCACTATTACCAATACCAGTGTGTTTTTTCTACAATAATGAGGAGTTGGTAGCACATAAAACTTCTCGAGGAAGCTATCCACGGGCCGACGACATGAGGTAAGCAGGTGCGTCAGATGGCATCTAGTGGCGTCAAGAGGCCGAACGGAGTCAATACTTGCACGTGGATGGGTACGGACACAATGTGGATGTTTTCTTGTGATAATTATGTAGAAAGTTCATCATGAGGACCAATTTTTGGGGCTACTTCACGTGGTTGCGGGATGCATTATTGGGAAAAGCTGAGTGCCAGGTGTGCGGATGACGCAAAAAGGTGACAACTATGCACTGTGAGGTCAGTTTATTGGGATGCATTATTGGGAAAAGCTGAGTGCCAGGTGTGCGGATGACGCAAAAAGGTGACAACTATGCACTGTGAGGTCAGTTTTTGGCCTGTTCAGGGTCCGTTTGAGGTCATCTAAAAGGCCAAGGGTGCCCAAGTAATAAAGTTAAGTGTGGGAACTGAAAAAACAGAGAGAAGACCAGAAAAAACGTGGAGAAGGGAGGAGGAACAGCCGCAGGTGTGTTTTTGGGGTTTTTGGAGCCTGTTTTGGCCGTAAACTGCTCATCCGAGGTCGGATTTGAGCACTTTGACATTGTAGAGTGGGGTTTTGGGCCATTCCGGACGTGATGGCACTGTCCATTTTGCCAAATTCCTCACTCTTTTTCTGCTATTTTTGATGTGTAAGTTTCTCCTATGAGCGAAGCTTCTGCTCCAATTTGTGATTGTATCTGGTATATTTTACCCATTTTGTGTGAGCTATTTGACCCATTGGTGTTGGCCCAAGCTCATTTGTATCTAAACATCAGAATTTCTCCTATTTTGAGCTGAGTTTTTTGGGTGTGTGTGTGTGTGTGTGTGTGTGTGTCTGTGTGGAGTGGGCAAGTGGATAGTTTCTCTCCTCTCACTCCATAGGTGTGTTTCCTGTCTCGGCCAGGTGTGTTGTGTAAGCCGAGTGGTGCCCCCTAGTGTGTGTGTGTATCTTCCCAAGAGTGTGTGTCGGGTCGTTATAGAGGCGCTGTGTGTGTTTTCATCTCGCTCACAATGTGTAATCCCGAATCTCGAAGCTTGAAGATCGAAGCAGAAGGTACTCGAAGACGATCCTCAGTGGGGGCGCCAAAAGAATGTGAGCGGGATGGAAACACACACAACGCCTCTATAATTACCCGACACACACTCTTGGGATGATAAACACACACATTATGGGGCACCACTCGGCTTACACAACTAGCCTGGCCGAGACAGGAAACACGCAGACGGATTGAGAAGAGTTTCCCACTTGCCCACTCAACACTCACACACACACACACTATCAATTCAGCTCAAACGAGGCAAATTGCTATTGTTTAGACTCAATGAGCTCAGCCCAACACCAATGGGGCAAATAGTTTACACAGTATTGAGAAAATACACCAGATACAACCACAAAGTTAAGCAGAGGCTTCACTCACCAGAGAAGATTACACACAAAAAAAACAAAAATTTTGTGAGGAATTTGGAAAAATGGACAGTGCCATTGTGTCCGGAACGCCCAAAAAACCCACCCTACAATGTCACAATGCTCAAATACGACCTCGGATGAGCAGTTTAGGGCCAAAAAATGCTCCAAAAACAACAAAAACACACTTGCGACTGTTCCTCCTCTCTTCTCCACGTTTTTTTTGTCTTATCTCTCTTTTTTCAGTTCCCACACTTAGATTTATTAGTTGGGCACCCTTGGCCTTTTAGATGACCTCAAACGGACCCCCAACAGGCCAAAAACTGACCTCACAGTGCATAGTTGTCACCTTTTTGCATCATCCGCACACCTGGCACTCATTTCTTTTCAATAATGCGTCTCGCAACCACGTGAAGTGGCCCCAAAAAGTGTTCCTAATCATGACCTTTCTTCATAACTCTCACAAGAAAACACCCACGTTGTGGCCGTCCTCATCTGCGTGCAAATATTGACCCCGTTCGCCCTCCTGACGCCACTAGATGCCATCTGACGCACCTGCTTACCTCATGTCGTCGGCCTGTGGATAGCTTCCTCGAGAAGTTTTAGGTGCTACCAACTCCTTCTTATTGTAGAAAAAACATAGTGGTACTGGTAATAGTGAAAATCGATGCACTATGTACACCCTGTCCTACCTGTACACATGTGGGCCCCACGTAACCACCTGGCTTTGAAAAATGGGCAATTCTTTATTTGATGCACCATGCATGTATATGTACATATGCGAAATCCCTTGCTCCAAAAAACTCCTGACAGCTTCAGCTTCTTATTATAATGGGATTGCAGTGGATCTTGACCATGTGCCCTGCAAGGTCTCCTTAGGTGCATTACTTCGGCGAAGCGGAGGTGAATCTCTACCAGTTGCTAGAAGCTTCTTAGCGGATGCGCTCCGGCTGAATCCCACAAACCACATGGATTCGTACAATCTAGGGATGGTACACAAGCTTGGAGGAAGGCCCTCTGATGCGGCAGATTTCTTTCAGACTGCATACTTGTTAGAGCAGTCAGCTCTGGTGGAAGAGTTCAGCTCACTTGCAGCATGTATTTGATAGTCTGTGCTGAAATTACTAGGCAAGAATATGAGTTGTGCTTGTGGGCCTAGACCTCGTGTTCTTGAATGCTTTTTGTCCCCTCCATTTGTTGACCTTGTATTATCATCACCTCAAATTGATCAGTTCAACATCGGGAAAAGGCTTGATTCTTTTAGGTTGAGAATGCTGTATAGAGAATAAAACGATGCCACTGATTTAAGAGTGCTTTATTTTCTCCTCAAGACTTTGATATTGTGCGGATGCTACAGCCTGAAGAGTGGATGGTAAGATGACATCGTGCAGTCTGTGAGCAGCCAAATGAGAGAGCCAGTCAAAAAGGGAAAATTTGCTACTTGTCTTGGCCATCTCCAAAAAAGGTAACAAGGTATCTGCCCAACTTTGTTGCATGTGGTTCCAAGTTTTCCAAGGTTCAGTCACAGCAACGGGTCTGGATGAATGCTTTGAAAATGCATTATCTTGCACAAAATGCATTACCTAGTGCAAGATGAGTGTCCTTGTGCCATTCCTGTGTGGGGTTTGAAAGTGCTGGCATTACGTGGCCAATGGAAGAACAGGTGTTAACTTTTTCAGATGTTTTTTGTACAAACTAATTTGTGTTGTAATTTCATGCACTTAGTGCTACTCCATATTATACAAGCAGTATTTATCAGTTGCTTTATGAGTACACAAGAGGATCAACCTTTGAGTGTATCCTTGGCCCTTAGGTACTTGATTATGTGCAATGGTCATCTTTTCTTTCCAATTATTTTTTTGTCGATAGTTTGACTATTATGCCTTCTGTCAGCAATTTTTAGACCAAAAGACTCTTTGCATCCATCAGTTGCAATTCTTATTTATCTGGTATTATGGTTTGTCACCTCTACAACTGAGTATTGAGGAGAAGAATCCATGTGCATCCTTCTCGTTGTGGTTTTCGTAGTGCTTTAGGGCACTGTCCTTCTCATACTTATATGAGAACACACCTTGTCTTTGCAAAACTCTCAATATCCTCATTTGAGGGAGGTCCATGGCCCCCTGTAGGCTTCTTAGTGGGCTATGTTGGATGAGAGGGAGGAGCCATCTTCCTCTTGTTGGCTGCATCCAATAGCTGAAGTACTGACTTTGTTTACCTCTACATGTCTTTTTTGAAGGTTTTTTTCTACAACTCTGTGGACCAATAGACTTTTCTGGCCTTGACCAATGTGCATGTCTTCAAAGCCTTTGAAACCCATCAAGCTTATCAAAAATGTATGTTGAGTGCACAATTCTTGGTCACTTCAAACTCTTGATAGCTTAAGGGCTTAAAGAAAATTTTATTGATGTGCTTTGGAGGCTGAAGTCAACCTATAAGGCCAAACCGTATACATCGTTTGTTACACTCTACTTGTAGGTATCAAGTCACATTAAGGGATTTTGTGATCATGTTGATGAAAGAAAAAATTATCCCCCCCTTATCACCAATGAAAAAGAAAATGTAAGATTGGTGAAAGTCTACAACCAGCTAGGCATGACATGTAGGATTGTTTCTTGACCAACTTTCATGGATATTGGAAAGCATTTATGCTCAATTTGATTCTTGATACACAAAGAGATGACTCAATGGCTTCTAAAACATGCTGGTTGCTTTTGAATGTTCATTGTTTCTAGCATTTCCAATTATCTTTAGTGATACTAATTTTGTTGGGGGGGGGGGGGGAGGGGGTGAGAAAAAGATAGTGAGCAAGCTTGTCAATAATTCATACAGTTTTAGAATATATTATGGGATTGATTGTTGCATGGTTTGCTATATATTCTTAACATTGGATGAATTCTAGTTGGGGTTTCTTTTGCGGACGAGAGGGGGTGCTAGCACAAGTGTAGGACTAGGGGGCACGGCTCCTAGGCAAGGGTGGCTATAGGCATGTAATCTAGGGAAGATAAAGCCAGGGTCCAATAATAGGTGTTGATGGAGATAAGCATGCATTAGTCCCCTTGTCCTTTCATTGTTATCATAGCTATGGTGGAGGAAAGAGGAGGAGGTCTCTCTTTACTCTGTAGATCTTTAGAGTTCAAAGCCAATCGTTTTCTATTTTTTTGAAATATTTGCGCATAGAAGTTGATTGTGAATACTCTTCAGACAAGTCTCCCCGGATCATTGTGGTCTCTAACTTTGTAGAAGAAAGCCGAGTTACTCTATGTACACTGACAAGTGGTCCAAAAACACAGTTTTGGCCTTCAGATTTTTGCTAGAGAAGATTGATGTTTCCAAGTATATGTAAAGCTATGCAAGAGCTCTCGAGTTCAAAGAGTGAGGTCACGCAAAGGAGCAAGGCGGCCATGTAACCCATATCGCAAGGAACGAGGATAGACAAGGGAAGTAAGGCATGCACAACGGTGCAGCAAGGTTTTTGATTGGCATTTATATTGCCCTATGGATATTATTTTGCCTCGTTGGAAGTACAACTCTCCTCATTTATATTGAGTTCTTCCATTCTAACATGCAAGCAACATCTGTCTCTTCTATTGGTAAGCATGATTATGATGAAGCATAGCTCACTAAATAAAGTGGCATTTATTTTGTCGGCTCTTTATCAATTTACATAGCAAGATTCAGTTGAGTATGACTCACAATCATGAAGCCAGGGGCTTGTTCTTTAATACCTTTTATTCGACATAGACGTTATAGATTTATCAAACATTATTTTTTCTATTGGACATGGTTGCCACAAGATTATTTGCTAACAGAGTACTTATCAAGAATTTTGCAAAATTTTTAGGCCTCTTGGTGGGCATGATTTTTATGGTTTATTAACACTAATGGACTTGAGTAGTCTAAGTTGGTAGAAGATTGAAAGCTGAGCTTAACTTTTCCAGTTATTCTCTAAGTACAACATCAAGGATGTTGTAAGACATCTACAAATCTACAAATTAATGTGCTAGTATGATGCATATATCTCATTTATGTTTATTCTTTCAGCAAATATAGTGTAGATTTTATCATTATCTCTATGATGTAGAATGGTATGCCTTCTGAGTGCAATGACTTGATAAACATTCAAACCAAGTTCAATTCTCCTCCACATAGACACTATGAGTACACATGTTTACTTATAGCATTGATCATATGTATTATCTTAGTTACCAATTAATGGACTATGAGAGCTGGTACAATTGAATGTGTGCCTTCTAGTTTTGCTTTCCAACAATTCTTTTGCAGTATGTCTTGAAGATGGTATAGTGTATCGTGAGTGTATCTTGAGCAATGTGCAAACCAAGATCATTTTCACTACATCAAGACATTGCGTGTATAGTAGATGTGTTTCCAACTCGATTTTTTACATCATTGTTATTTTTTTCCAAAGTTTGATGTATACACGGCTCAAAGCAAGTACGAGTTATATGGCTAATTTTGAGTCTTCTTAGTAGCATCACTATAGAGAAGGACACTACGAGTGAGAAGTTTGAAGTTTGTCTTGATTATATCTAAAATTATGTTTAGCTACTCAAATTAGAGGCAACACGCAACCATAAGGACACAGTTTTAAGCAAAGAGACGTAGGTGCAATTTTGGTGCGGCCATGATTGGCCACACTGCAACATCCATCAGATTGCGGAGTAAAGAAGTTTTTTGGATCTTGGTAAGTAGAAATACTCCATAGAAGGCTCTTCTTCTTTTATGAAGTATATCACTAGTTTTGGGTTTTACTCCGCATGTGGAGAGTAAATGTACTTGTGGATTAAACACAGGGCACCAAACCTTTGTTATGTGTAATAGGAGAATCCAAATGCTTTCACTTGACTGAACCGCATTAATAGTAAGCATTCCAATTTTTGAAAGGATTCTTTGGAAAAGAGAGAGCAATCAATTTTCATGAGTTAAGAGCATCTTGGTGTTGAGGTAGGCTCTATTATTAGTTTGAGATTTAGGTACAGGTTTCTATTGGCCAAAGGAATATTCTCTTAAGAGGATGTTTGATTCAATCATTTAGTTTAGCTTTTACTACAACCAAACACTTCCACACATGAGTACCAGATTTGGTAATTATCAAGTGGATCAATTGACTTGATGCTCATGTAAAGAGGAAAAAAATGATATTCTTATGACGGTTTGTCTCATTGATGTTTTTGAGGGCCAAAAATCTCCTTCAAGGGGAAGTAATGTGAAGACAAGGGTAGGACTAAGGAGGCATGGCCCCTAGGCAAAGCCGTCTATAGACATGTACTCAAGGGGTCTTCTAAAGATAGAGTGCGAAGCCTATAAAAGAAGGTGGTTGGATGGAGATAAGCATGCAATATTCCCCTTGTCTTTCCGAAGGGTATGACCTTGGTCATGCGATGATGACCTATTACTCTTGTCGCTTTGGTTTACAATATTTTTTCAAAATTTAATTAATAAAAATGCATTTAATAGCCTTATAATCTAATTTTCTCCTTTGGCACTAAAGCATAAGCTTGTGGACCTTAATGGCTCATTGCAACTTGCAAGTAACCCCTGGATAACACCATCCTTGAAAAACTTAGAACATTGCATTTCCCCAAAATGCAACCTTCATGGACATGTTTAGATGGTGCCTCAAGAGGAGGCAACTAAATAACCATATTTGGTTTCTATAAACACAACGAAATCTAAGTGATTTTGAGACAAAGATGGTCACTTACGGGTATGTTGGCTACATGTACATATGTTGGTTTTATATATGGTAGTTGATGCCATCATGGATTTGATGTGCATTATGTTTCATTTATGCGCATTGTGGGAAAATAATTTACACCCATGTTTGTTTTTCATGGTTGCATGCATTGCACGTATGTATGCTGGTTGCTCTCCCTATAAAGGAAAAATCTGCTTGGCATTTATTTGAGCGAGAGATTTGATACAATATTGGGGGTGAGTCCAAAGAAACCACGTATGTTGCTTATGCATTTCTAGTTGATGCAAATTAATATACATTGATGATCTCTTGATACCCTATTATGGCATGTGATGTTCCTTTTAGGCACGATTGAAGAAAGTTGTGTGTATATGGGGATTTCTTATAGTTTCTTGACTTTGGCTACTATTTGTGTGCATTGATTATGGCTAAAATATTGTCAATCTCTTTTATCTATCATCTTTGTGGATACTACCTTAAACTCTCATGTGGTGTCATATTCACATTTTTCACATAGTTTTGAAACGTATATGATTTTTGGCTTTATTTGCAATCTTTTGTGAGGTTGTTTGAAGCCGAGTGTGGGAAACTTTGATAGGTGGGTAAGATTGTTAGAGTACTCCTTTTGTATAACCCATGCCATTGGACATGTATAGACGAGTACATATGTTATGTCAAGCATGGAATTTGCTTGTTAGTCTTGATGGCTTGACAACTATTTGCAATTAGTTTGAGCCGATTGGTTTTCTTATGCCCAAAATACTCTCAAAATTTGTCAAAATTTTCCTATGGCATTGTCATTATTTTATGTGCGTTGCCACACTAACTCATGGTTTGACATATTGTCAAAATGTTGCTTGATTTTTCCTAAACATTGTTTTTGCCGTTGTGAGCGGGATGAAAACACACACAGCGCCTCTATAACGACCCGACACACACTCTTGGAATGATACACACACACACTATGGGGCACCACTTGGCTTAGACAACACACCTGGCCGAGACAGGGAACACACCTCTGGAGTGAGAGGAGAGAGACTATCCACTTGCCCACTCCACACAGACACACACACACACACACACACACACACACCCAAAAACCTCAGCTCAAAAGAGGAGAATTTATGATGTTTAGATACAATTGAGCTTAGGCCAACACCAATGGGGCGAATAGCTCACACAATATGGGTAAAATAAGCCAGATAAAATCACAAACTAGAGCAGAAACTTCGCTCATAGGAGAAACTTACACAGAAAAACAGCAGGAAAAGAGTGAGGAATTTGGCAAAATGGACAGCGCCATCGCGTCCGGAACGGCCCAAAACCCCAATCTACAATGTCAAAGTGCTCAAATCCGACCTCGGATGAGCAGTTTACGGCCAAAACAGGCTCCAAAAACCCAAAAAACACACCTGCGGCTGTTCCTCCTCTCTTCTCCACGTTTTTTTCTGGTGTTCTCTCTGGTTTTCCAGTTCCCACGCTTATCTTTATTACTTGGGCACCCTTGGCCTTTTAGATGACCTCAAATGGACCCCGAACAGGCCAAAAACTGACCTCGCAGTGCATAGTTGTCACCTTTTTGCATCATTCGCACACCTGGCACTCAGCTTTTTTCCACTAATGCATCTCGCCACCACGTGAAGTGGCCCCAAAAAGTGGTCCTAATGATGACCTTTCTGCATAACTCTCACAAGAAAACACCCACGTTGTGTCTGTACTTATCCACGTGCAAGTACTGACCCCGTTCGCCCTCCTGACGCCACTAGATGCCATCTGACGCACCTGTTGACCTCACGTCGTCGGCCCGCAGATAGCTTCCTCGAGAAGTTTTACGCACTATAAACTCCTCATTATTGTAGAAAAAACACACTAGTATTGGTAATAGTGAAAAACGATGCAGTAGATACACCCTGTCCTACCTGTACACATGTGGGCCCCACGTAACCACCCGGCTCTGGAAAATGGGCAATACTTTATTTGATGCACCATGCATGGGTATGAACAGATGCGTAATCCCTTGCTCCAAAAAACTCCTGACACCGTCATGTAGCATAATGGCTTCTTTGTCAAAGGCCACTCTTGGACTTTTGTTATAGAAGTGTAAAGAGGAAATTAATCATAAAGTTACATGGTGTGAAGTTAGAATATATGTCTCAAAATGATTGGAATTTGGGATTAGCTAGATGAGCCACGGAACTCCACCATTACACTATCTTCCTTAAGACAAGGGTCTTGTGGGAGACAAGTCCTAGAGGAGAGCTTGCAAGAAAGGGGATTATAGGCTAGAATATATATAGGCATGTCGGATTGTGATCTTCAAGTCTTGACTCACACCATACAAAGATCCATTCATGGAATTACAATTTTGAATTCAAAAACCATGGTTTTGTCCTAAATTTAAGTTTGATCATACAAAAATTGAGCTGGTGCATGTTATAGCATCTCAAGTGAGTAGCCCAATGTGATCCTAATATATGAGAGGGAGAGAGAGAGTGTGTGTGTGTGTATGGTGGCAAATCCGCACACCTTTACATAAGCAGAAAAAAAAAAGAACAAACATATACCATACTCACAATGAGATGTATCCAAAGCGACACAAATTATGGCACCAAGATGGAGTGTGTTGATTGCTTGCAAAAGATGAATACAATAGGTAGCGTATGGCAGGAAAATGAGAAGGGAACAAGATCGTAGGAGGCATAATGGAGAGATGGGAGTTGATGGCGAGGAATATCATGAGTGTGTCCACCCTTCTTCTTCTTGAAATTGTGCCTTCAACCCTTAATTACAAGTGGTGTGGAGGTGTGGTGATCATCTTTTGTGCATGGTGATAGAGATGATGATGGTGTTGTGATTATGTGATTAGGGTTCATGCTACAAGCATGTAGCACAAGAGTGTGTATGGATAGGTGTGTGTGTGTGTGTGTTCTCTCCCCAAATGAGCTCTCATGGCCTCCTTATATAGGGAAGGAGGGAAGGATTTAGCAATATTTCTATTTGAGGTGAGTGTCCCACTTTGGTGACTAGGAAAATGGGGTGCATGTGATTGTGGCTCCCATCTTGTCTCCTCATTATTTAAAATACCAGAGTCAATAGAGAGAGAAGAAGAGAGAATGTGGGTAGGATATAGAGGATAGGAAATATTTACAATAGTCTAGCTTTGGATAGACATAAGCTTATTAGGGAGAGAAGAGAAAGGTAAGAAAATTATAAGAGAGGTTGTCGAAGGTGGATATTTGTTGATGAGGATGGATCCTCCAAAAATGGTGATAGAATTACTCTAGACTAGCCAAGACCTCATTAAAAGATCCTTGTCTCTTGTAATCATGCTTGAAGACTTGTAGAACCATAGCCATTCTAGAAGGAAGAAAAGTGGGGATGCCCTGTGTCACCATTACACGAGAAAACTAGGGTCCACTACAAAAATCATATCTCCGTGTTCATAACTCCAAAAATTCTGAAAAAAATTGAGCTAAAAGTTGAGATCACGAGCTACATCTTTCATGTTGAACGCTCCTTCAGATTCGGGGTTCTTCTTTACTTAAAAAATTCAGCCAAATAATGTATTATTTGTGGCTGCAAAAGTCTTTTGGTGGTCCCCTTTGAGTGGACTTCTCTCTTGCCTTCAAGTGTAAGCTCCTTCATGTGTATGAAAACATGACCTAGAGTGTTGAAAAGATTGGCAATCATCTAGATGGAGGTATTATTAAAATTTGAAAGTGGGGTTGAGGTTTGAAAATGAAAACTAGTGAATAAAATATTTGGTAGAGTGGACTAATATATATACATGAAAAAATATATTAGAAAATACTAGAATATATATATTTAATATTTTTTAAGGTCAAAAGAGAGATCAACAAAGAAAGCTTACTTATTATGCTACATCGTGATTGATTAGCATAAGTATTATTTATTTAATAAAGGCTAAAACGTTAGTGAAAAAGGGAAGAAAAAATCAAAAGTAACTTATATAATAGGAAATATTTTTGGTAAAAGAGAAAAAATATGGGGGGGTTCCCATGCATAGAAAAGCTTGCCTCTGTATGTATAACCCTCTTATCACTTTGTATCTCTCTCCATCTACAAATATCAACCGAAGGTGACAAGTAGGAATGGCATTGGGCCATTAGTTAAGATTAGTTTAAGACATGTTTCTTATCTGAGTACAACTTGTATCTATAACATATACATGTAGGCTGCCTATATAAAATTGCCAAATTTCAAGAGTCTAGATCCATTCCTTCTTTAATTGAGAGATGTTTGTTGTAAAAAATTGGCATCAGGTCAAAATAATTTACAATATACAATAACTCTTGGGGAGGTCACCTGAAATACATGTACTTATCATACAGGTTCGACATAGATTAAAAAGGTAAATGGTGTGTTACAATTTTTGGAAATGCACAAATAAGGGATTTTTCTAATACCCTTGAACACACATGATATAATAGTTTTACATATGAATGTTCATATAGAAAACATGAATGATTGCTAGTCAAAGGCACCTAGTTGGGTAGTTCCTAAAGGTAGTTACTGCGATAACTGGAACAATGTATAGTCAACTAGAGGTCCAATCAGAGGACTATAAATAGGGTCCATTACTCAAATTTACAGGCTAGCTATTGATCTCTATCTAGATCTCTTGTATCTCTTTTGGGAGCTAGTTCTTGTATCTTAGATCTCTGTATGCTCCTATATTTGTAACCCTAATCAAGCTCTGAGCAGACTTTACTCATTGTTGTACTGACATACAAATATATTTCCAATTCCAATATCCAGTCTTAGTTTCCAAGTTCAGTTCATATTTCAATTCTAGTCTTGCTTTTTATTCCAATCTAGTCTAATATGAAGTCTTGACTTAGTCTGAACTAACTCTAACTGACCAACTTGGAATAGCTGTTATAAGTGTTCAGCTCATTCAATTTTGGCGATTATGGTGGCTTGAGATAAGTTGCTCTTGATCGACGAACTATCTCTTAGTTGGTGTTAGAGCTATTAGACATCAGCCATGCTACCCAAAAGAGTTGCACATGGTAGAAGGCTAGCAACCAGATTCATGGATGATTCGGACCGTTTCAATCCAATCCAAAAAGGGTTAGAGCGAGGCCCTGACACTGGCAGAGAACTTGGGAATGAGAAAGATGTTCCTCCAGGACTAGGAACAACCAAAAAATCAAGGGATTCTTAGCACTCGACCAATTTTGCCAAAGATGTGTAGAGAGAACAGAAAGACAGACTAGATCTCATGGATCCTAGCATAGCAGGAAACATACTGAAGAAAGTGAGGGCAACAAATGAAATCCCTGATCAACAGGACATAAGCCAACAAAGAAGATGGTAGAAGAAATAATAATTGAGACTAAAACTGACAATGATTGGGAAGCTGGTAGAGACCATTTCAAAAAGTGAAGATAGAAATACAGGAACCCAGCTCACCAAACAAGAACCAGTAACTGTGAACATTTTACTAACCTAAAAATTTCACTTCCATTCTTCAAAGGAGGCAAGAAGGATGACCCACATGTTCACATTCAAGCCTTTGAGCACTATGATAAACTCAAAGGTATCCGACAAGGATGAATGGGGGAAATATTTTCTCCAAACACTAAGAAAGGAAGCCAAAAAATGGGATTACCAGTATCTACTTTGCCAACCTAGGTCCTATAATAAACTCACTAAGGATTTTTGCTCAAAATATTCAAACAGCAGGGGAGATGAGGACATACCATGCGAATTAGATAAGATCAAACAAGGAAACTTGTTGATCAAGAGCTACATAGAAAAGATTAAGGAATTGACTAGACAACCATCAAAAAAACGAATGCGAGCCTAGTTCCTTAATGGTTTTAGAAGCAAAAAGCGAAGGGAATAGGAGGTTCCAACACCTACATAGAAATTTAACGATCTAGTGTAAAGGGTGCCGCAATTGGAGCAACAAGCCATGAAGGAGAAAGGCCACAAGAAGAGACAGTACTAGTCTAGTGACAATGAGTCATCAACTGAAGAGTTAGAATCCAACACTTGTTTCCAGTTTAGCTGAAAGCGAGTCAGATGAAAAAGGACAAGGAAAGAAAAAGGGATCGTGGACCAAAAGGCTCAAGGAAATGTCAAAGCAAATTGTTGAAATAGCTAAGACAAAACCTTCAGTTAAGAAGCTGGAGATATGGTGCTCAAAATGTAAACATCGATCTAAAGAATGGTCACAATGCACATATTCCAAGGCCTATGGCCATGTATGGAACAATTGTGACATTAGGATTCATCGTATTAAAAAGGATGTGTCAATGATTGCACTAATGAATCTTGAGACAGTAAAAGAAGATGGAGCCAATGGTTTTAAGGACAATGGGACCAACACAGATACTAGTAGTCACTGAGGCAGATACAAAGGAGGTACTGGCCAAGGTAGAGGTAGAGGTGATTTTCAAAAAAGAACTACAAATTGTTACACATTGTGGGAAATAAGGTCACTTCACAGCTTAGTGACCTGATGTTGCCAAACCAAAGGGACGTGAACATAAGGCACCAAAACTCGTACCAGCCAGAGTTGTGACCAAAAGCAAAAGAGTGATAATTGAATAAATTTCAAATGAACACAAGAAGAAACAAACTACTGAAATGAAGAAGTGGGAACAACAAAGAGCTATATAGAAGGCAAAAGGCAAGAATAAGGTAGTTGATGAATGGTAAGAACATCCAGAGTTGGCTACTAAATTTACAGAGAACCTAGCAAAGAAAATGCCTAGAATAGCCAGAGTGTTCAAATGCTCATACAATTAAGAAACTACCATCTCCACCTTCAAGGGGTCAAGAGGAGAACTTATAGCAAATAGGGGAGAAGACAATATATTGGATTGAATGAATCCATGATAGCTACAGGAAGTATGGCAAGTCAGACTTGACCGAAGTTTTGAGCCACTAAACTAATGAAGGACAAATCAGAGGGTCCAAAGGGTCGACCAACAATTAGACAAGGGAAGTCAGTTGAGTGGAAATATGAAGAAAACCAGGAGAAAAAGACTTCCAGTTCAACTTGTACCTTTGATAATGAATATGATGAAATATATGCAAAGGTTTGCAAAAGGATTCAAAAACTGACAATAGAACTAAATGATATCAGATGGACCCTACCAGAAACTACAAGATTCATAAGGCAAAAGAGGAAGGATGGAGCTGAAGCAAGAGCAATTGGTAGCCATAAAAAATGATGAAGTTCCAGTTATTCACGTTGACTACAAGCAGAGAAAGAAATGGGAACTGTTATCAGGAGTGATAATAGATGGGGGAGCTGGAATCAACATCTTTGGGGAGCATTTGAGACAAAATTTGGGGATTACTGATTTGAAACTAGCACCATTCAAAGTCAAAATGGCTGGTCATAGGGTTGTTCAGGCTACTAGAATGATTGAAATATACATATTAGAGTTAGAAAAGAGAAGTTCAAGACCAACTTCTTAGTCCTAGATGACAAGGAGCCTATGGGGTACTTTTGGATAGACCATGCTTAAGAATGGTTGGAGAAATTCACGAATATGCTAACCACACACTAACATTTGAGGGATCCATTAGGCGAATAACAGAGATAGATCTAAGCGTTGTTCTGATGGACAAGGAGCAAACCGAGAGACAAAGAATATAATACCCAGATCAGTTCATTGAGTTGAATCCTAGGGAACGATCAATACAGTTAGATGGTCGATCATTAGAGCAGCAAGCACTAGATAACGGTGACTTTAGACCAGCAAAACAAACCAGTCAAGTGGATTTAGATCATGGGAAACAAGTCGCCGATCAAATGGAAACACATAATGGTTTATTGGAGTTAAGTAACCCTAATGATTATGCTGCTAGTATTTGAAATGAAAAGGAAGCTGAGTCACTATTCAAACAGAAGGGAGAAGGCTTAAATTGGTTGCTTCCAGATGATGAAGAAGTCTAAGAATAGAATCTCGACTAGAGGATAACCCTTGAATGATCAAAATCAATAAGTATTTGAAGCTAGAGATTAAGGAGAAAGCAAGTAAACTTGTCAGACTAAGGGCCACCCCGAGGTCAAGGACTAGGACAAGGGCCGACTAGCAATGGAGACAGGATCCTAGGCCAAGGGCTATAAAAGGGGGTTGGGTGAAGGATCAATGCAAGGCATTCTGAGGGGTTTTATACTGGTATGAGAGCTATTTTGGGATTGAGGGTTGTGGACCTCTCTTGCATGCTTTTTTTATATCCATGCACAAAAATAAGTGTGGAGAACCTCTTTTGCAAGGCAGGAGGTCAAAGTTTGGGGTTGGAGCTCCGTGTGCAGAGCCTCTTGCGTTGAGGGAGGAGAGTCGTCGACCACGGTGAAAGGCCGCGAGGGCGGGCTCAAATAGAGCGTGAGGTTGGGGGGAGATCAAGCCGTCACAGTGGCTTGGGCCGAGAAGCAACATGTCATCATCATCATCATCTCTCTCTCTCTCTCTCTCTCTCTCTCTCTCTCTCTCTCTCTCTCTTTCTCTCTCTCTCTCTCTCTCTCTCTCTCTCTCTCTCTCTCTCTCTCTCTCTCTCTCTCTCTCTCTCTCTCTCTCTCTCTCTCTCTCTCTCTCTCTCTCTCTCTCTCTCTCTCTCTCTCTCTCTCTCTCTCTCTCTCTCTCTCTCTCTCACCCTCGACGGCCTTCTTGCCATAGCCATCGTTGGAGCTTTCTTTTTCACACCCAAGCACCCAAAGTCCTTTGGCATTTAGGGTAAAAATATTTTAAATTAAGGGCAGGTTCCCATAGTTAGAGTCCCCCCCCGCTTCCCCTTCCCCCCTTTGTCTCATTGACATCTTGCTTAGGCTTCAAGTTCACCGACTTGCTTAAATTGCAAAAAATCACAAGTATAGTTGTGGTGCCAAAATTTCAAAGCTTATACTTACAAAATTTTCAAGTAATAATTCCGGGATTTTGGAGAGTAATTGTGTTTGAGATGAATCTCGACAGAGTGAAATCCTACCTCATTCTTCCGAGTTTAGCAGCCAGAACTCACACAGTTTTATTTTCTGACAAGCATCTCCCAATTGGAAAGGCTAGCATCTTGGAAAATAAAAGCAACTGGGAGATTTCAAAGTTCAAGAATACAAGCACGGTTTTGTTTTTTGGCAACCATACATCTCTGAATGGCGGTTGCGGGCCTAATCAACACAACTAATTATCCGCGTCAGCAGTGAATACTACAACTACAAAGTTTTTTTAATATAGAATCAAGGTATTCTTCTTACTCTTACTAGCACCCCACATTATCGCCATGGATTTCGATATCGATATGACTTTTGATTTTGAGTACCATACGCACGATCTTCCCAATGATGGCTCGCGGTCGGATACTCTCATGGAGGGTACTCACACGAAGCTACACGAAGAGGTGACACTTACAAATTGCTTGATCTTCAAGAATTTTGAGCACTTCAAGCACGTATACCAGTGATGGAAAAGATTTTTGCATCACTAAATGAAGATTTTAGCAAATTATCCACTTTAGTGGTGCAATTTATAAAACAGCAAGCCAAGGGCCCTGTTGACACACACATGCATGAGCACGTAGCCGTCCAGGGGGAGAGTCCTCTTGGTTAGGGACAAGGTCCCCCTCCGGATTCTCTGCACTCTCTCACTCCGGAGGAGGTGGATGATTTGTTGAAAAACACAAAGCCACTGACTTTTAAGGGAGAGGAACGAGAGCACAATAAGGATGCAGTGAACATCTTTCTCAGCAAGTGGGAAGGAATTCACGACTTACGACGTACTCCGGATGCAGTCAGGGAATTGCAAACAAGTTTGACTTTGGAAGGCAAGGCCTATAAATGGTGGATGTCTCTCAAGGAGAGTAACATCATACCACAGACTTGGGTATCATTTGAGACTGTATTTAGAAAAGAACATATGTCCACAAATGAGGCATATAAAAACTGGACGGCTTGGGATCAGTGTTTCATGCGCCAACATGAATCATTGCTGGAATCTATCTCTCACTATCGGGATGTTATCCTCAAGTTGGAAGGGTTAGACACCTTTCAATGTATATGGATTTATCTGCGGTCTAACACCAGAGCTTAAGAAGCATGCCAAGACTCAGGACCCCAAAATACTTGAGGAGGCCATAGTGCAGGCTCACATCCATGATAATCGAGATGATAAGAAACCACACAGTACTCACGTGCCTAATAATACACATGGTAATACATGCACACATCATGGGAACAATAAAATAAAGTTTTCAGTAGAGCGGACTCAGAGGTTGCCAAGAAACCCAAGGGGTGTCGAGGGCCTCTCTCTACAGAAGAATTTGAGAAGACAAAAAAAAATAAAAATGTTTTTAATTCTTGGGAAGTGGGCATGGCAGAAAGGATTGTCCTAAGGGGAGATCTTCTGCCTAGCGCAAGGAGAAAGTAGTACACATGATGCATCTATTGCCTCTTGAGTCTTCCTCACGTTTCTCCAAGGTGGAGGTAACACACACCGAGGTGGTGCATGAATGTTGTATAAAAGCTTCCATGTGGCAACAGACCTTCGGTCCACATGAGCTAGTGCATATGCACGGATCTATTCAAGGGCACAAGGTGCACATTGTGGTAGATGACAATGCTACTTACAATCTCATTAACTGTGGGTTAGTGAGAAGGCTCAAATTGCCCCAAACTTCAAGTTTCCACTGTTACAAGGTAGCGATGATGAACGACTATGATGCCAAGGTGTGGGATACTAAGTGAGAGCTGTACAATCGAAAATTCAAGGGTATTCATTATTCTTGGATTTCCAAGTTATGAACATAGAAAGGGCAGATGTGGTACTTGGTCAAGAATGGTTGCATAGCCTAGGACCATCACTTAACCATAACTACAATCACAACAGTCTGATGTTTGAATCCCATGGCACATATGTGTTGTTGTTAGGCGAGAAGGATGTGCCTTTCTCACCACTCATATGTACAACAAAGCTTATGAAGTTCACTTTTGATAATGAAATAGAAGAAGTTTTCTTGTTTTACTCATTGTGTCATTTTCTTTCAAATGTTGAATCTGTCAAAAATTCCTCAACGCCCCATGCTTCTCTCTCTTCTCTTCCAGCAATGGCTACTACTCTCTCTCCTCAACAAGAAAAAGTTTCTAGTCAATTAAAATATTTCTTAATGAAATTTCAAGATTTTTTTCCTATTGATTCACAACTAAGATTACCACCGACATGATCTGTGCAACATGGCGTAGATGATACGTAATTTTTTGGCAAGCATTTTTTGACGAGTGCTTTTTTGGAATCCGGTGAGCAGATTTCAAGAAGATTCTTTCCTACCTTCTCAACTTTATTCTCTCTCTTGACCCTCCGTCGGCCTCTCTCTCTCTCTCTCTCTCTCTCTCTCTCTCTCTCTCTCTCTCTCTCTCTCTCTCTCAGAGGTGTGTGTGTGCTTTGTTGATGGTTGTATGTGTGTTAAAAAAGGGGTAAACGGTTCAATCATTCTACCACCCAAGCTTGGTAGATGGGTTTAATGTATTTTCATCTCAAATAACCTATCTTGAGCTCCACTCTCCTCATTGATGGTCTCTTCGGTTAGTTTCCCATAACGTTTGATCAATCTGGTTCTTCTTCTCCATCATCCTCTCTCTCTCTCTCTCTCTCTCTCTCTCTCTCTCTCTCTCTCTCTCTCTCTCTCTCTCTCGATCAAACATTCATAATTTATAAATATCTCTCTGTCACTATCCTCTCACTCATACACGCAACTTGTCTTCTCAAATGCTGTGATATATGTTGGGCAACAAGCTTAACCACCTACGTGATAAGTGTCCTTCTATTTTGTCACACTTGTGAGCACTCATACGCATGCACATTTGTATATGAACACAAAAAATATATCCATAGCAGAGCACACACTCTCTTTTCAAACATCATGCTATACACGTGCAACATGATAAGCCATCAACCGGACAATGATACATGCGCAAAAAATATTCGCAACAAATCAATTTCAATGGTTAACACTCCATAATAATGAAATTTGATTTTGAAAAACATTTAAAGATTGCAATAAAAAAACCACAGACTAATATTAAAGGGGTTTAAAGTACACAACTTAAAACAACAACTACAATAAGATAGATATGGACAAAAAAAATAGTACAATATGCTACTATGGTTTCAAGGCCTTATTTCTCTAACATTAATGAGGAAATGTAAGATCTAGTTGTTGTTGTTGTTGGCTCCATTGGTTTGTCCTTGCACAATAATGTATGCCATCCACACTTCTACCCAAGCTTCCACATGTCGTTCGAAGGATGCATACTCCTGTGGGGTGCGAAAACCATGTTCCCCCAAAATCATGTTTGCATTGTTGGCTAGTGTGGTAACTTGCTCAATATCCCCTTTGTTTCGATGTGCATTGAAATCAAGGTCTTGCATGGTGTTGAATATGGAGCTTGTGGCCTTGTTGACTGCACGGAGAGCGTCCGTGTAGTTGTGTGCACTCTGTGCTATGCATACAACATTCATAGCATATACACTATTGAGAATGTAATTGTAATGCACATTTTTTATGGGGTCAACACAGAGAGGTGGTTGAACATACTGATTGTGTTATCCGCAATTCTCCCTAGGCATGGTAAATATGTGAATGAGAGAAAACTAAAGGAATAACTTTAGAAAATAGATACTTAATTAGAGAGACTTGCGCATGAATGAATGAATGAAACTTTTGTTCTTTTGGCTATTAAAAAAATTCCAAGCGTCTTTACTTCAAAGGACTTGTACCACGCCCTCCGTAATATTTTCACATAAAATATTATGAAGAAAAAAATCTCACTAATAGATAAACCACCATCGATTGACGTACCTTCAAAAATTAAACATAGTTACAAAAAACCAAAACATAGTGGCAAACACATAGCACATGGTGTGAAAATTAAAACATAGTATGACCAACCAGTAAGTTTTGGTGTGCTATTACATAGAGAATAAGTTCATATGGAGTAATCAATACAAATCAAGATTTAGGTTTCAAGTGGCCGCAAATCCTGTGGGGGTTGTGCTACTGGGACGTGTCCAGATGGGTCCCATGGACAATGTGGAAAATAGTGGTCGATAGAGCGGTTGACCATGGCTTGGCCAATCTAGAACTATAGCTAGAGGTCTACTCGAAGGAGGAGCAGATGGAACAACTGACTCTTGGTGATGTCGTAAAGGAGACTAGAGTAGTTGTGACTGTGCTCTACGTGATATCTCACCCACATGAAGAGTCAATCCTAGACCACTAGGAAGCCGTCTCTATGGTTGAATACGCGCTAAAGATGTTTTTTAATCTCGGTCAATGTTGTTGCAATGTCGTTGTAGACGCTCACACTCCATTTCCAAGCCACCACAGCCAGCAAGACTATCCAAAAATGTATTCTTAATCTTTGTGAAGGTACCCAATAACCACATGTTTACAATAGCACAAACATTAGCAGACATTTCAATGACATATTAGCGGACTAGTTCAATGAAAAAAATCGAGCATAAAAGTGTCCTCCTTGACTTACCAAGCAAAGAACTCACTCTTCTCCACTCCAAGCCAAAATGGTGCTCCAAGGACATCTAGTGTCCATGGAAAGTCCCGTAGTGGCTCTCAGATCATGTCACTATCAAACTCAAACCCATCGTTGTTATCTGTCACATCTCTTGCTTGACGATCATATAGTGGAATCGCTGGAAGGCCTTCAATTTTATGTGTGAACATGACCAACAGTAAGGTTGCGACCTTCAATATGGGTACTGTTGTTTTAAACAAAAAACACACCAATATCTACCAACCATGAAATTCATGGAGAAATGGTTGAAAACCTATTGGATCTGTAAAGTCATCTATCACAGCGTATGTGCAAGAGAAAAATGGTACAAAGATGGAGAAAATTGTGCAAGAGAGCCTCCTCGGTGATGAGTGACAAGTGGTCTGCTTGGAACGCCATGACTACTGCATCATTCGATAGTAAAAAATCTGCAGCCAAGGTGAACACACTAGCAAAAGAAGCTCGACAGAGAATATATTCCATTGGGGTATGCCACCAATGCCGGCATCAAGTTTGCAATTTTGGAAATTCTACCCACACAAGTTGCGTCCCTCTAAGCCACCGATCAGGCTCCATTGTACCGGAGTGTGAGAGAGACCCAATCAAATGTTGGATCACTCAAAGGCTCCTGAAATACATAAATACCATGCAAAAGAAGATTGAGTGAGTGCTTATTAAGTTCAAAATTCCATGTCACACTGGGGGACATGTCTTGGCCTTTGCTAGCACTCTGCTATATCTCCCAGTCTCAATCTGCAGAAGGTTCCTTCGTCGTGTGCAAAAAGGTATGCACACATATTTAAATGGCTCAATGCACCATTTTGAGATGCAAGGCAAAGCAAGAGGGAGTGGGAAAGCAATGCATTCTCTTCTGCATGCTGCACTGACCGAGAAGAAGCTATCAAAAAATGTTAGTCAATAGCTCTAGATGCCACATCATCAATGCGCTAGACTAGTTGACTGATCAGGCAAGGCCAAGACAGTTGCCAATGACGCACCTTCATCAACTAAGTTTCTAGAATGGATGACTCAATGCACTAGACTAGACGACTTAGCATGCAAGGAAAGTTTTCTACCAATGACGTATCTTCATCAGATCAGAGCGGCATTGATTCTACCTCTAGAATGGTGCATATGCCTACATCATCTCTGACATTGAAGGTAGAAGAACATAGTGTTTTTTTTTTAATTATACATTTTTCTTGAAAAAGACCTTTAGCGTACTAAGTAAATTTTCACATGGAAACGATATGATTGAATTATTTTTTGTCAAATTCCACCATTTTCCATGCTTATAAGAGACTAGACAACACTACCCCAGCTACCATTTAATGAGGCTATAAGACCTTTCCTAAATAGCTATGCCTGTGTGCCATGAATGTATCCCAAAGAATCATGAGTGTTAAATCCATTAAGACTTGCCTCGATGTATTTAATGACTGCTAAATCAAATGGGACCCATCACGTTGTATCCAAGAGAACCCACCACCAAGTACTTGCAATTTTTGCTTCAATTTGGCTGAAGGATATGATTGTTGGTGTTCATCTTCACTTGGGTGGCTATTTGTGTGAGAAAACTTTGTAAGGCTTTGAAAACCTAATGAAAAATATCTCTTTTTTTCCTACGTGATGAATGGTCTTGATGATGTAGTGTATATAGATAGCACTAAAGGTGTCTAGTTCAATCAGGGTTTCATAGATTTTGTCAGCGTTTGGACATCTCGTATATGACCTACTAGTGTTGAGGGTTGAGCTAACGATTACAATTTGAGTGTTTGCAACAACGAATGTCTATCATTCAGGTGACTGACACTAGCATGATGCATTGTGGAGCTCTGTAGACCATAGAAGTATGTTTGTGAGATTTGCATAAAGGCACTAGCATGGATACACACGCTTTCCTATCACTAGAGCCGATAAGGCTACATGTAGATTGAGTGAGCGAGCTAGTGGGCATAGGTTGAGAGAGCTAAATAAAGGATTCAAAAAAGGCTTTGAAGGAAGTATGGACAACAAAGATGGAAATAAATGAGGGTGCACCCAATGATGCCCATCACTGTTCCATCCCACGATAAGATATATACACTTCAAGATAGGAAAATTGTGGTTCAATAATCTATGAGAAAGTTAAAAGAGACTCAAAAATCTTGTGATGGGCCAAAGGAGACAAAACAAATAGATCTAGCCTTGCTAGGTGAAGTTCAAAAGCTAGAATACATAATCATTGTCTTATCTCTTGAAGAGGTAGAGATTCTGATCAATATCTTAAAAGAGTATAGAGGTTTATTTGCATGGTATTACAAAGACTTGAAGGGGTAGATCCAGAGACATGATAGCACACAATTCCTATGCGAGATGATGTTAAACCATAAAAACTATAGAGTTCATCTACAAGGTAGAGCACACATATTGCATTCTACCAATTGTGGCAGTGTTAAAAAAGAACAGCAGACTTAGAGTTGGTGGAATCTCAAAAATGTGAATTTGGCAACCATAAGAGACAACTATCCTCTTTCTATAACAAAACATGTCTTAAAAGAGGGTAATAGACAAAGAAGGTTATAGTTTTTTGGATGGATTTTGGGGTTATAATTAATTGACTATGTACCCTAAAGGCCAAAACAATGCTTGCTTGTAAATGGAACATGTTTGGATGTAGAGTGTGGCCTTTTAGATTGAGCAATGTTCTAGCTACCTTTTGAAAGCTCATGAGTCATGGTTTTAAAGAGCATCTAATATTTTTTTGAAAGTTTACATGGGGAAAACTTTGTGCTCATTCTTCTTTGTGTAATTTTGATCATGTATAGAAGGTATTTGAAATGTTGATTATACAGGATTTATTTAACTCTTGAGAAGTATGTCTTTGGTTAAATAATGAAAAAATCTTGAATACAATTTCAAATTTCAGCTAATCTTGAAAGGGTCAAGGCCATCATAGAATTGGCTAGAACAACCACAATGGAAGATTCAAAATTAGCAACAAGGAAGAACAAGCACATAGGATTGGATAGCTTCTTGTTAGAGCTTGGAACTGCAAGGTCATTATCTTTTGTCAAAAAAAGTTATATTATTTGTGGACCACAAAGTCTTAATCTACTTGGTAAACAAACCATGTAATAATAGATAGACAGTGTGATGCTTTTAATATTGTTAGACCTTCACTTTACTGTAGTAGTAAAGATGTGCACCCCACATATTAGAGGTGATCACCTATTTCATATTACACTGGGAGAGCACCTCAAGAGGTAGATGATGATCTACTAGATGCTTATCTATTCTTGTGGAAATGATACCAAGATGGTGAAAAAATATTGTGACGCTGATGACCATAACATAGTTTGCTATGAAGATGCCAATTCCTTTAATCCTTGGAATCATAGAGGAGAATGCTATATACCAGCTGCTAGCAGGAAGGTTATACAAAAAGAGGTTTGAAGGAGTATCACATTTATTTATAGAACCTCAAAAGGAGAGTTTTCACTTGAGCCAACTTCATAAAATGATGATGGGTGTGCATTTTGCAAAAGATCAAATTGTTAAGTGGATCAAATGGTTGGGCTTGTATTGGCCATCAATGAAAATAGGTGTCCATAAATATGTAGAGGATTGTGAACAATGCCATAAATGTTGAGCTATATATAGAGATCCTATATATAGCTCAACAATAAAGTGTCTTTATTACCATCTACCATGTTGTTTCAAATCCTAGCAATACCTAAAAGGGGATAGTGCTTGGTAGGACACATTTTGAGCAAGAATTTTTCTGAAAAGATGAGAAAATCTAGACAAGGAAATGGCTCAAAACTATGCTCTTATCGGAGAACAATTCTATAGGTGACATAAGAGTCAACAACTTTGCTTCTACGCTAGTAAAAACAAGTATATTTCTATTTTAGATCATTCCCATACTAGATTAACAGGAGGAAGTTTTTCATTCAACACTTTAGCAAGATCGATAATTATGGTTTGAATTTGGTTACCTACTCCATTCTCAAATGCCAAAGAGTACACTGAATGATGTGATGTTGGCCAAAGGGCAAAAATTGATGCAAAGGAATGACAACATGTCTTTGAAACCAAAAATGGGAGCAAGAACATTTTCCAAATGGGGTACTGATGGTGTGGGACCCATTTTATGCAATGCCATAGGCAAAGTTCATATTGATATCATTGTAGATGGAATAGCTTGCCTACATTTTTTTAATGTGCTATTAGATACAGACCTGGAGAAAAATGTGATAAGGGAATACCATGGCTACAAACCTACAAGGAAAATCCATATTGGGATGCTAACACGTTAATGGGTGTGAAGACTTTGAAAGAATCCATGCTTGTACCATTTGCTCCTAGTGACTTTCTAAATAATTGTCCACATCATAACAATACACATTAAATAAGAAAGAAACCAAAACCTGCAAGCAAGTATGCAATAAACCTGCACGTATGGGTACCAAAGAAGGTGCTTGAAGCTAATTTGAGTACTTAAATGCAAAGGAACTAACATCAGCACTCAAAAATCTTTGCAAAAGACCACGATGGTGTGGAAAAGGAGGGAGAAGCAACACCAACCTAAAAAAATTGCACTTAAAATGGGAGCTTCAATGATAAACAAAGTTAAACTATTTTCAACACCATGCCATCAACAAGAATGGGTATGAAAGCCAAAAACATCACATGTAACAATTCAAAAACCAGTGCCTTCCATCAAGGAGAGAGCAATTCACCTATAAAATTTTCTATTTAGAAAACAAGCAAACAAACATGAAGCCTCGGATTTTAAATTCTTGAGTAATGAGCTCAAGACCCTCCTCTTGCATAGCATTGTGTTTTGAACTACATAAGGTGACATGGAGTGAATGGTCATCTAGTAGCTGTTGATGATCAAGATTTGCATGATGGCATGAATAATTCTTTGAGGATGCTTGAGGTCTGGTGTGGAATTGATGTGCTGATCGTTCTTAGCATTTGAGGTAATGTGACACATTGACAGGTGTATGAGGACTTGGAGAATGAGGTTGACCTCAAGTTGCCTCCAATTTTTCTTTTTTGAGTGCAGCATGTGAAAGGTAGTATGTTTTGCATATGATACTTCCTTGTTTGTCCTTGTCAAATTTTTGTGGCTTAATCTAAATGTTGGATTAATTTTTGTACATGTCCCTTAGAGGAAGGAGAAGGAGATATTCTGTAATGATGACCAACTGTTTTTGGTGCAATGCAGCCCCTAATCAAAGGAGGTGGCTCACACAAAGCATCATGATGTTATGAATCCCAATTTTGTAACAAAACATCAGAGGAAAATTGTAATTGTTATTCACACGCAAATGAAATACAATTTTTTTCTTGTAAACAAAGTCTGAGCACAGAAATGTTTTTTTGAGTCCGACTCAACTTGTCTTTACATTTGTACACTAAATTGTCTAATTCAATACATTTGATTTGTAACTCTCAACTACAATAGTGGGGGAGATCCCTCCGGTCCTTGATTATCATGACTAGAATGTAAAGGATCACTATAGGGAGGAATAGATTGAGAGTTAGCAGGGATAGGAGGTGATTGAGTAGGTGTGTGAGGGCCATACCTAGACTCGGCCCTACTTACCTCCCTTAGTCCTTCAGACTGTTCAGGGAATGACATAGATATATCTGCAAGTATCCATCCCACTTGGGATCGACACTCAGACAAGACTCCGGTCTATCTTGAATGCCAACCCAAGGGGGTACTTCCCTAATACCACTTGTGAGGGCCATACCTAGACCCGACCCTACTCACCTCCCTCAGTCCTCCAGACCGTTCCAGGGAATGACATAGATCTATCTGCACGTATCCTCCCACTTGGGACTGACACTCGGACATGACTCCGGTCTATCTCGAATGTCATCCCAAGGGGATACTTCCCTTCATTCAATGTTCTATCCGCTTCTCATAATCAATCTTTCCTTGACAGCTTTCCGCACCCAAAATCGTGGTCCTTATTCTTGATTCTCTTGATATTTTAACTTGAGGATCTGCTCTTGCTTTCTTGTTCTCCCTTGGTTCATGGTGATAACCCCTTTTTCCTGACAAGCAGGCATGACAGTTATCACTTTCCCCTAACAAGAGGGATCTTCCAATCCTACCTGGTCTCGCTCGTCCTCGATTAGCCATTTTTATCCCGCGTAGTCTTAGTGTTTAACATAAAAGTTTTAAATCAACATCCGGCCATCTGAACCTCTGGATCCTCCCACCCACCAAACCATTTCATGAAAATCCCTTCTCGAGGTAGTATTTAACTACTACAAAATCAGGAAGACAGCAGTCTATCAAACATTATCAAACAACAAGCAGCATGCAATCTGTTGCCTACCCTCGTTCAGGGAAATCCATCTGGTTGTTCCCACCAGATCTTTATTTAGAAACTTTTAATTCATTTTCTTTTCTTATCTGTATAATTAGCTTGTAACTATTTTCCTAACTAATCATGCAACACATTTAGTTTCAACCAATTCATCTTGCCTCCCCATTCAGGTCAAGATAATCGGTTACAAGCCATCAAAATGGCATCACCTTCACAATATTTCCCAGAATTAAATGTTTGGGAAAGGATCATCAAGTAATTTAATCATTCCTTCCTAAGCATTTTAGTTCGAGAGGTATAGCACCATCTGGTGACAGATGCACAGGCTAGCCCCTATATTCCTAGCCTTTTCAGTTCCTTTTTAAGCAATCAAGTCGAACAAATTTCCTTAATTAAATTCACATCATCCTCCCTGAGTATAACCTTCTTATCCAACTATTGGCATCAAGCCATACCCGGATTATGACCGATTTTTAATAAGATACTGCGGGTACTTCACCTGGCCGGGCAAAAATAAAACAAACCCATTCATCCCTTATCCCTCGGGCATGAATGACCTAGATATAACAACTTTCCGGTTACGCTGCCCTAGCCGAAAAGGACCAATCTCCAACAAGTTCCCCAAGAGAATCCTCTCAATGGGCTGGCCTTTCAATCAAATTGACCCCAAGAAGATCCATCTTGGTTTTCGGTCATTTCTAGACAATCTTCAAAACTCCTAGTTAAATCTATGTTTTGAAATGGGCTATCCCTATCACCTCTCGAGATTCCTTTTCAACTCCTAGTTGGTACTTTCGAGGTTCATTCATTTATCAACCTTAATTCCTACTTTCATTAATTATCTACCAACCAAGTTTATTTAGAAAATACAAGTGAGTTTTTGCCATAGGCATTTGATGGTTAATGTCTCTTCGAAAATGCCAACTTTTTAAGTTTAATCCCCATTTTGTCGATTCTCAGGTATTTGCAATCCTCTGCCATCCATGGGACATCTCCATGGAAGCTTGTAGAGTTTTCGGTTCAAACAACACGAAGATTTATTCCACGAAGTTATCCCCTATCTCCCCCATCCCGTATTTGCAAACAAACTTGAAATTGAAAACTTTAGAAATACTCTTGAATACCAAAAGTTGAACTACTTCTATCGAGCTTAGACAATTACTCTTTTCTTATGGTACCTAGCTTTCCATTTTAGGAAGCTAGAAGGTCATCCTATAATTTATGACTTTTCGAGCTTTCCATTTAAGCTTAAATACAAGGTAGTCACTAAAGTTTACACCTAAGTGCAAAGTTACCATTAATGCTTAGCTTAAGAGTGCAAATCTACTTTTGAAACTTATTTTAATGATATATAGATACTCTTAGCACTTAACCTATTTGCGAGGTTTCCATTAAAGCTTAAACCTAAAAATGCCAGGTAGTCACTAAAGCTTACACCTAAGTGTAAAGTTACCATTAAAGCTTAGCTTACAAGTGAAATCTACCTTTGAAGCTTAACTTTAGGATGCATAGATACTCTTATCACTTGACCCTAATTGCAAGGTTTCCATTAAATCTTAAAACCTAAAAATGCAAGGTAATCACTAAAGCTTACATCTAAGTGCAAAGTTACCATTAAAGCTTAGCTTACGAGTACCAATCTACCTTTGAAGCTTAAATTTATGATGCGTAGATACTCTTAACATTTAATCCTAATTGCAAGGTTTCTATTAAAGCTTAAACCTAAAATGATGTACATAAACCTTCCTAGTTTTAAAACACATTTAATTAAACCTACTAGAAATGAAGATTACCTCCTCTAAGCAAGAGGGATGTGGGGTTGAAGTACTTCTTGAAGAGATGTGAGGCTCAATGATGAAGGAAGGGATTTATGGTGACGAGGAAGGAGAGAGGAGCTTCTTCACAAAATCCTCAAGGGTTTTGGCCTTCAAGAGAGGAAGAGAGTTGAGGGTTTGGCCTTCAAGAGAGGGAGAGAGCAAGAGCAAGGTTTAATGTAAACCTTGAGTTACTTAAACATAGTCTTGAGCATGGCAAGTATGCAAGTAGCTTAGCAATATATGTCCAAATACAAAGGAGAGGGGGTGATTATATAGGAAATGGTGGGTAGAATTCTCTTCTCAATTCCTATCAGACCCCAATTTCTCTTCTCAATTCCTATTGGACCCCAATTCTCTTCTCAATTCCTATTGGACCCCAAATTCTCTTCTCAAATGCTTTTGGACCCCAATTTTCTTCTTAGTTCTTATCTCTTACTTTACCTTTCAATTAAGTTAGTCCCTTTTTCTCCTAGTTCTCGATCTAGATCTGTTCCCACGCGGATTTTGATGAAGAAGTATAAAAATAACCTTAATCTTAAAGGAAAAATATAGGGATGATGTAATTTCTTATCTGAAATATCCTTGTCTTTTCATTCTGGAGTAAAGTCTTGTTGTCCGTATAACTTCTTTGTCGGTCTTACTTTTTCTAAATTATTTTCTAGGCCAAAAATTTTCTGAATGGCTCTAGGGTTTAGGGAGGGACCTTACAAGGTGAATGAACAACCTTGGCATCATAAGGGCCTGAGGGTGTTGGGTCATGCTCAGGAGATGGTTCCCATGTTGGGGATGATGGGTTGGGGGTTGAGGCGAAGATTGTGCAGTGGGCTCCTCATCCTTTGTAAAATTAGGTATAGAATCTAGAGGTGGAATGATCTAAGAGAAGAGGAGAGGAAACTTCAGGAGTTTCCTATGATGCTTGAGACACTACATCGTACCTCGGAGGTGGAGGCCATGGTTGTGGGGACACAAATGCATCGGGGGCTCAATTAAAAGGTCTTTAGATGCATCATTAATGCAATCCATTGCACTTTTAGCCCACCAAAAATTCAAGTTTTCTCTCTCACATATATTGCACACAACCCTTTGAAAATGTAGCTTCAAGATAGGTAGAGATATATGGATTTGCAAATTTTGAAGCTCAAGCAGTACGCTTCAGTTTTGCTCATGCCTTCAACTCTGCATCATTGCTCATAAATTTAGCAAGTTTTTCCCTGCAACATGTTGAGCTGAAGGCTGGCTACCTTGCAGGTATACCTTCCTTGCTATCTACTTTGCACAAGCCATGAAAACCTGAATCTCTCGTGGAAATGAAATGTTGTAAGAAAATGAGAAGAATGAGCAATCAATCAACATAACTAATTGGCTTATTGCCTACAACCACGTCTATGCCATGTTGCACATATCGTGTCAGTGGTAATCTTGATGGTAAATCATGAGGAAAAACATCTTGAAATTCCATCAATAAATCTTTTAACTGACTGACAACCTTTGGTTGTTGAGAAGAGAGAGAAGTAGCCATTGTTGGAAGACATGGGAGAGAAGAATGCGGTGTTAAGGAATGTTCAACAAATTCAACATTTGAAAGAAAATGACGCAATGAGTAACACAAGAAAACTTCTTCTATTTCATTATCAAAAGTGAGCTTCATAAAATCTACCTTACATATCAGTGGTGAGGAAGGCACATCCTTCTTTCTTAAGAACAACACATGTGCACCCATGCGATTCAAACATCAAATTGTTGTGCTCATAGCTACACTTCAGTGATGGTCCTAGGCCATGCAGCCACTCCCTACCAAGTACGACATCTGCCCGCTCCAAATTCATAACCTAAAAATCCAAGGATGTGGAATAGCCTTCAATTTCCAACGCTACATCTCTAACTTGAGTATCGCATACTTCGGCATCATAACCATTCATCATTGCTATCTTGTAGTGGTTGGAAGTCGGAGTTTGGGGCAATTTGAGAAATTTTCACTAATTCTTTAGTTAATGAAATTGTGAGTAGCACCGCCATCTACCAAGATATGCACCTTGTGCCCTTGAAGAGATCCGTGTAACGCACTAACTCATGTGGACCGAAGGTCTGTTGCCACATGGAAGCTCTGATACAGCATTCATGCACCACCTTGGTGTGTGTTACCTCCACTATGGAGAAATGTGAGGAAGACTCAAGAGGCAATAGCTACAATGTGTACACTACTTTCTTCTTGACTTGAGCAGTAGATTTCCCCGGGGGACAATCCTTTTTGCCATGGCCGCTTCCCAAGCATTGAAAACATAACTTCTCTTTTTTAGCCTTCTCAAATTTCTCAGGGGAGAGAGGCCCTCGAGACCCCTTGGGTTTTCTAGCTGCTTATGAATTGGATACTATAAATTTTATTTTATTGTGTCCATGCTGTGTGAGCGTATTACCATGTGTATTAGAGGAACATGAGTACTATGTGATTTCTTTTCATCTAGATTATCATGAATAGGGCTTTCACTATGGCCGCCTCAAGTGTTTTAAGGTCCCGAGTCTTCATGTGATTCTTAAGCTCTGGCGTCAGACCACGGATAAACCCATGTTTAACCCTTCCAACTTAAGAATAACATCCCAATAGTGCGAGATATATTCAAGCAATTATGGGTGTTGGTGCATGGAACGCGTGTCCCAAGCCGTCCAATTTCTATCTGTCTCATTTGTGGGTAGAAACTCTTTTCTAAACATAGCCTCAAAGGTTATTCAACTCTGTGGTTTGATATTCTTCTCCTTGAGAGACATCCACCATTTATAGGCCTTGCCTTCTAGAGTCATACTTATCTGGTAGTGCTTTGACTACATCTGGAGTATGCCGTTGTGAGCGGGATGGAAACACACACAATGACTCTATAATGACCCGAAACACACTCTTGGGATTCTACACACACACATTTTGGGGAACCACTCGGCTTACACAACCAGCTTGGCCGAGACAGGAAACACACAGAAGGAGTGAGAAGAGAGAGATTTCCCACATGCCCACTCAACACTCACACATACACACTCACACACACACTCTCAATTCAGCTCAAAGGAGGCAAATTTCTATTGTTTAGACTCAATGAAGCTCAACCCAACACCAATGGGGAAAATAGTTTACACAGTATTGCGGAAATACACCAGATACAACCACAAAGTTAAGTAGAGGCTTCACTCGCCGGAGAAGATTACACAGAGAAAAAGCAAAAACTATGTGAGGAATTTGGCAAAATGGACAGTGACATTGCATCCGGAACGCCCAAAAGCCCACCCTACAATGTCACAATGCTCAAATCCGACCTCGGATGAGCAGTTTAGGGCCAAAAAATGCTCCAAAAACAGCAAAAACACACTTGCGGCTGTTCCTCCTCTCTTCTCCACATTTTTTTTTTGTCTTCTCTCTCTTTTTTCAGTTCCCACACTTAGCTTTATTAGTTGAGCACCCTTGGCCTTTTAGATGACCTCAAACGGACCCCGAGCAGGCCAAAAACTGACTTCGTAGTGCATAGTTGTCACCTTTTTGCATCATCCGCACACCTGGCATTTATTTCTTTTCAATAATGCGTCTCGCAACCACGTGAAGTGGCCCCAGAAATGGGTCCTAATGATGACATTTCTGCATAACTCTCACAAGAAAACACCCACGTTGTGTCCGTCCTCATCCGCGTGCAAATATTAATCCCGTTCGCCCTCCTGACGCCACTAGATGCCATCTGACACACCTGCTTACCTCATTTCGTCGGCCCACGGATAGCTTCCTCAAGAAGTTTTACGCGGTATCAAATCCTCATTATTGTAGAAAAAACACAGTGGTACTGGTAATAGTGAAAATCGATGCACTATGTACACCCTGTCCTACCTTAACACATGTGGGCCCCATGTAACCACCTGGCTCTGAAAAATGGGCAATTATGTATTTGATGCACCATGCATGTATATGTACATATGCGCAATCCATTGCTCCAAAATTCCTGGCATAATTTGCCCATCCCCTAGCCTGCTAGATCATTCATGATTAGCAGCAGCAAAGAGAGATATGAGACTTGCCACATCACAGGTCTCCTCATCCCTCACCAACACTTCTTGATCCACAGACAACTCATCTTGCTCCACCATCATCAATCTAGCATGATACAATTTAAGACGCAATCCATTTACCCTTGACTTATGTAGAACACCATCCAGGTTAGCCAGCTGATATTTGCCATTTGGAAAACACTCCACTACCTTGAAAGGGCCTTCCCACTTAATTTGAAACTTCTTTTGGAAGGTGTTATCCAGCTTACTATTGTAGCACAAAACCAAGTCATGTTTCTTGATACCCTAACTTTTGACCTTTTCATTTATCTTTGCCAAAGCCTTATCCTGCATCTGCCCATAATGCTCCAATGCGCTCATCCTATCCAGCTGGACCTCTTGTAACTGCAAGAGCCTCTCTTTGAATGCATCACTAGGCGTCCCAAGCAACTTCTCTAACATCTTGACCGCAAGCAACTCTACCTCCACAGGCAATAGTGCTTCCTTTCCATACACCAAATGAAATGGAGTAAACCCTGTACCTGTCTTCACCGAAGTACGGTAAGCCCATAATGCACTAGGAAATTCCAAATCCCAATTCTTTCCTTGGTGCTCTGTCACTTTAGAAAGAATTTGTACCAACTCACCATTGAATCTTTCATTTAAGCCATTACACTGCGGGTAATAAGGAGTGGTATGCTGGTGCCTAATCTTCATCTTTGTGCATAAGAAGTCTAGCAGTTTAGCTCTAAATCCTGGCCCCTTATCTAAAAGTAGGTCTAATGGCACCCCAAACTTGCAACATATTTCATCATACACAAATTTTGCCACATCCTTTGCAGTGATCTGTTTTACTGCTATAGCCTCTGTCCATCTAGAGAGATAGTCCACTGCCGTCAAGATATAGCTTTTGCCCCTGCTTGTGATAGGTAACGGGCCTATTGCATCAATCCCCCACTTTTCAAAAACATCAAATGCCATAATGATTTTTCGTAGCTCTGGCTTCAACACTCTCTTTCCAAATGCTTGACACCTATTGCAAGACCTACACCAATGGTTGTTGAGCCAGCAGAGGATCACACCCACATTTTTGCTCACACTCATCATTTTGTAACCATTGATTGTAATAAATGTCTTTCCGACATTAATTTTGATTTGAGCCATTCATTAAGTAACGGAACTCAATTGAGTTTCCAGCTTGTAATCCCGAAGTAATTTCACTTGCTGATGTAATTAGTTAGAGATGTTCTCACCTCCAAGGCTGAGGTATATAAGCCAAAGTTTTTGTAACCTAAGGGGGCAGACTATTAATCAAAGTGAGTTTTTGAGCGCCGTGACTGTGTCTGAGAGGGAGAGAGAGAGAGAGAGAGAGAGAGAGAGAGAGAGAGAGAGAGAGAGAGAGAGAGAGAGAGAGAGAGAGTCTTATCTACTTGCTACGCGAGCTACGGAGCCGCCATTGGAGAAGCGACAGCGTTGTGACGCATGTCGGCGCACAAAGGTGCTGATAAAGAGAGATGAGATGCCACTACGGCCAATGATTGGAGCAAGGGCATTTGCAAAATGGGGCATTGATTTGCTGGGACCTATTTCACCCCCTGCAAATCACACCCATACCCAGTGTATCATTGTGGCTACAGACTATCTCACAAAATGGGCAGAAGCCAAGGAAACACAAAAAGCAGATGCACAAACCACTGCACAATTTTTGTATGAGAATGTCTTTGTACGATACGGTTTACCAATAGAAATTGTCAGTGATCGAGGAACACATTTTCTTAATGAAGTCATTGAATATCTGCTAGAGGAATTCATGGTCATACGTAGAAAATCTTCTCCATATCATCCACAGGCAAATGGACAAGCTGAAGCCACAAATAAAACACTATGCACGGTTTTGACTAAAATTGTATCAGAGTCAAGAACAGACTGGGATCAGCAGCTACACTCAACACTATGGGCATACAGGGTAGCTTACAAAAGATCCATAGGAACGACACCATACAACATGGTGTTTGGCCTAAATGCTATATTACCCATAGAGTTTTTAATCCGAACTCTACGAGTAGCGAAACACTTAGAATCGACAGGGCATGAGCTCTCTTCAAGAATAGATGATCTTGAAAAGCTAGATGAACTTCTCTTATGAGCTGTAGCGTCGATCTATGCTAAAAAGAGAAGACAAAAAGAGTTTTTTGACAAGCATGTGCGCACAAAAGAGTTCAAAACAGGTGATTATGTACTTGTTTCTACCTTGAAGCAACATGCCAAGAAACTTAAGAAGCGAGAGATGGGACCCTTTGTGATTAGTGACCTATCATAAAGCGGAGCTGTCAAGCTTGCTACATTAGCAGGAGAAGAAATGCCAAATTGGATTAGTGGGTGTCGATTAAAGAAATATCATTTACCACTAACACAGGACATGCTTCAACAAATCCATCAAGAAAAACAATGGATGAAGGAGAAACAGAGGGTACACGAGAAAGCTGAAGCAAAAGCAAAAGAACGCATTGCAAAAAGACGGCTTCTACAACAACAACAACAGTGTGGATCACCATTGCGAATAAATGCTATTCGACTAACAAATTTTGATGAAGACACGATGGAGCCAATAATTGCAGTCAAAGTGGGTAGCAATCAAGTTGAATCAATGGCATTGCTTGATTCTGGAGCTCAAGCAAATTTACTCTCTTACAGATTATACAAACAGCTCAAGTCCACTGGTCAACTACATCCTACTCCACAAGTGCTTGAAAGTAGTACACCACATTTGCTGAAAACATTGGGCTAGACTATATTGCATGTACAAGTACATCAATATATTTACCCACACAAGTTTTATGTGGTTGAGGATGAGAGTACACAACACCCCATGTTGTTGGGACAACCTTGGCGAAAAGAGTACAATGTGCACATAGATTGGAATGCGGATGCAGTAAGAATTCAACATGCACAAGAACAACGGGTGGTAACCTTCTCTCAGCAACCCCAAAAGAATCAACTACCAGCAATGCAATCACTGGATAAAGAGCCAAAAGGAAGGGTGCCACTAAAGAACAAACAGGGAACTGTCAACCATGCTCACTAGATGCATTAAAAAGTCACCGACCACAGTGAAAGGATCAAGGTTACCAACACAAGAAAGACAAGTATGGGTGCGGAAGGATAGAGGTGACATGGAATACAAACAACAATACAACAGAAGAAGTCAACCGAAGCGACCAGTTCAACCAAAAACCAAGGGAATAAAACAGATATGGATCCCAAAGAAAATTCTCAGCAACAACTCAAATACGACTCGCATTTGGATCCTGAAACCGAAGCAACAGGAACTCCCTTCAGTACAAGCAACATCGGAAGGCAGACAACTGCATATGAAACCGGCAAACCGGTTTATGTGGGTGTCAATTAACAACAAAACAATGGAAACCGAGGTAGTAGCAACAAACCTACAAAAATTGGCAAAGCAAAGGTACAAATGGAAGTCAAAAGAGACAAACTCAACGGCCAATCCCGCCACAAAAATTCTCTCCAAGGAGACGACTCCGGCCATATCAACAGTAGCGGCAAAGCAAGCGACTTTTGCAAGAAAGACAATCAAACAGAGAGCGGTAGAATTACAGCTTTTACTTGCAAAGAAAATCCACCAACCAAATCAACAACCAACAGGAAACCTCGACGGTGAATGCCAATAAGCATCTTGCTTATACCCTCCTCTTGCACAAGCATTAATTTTTCCATGCATTGGTCGAGTATGCATTATATAGGGCCACATTACACGGCCAAGCATTAGCACAATTTTTTCAACCCATGCATGGCACATACTCCGAGGTGATACCTTGTCCTCCAGGAGGACTTCGGCTAGGAGGGGGGTAGGCATTCTCAAATGCGGACCCAATGGCAGAAAAAGCAAAAAAGGGGCATGTTTTTCGACTATTTTTAAGGTTTGTTATTTGATTGCAAAATTTTCTGGACTAACCCAAGTACATATGCCCTAATACAGCATGAATCTACAAGTATATGGGGCCAAACGACAAATCAAGCCCCTAGGTGTGTGTATATAAGTAAAAATAGCCATTTTTCGGGCAAAATATTGATAAAATAGAAAAATCCGGCCATAAAAATTACATGAGAGTGTATATAATGTTTTGCGGTGATGCTTTTGATTTATTATGATTTTTGGGAATTTTTTGGGTTTGATTTTCTATTTTCCTTTTAATTTTGCTAATTTTTGGCAGAAAAGCTTCAAAAATACAAAAAGCAGGTGAAAAACGGTCGTAATGTAAAACAAAAAAATATGGGAATGATCTGTGACTATAGGACAACCTATGGTAAAGTGGGGGTGCAATTATGTGAATGAAGCGGAAAGCGTGATCTGGCCAGATTTTGACCGAAACGTCAATTTTCTTGGAAACTGGGCAAATCAAGTCCAAATCAATAAATTTTTGAGCCTAAACCGCATCTCGCAAGAAGTTGGGAGCACATGTCAAATTTCATGAGAAGTGGCTCAGGGACCCCCATTATAAGAATTTTTCACTTCATTTTAAGCTCATTTCCACTATTGACCTTTGAGAGAGAGCTCCTACCACCTAGAGGGAACGGAACTTCCAGCAACTTCTACGACGCGTACGACTACCCAACAGGCTCTAGACATGAGAAGTAGGCTCACCAACTTGAGCTTTTTTTGCATGTTTGTCGTTTTGCCGCGAAAACTAGCGTAGGGTTCACACAGAAAGCGAGCAGTAGAGACCTACAAGTAGAAGTGGCCACCTATTGGCTAACCCAAAAGCAATGAAACTTCATCAGCAGCTTACCCTAGCCAAACGGAGCTCCGATGAAGCCAAAGTTGACAAAAACCATACGGCAAGGATCCCCAAGAGATCGGGAAGCTATGGAGACCAACATCAAGAAATTTCATCGCCGAAAAGCACTCGAAAAAGTCAGAAAAGTCGTAATGTGTTTTTCAATTCGAGATCTAATCATATCACCTTCAAGAACTCATATATCAAGTTTCAAGCCATTCTAATCATTTTTGACCCCCAACACCTCCAAGATACACTATTTGAGCCCAAAAACACTACACATGGTCTTACCAACACCAAATCTTGTCCAAATCAAAATCCAAGAGCATGGCCATGCTCCACAAGCCAAGAGCTATCCACAGAACAAATCTCAAGCTATTTTGATGAAAAAGACATCCTACGCATAGGATGTCTCCAGCTCAATTTTGACCTTCTGTGCAAGAAATGACATCATGAGAACCATGATCATGGTGCAAGGAGCCCATATATTAAATTTCAACCCATTTGAACATCATTTGCCACCTGTTGGGGACATCCTACCAATTTGTGAGCCTAAAGCCTGAATCTACCCAAAAATGCACTTTTTGATGCCCAAACCCAATTCCAATCACATAGCCATGTTGCACAGGCCAGGGACCACCAGCATGTCAAGTTTCACCCAAAACAGATGAAAAAGACATCCTACGCGTAGGATGTCTAAATGATAGATTTTGGCCAGAATGACACTGTGAGCACATCCACAGTTTCCCAAGTTCCTTTTAAGTTTTATTTTCAATTTCCAAGTCATTTGGATAGTTAAAACTCAATTTCTCAACTAATATGGAAAAAACGCTAACTTCGGACTACTGAGTGCAACAGGATCTATGGCAGCCGCAAAATCACCGGCAAAGAAGAGGATGACCATAAAAGAGTATTTGGAAGAAGTGGATCCATTTTTCATCCCAGAAGGAACTCTAAAGCCAACCAGCACGTGGATTCGAGAGGACTTGCTAGAGTCTAATGATCTAAAGATCTACCAAGGTGTGTTCAAAGATACGGAAGAAAATGTAATAGAGCTACCCATGCTACCTCGGGAGCTCAATGAGTTTTTCAGAAGCAAGATGATAGAGTACCTGGAGAAGATAGATCTCCATAACTATTTTGAAGCTGTGCCAGCTGGAATTGACATAAAAAGAGTATGGGAGTTTGTGACTACAATCAAAGAAGATGGAATGGCCAGAGTTACGGATCTGCAGGGCAAGCTAGACACGGTGATTGTAATCACAAAGAAAGTAGTGGCAGCCACACTAGACCTCTCCAACAAAGGGGATAGTGTGACAAAGCGCCGAGATGAAGTCAAGGTGTACACAGAAAAGGAGAGCAACTACACCTTTGAAGACATTGCAAACCCTAAAGTGGCTATCATGAGCCAGCTTTATAACCAGTACTTCCATATGTGTACAAAGCGGCAACAAAAGTGCAGAATGCCGCCTGGAGCAATTGCCACAACCTTCACGTGGGCAATGCAGAAGAGCAAGCCAAAGGTGATCAACTATGCTGCTTATATCCATGACAATCTGGTGAAGATGGGCAACAAAAACCCCACCTACATTGTGCCGGGTGAGCTGATCACAAAAGTGGTTTATGGGGCATTGCACGCCAAGGGAAGATGGTCTGACCCTCCATCACAGAATGACTGGCTAAGGCTCTGGCTAAGGCTCAAGGAAGATAAAGAGGATGAACCGCCCAAAGCACCCAGGGTAGCAACACGTTTGAAGTGCCGGCTAGAGACCGTGCAAGAGGAGAAGCCAGAGTTGAAGAAAGGGAAGAAGGAATCTGTACAAGTGCCAGACAAAGAGACAAAATCACAAAAAGCGGCATGGCTAGAGCAGCTAATGGAAAGCTTCAAAGCCGAAAGAGCCTTCAAGGGAGATTTGAGCAAGCTATGGAAGCCATCACTGGAAACCATGTCGGCATCATCCCGAAGGGTGCACAGAGATAGGTATATCAAAAATTTTGAGATCCTGGATGCTACGGCAGAAAATGTCCCAAATGTACCATATATAGAAGCAGAAGTACGATGGCAACTGCTAGAAGAGCAGGAAGGCCAAGAGAGAGAGAGATAGAAAGACAAAGGCAGACAGAGACTTCAAGAAAAATCCGGCAATTCCACCATCCAGCCCAGATTCCAGCCCACCACCATCACCATCTCCTCGTAGCCCTCCACAAACTCAACAAAGGAGGAGCTAGACAAATTTGAAGATGAAGAAGATTCAAGGCAAGAATAGAGCCAAGAGCAAGAGAAAAAAAAAGAATCTAAGCCCAAAGATGAGCAGCCAGAGCCAGATGAAGCAAGGTTTAACACGTTTCTTGATCTACTAGCTACGGGATATTCAAGAGAAGAGGCATCCACAGTCGCATTTGACTTGTCAAGCACATGGCCCAAAGAATAGATGCAAAGCCTGCGGTTAGTGGAGCGAAAAGAGATGGCCAGTGATATAGTGGACCTGCAGCCACCCACCAATAATTGAGATGTGGTGATGACCAAGCTAACCAGGCTTAGGGCACAATCAATGGCCACGGAAAGTGAGATGGCTAATCTCAAAGCCAATGAAGTTTTTATCAAATCCGAAGTAGACACTCTACAAAGACAGAACCAAGGGCATATAGAGAAAGAAGCAGAGCTGCAAGCCACCAGTCTGGCAAAGGCATTGCAAAGATGCCAGGAGATGGAACGAGAGAATCAGGCAGCAAATCAAAGGCTGCAAGGAGCTGAGGACGAATACAGAAAACTCAGCAAGTCATTGACAGATGCAGAAAGGGAAAGGGACAACCTAACCCTACAACTTGCTGAAGAATCTAAGGAAGTGGAAGCCATGCGGAATGCCAAAGAGAAGGCAGAGATAGAGCAGGAGGCTAGCTAGGATGAGGTCATCGAGCTCAAAGACCAGATTAAAGTTAAAGATCAAACCATCCAATGTCTACGGGCATCTCCTGCCAAAGTCAGAGCTACTATCTCGACTCACACCACTTCAGAGAGTCAGCTTTATGAAGAACAAATGAAAGAGCTCCAAAAGGAGTTAACCTTAGAGAAAAAGCAGAGGCCCGATGATGGCCGAGGGGTCAGTGGTCATGCAAACCCGCATGGAAGAAGAGCACAAAGCAATGCAGAATGAGCTAGAAACCATCAAGAGAAAGCTCGAAGAGGCGGAAAAAATAAATGCCGATCTAAAAGACCTACTTGTGAATATGGGAGAGCAAGCTGAAGCAGAAAAGAAGACATTCCAAAAGCAAATAGAAGAGCAGAGAGGCCAGCAGACAGAAGAGCAGTTCAGCACCAGGCCAATAGCCATGGAAGGAATAGACTTAGAGAATGTGGCAGATCCTGTGGACACACCCATGCAAGAGGAAATCCTTGTAGGACCCTCTCAAGAGCCACAAAATCTGACACAAGAAGAAGGAGAGAAGATGTGAAAGGCCATAGAAGCGAAAATCAGAGACACGGCCAAAGAAGCCTTGGAATGGGAGCAGAGGGTCTTTAAATCAATGACTATTCAGAAGGTAGATGCCAGCAACCTAGGACGTGAATGGCTACAACGCTCTCTCCCATATCCTCTGCTAAAGTACGAAGTTGCCACAATCAACAAGAGAATTAGAGAGGAGCCAACAGTGCCACTGTACAAAGCAGACATCTCCAAGCTTGAAGGGGTAAAGTTGATAGTCGACTCTCAACCCAGGTGGAGAAAGGCATTGCTGACAAAATATCCACAGTATCTAATCCATCTGGTAGAGGCACCTAAAGTCATCAGAGATAACCTAAGTTTCTTCCCTCTACCAAGGATGAGGACGTGGAAGGCCCACGAGCTATTGCAAAGAAGCCAACCTACTTGGCTAAATTATCCGAAGCTGCCAGGCTCGAAAGCAGGCAAGAGAATAAGTGTTCAATACATGGTGAAAACCCTAACGGGCACCATCAAATTGTTCACTGGCTCGCCTGACCTATCTTGCATTATGATGAGAAAGATTTTCAAAACACTTTTGGCACTCTTCAAGACATTCCAACCAGGCCAAGCGACAGACAGTATCTTCTTCTTTCAAGATACAACAAGTGTGCATACGATATGTCTGGTCAGCCTTCCAAGGAGGTGATACATGCATTGTATCAAAGGATCATGTTTTTGCCATCCTATCACCTCCAAGCCTTTGAAGAAGCCTTCTACACCAGCTTCTTCACAATCAACACTGACATATTCGGCCCGACGCTACTAGCTCCACATGCAAGATATGAGTCACTGCTCAAGATGAGAGACAACCTACATTGAAGAAGAAGCTCAATAGCCATGGGGGGGACGACATGAGCAAGGAGGGGGGGAGTGTTAGAAGCTGGACACACCCTACGAAAAATGACTGCTCGGTGGAAGATTATTTTTGTACTTATTCATTTATTGAGAAACCCCGACTTTTCATCTTTGTAAATATTGGGGCTTACAAAAGTTTCCAGATTGTATCCTAGTTTTGATATTTAGATTGAGTAGATGGTTAAATTGGAACATTAGGGTTGAGATTGTAAGGTATTTATACCACTTTTTGACCTTAATGAAAAACCTTTTTGTCATTTTAAAAAAGTTTTGAAGACTGTGAGTGAGCATACTGTGTACGAGAGAGAGTGAGAGTTTCATCTTGATGCTACGCACGCACCGGTGGTCAGAATCGAGTGCGGAGAAGTGCAGCGTGTTGCCCCGATGAGAGCTACGCGCCAATACCTACATTGCGCACATACGGTCTGGTTTTGCGAGCTCCATCTACGAGCTTCGTCTGGTGATTCGATGAGCATACGTTGTCTGTTTCTCCATTGCAGCATATCCACGCGTTCGCATTGAGTAGAGCTACACATTAGGCACTTTAGTTTTCGGAAACAATGACCTGCAAATTTCGGCCAGACATCCTACATGATTTTTCAATGGGTGTTTTGGTTGGGATTTTGGTTCATAGACCTTAGGAAGAGTGACCTATTGGTATTAGTAGGGTCTCCTTCAAGTTCTATGGCGCTTAGAGACCGTTATTTTGCTCTAGAAAGCGTTGTAGGAAACCTCTTCTTATGCACTCCTGAGGGCTGTAGCTTAGACATTGGGTAGAGACCTCGGTAGGAATTAGTTAGTAGTGAGTCGAGTGTAGGTTGACACCCTATGCTTGCTTCCACGCGCCTGCGGATCGAGCTTCGTCCTTAGCTGACAAATCTTGTTAGGTGAGTTCTCGCTGTGCTGATGTCCGTCGCGGCGTATCCGTCCAAAACCATCCCTCCAAAGTGAAGTGCAACGGACAGCTACGTGCTCATGGGATACTCCAAACTCCCCACCAAGAAGAGAGAGTACCTAGGAAGCCTCCTTGTGAGACTTCCTAAAGAGGACTCTCTCTAATTCAGGAAGAAGAAGAGGATCCGTACAAAGGGCTCAAAAATCTACTACTTGACGATACACCTCCTTCCCAGAGGAGAACTCAAGAGCCCCCACCAAAAGAATGAGAAAGAAGTGAGTCTTCTGCCACCTCGGCAAAGATGGCTCCACAAAGATGGCAAGAAAAACACTCTCCATCACCCTCTAAACAGAGAAGACCATTGCACACTTCTCCACACTATAATTCAAAAAGGGATGATGGAAAGAAAGAAAAGAAAATGGCAAGAAAGAGGTCACCCTCTTCTCCATCTTCTTCATCCTCTTCCTCTTATGAAGAAAGTGATGGTGCAGACAAGGAGGACCAAGGGACGAAAAAGGCAAGAAATAGGCCACCCTCTTCTCCATCTTCCTCAAATTCCTCCTCCTATGAAAAGGAACCCCTTGCATTTCTACATGCCTTAGACTCGTGAAAGCACTATTTATCAGGGACTCCTTTCATTCTGCAGACGGATCACCAAAGCCTTAAGTACTTCATGACGCAGAACATGCTCTTCGACAAACAAATGAGGTGGGTAAATTTCCTTTCTCAATTTCATTTTCATAATGCTCACATTGCTGGCAAGCATAATCAAGTAGCCAATGCACTCTCAAGATGGCCGAGAGTGAATGCGGTTTCCATAGCAACTCACAATGATCTATCTTCTATGATAGATGAGTATGCTATTGATCCCGATTTTAGAGATGTGATTTCAGCCCTTGCACTAGGGAAGAAAGAGGAACCATTTACTTTACAAGATGGTTATCTTCTCTATGGCAATAGACTATGTGTTACTAACTCACTACGTGAGAGAGTAATGTATGAATCTCATGCTCCTCCTTATGCAAGGCATAGAGTGATTCAGCCTACCCTAAAAGGGATTGAAACATATTTCTATTGGCCTGCCATGAAAGCAAACAAACAAGAGTATGTTTCTAAATGTGTGGTATGCCAAAAGACGAAGTTTGATAGAGGGAAGCAACCTGGATTGCTTCAACCTTTGCCAATCCCTAATTCACCATGGGAGAGCATATCCATGGATTTTATCTTTGGATTGCCTAAGTCTATCCAAGGGAATACGGGAATATGGACGATAGTAGACATGTTCAGCAAACAAGCTTATTTTATACCTATCAAAAAGACTATCAAAGCCCATCAAATGGCAACCCGCTTCATATCACAAATCTTCAAGTACCATGGCTTGCCGATTTCCATAGTGTCAGATAGAGATCCTAGAATGACCAGTAATTTTCGGAAGGTTCTCTTTGAGAATTTAGGCACAAGACTAAGCTTCTCTTCGGCCTATCATCCGCAAACGATTGGCCAAAGTGAAATAGATAACCTAACAATTCTTGATCTACTAAAAGCCTACATAACGGAAGTAGATCAAAGGTCCCAATGGGAGAAGTCCTTACCCTTGGTGGAGTATGCCTACAATAATACTGTACATACCTCCATGGAAAAGGCACCTTTTTAGGTAATTGAGGGAAGATCCAAAAGTCCCCTACGACTTAAGGTGCACGGGAAGATCTTCCTTGCAGATGAGTATAGCCGAGACCTACTAGAATCTTTCCAAAAGATTAAGGATGCTATATGTATCTCACAACAAAGGCAAAAGACTGCTGCTGATAAGCACAAAAGAGCCCAAGCCTTTAAAGAAAATGATTGGGTCTTGCTTAAATTTCCCAAGGCTTGATTAAGGCACACGACGGGCAAGAATCCTACGGGACACCAAAAGTACTATGCTAAGTTAGCAAAAAGGTACTATGGTCCCTTAGATCAATGAATGAGATGGCCTATCAACTTAAGTTTCCTAGTCATTGGATCATACACAATGATTTCCATGTGAGCCTACTAAAGCCTTAGAAAGGAGAGCCACCTCAAGAACCAACTACTGAAGACCCAGATCAAGGACCAAGAAGGGGTGCTGCAGCGTGAGTCCATTCTCTGACATGAAGACAAGGTATTAAGAGTTGGTAAGATTATTTGACGATGTCTTATTAAGTTTCAAAACTATCCTTTTGAAGATTCTAGATGGATGCAAGGCATACAATTAAAGGATAACCTAAACCTTATCAGTTCTTACAATGCTTCCCTAGAGTAAGCAAATGTACAAATGTTTAAAATGAATAAAGTATTTGTCTTATAAGACTCTCTTTTTCTTTATTGTACATAAATGTTAAAAAGTATGCATGCTTAGGATCAAGTTTGCGAAGACGACGTCTTCCAAACACCAAGTAGAGCTTGTCACTCTACTATGGAATATTGATAGGACTAATGCACAGACATGCTTGTGGCAGCTTAGGCTCTCAAGCACCAAATGGATTAGTCATCCATTCTAGAATGATGTCATAGGGTAAGATAGGGATCCTCTACCCCCTAGAAAAAGTACTAATGAATAGGCTTTATCTTCTCTACCCCATAGTTGAGCACGACTATGACTTCAAGAGAGAGGTAATGTCATATTAACTAATATCTAATTCTCCTAAATGATTTTCTCATGCTAAACTGATCATTTAATATGGGGAAGTACTAGGGGAGAAAAAGCTAGAATATTGGTGAAGCAGGTAGACGGGCGACAGTAGGGATCCAAAGGAGGGAAAATAGGGATCCCAAGGGGGGGGCATCTGCAAAAGATCAATGTGCAACAATGGGCTTCAAAGAAACTAAGGTTAAGCCCATTAATACTTCCAAAATGCTAAGGTTCCAAATTCAAAGATTAGATCCAATGGCCAAACTCTAGGTAATATTGAATGCTTATGTAAAGACCAAAAAGTCTTCACATATCCCTAGATAGGAGGGCCGAGCCCTTTTAGTAGGGGATGAGAGAGAAACACACACACACACACTCCAGCAGGCTCCCTTTACACAAAGGGAATAGGGGACACATGTCATCTCCCTAGCCCAGTTTCCCCCTAGATGCATTCAAGTCCTATTGGATGGCCATAGAGGTGGACCAATGAGAATTAGGCTAGAGTACATTTAGTTTAATTCATTTAAAAACACTTGATAAAAGAACCAATAGACATTAAGCTCTTTAGAAGAATATTGGATAGTCTCCCAAGGGGTCCAATGAGCATTCAACAGCCCAATGGCTTGCCTGATTCCTATTGACCAAAAGACTAAGGGGTCCAATGAGAGTTTAATTGCATTAATTAATTACCTATATCTCTCACAAAAGGGAAAAGGGGGACACGTGTCACAAGGCTATCACTTCTGCTTCTTAATTATCATTGGCTAAGCTTTGTAGGGGCTAATGGGGTGCTAGCAGGTGCAATTAGCAAGAGGGGTCGACCAAGAGAGAATTTTCACCTCTACACACACACACAATCTCATGTGTGGAGTAAATAATTCTCTCTCTCCTTCTCAAGCTTTAATGGAAAGCTCATCATCTACTCCAAGCTTGTGATAAGGGAGGCCTACACCAACAACTCTTGTCTTTGTGATGCAAATCCAACCAAGAGCCAAGCTCCAATGCATTCTCATCTCCTCTACCATGCTAATTACTAAGCTATGCTAAGCTATTATGAGTGATTGTGTGAGGAGATATACTTCTTTCTCATAAGAATACTCCTTCTTCCTCTCAATCTACTCTCATACCCCGCTAGCTCTCACCATCTTCGAAGGTGTGTGAGGTCTTGGTCTGAGACTGTGAGGGAATTGATGTTGTGTTTTATAAGTGTGAGCATGGTGATTGAAGCTTCCATCTTCTTTGCACCAATAAGTTATTGAAGGAACACAAAGTATTGTATTGTAAGATGTCTCCCTTGATGGGGGGAAACCTATAATACAAAGCCTTTTGGAGGGGGGACTGTCTCCCTGCAAATCCGGTTCTCAACTGTTAACAATAGCTTAATTTCTCTCTGTTTTGAAGTATTTTTCATGCCTATCTAACTAGGTGTTATGCTTTTTGTTGCTCTCTCCATCCAAGCACTCTTGTTATGCTCATTATGTATCTATTCTAATGAAATGCTCACTATGTTTATGCTATTTTCTGCTACACACAAGTTACTAGGCCATTAAATGTTACATGGTCAATGTGCATCCAACCTACTATGGTATACACATGTTAATTTGGGACAAACTTATTACATCTTATGACAATCATGAGCTCAAAACAAGGAGCTTCCCTTCTTTGTAAACACCATCCTAAGTGAGTGCAGTAGACATGTGGATGTTTGTACAAACCATATAATCTCTTTTGCCTTGCATTCTTAGGTGGCAATGAATTTCCAAGGGACTTTGGATAGCTTCACTGACATGTGGATTGTTTTTTGCAGCTAGTAAATTTCCTTACAGCCAAGATCTCTCAAATCCACCCTAGTGCCAAGTGTATGAACTTGTTTCCAATGAGATGGTCCCACAATAAGCTTCCCTCAATTGTTAAATGGGGATTGGATCTAATCGGTGGTTGACTTTTAATCATGTTCAATATGGAAATTCACACCGTATTGAAACCTATTCATCCCTAGGGAAGGCACTCATCATACCTCTCCTTTTGCTCCAACCACTCCCAAGAAATTGCCTTACCAGCTCCTTTCCCAAGAACCCCTCTCTAGAATATGTGCTTTATGACATTCATGAATCGGATTCCTCAGTGCTAGCGATTGGCAAGTGCTCAGATTTTGGCTAAATGTGACACCATGCATTGTAGACACTAGTTTTAAGTCCTAGACACAAACTAAACTAGCATGAGGAAATTTCTTTGTTTGTAGAGCATTAAGGGCATGTTGGAGAACTACCTCAACATTATCCATAGGTGAGATATTAATTCATCCATTGTCCACATTAGAATGCCTATAATTAAGGCATTGCATCAATGCTAGCTCATGTCCACCATTTCTATGCCTATCTAAAAGTGTTGTAGCTCTTCAAGTAGATGAGAAAGATATGCATACATACTCTTCACTTTATACCAGCTTCTCAAAAAGCATCCTCACACTTCAATAAAAAATCACATAAAAAATTTCACAGGTCTACTCACACAACTTGCTAGAAACAACACAGAAATAGAGGATAAAATCAAAACTACTGTACTTCTAAAAGAATCATTAAATCTTGATGACTATTCCAGTGTTATTATGACTCAAAGAAGGTATCAACATCTAAACTTTGAGAGATAGAGACTTCACTACTGGAGGAAGAGCGGACACTCGCAAAGAATAATGAACATGTTATTGGAGGAGAAGCTCTGTCAAAATAGGAACTCCTAGTCTAGGGGATAAATTCTTTCCTGACCCTTACATTTTCCTATTGTGGAAAGAAACAGTTTAAAAAGGATCTCTATCCTTTATTAACACTCGAGTGGTCAAACTCCTCCACAAGAAAAGAAACAAGGAGGATCTCAGCAACTAGAGACCCATCGCATGTCTGACTTCCATATATAACTTATAATAAGATTCAAAGGGATTTCATTTTATAGTCTTTGTTTGACATGGGCTTTGCTAAACGATTCACTAGATTTGTGCATGTACTGTTTGGCAATGCATTTGAAAAAATAGCTATAAATGGTGAGTTGGTTGACATTATCATCCTTGAGAGATCAATGAGACAAGGTTTCCCTCTTATCCCCTACTCTTTGCTATTGTGTCAGATGCATTGGGATGGTTAGTCATAGTGCAATTGCAAGTTAGAAATCTCACAAGGAACCAAATAGCTAGATTTGATGTGTATTTGTGCCCGCAAATGTTTGTCATGATACCAATGCGCTGAACACTTGTTTTTGTGAGTGGATCTCAAATAAATCATCACAAAATAGGGGTCAAAGCTTCCAATGGAGAAATTACACATTCAGCTATTGTAGCTAGTTGCCAAGAAATCCACGATGGGTAGGTCTTTAGATTACTAGGAATTCCCATGGGCTTTGAGATTTCAATGGCTTAAAATGATGGGAATGGGTTTTGGACAAATTCAGAAAGAAAATTGTCTTGTGGCATTTTTTCCAACCTAATTTGTCTGCTATAAATTTTGTTCTTAATCATTACCTGCTTCAAATAGTAATATTTTTCTTTCATGCAAGAAACCTTCAAAATTCCAGCTTAATCAAGCTATATCCTTGCAAGGAGATTTTTTTGGGAGGGTTCAAAAGCTACTCAGAAAATCCCCAAAGTAGCATGGAAAACATTTGTATGCACAAAATCAGAGATTGTAACGGGATCCTGGATATAGAATGTATCGCAATTAAGCTAGCAGGAAAGTGGATTGCTATAGTTGTTTCTAGTGATGATTTTTGGGTTTGCCTATTAAAAAGATATATGAAAAAATTCTGCTTGCAGGAGTACAAGGTTTGTTCTAATTTGACAAAATGGGACACCATCATTTCTAGGATCAAAATCAAGCCAGTAGGTAGTCAACTAACAATAGCTATGTGACGCTCTTGGTATGAAATTAAAAAGGGACTCCATATTCCTCTTAATTGTGCTATTTCCACTCATTTTCTAATGCAGGATTCCCATCTTGGTAGGAAGCATACCAAAGAGGACTACAAGGCGACTTTCCATTAAAGCATACAAATATTTTAAAGTTGGGCTCAAAAGATGGAATGACCCACAAAAGTGAACGGGGATTGGATGTCTCCTAGGCAACTAACTGAATATTTTAATAGATTTTTTGGATGCATTTTTTAGTTATTATGCAAGTTGGAGGAGATGAAGATATTGCAGTAGGAGAAAGGACACATGAGCATAGCAAACAAATGTAGCTTCAAGACTGCTACGCTATGAAAGCTTACACCAGCTTCAATAAGATCCCAAGTTTTATGAAAAACTAAGGAAGATCCTCAATAGAAAATGGAATGTAAGTTAGAGTTCCAGCCACTAGGTATATAGATTTAAATGCATATGGAATCATTGTCATACCTATCAAGTATAGCCTTCTATCATGGCTCATTTTACATCAAGGTGTCTGGACTGGAGTTAAATCCCTACAGGCCAAGATTGGCGATGGAAAATGTAGAATATGTGTTGAAATGGAAGACCTAAACCATATATTTATGGGCTATTAGTATAATCTTAATGCTAAAATTTTAGTCGCCTTATTGCTATACTCCCCAATAGTTTACTGTCTAAGAATTGCTAATGGGAGAATGCTTAAGGTTGTATATCTCCCTATGGAATCTATGGAGTATTTCATACTTATGGTCTTGCTGAACCTAAAGAAATGAAGCCATATTTCAAGTGAAATGTAGACAACATTGTCCCCTTCATGTTGGATCTTAAAAGGATTTCAACCCTCACTCTCAAGAATATGAGAGATGTGTCCCCCTATCCTCTCTCATTCCTACCAAAGTGCTTTAGATGGTACGATTGGAGAGACTCCATGCTTTATAACTAATCCAAATAACCCATTTGCATGGCCACTGTGTGTTTGAGCCTTTAGTTTGTGTCGTTTCTAGAATGTGTCTCTCCCTACCAGTGAGGCAAAGGTGTAACACATTTTTTTTCTCTTGATAAAATTTCCTATTCTCTTCAAAAAACAACATAGGAACTCCTTCTACATCAAAGTCCAAGAAGAACTTCAAATGCACCTTCTAGAACAAGGATCGAGGGACATCTTTAGGAGTAATACTTTGCAAAGGAAAAGGCCCAAAAAGCTTGCTTGGCCAAAGTTGTTGGCAAATAACTCACTTCACAAGATGTTGATAACTTTTTTGAAATGGGCGGAGATTGCACTTTTTGAGCCCGAGGGTTTTTGTTTACAAGTTTTTTTTGTCTCTAGGCTACATATCTTTGGACAAAGTAAATTAGGCCTAGTATACCACTTTTTTTTTCCATCTAGCTATAAGTTTTGTACATTTTGGATGATCCATTATTTAAACATCCTTTTTTGTATGAACTCAACTCAACCATCATAACCCTAATCTACTAGCATTCTACACGCTAGTTTAGATCAAAAGAGAGTTTGCTAGGTTGATCTATCCTAGGCCTATAGGAGAAATTTCTGTTCATATCTAAAGGTAGATTTTAGATTGTTAGAAAGAGATAATCAATTGACTGCTCTTGTTATAGGTACATTTGTTGCTATTGATTGAGGCTCTAATAGTAAGGTTAGTACGGCATAAGAACATAAAAGTGTCTTTTTAGGGTTTTGACAAAAAAATCCAATAACATAAGAGATCCACTCTTTTGAAGAATCCTTTCTTGAGTTTATAGTTCAAGATCCACTACATATGGAAAAAATGATAAATTGGCAAAATTTATCACCTTTTGGTCACAACAAGGCTCCAAAGTTAATGTATCAATGCAATTTGCTCAAAATAGCCATTTCTTGCACTCATTTGCATATTGAGAACAATAGGGATTGCTATAGACCATGAGATAAATTTTCCCATTAATTTATATGTGTTGGTAATCAAAGCATATGGTTTTTTAGCCTCCCTTTGTTTTGGACATCATAATTGGGTACAAAATCCTCTTTTGCCATTTTAATATGCTATCATCAAAGCTTATATAGGCACCTTCATTATTGTTACTATATGCATGTTTTGGTAGGTCTCTTTGGACCTTTACATACATAAGAATCCATGGAGCATGTGAAAAGCGTAATAAATCTCCTACCAAGGAGAATCTTTGGCAGAATGATGATTAAGTTCTAAAAAATAACAAGCATGAAAAAAGTGGGCTCCACGTTATGACATCTAAAGTCCCATAGAAAATGATCAATATATAGACAAATTTAAAGTTATCGGTTAGGTATTGCTAACTACAAAGCTCACACAATTGGCCTATGAAATTAGCAATCTTGCCAAGACTATACATCTTATACTAGAAGGGCTCTTATTCTTATTCAATTAAAGAACTCTACCATCTTTGTACAATAATGTGTATGGGGTATCCCAGCTGCCCCAAAACTCAAAGAAAAATAGTTGTATGTTATGCAAGCCACCTACACAATCAATCTTTACCTTGAGCTTCAAATCCAAAACAAGGCATAAAATTACGAAATTTGGCCAAAAAACAAAAACAGGATTGCATAATTCTTGTAATCTGGTCATAAATTTCAATTTGAGCATTTGATGCTTCCTAGAAGCATAAAGGTATGTTGAGAATTACTAAGGCTAATGTTCTAGTAATCTAGACCTCACAAACATGAGTTTCAGATGAGCAAGCCTAGACAAGAACCGAGTACATATACAAACCCAGCACAGAAATCCAAGAGGAACGAGCACGATACATACAATACCCTACTCATCACCTTGTAAAACGCAAAGAAATTTGTGGATCATATGTGCATACAACCATGCCCTCCATCTAAACTAAGAGTGGAAAGATGTCCAAATTTCATTCTAGTCAATACAAGGAGAGACCTCTGTGGTGTGGTGACTGAGAGAGGATAGTGAGAACCACAACTTTCAACATAGAAACCAAATGATCCCAAAGATAGTGAGAGAAGGTTTTTTTGTACATTCTCTAATGCAAGAGAAGGCCTTTACAAGTCTATTTAAAAATAATTTGCTTATTACTTTGATAATTAGACCACAAAGGTGGGGCTGGGTCGGCATAATAAGGATTCAAGAACACCTAGCCCATAACTTCATAAGACATTTTATTGTGATGGCACCAATGTTGCAATAAGTTGTAGAAAGGGTCCCCGGCCGTGGGGTTGTTTCCTTTAATTTGTAGAGGACAAGTGGTACGTTATGAAGGATATGCTTAGAATAACTACGTTAGTGGTACAAATTGATGATAAGTAGGACATGTAGCTAGCCAAGGGTGTAGGAGCCATGAGAGGTGGATCGGAAGATGCTATGCCACCTTTGTGATTAGTGTAGGGACAAGGAGGCCTTGCACGACCTCGTTGTTGATGCTGATCAGATGGGGAGAGGCTTGGTCCAGATGATGGTCTGTGAGGATGGAGTGCAAAACCCACATTGTTGGATTGTGGTGCCATTGCAGGAGGCGATGCTCTTGGAGAGTTTTGGACGTTATGATCTTCATCTGGGGTGCTAGACACTGCAGGGTCATTGAAGGACGTCAGAGAAGGCTTGCTGTGACCTAGCTGGAGAGGGGCCAGAGTCCGAAACGTCATGAGAATTCAAAGCTGGCTATAATGATGGACTGGCACTATCTATGGGAGTGGTGATGGCAGGCGCAATGCCTGGGGAGAGGGGAGGATTGATATTGAGGGGATCAGAGAGGCCACACGAAGGAACTGTGTCGCGGGGAGGTCACCTAATAAAAATGTAACCTATCACGTGAGTTCAACAGAAGGGTATTTAAAGTTCTTGAAACTTCACAGATAATGGGGTTTTTCTAACATGTCTTGAACGCAGGTGATATGGTAGTTTTACACATAGTGAACCCCCCAAGAGCTGTGGCCTGCTGGATGGGATCGTGAGCAATGAGCACTACTGCAGGGGCCGGCGACAGATCATCGGGAATGATATTGATTGCGAGAGGTGTTGTAGAGAAGCTGGAAGAAGGTGCCGACGGCGATGGTGTGATGTGTTGTAAGTCAATACCAATTGGAGTGTTCGCCGCCCAGAAATGAACGGGCACATCCAAACAATAATAATGTACTCAAACAATAATAATGTACTCAAACAATAATCAAAACAGTTGCGTCTCATGTGTGTGCGCATCTCTGTGTGTCTGAGCGAGTGGACCTCTGTGTGTGAGCAAGTCGATGAAGCATGTTAAAATCCATCTCTTGATTGCCTCTCTCTCTCTCTCTCTCTCTCTCTCTCTCTCTCTCTCTCTTGCTCTTGCCTCAAAGCGATCAGCATGTGCACGTTGAAGCAATACCAGCAACTGCAGTCAGGATCACTATTAAGCATGCCAACCCTTCTCAAATTAAGCAAGCGACCCTCCATGAAGATGTCGGCCCTGACTCTATACTTGGGCAAGCGCAGAAAATTGCAGCCTCTGACCCGAAACTAGAAAGGCACACTCATAGCGCTGCAGAATCAATTCCATCGCAAGTTAAGCCCACACACGAGAAAGATGATGGCCAAGGTGGAGGGCCACAGCAGATCATACCCTCTGAGCCTCATGAAGAAGATGCAAGCCAAGGTTCGAAGCTGTCAACAATCCCACCCTCCGAGCCCTAGAAAGAAGTTGAAGGCCAAGATGCAAAGAGAAATTCTGCAAACTCTGAGCCAGTCAAAGAAGAAGAAGAAGGAGATGAAGGACAAGATGCGAAGAAGAAGGGAGCATCCTCTGAGCCCGGACTCCTGCAACATGCGACAGACCTCGCTTCAACAAACTGAGTAAAAATGATGCACAACACCACAACCTCTCAGCCAAAGCATAGGGAACTCATGCAAATTGATGCGGAAGAGACCAACAAAGATGATGATGACGAAGATGAAGATGATGCTATGCTCTTTCCCGATACGAGAAAGGTTCTCTCTTCCCTACAAACAACTCCAGGAACTAACTTCATTTCTTTGTTTGACATTAATGAGGCATATGATGGTGTACCCGTGATTGATGAAGACGATGATGACAATGATGATGATGATGCCAATGAGAAAGAAGAAGATGAAGTTGAACCCAAATTTCAAGTCTTTGACCCAGGTGGTTATCATGATTGGATCTTTCATCATGAAGTTATCACGTCGCAACCTTGTCAAATCAAGAATTTTCAAAAGCTTCGGTCATACATTGAGCTTGAAATCCAAGTTCATCCAATTCATGTAGTGATCTTCCGTTTCTTTCCATTGAGGGGGAGAAATGGTGATGAGCAATGTCAAGAAATGAAGATTTATGTTGCAAGTCTTCAAGATCTACGTACAACAGTTGAAGCTGATCGAAGAATGACAACAAACATGTTGCGCCTCTGGATCATCCTCAATGCTATGCTTGACACAGGATGATGTCAATCTTGCCACTTGTTTCATCAGGATATCATGAACCCTCGATAGCCTTTACATCGAATTTGTATTTTTTCTAATTATGCACCGCATGGTGGTGTTCGGACAACCAAAACAAAAAACGCATGTGTTTTCTCTAGTTTTACTTAAGCACGTGGACATCTCTCTCTTGAACTTCAATTGGTCTTCCAAACATTAACAATGTACTCAAACGATAATCAATACAACTCTGATAATTATTTCAACTTAATCTAAGCTTAATTAATATATTTACCATTAATTCATGATTAATTTGGCTAATTTCAGTCCTAATATGATAGGATAATTAATTAACTTAATATTACTAAGCTTAATTATAATAATCAACAGAGATTAATTAATTACGAGAGGTTTTATGAGTATACATATGCCTAATCTTTGATTTATTAACAAAATAGCTTAATCTAACCTTGCTAATTAAGAAAGATTAGGCTAATTATTGTTAGGGTTAATCAATTAGAGATTAATCTCTAATGATTTCTGCGTAGTGTCTTGTCAAGATGAGAGAGAGAGAGAGTATCAAGGCTCCGAGTCTGTGTAAAATGTGAAGCTAGGGGTCCTATTAATAGTTTTCTGGCACTAATAAGCTCTCACCGGATGAAAAAGGCAGTTGCTTGCAGTTCAAGCAGTCCCCTACAGGTCAAAAAACGCCCCCTGTTGCTAAATGAGTCCCTGGCAGGTCAGTGATGACCGTTCCACTACCTGCCAGCTTCTAAAATATCAATTCTGCTATATTTTGATCTATTTTTGCTTAATTGGTAAATATCTTGTAAATATCTAGGAGGCCTTTAATAAATTCTATGCTTAAATGATTACTACAACCCTTTCATTTTACCTATTTTACTCAATTCACAGTGTAAAATTCCAGTGGTCATAACTATGCCAGTTTTTATCGGAATTCAATTCTGAAAATTTCTAGCCCGGGGTTTGCTGTGCTTAACATTCCAAAAATACCAATATTTGCCATGGTCAGACAATTCTACATTGCTTTTTCAATAATCATATCAGTTTGATTAAGCTTTATACAACCTTTAAGGTTTTAGAAACTGGAAACCTTACACAACCGCAATCCATTTACACAAGTCTCTCTTGGAGTTCTTTGGTAGTAGGTAGCTCAAACACCCAATTTTCACGGACGAGGTAAGTTGGCAGCTGCATCTTGAAGCTCGATGGTAGTGCACACAACTTTAACATGGGCATGGGAATTCATAATGAGATTGGAAATCGTGTCGTGCTTGGCAATGCTACAGTTGACAAGTATGCCAAACACAACGTCGTATAGAAAGAAAAGAAATTTTTTTAACGAGTTTTATGTCTTGCAAGTAGTCACTTGGAGCTCGTTTATAGTGAGATATACCCCACCTGGTTGTGGCAAGGAAATAGTGGGCTATCTTCAGTAGATGCAAAGCTCATGCATTTCTACTATTGTGAACACTTATTCATACACCTCGAATGCATTTTCCTTTTCAAAAGATGTTGGCATTGACTTCCTTGATGGTGGCTTATTCAATCTGTATGCCAAATGTGGCATCCTCATGAAAGCACAAACATTGCATGTGGTAACGTAGAGCGTGTTGATTGTTGGTAGATATGCCCAACATGGTTGTGGTAAGGAAGCTCGAGGCTATTTTCATCAATTTCAAAGTGAAGGCCTTGCAAATTGAAGACAAGATGCATTGCACAAGATAGTCACTTAGTTGAGAGAAATTCACGATGAGAGTGCTAGTTAGGGGATGTTACAAAAAAATGTCTCGTATTGGCACTGCTTTGGTGGAGATGTACATTTTATGAGACATCTTCGTGAAACTCAGAAATGTTCTTAATACCTTTCTCTCTGGGATGTTGTCCCTTGGAACATACTGATTGTAGGTTTTGCCCAACAAGACATTGTGGTGAAGTACCTATGGGATGTTCTCAGTGGATGCGAAGTGAAGGCCTGCTTTGAGATGCATTTGCCTATGCTTGCACTTGTGGTAGTGCGCACTACTTTGACATGGGTGGGGGAATTCATGATGAGATTTCTAGTCATGGGTGATGGACAACTATGTAGTACTTTGGCAGTGTTGTGGTTGGCAAGTATGTCAAACACAACATCCTCCAAAAGGAAAGAAGTTTCTTGGTTAGATTTATGTTTGGCAATTACTCACTTGGAGGGCTATGTTTAGTAGACGCAAATTTAATTCCTTTCTCCAATTACAATTAGATTTGTGTGCACCTTGAAGGACTTTAGCATTACACAATTTGTTGACATGGGTGCTGGGGTAAAGGCTATGCGACTTTGCCTGGGGTCGGGAATGTTCGGCGTTCGCTTGCCTACTGTATATCCTTATTGTAATGCCAAGGAAAAACCCAAGGTGGGATCTTGGATCCACGCCAAGAGTTGGCTGCTAAGTGTGGACAGGGGATTCTAAGTATGGATGGCTAGGGCCAGTAAGATGAAGAATCCTTCATGGTAGTTCTCTCAGTCTTACATTGGCATCAGAGCTAGGCTAACTTTGGGGGAAAGGGCATGGTCCTCTCCACTTATATGCATGCTCATACAACACTTGAGCCGTGGAGAAAAACCCTTGACACGCGGGGAAGGCTTGACCAATGAAGAAGGCATGTGTAGACATCTTACCATGCAGGGAGGTCGAGGTCAAGATCCGCACATGTGAAAGATCCCTACAGGCCACCACAAAAACGGATGTTTTTAGCTCTGTTGGGTTCACATTTGTGAGATCCCCAACCCACCAAGACCAAGACTGGGATGGGGTCCTTGATAGGTCTCTAGGCCTATTGCAATTCAAAGTCTCTAAACAAGAAAAATCCAGGGAATAGACCTTTACCATTAACAATGGATTGTATTTATAGCCCTAGAAGAAGACCTAGTCCTGTCTCACAGCAAAAACGGGACAATATTTAAAAATATAAGACTTTTTCAACCCTATAACTTCAACAATTTGAGCTAAGGTATCCTCAACCAACGCTTTTTTCCCCATAACACATGTCAGGGCACAACCACTGGTGAACTCCTCTTCCAATTGGAGAAGTTTACTAAATGATTTTAGTTCGCGGGAATGGATAGTTACCTGACTAATCAGGTCCACCCGTCCATCATTGACAACCTTAGTCAATCCCCACTTACCACCCCGCACTCACACAAGATCCTTTTGTTTCCTAATTACTAGCACATGTGTTTTAACACTTAAAATAATGGATTGCTTTTTTAACTTTTCATTACAATTATTCATTAAGACAAGTCATTGAAACCAGCATTGAAAACAATCTTTTAGAAAACAAACATCTTTAGACTTAAGACAAGGTATGGTCACTTATAATATATCTTGAAAAATCCAGACACGTATTCCACTTGTCTCAAGCATACCTATACATGGGTGAAAAAACAACACCCTTCCATATGAAATGGAATCTGCTTATTTTGAGCTTAATATTTATTCTCTTTATATTCTCTTTTAGATTCCATTTCCTCAACTTTATATCACTAGTTTATACTTACTCTAATTTTCCTAAAAACTTTTGATCGTAAAGTCTATTTATTTTAATTAATCTTTAGTTAAAAATAGGATTTTTGGTCAATTTTAATTTTATAAAGTGACTAATTAACTATGGTATAATAATCACAAGTAGATAATGATATTATTGACCTTTGATAATTATCTTTTGATTTTACAACTTAATTGTCTAATTTCCCCCTTTAGTTTTCAGCTAGAATTAGTCTAATTTGACTTAAATAAATAGCTATGTTAATTATCTAATCTTCAAATAATTATCACTAATTTTTTATCATGTAAACTACCTTTGATAAATAGCCCCTAATTATCTAACATGATTTACTAATTTCCATCTTTAATTTTCATCTAAAAATAGCAAAAAAATTAGCAAGTTTGATTTTTAAATCATGCAAGCTGTGGGAGGAGGTTGCAAGACCTTCTAGGGACAAGAATAGTAGTATATGGCACCTTCCTTAGCTTGGGGTTTTCTTGAGCTGCAAGCAGCTACCTGTTCCAGCCAAGGAATGTCTAGAAGGACTTGAAAAAGTATAAATAGGGTCCTAGGTCTCTGGTGCTAACTCAGACTTGGAGTCTTGGCCATTTCTCTCTCACCTAGAGAGAAGTCTACTCAAAAATCACTAGAGAGAAAAAACTCTAGTTGATTACCCATGGTAATTAGCCTAATCTCTTTTTAATTAGCAAAATTATGCTAATTTATCTCTATTTTCTTAATATTTAATTAATTAAGAATATTAAACTTATTTACAATCTAAAATACTCTTTTAATTCTTAATATTTTAGTGACTACTTAGATTAAGATTAGGGATATTAATCTAATTAATTATTAAGCCATATTAGGGATGAAATTAATCTTTTTTATCTTAAATTAAGGATAACTATACTAATTAAACTTGGATTAGTATAAGATAATTATCAGAGCTGGATTAGACTATCAAGAAGCTAGAAAAATTATCTCTTAATTTTTTGATTAGTTTTTGTGATTATTTAGTCAAAAATTAGCTGTTTTATAATAAAAAACTGATGGGAAACCTACTTAATTAGCATTCTCAAAAATGCTAATTTCATAAATATGTGGGAAAAATATCTGGGAAGCCTTATAAAAGTCTATGCTTAATGAATACTGCAACCATCAATTTTTCTTAACAATTTAATTTACATCAAACCTTTCGGTGGAACTAGCGGGGTCAGCTTTTGTCTGATTTTAAATCTGAAAATTCCTAGCCCAAGGTTTATTGTGCTTAAGATTCCAAAAATACCATTTTTTATTGCTTTTGAAATAGTGTTTTTACCTACTTGCCTGACCAATGCTTTCTCCGAAAGCTTGAGTTCATTCCTGGCTACTGGAAAGGTGGAGACCTTACAGCATTATAGCAGAGTGCATTCTTTGATACCTTGGTGAGTGTCAGTTTGTATTATAGTGCATGCTATTGTTACCATATACATGTGTTAGTGATTTGTGTGAATACACTTAGGACTGTCCGAGAATTTTTTCCCTCACAGGGAGGTTTTTTCCCCGTGCATTGTATATACGCCCATCACTCTAGTGTTAACTTATCTTTCCATTGCACACTAAGTAAAACACTCTCTATTGTGTGCCTTGAGCTTCCTTTGTCTTCTCCAAGCTATGTGTGCTTTCGTACAACCCTAATTCCAACAATTGGTATCAGAGCAGGTTGCATCCTCCTAGGCTTAGTCGCCAGCAGCACCAGCATAGGCCTGCTCACTTTCTTTGATTTCTGTGAGCTTTGGCAAGAGTTCACATATTGAAAAAAAATTCGTGCAATACTACATAGGCTATTTTGTCATTTTGTGAAAAAATTATATTAGTGCCGTTTTTTGCATAGCAGGTCTCTACAGTCCTACGGTTTGTGCTATATAGCACATGTTGTTCTCGCTTCATTTCTCCTCTTTTTGGGCAGTTTTCACATCAGGTGCAGGCATTAGTCATGGCCGACAACAACACAGATGTGTTCAAGATGTTTTCTGTTGAGGAGAGATTGGATAGGGACAATTACCCTATGTGGTCTTACATGATGCAACATGTTCTTGTGTCAAAGGGTGTCTGGAATATTGTGTAGAGCATTGATGTATGTCCTAGTTCTGAGGATGTAGGCGATGTTGAGGATGTTGCAGGTCTTGTTGCAAGGATTGCTAATGTTCTCCATGAGCTCACCATTCAATACCCCCCTATATAACCTACGTTCATGGTGTATTAAAAAAACCCCTCTTTTAACATGTCAGAATGAATAAAATGACCCCTTCTTTTAGGAAATTTTTCCAAAATTGAATATAAAACCCCTTATTCTAATGTAAGGACTAATAGTGCGCTTCATAGACAATCGTTCAACAAAATTTGCAAAATAGACTTGGGATATTCTGGATGGTCTTTATGCAATGAGGCAAAAGTTTCATTGTTGCGTAAAGAGCTGGAGTCGTGGATGACAGACGTACAGTACATGATCTCAGTTTCGATGATGAAATTGTTGCATGTGACATTTTATGCCGTGGGCTGTATAAGCTCACTTTGTATGACAAGTGTGGGCAGAATTTTGCAAAATGCAATTGTGGATTATAAGGGTATTTTAGATGCAAAACTTCTGGCATGCACGTTTTGGATATCTGAATTTTTTGAGTTTGCTGCGTTTGAAGAAATCTAATATGGTTGCTTCTTTTCCGCCTCTTGAAGCACCTGCCGTATTTTGGGTAAGATTCAACGTTCTAAGTTTCCAAAGGGTGGTTCAGTTAGGGCCACATGCAGGTTGCAGCTTGTGCATAGTGATGTTTGTGGACCCATGCAAACTCCATCCTTGGGAAATTACCTTTACTTCGTGATTTCTATTGATGATTACTCCGAGCATGCATGGGTATATCTGTCTAAAGCGAAGTCCGAAGTATTTATGTGCTTCAAACAATTTTTGGCTATGGTTGTACACTTGTGACCAGTGTCTCAAAATGTACTATGGGCACCCTCCGTTTCGATCGAGTGGGGGAGTATATGTCTCATTAATTTAATGAATTTTTGACTAGTCGTGGGATAAAACACCAATGTACAGTTCCTTATACACCTCAGCAAAATGGTATTGCTGAGATGAAAAAAAAGTCACTTATAGAAATGGTACGATGTATGGTCAAAAGTTAATCTTTACCACATTCGTTTTGGCTTGAGGCCATCATGTGTGCCACTTATGTACTTAACAGGTGTCCTACAAAAGCTTTGCAGCCTATTACTTCATATGAAGCATGGCATAATAGAAAGCCTTCTATTGAGCACATGCGCACTTTTGGCTATTTGGCATATGCTTTGATGCCACAAACACGGCGTAGAAATTGGATGATAAGACTATCAAATTTATTTTTGTTGGTTATAGTGCTGAATGTCATAATAATCAATATCTAATTCTCCTAAATGATTTTCTCATATTAAACTGATCATTTAATGTGGGGAAGTGCCAGGGGAGAAAAGGCTAGAATATTGGTTAAGCTAGCAGACCGGCCACAATAGAGATCCAAAGGAGGGAAAATAGGGATCCAAAGAGGGGGCCATCTGCAAAAGAGCCATGTGCAAAAATGGGCTAAAAAGACCCTAAGGTTCAGCCCATTAAGACTTCCAAAATGCTAAGGATCCAAAATTCAAAGGTTGTGTCCAAAGGGTTAAACCTTAGGGGGAATTGGATGCTTTGTGTGCTCTCCAAAGTCAATGCATGTCCCTACATGGGAGGGGGCGAGAACTTCTTCTAGGCAATGAGAGAGAAAGTCACACACACACACACACACACACACACAGGCTCCCTTTACACAAAGGGAATGAGGGACACATGTCAGCTCCTTAGGCCAGATGCCCACAAGGTGTGCCCAGTTTCTATTGGATGACCCTTGAAGTGGACCAATGAGAATTAAGCTAGAGTAAATCTAGTTTAATTAATTTATAAACATTTAATAAAAGAAACCAATGAGAATTAAGTCTCCTAGAAGACTGTTGGGCAGTCTCCCAACGGGTCCAATGAGCATTCAGGAGCCCAATGGCTTGCCTGATTCCTATTAGCCAGGAGGCAAAGGGGTCCAATGAGAGTTTAGTTTAATAATTTAATTACCTAAAGCTCTCACAAAAGGGGAAAGGGGGACACATGTCAAAAGGCTATCACTTATGCTACTTAATTGTGATTGGCTTGACTTGGGGAGGGCCAATGAGGCTGGAGCAAGAGAAAATAGCAAGGGGGCTCGCCCAAGAGAGAGAGGGGGCTGATTTTTGCAAGGCATTATCACACACACACACTCACACAAGATCATCTGCGAAGAAAGAGAAGACTATCTCTTCCCAAGCTTCAATGGAGAACTCATCACCTACTCCAAGCTTGTGAGATAGAAGCCTACATCAACACTCTCTTGGCATGTGGATGCAAATCCAACCAAGAGCCAAGCTTCAATGCATGCTCATATCCTCTACCAAGCTAATTACTAAGCTAAGCTATGCTAATATGAGTGATTATGTGAGGAGATGTACATCTTTCTTGTAAGATACTCCTTCTTCCTCTCAATCTACTCTCATACCCTACTAGCTCTCACCATCTTCGAAGGTGTGTGAGGTCTTGGGTCTGAGAACGGGGATAATTCTAGTTGTGTTTGCTTAGTGTTTTCTTAGTGCATGAAGCTTTCATCTTCATTGCACTAGCTAGTCTTGAAGGAACACAAAGAATTGTATTGTACAATGTCTCTCTTGATGGGAGAAACCATAATACAAAACCTTTTGAAGAGGGGACCGGCTCCATGCAAATCCGGTCCTCGACTGTTGTCATTAGCTTAATTTCTCTCTCTTTTGAAAGTATTGTCGATGCTATCTAACTAGGTGTTATGAGTTTTGTTGCTCTCTCCACCCAAGCACTCTTGTAATTCTCATTAGGAATCTATTCTAATGAAATGCCCATTATGTTCATGCTAATTTCTGCTACACATAAGTTTTTGGGCCATTAAATGTTACATTGGTATCAGAGCTCAAGGTTTCTCTTTTCTTGCTCAAGAAGGGAGGTCCTCAAGCTAGCTACAAATCGTTGGTATTATTAATTGCCTGTGAGTAAGTAGAATAAGGATTTTTCAGCCTTGTAGTGCGCTTGCCTTTGTGCAGTTAACGGGGCATCATAGTCGAGAGCTATGGTCTTAATAGTGGAGTCCTACGGGGCCTGCATACGGCTTAACCACTATTGAGCTGTTAGAAGCTTGACAGGAGCCGGTGCTGTTTTGGTGTTGAAAGACCCTCTCTTCTATTCCTTGCAATTAATTGTATTCGAGCCGCGGGTACAGTAGCTTTAGTTCTTTTTCTAAATGGTTAAAGAGAAGTAGAAACTAGGGCTTGAAGTTCCAAAGTACACCTAAAAGTTGTTAGAATGGCTGACAATAGTAAAGAGAGTGAAATTAATGTTGATAACTTTGATTTTCCTCATGAGAAAGCTACTAATGATGCTTCAATGCTTGTTAACTATCTGGTTTCTCGTCTTCAACAAACCATGGGAAATCCATCTCTCCAAAGTGAAGTGCAACGGCAGCTCCGTGCTCACGGGATTCTCCAAGCTCATCACCATGATGAGAGAACACCTAGGAAGCCTCCTTGTGAGACTACCAAAAGAGGTCTCTATCCGATTCGGGAAGAAGAAGAGAATCCATACGAAGGGCTCGAGAATTTACTTCTTGATGATGCATCTCCTTCCCAAAAGAGAACTCAGGAGCCTCCACCGAAGAAACGAGAAAGAAGAGAGTCTCCCGCCCCTCGGTCGAGATGGCTCCACGAAGACAGCGGGCTAAACGCTCTCCATCACCACCAAAGCGGAGAAGACCATCATACTCTTCTCCACGTCATAATTCAAAGAGGGATGATAAAAAGCAAGAGAAGAAAAAGGTGAGAAAGAGGACACCCTCTTCTCCATCTTCTTCATCCTCTTCCTCTTATGAAAGCTATGGTGAAGACGACAAAGATCAAGACAAGAAAAAGGCGAGAAAGAGGTCACCCTCTTCTCCACCTTCTTCAAATTCTTCACCTTCTGAAGAAAGTGATGGTGCAACCTTTGAACCATCAAAAAGAGAGAGGCCATAGGAAATCCTATGCTGCATGGAAGAGGTTGTCCAAGCTGAAGAAATTCAAAGAGGGAGGGAAGAGCATCTCTTTCCTTACCTATGATGGCACCTTTGGTGCTACGGACAAAGTCTTGGCCTTCATCCAGCAATTCGATGCGGCGTTTCGAGATGAGGGCTTCAAAGAGTCCTCTAAGCTACGCCATGTAGCTATGCACTTTCAATAGTCCGCCAGACAATGGTGATCTAGCCTAGGAGCCAACGGTGAAGCTCCACGAACATGGAAAGCTTTAAGAGCTTCCATTATGAAGCAGTTTTTGGCCACCATTGCCAAAGACAAAGTACTCACCGAATGGCGAAGCTTAAAGCTCTCTCCCAATGAATCCATCCACAAATATGTAGACAAGTTTTGGGACCTACAACTCAAAGCCACTGTCTTCAAAAAGTTGGATTTTTGAGAGCAAAAGCAACAATTTTGTGCAGGCTTAACCGAAGAAATGGCGGAGTATGTCAACTCCCAAAGGCCATGTACCATATCGGCGCTAATACACCATACTATGGTAGCCTCTCGAGTCAATTTCCAAACGGGGGCTAAAAGAAATAATAAGCCCCCGAAAAACAAGGGTTCCAATGAGCCTAAGGGGAAGGACAATGTCCAAAAGTCTTCTAAGGGAAACTCCAACAAAGCGAAAGAGAAGGGAGTTTACAAAGGTAAGAATAAACTCTCTCCTGAAGAGCTTGAGCGTTATCATAAGGATAACCGGTGTTTCAAGTGCGGCGAACAAGGGCATGCGTACCGCGCTTGTCCCCAAAAGAACGACCGCCAAGATCCTCCTAGAGCTTCCTTGGTTGAAATCCAAGAAGAGGAGACTCACCAAACTCACCACAAAGGATCTCCTCTATGCCATGCTTGGGGAAAGGTACGAGAACATGATGCTTTTATTCTCTTTGACCCTGGTTCTACTCACAATTTTATATCTATGGAGTTAGCCACCAAGCTAGGCATACAATCCTACGAGATGGGAGATGTCCTACCCACAGACAGTGCCTTCAAGGGGCAAGAAGCCTCAGTCACTCCCTTAATTGGGAAATTGAGGCTTCATGTCCAAGGCTATGTGGATAAGGCTTCATGTCCAGGTCTATGTGGACAAAGAGGACTTCTTTATCTCTCCTCTCAAGCATGAGGATGTAATCCTAGGGGCACCATGGTTTGACCACCTGGCTGCCGATGTTAAATTTCCTGAAAGGAGAATCTCCTTTAAGTTCAGGGAAAAAGACATGTATATAGATGCTAAGGAAATGGGTAACACCATCCCCATTGTACATACACCAGCTTTCAACAAGTCAATAAAGATCTCTATTTCCGTGTACATGATTTTTGTTAAAGATTCTCAAAATGAACCTAATGCTTTAACAAAAGAAAATAAAAGCAACCAAAAGGAATTAGAGTTATCCAATTTTCTCAAGGGGTTTCAAGATGTTTTTATTGACGACATCCCTTGTGAGCTACCTCCTAAATGAGGTAATGATGACCATGCAATTGAACTTCTTCCAGGAAGTTCACCGCCTAACAAACCTCCTTATAGAGTTTCTCAAGTTCAATAAGAGGAGATTATGTGGCAAGAGCATGAGTTAGTTGAGAAGGGTATGGTTAGGCCAAGCTCATCTCCATTTTGCTCACCTGTGCTATTAGTGCAAAAGAAACACGGCACATATCGTATGTGTCTCGACTATAGAGCACTAAATAGGATCACTATCAAGAATAGGTTTCCCGTTCCACGGGTAGAAGACCTATTTGATAAGCTACAAGGATCGACCTACTTCAGTAGGATTGACCTAAAAAGTGGCTATCATCAAATAAGGATAGTTGATCAAGACATTGTAAAGACTGCATTTCACACCACATTTGGTCTTTACGAATACATTGTCATGCCTTTTGGCTTGACCAATGCACTAGCCACATTCAATCGCTTGATGGAGAAGCTGTTCAGGCCTCATCAAACCTTCACTGGAGTGTTCTTTGATGATATTATCATCTACTCTAATTCATTGGAGGAACACAAGCAACACCTCCAGGTAATATTTCAAGTTTTAAGAGAGAATAAACTTTATGTTAATCGAAAGAAAAGTGAATTTTTCTTGCAAGAGATTCAGTATTTAGGTCATATTATCTCTCAAGATGGCATCCAAATGGATCCATCTAAGTTAGAGGTAATAAAAGGATGGCCTAAACCAAGGAATCTTCATGAACTAAGAAGCTTTATAGGTATGTGTGCATACTATAGACGCTTCATAGAAAAGTTCTCACAAATTGCGGGACCATTACATGACCTAACAATGAAAAGCGTTAGGTATACATGGTCTGCTAAGGAGAACAATGCTTTCGAAAAGCTTAAAGAAAAGATTATCTCTCAACCTGTGCTTACACTACCGGATCTCTCAAAACCATTTGAGGTCCAATGTGATGCTTGTGGTGATTGCCTTGGAGCTGTTTTGCTCCAAGAAGGGCATGCCATAGGCTATGAGAGTCGAAGGCTCGACCCTGTTGAGCAAGCTCTAGGCATATATGAAAAGGAAATCCTTGCAGTTCTACATGCCTTAGACTCATGGAAGCACTATTTATTGGGGACTCCTTTCATTCTGCGAACGGATCACCAAAGTCTTAAGTACTTCATGACGCAGACCAAGCTCTCCGACAAACAAATGAGGTGGGCAAATTTCCTTTTGCAATTTCATTTTCATATTGCTCACATTGCTGACAAGCATAATCAAGTAGCTTATGCACTCTCAAGACGGCCGAGAGTGAATGCGGTTTCCATAGCAACTCACAATGATCTATCTTTAATGATAGATGAGTATGCTATTGATCCCGATTTTAGAGATGTGATTTCAGCTCTTGCATTGGGGAAGAAAGAAGAACCACTTACCTTACAAGATGGTTATCTTCTCTATGGCAATAGACTATGCGTTACTAACTCAGTACGTGAGAAAGTAATGTATGAATCTCATGCTCCACCTTATGCGGGGCATAAGGTGGAGCATGAGAAAGTAATGTATGAATCTCATGCTCCACCTTATGCGGGGCATAGAGGGATTCAGTCTACCTTAAAGGGAATTGAAACATATTTCTATTGGCCTACCATGAAAGTGAACATACAAGAGTATGTTTCTAAACGTGTGGTATTCCAAAAGACAAAACTTGATAGAGGGAAGGAACTTGGATTTCTTCAACCCTTGCCAATCCCTAATTCACCATAAGAGAGCATATCCATGGATTTTATCTTTGGATTGCCTAAGTCTATCCATGGGAATACGAGAATATGGACGATAGTAGATAGGTTCAGTAAACAAGCTCATTTTATACCTGTCAAAAAGACTATCAAAGCCCATCAAATGGAAACCCTCTTCATTTCACAAATTTTCAAGTACCATGGCTTGCCAATGTCCATAGTGTGGGATAGAGATCCTAGAATGACCAGTAATTTCTGGAAGGGTCTCTTTGAGAATTTAGGGACAAGGCTAAACTTCTCTTCGGCCTATCATCCACAAACGGATGGCCAAAGTGAAATAGCTAGCCTAACCATTCTCGATCTACTAAAAGCCTATGTAAAGGAAGTACATCAAAGATCCCAATGGGAGAAGTACTTACCCTTAGTGGAGTATGCTTACAATAACATTGTACATACTTCCACGGGAAAAGCACCTTTCGAGGTAATTGAGGGAAGATAAAAAATTCCCTTGCTACTTAAGGTACATGGGAAGATCTTCACTCTGCTAGAAGATAGTTTTTGAGATGGGATTGCTCTCACCTCAGACTTGGCTTCATACTCTCCTAGGTAAGAGGGTAGAGTTTTTAGCGAGTCTGGTTGGCTGTGCCCCAAACTAATTGATCCACGGTCTCCCCCTTGTGAATGCATATCAAAGTTCATTTGCGACCTTGCCTCAAATTCTTTAATAGGAGGTAAGATCTAATTTTTCTCTTTTCTCATGCTATTCACATGGTAACTTCCCCTGTTAGCTTCGTTGGCCTCACGGATTTGCTTCCACAGATCATCTAGACCGTTACAATCCTTACCCCATTCTACCAATGTTTTAGGCTGGATTCCGTCACTTGCCTCATCTGTTGTATTTGGCACTATGATAGTCTCTCTCCTAAACTCATAAGCATTCATGAGTCTTTCCTTCGTTTCTACTTGTTCCTCTAAAGTTGGTTTGATAGGGGTTGGAGCTGGTACTTCATGCCAATTTGCAGGTTTACCAAGCGGGTTTTCTATCAAGGATTGAGCTGTTTCAATCATCTTTCTACACATTTCCAACCTCTGTTTTTCTATTTCAGCATATGGATAAGTCATCCATCTTTGCGCTTGGGTTTGGTTCTTTTTGAGTCTGGCTTCATATGCTTTTAGAAGTGCATCTAATTGCTCATTTAACTTTTCTGCCAACACTGATCGTCTTGATCCTGCACTTTTGGGTTCTGCTATTTCCTTGGGTGCTACGGTTGCCGTAGTGTGTGAGCTTAGGCCATCTAGATCCTCTAACCGCTCTAATCTATCCTTGGTGTGTTTTAACTCCTCGGATAGAGCCGTTTGCTCTCGTTCTCTCCTGGCTTTCATACGCTCTTTTCTAGCTTTCCAAGTTCTTCTATGATTTTTCCTTTCTGAACTTGGGGCATCGGTTTTTGGCTCGTCAATTATGGGTTCATTCGTCATTCTTTGAGCTTGGGCTCGTGTCACTGCCTTAATAGGTATTATTGTCTCGTTTTCTGACCCTCCATTGGAAGGCACTGCTTCTAGCATGTTCAAGGTAGTTTTTGATCCTTTGCTCGGGTTCTTAGGGCAATCATGAATCAAATTGGCTATGAACAACAATGTTCGTTTATCCAAGCTATACTGCCTATGCAGCGGTTGGTTGTCCTGTATTTCCTATCATGCTCCATGGTTCTGGTGTTGAGGGTTCTTCCGGTGGATAATAGACAGAATTTGAAGCATATCCATTGGGATCTTCATAATATGTATGCATAGGCACCAAAGCCTTCTCTTCTGATTTGGTTACTGTTGGTGTGTATCTTATGCCAACTGGTCGTAATCCTGGTAGAGGTGGTCGTTGCCCCAAAACTGGTTGTGGTCTTTCTACACCTACAGGTCTTGGGAGGTTGCCTGCTTGGTACCTAGGCATCGGTGGAAGTTGAGGAGATGCTACCTGAGCTTGGGGAGCGTAAGGTCTCTCTCTCACATATCCCTTGTTATAATAACATTCCTCCGTCCCATGGTTTGTCCATTTTTGTTCAATAGCACACCACTTGGGCTGTTTAGCTTGGGGTTTGGCGTACAAGTTAATCTTTTTTAGCACTTCCTCTACAAGCTGCTCCTGGTTTACAACTACTTCTCCTTTTGGTGCTGTCTTAGAAGACTTGCTTCCACTTTGTTGTGAGGATGAATCGTCGTCAAGATCCTTTGATGGGGGCTTTTCACAAGCCAAGCTCCCATACCCCTCTTCTCTCGTCCCCACCCCATGAAAACCCCCTCTTAGGGAGGGAGTGATAAAAGGCATTGGAAAAAGTAAGAAAAAAAATAAAGTATGATTATGTAAATATATAAGAAAGGTAAAATAGGCCACCTCATGCCTGCGGGGTAGCCCATGCCTCCTTTTTCTTCACTGTTGCCCCGCCGGGTGTCCCTTTTCCTCTCCTCCACTCAAAAGGTCAACCCCCTCTCTCTTCCCCTTGTCCTTTCTCCTTTCTCTCTCCCCTCAAGCTACCCCACCTCTCACCAATAATGCATTATAACTCACCAATAATGCACCCTAACTCACATGCAACTTACCCTATCTTCCAAAATAGTATACGCCACCCCCTCTTTCTCTCTCCTATCATATCCCATGACCCAAATACCCCCCTCTCTCTCTAAAGGGCGCCATATATCTTGTCTTGTAGCTAAATAACCTTCCCCACACTCACACACACTTAGTTTCACTGAAAAAGGTGCCCACAGACCCATCCCCACCCGGTGGTTACGTGATTTTTCTTGTGTTCACACACATCTGCACACAGATTCACCTCTGAACACACTCCCCTCTTTCCCCTCTTGTAATTAATTTATTCTCCATGTCACCTCTCACTTTTTTTCATCAACCCATCTCTCTCTCTTAGTCTCTCTCTCATGAGACTGCTATTCTGGCACATATACACATAGCAAGACAAGTGGGTCCCACAGCCACATGGCCTATGTAGATAATGATTTCTTCATTTCTAAATTCTAGAATTTCTCCCAACTCCTCCCCTATATAAAGAGGGGTCACCATCACACTAAGGACACACAACATCACCAAAGAACACACTATGCATTGTGTGTGCCTAGTGCACACACACACACACCCACACCATCACCTTCACCGCAATCACCATGCTCGTCTTAAGCATGAACTCTACACCCTCGAGCTATGGAAGATGAAGGGAAACTAAATGAAGGATGATGGTCGTAACCCTCGTGCGAGTCTTTGCCATCAACTCCCACATATCCGCCATGTGCTCTACCACGCTCTCCCTTCTCATTCCCCTACCCTATTCTCCCCATTTCATCGCTTTATTCTCTAAATAAAGCTTGAGGTTTTGTGAGTATGTTTTCTTGTAATGTTTTGCCCATGTGAGGTGTGCAGAATCGCCACCTAGTCTTGTGTTTGGAGTGAGCTTGTGTATGTGTGAAGGGTGTGCGGATTCGCCATCCTTTTGTGGTGCCTAAGTACTAAGCCGCTATACCCCCTCCCTCACTCTCTCTCTCTCTCTCTCTCTCTCTCTCTCTCTCTCACTTGATCTCATTCCCTTTCCTCTTCATCATTGCTCCCAAGCATCCATCTCTCTTGGATGAAAACTTTGTTATGGTGGTGTGTTGTTTGCGTCCTAGCCGCTGAAGCTAGGTGGTGCCCCCCTGTTTGCTTTACCATGACAGGCTCGAGGCGCGCCGTTCGTTCCCCGGTGTTTTAGAGGCCGTCGGGGTTCGGGGTTCACTTTGCTCCCGCCATTTGGTGCCCCCACTGAGGATCTTTTCATGAAACCCTTCGGTTTACAAGACTGAAACCCCTAAACTATTGTGAATGGATGAATGGCTAGCAGGATTTGCTAATTGGACGATAGAAGAAGAAGAGCTCCAAGCACAACTAGATGAACTCCGCATCTCCATCGAAGCTCGAGTGCTAGGCGTAACGGTAATCGATTTGCAGTGGGAGAGTCAACCAACACGCCAAACCCAATGGATATACATAGGCCAAGTGCCAAGAAGAAGAAGGAGAAGGTCGAAACCATGTCCGCAACCTACAACCAGCCCACAACAACAAAATGGAAGGAGCTCTACACAATAGAGAATCAACAATATTCTACTTTGAGAATAGGGTAGCTCAAGTTACCGAGGTAATTATCACAGTCAGTTTTCAAGTCGCACCTGATGCTGCAGCACAGATAACGGAATCATTGGCTCACACTCTCACTAGAGAAACTAGGGATCTACTGAGTTTGTTTCAGGAAAGAACACCACCCTCTCCCACAAGCTTGGACAGTGACTAAGCACCTCTAAGCTTCACATGAATCAGTACAACCTACCTCAAGACAGATCACACATACCAACACGTGTACGCTCAATCAAGGTAATACTGGATTTGAAGGCTCACTACCAGCACGTCATTGAAACCATGATGGGTGGGGAGCGATATTTTGAGGTTCTCGCATCAGATCAACCATTTGTCCTACCTTTGGTACAAGGCAATGTACCATTTGAAGTTTTAATCTATGTCCTAGTATAAGAGGGTATACACGCCTCCTTGTAAAGAAGAAAAAAACTTTTGCAAGTTAAGCAGTGTGTCTTTCTAGCTCTCTCTTAGTAATCATGGCAAGTGTAGCATTTCCAACATTTAAACAAAATAAGGGGGAGGATTTGGTAACAGACTTCCTAGATGACTTTGGAGTAGCATGTGTAGTGAGCAACAAAGATACGGATGAATCCCGCGCTTGAATCTTTAAGCATCTCATGAAGCTAGAAGCTAGATCATGGTACAATGCACTTCCACAAGCAATCAAGGATGACTAGGAACCCTTAAAAATTGCTTTTAAGAGGCGCTTTGGGGGAGGTACCACTTCAGAAAAGTTGTGGGACAAGTTGAGAGACTTGAAGCAGGAGGGTCTTTTAGAATATGCCACCTATGAGTCCAAATTTGTGGATTTGTGGGAACGGTGGGTTGAGTCACTAGCAAGGGGGGAAGCTGCACCTGATTTCCTAAAAAAAGATCGGTTCACGCATGGCTTATGGCCGCTTCTCAAGGAGAAGGTGAAAGGTAGATTCCCGGCTACGTACGAGTTAGCCGTTGAGATTGCTCGCCTTAAGGACAAGAAGCTGCGAATGAAAGCCAAAGAAACCGAGTCAACAGAAACAGCAACATCACGTCGGCCAGCAACTACGACAACCACCATTCCACCACCACCACCGGCTCTTGGGGTAAGAGATGACCAACAAGATATGTTGGCCCATATTACTGACCAACTGCGGAATTTGTTTGTCCACTTAATACAACAAGGGAGGATTCAAGAAAGACATCAAGACCCTGGAAGAGCACGACGACAAAACAGGGAGTATCATTGCTACAACTGCGGAGAAGACGGTCACGGTATGTACTACTGTCCCAAGCCACGACAAAACTATAATAGAGGAGGTAGGAGGAACAAATTGTCACCCCCACCCCGAGCACCAACCCCACCAACACAAATTCTACGTCCACCCCAGACACCACTACAAGCATCCATTCCACCTCTTCCACCAGCCCCACCACCTGATCGCCCTGTAAACATCATAAGGCTAGAAGAGAAAGGAAAAGCCATAGTACTGGATCCACCCAGAGCAAAGGAGAGGGAAAAGGGTAAGGAGAAGGTAACCTTTTTAGAACCACTTGAGGCCATGACTGTGAAAAGAGCTAGGAGGGAGAAGGCTACACAATCAGATGATGAGAGAAGCATGAGAGGAGAAACTAGCAAGAGGCCATCCAGGCCACGACAGAAATTGGGCATCACCGACTTCCAGCTAGGGGAAAGTTCTAAGCCCTATGATCTAACATTGGATGTGGCAGAGCAAGGACCAAAGATTACATGGCCACAACTGCTACATCTTGTACCTAAAGTAAGGCGACAATGGTCTAAAATGGTAAGTACAAGACGCTCCAAAACAAAGGTAGCCAGAGCAATTTTGGGATGCAACATGGATGACATCCTTCCAATTGTTGACGTAAACATAAAAGGAAAGAGGGTTGGAAACACCTACATTGATGGAGGTGCACAAATCTGTGTAATGAGCGAAGCTATGATGCTTCGATTAGGGCTCGAGGTTGACAGGCCTTCTCCATGCAAGGCAAAGATGGCAAACAACGCAAAAGTAAAGTGTGTGGGTGTGGTAAGTGCCGTGAAAATCAAAGCTTTCAACACTGAGGTAGAGGTAGATGTTTTTGTAATGCCTACTAAGGGGGAGGGCTATCCACTAATTTTGGGAAGGCCATGGTTGATGGCCATGAAGGCAAAACAAGACTGGGGTACTGGCCTTCTACGCATGACCGGTAAGAAAGGGGGGACAATCTACTACGACATGAGGATTGGCAAGCAGAAGCAAATGAATATGGAAACATCGGCAGATGAAACCACTAGCGAATCTTCCAGTTCTGAGGAGGAGACCACATCCACCGACGAAAGTGATAGTTCCATTGATGTGATGGGTATCATTATGAAGGATCCACAAAGGGTAAGCACAACTGGTGATCCATCACCAAAAGGGAAACCCAATGAAGAGGAGAGAAAATCACCTGGCCTAGGAGGAAGTAGGTTGAAGGGTATGTTGTATATGGAATTAACACTTGAGGAGAAAGATAGTTTTTTGCAAATGTTGATGGGATTTCCTAACCTGTTCATTGACAACTATGAAAGAATCACAGGCATTACAGTGGTGGAACATCATATTAAGCTGAAGGAAGGGGTAAAACCAGTTGTGCAAAAGCTACGACGACTGGGGGTCATACAAGAAAAGGCACTCTTGGCCGAGGTAAGGAAACTGCTGGAGGCGGGATTCATCTATCCTGTAGAAAACTCAGAATGGGTTTCACCCGTAGTGGTGACGCCTAAAAAGAATGGTAAGTGGACGGTCTGTGTTGACTACAAACCACTAAATGCAGCTACAAAGAGAGACCACTTTCCTCTCCCTTTCTTGGATGAAATTCTGAATGAAGTAGCAGGTTTTGAATGCTATACCGTCTGTGATGGTTATTCAAGATACTTTCAAATACGCATAGCCTTGAAAGATCAACTAAAAACCACTTTTATCACGCCATGGGGTTGTTTTGCATACAGGGTTATGCCATTTGGTCTCAAAAATGCACCTGCCACATTCCAAAGATATGTCACATATGTTTTTCAACCGTTCTTTGGAACATCCATAAGAGTGTTCATTGATGATTTTTTTATATATAGCTCCCGTATTTCACATTTAGAAAAGGTAACTGAAGGTTTGGCCAGGTTGCAGAGCCTAGCTAGGTGGGCAATTAAATGTGGATAAATGTCACATTGGGGAGAGTAAAGTCATTCTACTAGGCCATGAAATTTCAGCAAGAGGTATCAACACTGACCCAAGTAAGGTGTCCGCACTCATAGCCCTACCTTCACCAACGACCGCACGTCAACTGGTCTCTTTTCTACAGAAGGTGAGGTACTTAAGTAGATTCATACATCTACTATCACAACTTGTTCTACCACTGCAACAGCTCACTCAAAGATCAACTTTCACTTGGGACGAGGAAAGCGAACATCACTACAACAAGGTAAAGGAGGTCTTAGCCACTCTGCCAACTATCTCACCACCTAAGTGGGATGAAAAATTCTATGTCACCTCAAGTGTTGGTGATGACTCATTGGGGGCTATGCTACTCCAAAAGGATACAACGACATCTTTCATGAGGCCAATCTACTTCTCTAGTCGAATGATGAGAGCATGAGAGAAAGGTTTCACCCATGTGGAACACTTAGTCCTAGCTCTTAGATTTGCAACTACAAAGTTTAGGTCATATTTGCTGCCTAAGCAATTTGTGATTCTAACCACATATGAAATATTTCCCTATGTTGTACAACACATGGATGTGTCTGCTAGAATTACTAAATGGCTAGTTCGTCTGCAAGAGTTTGACTACACGGTACAGGTAGAAAGCACGACAAGGGCAAGTTTGGGGGGACTCATGACCTACCAAGTCTTTGAAGGGAAGGAGAAGCAATCTAAAGAAGGAGAAGTCCAATTACCTCCAGTACCACCGATGGTAGAAGGAGCATACTCTCTCTACTTTGATGGAGCCTACAAGCGAGCGTCCGACAAAGCAGCTGCAGGCATAGTGGTCTTTGATGACAAAGGGACAAAGGTATTTTCGTTGGGCCAATTGTTAGATTCACATTCTAACAATGAAGATGAGTATGCAGCACTAACCAAGGGTCTACAATGGTGCGTCTCACAAGGTGTACAATGCCTTAATGTATTTGGGGATGCTCTACTTCTGGTAAGGCAAGTAAATGGAGCATGGACATGCAAGAATCCTAGTTTAAGGACTCACTTAAGTGGTGTAAAAACCTTGTTGGGTAAGTTTGAAGAAGTTCAAATACACCATATCCCAAGGGCTCAAAACCAAGAAGCAGATGCCCTAGCAAGTGAAAGACTACAGGAAGTGGTGGTTGGAGCAATAAAACTAAAGCTCCCTCTATTTCAAGGAAGTGATGCCTTGCCTGACATCATGCATTTTTTGGAAACAGGGGAATGCCCATCAGATTTAACAAAGGGACAGAAGCGATGGCTGATGCAGAAGGCCACAAGGTATCGACTCATCAATGACGGTTTGTACTGTAAGGGTAAGGACCAATTGATACTCAAGAAGGTCCCTCTCTCAGGAAATCACGGGAGTAATTGCTAGTTGTCACGACGGGGTTTGTGGTGGTCACTTTGCCCTAGACATAACAAGTAGGAAAATCTTACAAGCAGGCTTCATATGGCCTAGCCTCAACCGTGATGTACACCACTGGTGCAAAACGTGTAAGTTGTGTCAAAAGGCCGGCACTAGGTCACTTATGCCTGAACCATAGACACCTATTCTCTCATATGGCCCATTTGAAAAATGGGATATCGATGCCATTGGGCCATTACCTAGGGCCAACTCAGAAAAATTCTACATTATCACGGGGGTCGACTACATGACTAGATGGGTAGAGGCTACAACCACCACTAGAATCACAGCGGTAGAGGTAGCTAAATTTATCTACGAGCACATATGCTGTAGGTTTAGCACACCTTTAGAGATCATCTCTGATAGAGGGCCAGGTTTCAGAGCAGACTTGGTAGGAGAATTAATGCAGAAACTGGGCCTTACAAGGAGGCACTCTTCACCATATTACCCTCAATGTAATGGCCTAGTTGAAAAGGTCAATGGAATGGTTTCTAAAATTATTACCAAGCAGGTAAACAATCATCCTGGAGACTAGGATAAGTATCTACTACCAGCTTTATGGGCCTACAGAACTTCATTTCGTACATCCTTGGGATTCACACCGTATCATCTAGTATTTGGTAAGGAAGCAATCTTGCCCATTGAAGTGCAACTACAAAGTCTCAGAGTAATGGCAAGCCAGCTTCAACAGCCCAACATGCATTTGAGAGATCACATCATCAACTTGGAAAGACTACAGCTGGACAGAGAAGAAGCAATAAATTATTATGCAGCACACATCTGCTACATCAAGATATTTGCATAGGAGTTGGTTGCTAAAAGTAGTTGATATCCACTATTGGATTACAGTCGAGGGGTTTCTGCCTGCTGGTTTTCTGGAAAGAGACTACATGCAACACATGCATCTCTCTACTATGAATGTTTTTAAGCCACTGCAAGTCTTTTTTTACTACTGTCTAAACTGGTTTTTCGACTTTAAACTGATTTATTCTTTGCCTTTGTAACATTCAAATCATTGGGTACCTTAATCTGCTACTCTTCTTCTTCACTGACTTAGTAGCAGGATGGGGGATTTTTGCTGACTGATCTTGTTGAAAAAATATAGGGTATCTTGGCTTAGCTTAAGTCGCTGCAGGTCCTGCCATGTAACAACCTACCTAAAGTATGGTTTTTTAAAAAGAGGGCTCTGTTTTTTAGCCGATACAGGCCTTTTAATAAACACGGTTTTTGCCGACACTAGTTTTTTTTGGGGGCTCTGTTTTAAGCCGACTCTGGTCTTTTTTCTGTTCAAACTTGACAGTAACCGAACATTACAATGGTATGGATGATAACTAATTACTTAGCTCTTGGAGGGAGTAGGTATAGAGCTACTGCACTTTTTGCTCTGGCTTATAGCTAAAGCTAGTAACTGTATAAGAAGTAAATGGAACCTTGAATTTTCTTAAAGCTTAGGATTGTCTTAAAACCAACAAGGAGACGTTTGGCTCTTTGGTGGTTAGAAATATGGAAACTCTTGGACTTTGGCATAATACCCTCCCTCATGAAGGAGTACGAGTGGAAGTGCGACGCAAGAGAGAGTGCGAGAAGAAGAGCACGACGATATGGTGAACTCGCTCTACTGTAATGTGTAGAGCATAGTGAGTTCTAATTAGGTTTTAACAAAAGAATATGTGTACATACCTGGGCGACCACATTGGGCTTTATACCCCAACAACCTCCCACTTAAAGTCAAATGTGGTACTTTAACTGTGAGAGAAGCTACTATACAAGCTAATATACAAGAGATGTAGAGAAGTGATGTACTACCCTACACCTAACTGCTTGCGAAAATGCGCAAAGCTCTCTAAGGGAAGTCCTTTTGTAAGTAGATCAGCAAGATTTTCTGTGGTGTGAACTTTGACAAGCTGAATTTGCTTATCCTCGAGCATTTCTCTGATGAAATGATACTTCACATCCACATGCTTTGTCTTTGAGTGATAAACTGGATTGCGAGCCAATTTTATAGCACTTTGACTATCACAATATAACACAGGCATCTCTTCTTTGATTCCCAAATCTGTTACTAGTCGATTAAGCCAAATTGATTCTTTGCATGCCTTTGATGATGCAATATATTCAGCCTCTGTAGTAGACTGAGTAACACAATCTTGTAATCTAGAACGCCATGATACTGCTCCACCAGCCAATGTAAAGACAATATACCCTGACGTAGACCTTCGGTTGTCTAAGTCACCTGCATAATGTGAGTCTGTAAAACCCTTTACACTTAGCTCCTGACTCCCATAGCATATACGCATACTCTTTGTAGCTTTCAGGTATCTCAATATTCCTTTCACTACCTCCTAATGTTTCTTGCCTAGGTTTGACATGTATCGACTTACTACTCCCACTGCAAATGCAATGTCTAGGCGAGTAGCAATCATTGCATACATCAAACTACCCACTGCAGACGCATATGGAATCTTATCCATTTTAGTATGTTCTTCCTCAGACACAAGACAATCTTGTTTGCTAAGTTTCACATATGGTGACAATGGAACACTCAGTGCCTTTCCCTTCTCCATATTGAAACGTTGCAAAACCTTATCAATATACTCTGTTTGAGATAACCAAATCAACTTATTTGATCTGTCTCTCTCAATGCGCATACCAAGTATATGACTTGCCTCACCCATGTCTTTCATGTCAAACGATTTTGCCATTTTTGACTTCAAAGTTGAAATTTCTTCCAAGTGCGTGCTAGCAATCAACATGTCATCCACATACAAAATAAGGATCAGCCAACTACCATCCTTAGCCTTCTTTGTATATAGACAGTGATCAAACTCACTACGTTTGTAGCCTTGAGAAAGCATAAACTTGTGGAATTTATGGTACCATGCCCTCGGTGATTGTTTTAAGCCATAAAGACTCTTTAACAATTGGCATACCCAATCTTCCTTGCCTTTCTCAACAAACCCTTCTGGCTGCTACATGTAAATTTCCACATCTAAATCACCATGCAAGAACGCTGTCTTGACATCCATTTGGTGCAACACCAAATCTAATACGGCAACCAATGCAAGAAAGCATCTCAATGTAGTCATCTTGACCACCGGAGAGAAGACTTCATCAAAGTCAATGCCTTGTTCTTGCTTAAAGCCCTTGGCAACAAGCCTTGCTTTGTACTTTGGCTGACTATCATGAGCGGTGATCTTATACCTGTAAACCCATTTACAAGGTAAAGCCTTTTTGCCCTATGGTAATTTAACTAGCTTCCATGTCTTGTTTTTATGCAGAGATGTCATCTCTGATTGCATGGCCAATTGCCAATTCCCGGAGTCCTTCATTTGCACTGCTTCCTTGTAACATGAAGGCCCATTTCAATCAGTCAACATGACATAGTTCATAGATGGAACAAACCTATCAGGAGGTCGCATGACACATCCAGAGCTACGCACAATAGGTGGCTTAGGCTCAGCCACAACCTGTGGTTCCACTCTATCCTGTCCTTGCTCCTCTTGAGCCCTGACATTTTGTCTTGCACGTGTAGGTCCATCTTCTTGGAAGACAACTCTTCTAATCTCCTCAACCCTCTCTAGTTTAGAATGATATTTGGATTCATTAAAGTGAACATCATTGCTACGGACAACCTTTCTGGATTCGGGATCCCAAAGTCTGTACCCCATCTCACCAGAATTACTATTAGAAAGATGCACTTTCTACTCTTTGGCTCAAGTTTGTTCCTAAATTCCTTTGGAACGTGAGTATATGCCTCACAGCCAAAGACTCTGAGATGCTTGTATGAGGGCATTTTGCCTGACCATACCATCTCTGGCACTGCATCCTTCTGCAAAACCTTGCTAGGAGATCTATTTACAAGATGAACAGCTGTTGATACAGCTTCAGCCCAAAACCCATTTGGCAGCTGTGCATTAGACAACATACTTCTGACCTTCTCTTGTATGGTCCTATTCATCCTCTCAGCAACACCATTTTGAAGAGGATTGTAAGGAGCAGTAAGTTCACGCTTTATACCTTTTGACTCACAAAAGTTCTGAAAGGCCTTTGAAACATACTCTCCACCATTGTTGGTGCATAAGCATTTAAGCTTCTTGCCACTCTGATTCTCCACAAGTGTCACAAAGGTTTTGAAAACACTAAACGCTTCATCCTTGTGCTTGAGAAAGTAAACCTATACTTTCCTCAAGTAATCATCTATAAATGTCATAAAGTAAGAAGCTCCCCCTAGAGATAGGTTAGGCAAAGGTCCACACAAATCACTATGAACAAGTGCCAACTGTGTATCTCTTCTAATCATCTATAAATGTCATAAAGTAAGAAGCTCCCCCTAGAGATAGGTTAGGCAAAGGTCCACACAAATCACTATGAACAAGTGCCAACTGTGTATCTCTTCTAATGCTTCTATGCTTATGTGGCTGCTGTGTTTGCTTACCATACAGACAATGTTCACAGAATTCAAAATCATTAAATGAAAAGCCTGGCAAATAACCAGAACGAGACAAGATTTCCATTCCCTTCTTGGACATATGTCCTAACCGGCTATGCCACAAAGAAACGTTCGGCTGCTCAGTTACATTGATTACATTTTTAGAGACATTTGATACATAAATCATACAAAGTCCTCCAGAATTTACTCCATGTGCTACTGTCATAGAACCCTTGGATATCTTCCACATGTTTTGTCCAAAAGTGGTGACGTAGCCAGCATCATCAAGTAAACATGTGCTGATCAAGCTCTTTGTAATTGCGGGAACATGTATCACATTCTTCAGCGTGAAAAAAGAGCCATTCTGAAACTTCAATTGAACATCTCCAACACCTAAGATCTCACATGTCTGCCCATTGCCTAGCCGAACATGATCTTTAGTGGTCACATAAGAGGTAAACCACTCCTTTTTTGGAGACACATGAAGTGATGCCCCTGAGTCTATAATCCAATCACTAAGTGCATTTCCATCAGATGATGTAAGAAGAGCTGAGTCCATTGTATTCTTCAAGAAGTAGATGTCTCCTGACACTAGACTGTCATCCTCTGCAACAGTGTTTGTCACATTTATTTCTTGAATCTTCACTGAGGACTTGTTCTTCTCACCATGGTCTTCAGCTTTCTTTTTGGCTTTTTCTGCTTTCCATTCTCTGCAGTCTCTTTTCATGTGACCCTTCTTGCCACAATGGTAGCATTCTATGTCACTCTTGCCTTTAGCACTGCGGGACTTGCTATGAGACTGATTCCTCTTTCCATCTTTGTACTTTTCTTTGGTCCTTCCCCTGACAACTAAGGCTTTTCCTTTGCCTTTGTCCATTGTATTTCTATTGGTTTCTTCAGTAAGCAGACTTCCTTCTACACCTGCTATGTTCAAACCAATTGGAGGTGCAAAATTACTCAAAGTTGTGTGAAAAGTGTCCCAATTTTCCGGCAATGTGATCAACAGGAACATAGCTCTAACAGGTTCATCAAACTTGACACCTTGAGCTGACAACTGACTGTAGATTGTGTTGAATTCATTCAGATGATTGGACATAGATGTCCCTTCTTTCATCTTCAAGTCAACAAGCTTCTTAAGCCAGTATACTTGTGAAGCTGCACTTTGCTTCTCATAAAGATCACTCAGCTTTAACTATGCTTGATAAGCCGACATCTCGTCTGCTACATTGAAGTAAACGCTTTCTGCCAAAGTCAGCATAATGGTAGAAAGTGCCAATTCATCCATTTCTCTCCATTCATCTTCGTCCATATCTTCTGGTTTTATCCCCTTGAGCTTTATAGGTTTTATCTGCTTCTTTTGTACCAACACGTGTGAAATCTACTGCTTCCACAATGGGAAATTGGTTCCATCCAGCTTCTTGATATTGTAAAGAGCAGTGTCCTGTGATCCAGCCATAGCTATGCTTCACAGTAGTTTACTTTCCTGGGAAAAATTTGGCAGAGTTTCCCCTGTAAACTGACCTCTGAACCAATATCAACCTGTCAAATGAACCAAGAAAGCTTAAAATTTTGCAGAAATTTTGGCAGAGTCTCCTTTGTAAAATGGCTCCGGTGTACTAAAAACAGACCAAAAAGCAGCTCAAAAAACCACTGTCTCTCTAACACTGTAAGCTGTGGGTAAACCTGTCCTACACCTGTACTGTCTCTGACTGTCCTATCACTGTCCTGTAAGCATAGACTGTGACAATGCCTCAACGGCAATAAAGCAAAGATGCAATCCCAACTGTCTAACTCACAGTCAATACATCCTAGCTGCCTATCTAAGGGTGCTCGAGGGATCGCTCCAAGACCTGTATGACCGAAAGGATCTCAACATTCGAGAATCCCCCAGCTCAATAAAACCTCACTCGACCCTCAACAAAGGCTACAGTAAATCTGACAGTACATAGACTTCCCACAAAGTCATACATCCACAAATTTCCCGCTGTACGCTGTAACCGCTGCGGCGGTTGTTTGCTGCGTGACTCACAGCCAGCAAACCCTCAACAAACATACATCATCTCTGACAATACATCCCATGTGGAAGTACCTGCAATGTCAGGATGAAATCTGGAATATCAAGCAGCAAACACAAGCTACCTGATGAACTAGTGGATGTCGCCTACAGTCTGTGTGTAGATGCGCCCGTGTCGTATGTGACACGCCTCCAAGAACTATGAGCCATCCTTCGATGTGTAGATAGCCACAAATCAACACTCTGGGAGTGTCGATATCCTCAGCACTTGCAGTCGTAGGCCAAAAACCCCAAATTTGCAGAGTCGGATCTGCACCCGCTGAGACCACGTAGTCGAAAATGGCCTGTGCAGAACTTTGTAGAGGCCGAACGGTGGCCGAGATAACCTCAGAATGAAATTCTGACAACACCAAGGCCTTCGGAATCTCCCACGAGATTTGGGACCGTGTCTTCGCCTGTCGAATTTCACTCCAATCTGAGTTGGTGACTCTAGCCTCCTGTAGTGCTGCCCCGAGCCTCGATCTGAGCTCCGATACTAGTTGAAGGAGTAGGAACGGAAGTGCGACGCAAGAGAGAGTGCGAGAAGAAGAGCACGATGATATGGTGAACTCGCTCTATTGTAATGTGTAGAGCATAGTGAGTTCTTATTAGGTTTTTACAAAAGAATATGTGTACATACCTGGCGGCCCGTCCACTTACCTGGGCGACCACATTGGGCTCTATACCCCAACACCTCATGATTTCATATGGGGAAAAGGTGTTAAGGTTATCTAGCACCCAGGACAATGGAGGTATCTTGGAGAAAAACAAGGCTGAAATCTGCCGAACTGTATTGAATACTTAAAACTTGAAATTTTTTTGAAGGTAAGTATATACTCTCAGCAAAAAAGCTGGCCTTTGGCTCATGACATAAAATTCCACTTGATTGGTAAGTATATGGTGGATACTGTTAGTGTAAAGCATAGCTACCAAGCTATGAAGAAATCTTTGGATATGGAAGGTAAGTACATGGCTGACACCCTCAAAACTTGGCATAAATACCAAGATTTGGCTCAAGAAAGGAGGTTCCATTGGTAAAAAATGGTGTTCTTTTACTTTAGTGCTTAATAAGTAGATGGTTGTTATTACGGGCTCGAGCATAGCTACCAAGCTATGGATTAACAAGTAAACCTCACTATTCTTAAAAATGCTTTTTGATGATGGACTTCACCACTCATATTAGAAAGTATACCACTGATTTCTGAAGGAAGATGTAAAGAGTACTAATAAACCTAAAAGCTTGTCTAAAGTAAGTAAATTCTGTAAGATGGACATGCATAACAACTGATATAGTCCATTGATACCTTGTAAAACACATCCAAGGCTAATTGAATTGTTGTCTTGTTTGGATGGATGCAGGTAAGGACTCTATCTTATCTTGGAGGGTTTATTTTCTTTGGCAAGCAACATTACTGTTATGAAATATCCACTGAAGAACGGAGAAGTGTTTTTACTACCAACCCCACTGAAAGAGGAACTCTTTCTTACAATCATTGTACTTAGATAATTCTAATACTGAGCTATTTTTGTACAAATAGTGCATTGTTCCTTGGCCAGTTGTCTTTTGAATGTAAAAGTTCAATTATGTCTTATTAAGTAAGATTTAAACAGCTACACAGACACACACACACACACACACACTCATTATGTGAGGTCCAAAGTGCAAGAGATTTATCTCCTTCTCCAAATCTTGTAGAGAAGTTGAGAGCATACACCAACACTCTTGGCTATGGAATGCAAATCCAACCAAGAGCCATTCTTCAATGCTTAAGCTTGCCATCTTCTCCATCTTCATTACTATGTTATTATGTATGCTAAGCAAGAAGAGTAATGATAAGTGAGGAACTATTTCTTTCTCTTATAAATGTTTCTTCTTCCTCTTCCCTACCCTCATTCCTCACTAGCTCTCTCCACCTTTGAAGGTGTTTGAGGCCTTGGGATTGAGGAAGTCTATGTTATGCTCATGATGCATAAATATTTCCATATTCATTGCATCACCTAGGTCACAAGGAAGACAAAGATTGTGTTGTACCAAGTTTCACTTGATGGGGGAATCTATAATACAAAAGCCTATAGGAGGGGGACCGGCTCCACATAAATCCGGTCCTCAATTGTTGTCAAGTTCTCTAAACTCCTTCTCCTGCAAAAGTATTGTTCGTGACAAGTTAAATAAGTAGTATGGTTATGTTTCTACTGCTATTTAAGTTCACCCTCTATGTTCTCAAAGTACTCTCACAAAAATGCTCACACTAATTCTCTCAAGTCCGCTATCCTCAAAGTTCATAGGCCATTTCCATTACATTGATATCAAAGCTATTGTTTTATGTTTTCTTGCTTAAGAAGAGAGGTCCTTAAGTTGTCCATGAAAGGTTGGGCATGTTTATTGCAATAGGGTAAGTGGGACAAGGATCTATTATCTTGGTTGAGAAGGACTTAGTTCGCGGCACACCATTGGGAACTTTAGCCTTAATAATGGAGCCTCTCCAGATTGACCATTATTGAGCTACGAGCAATTTCAACACGAACCATAATCAACCGAGCAATGTTTGACCCTCTCCACTAGTATTTGCAATCAAAAATGTCTAAACCATGGGTGTGGCTGCTTGAGAACTAATTTTTAAAGGTAAAGAATAGTAGCAACTAAGGTTTTTGAGGGTACCAAAGCACAAAGTAGTCTATACATAAGTTTAATTAGCATGGCTGACAATAACCAAGAGAGTAGAATGAACATTGATAGCTTTGATTTTACACATGAAGGTGCTAATGATGGTGCCCCATGTTTGTCAATTATCTTGTTATACTAGGTTGCAACAAGCTATGGGAAACCCTGCTTTGCAAGCCAAAGTTACTCAACAACTTCGTGCTTATGGGATTTCCCTTCCTCTCCAAGAGGAGAGGGAGCTTAGGAGGCCTCTTGATGAGACCCTAAAAATAAGAATCTCTCCCATAAGAGAGGAGGAATCCAAAGAATGAGAAAGAAGTGAATCCCTAAGCTCCTCTGAAGATGTGGCTCCACGAAGACAGAAGTCTAGATGATCGCCAACTCCTCCCAAGAGGAAACGATTAGCCCACAGTCCTTCTCCTCATCCCTCCAAATGGGAAGAGAGCAAACAAAGGAAGAAAAGGGCAAGAAAGAGGTCACCCTCTTCTTCTTCTTCTTCACCTTCCTCCTATTCCGACAAAAGCTATAGCTATTCTCCTAAAGAATACAAGAGGGGAGGACATCGCAAATCTTATCCTGCATGGCGAAGGTCACAAAATCTCATGAAGTTCAAAGAGGGAGGCAAGAGTATCTATTTTCTCACCTATGATGGAACCTTTTGTGCTACTGACAAAGTATTGGCCTTCATCCAACAATTTGTTGCGGTCTTTGGAGAAGAGTGCTCCACGGAGTCCTCCAAGCTACACCATGTAGCTATGCACTTCTAGAAATCTTCTTATCAATGGTGGGCTAGCCTTTGTGGCAACGATGAACCCCAAAGACATAAAAGACTCTACGAGTTTCCATCATGAAGAAATTACTTGCAAGAGATGCAAAGGACAATGTCTTGGGACATGGTTATCGTTCTTGCCCCAAGAGAAATTCCCACAATGAGAATCCTAGAGGTTCCACTATCAAATCTCCAAAAGAGGATGCTCATTGCAAAGGATCACCTCTCTCCTATGCTTGGGTAAGGTAAGGGAGCATGATTCCTTCCTCTTGTTTGACCTTGGATCTACTCACAACTTCATATCAATGGAGTTGGCCACCAAGTTGGGCATTCAAGATTTTAAGATGGGAGATACTCTAACTACCGATACACCTTTCAAGGAACAACAAGCCTTTGTTACTCCTTTGATTGGGAAGTTGATGCTTCATGTCCAAAGCTACGTCGAGAAAGAAGAATTTTTCATCTCTCCTCTCCAACTTGAGGATGCTATCCTAGGGGCACCATGGTTCAACTGCACGACTGCCAACATGAATTTCCTTGAACGGAGAATCTATTTCATCGATAGGAGAAAGATCATGTATATAGATGCTAGTGAGTTCGGTCGTACTATACGACTTGTAAATCCTCCTGCTTTCGATAAATCAATGAAAGCTCATTTTCTATGTACATGGTTTTTGTCAAAGAGTCTCTAAAAGATCCTAATGTTCCATCAAATGTAAATGGTAGGAATCAAGAAGAGTTAACATTTCAATAACAACTAAACTGAGAGAGAGAGACGACACACGACAGGGAGTGGCGGAATTCCAAGCTAGAGAATATTGTCCCCAAACCTTGGCGTCCCTTTCGGTATTTCTTTATATTGCATCAACACAGTATAAGCCGATACTCCAGACTCTGCACCTTTTCCAAGAAGCATGCAGAGAATGAGCCCTTGGCACATATTTAAAGGCCCTAGGCCCCAAGAGTAGTTTAGAGTGAAAAGCCTTCAAACTCAAAAGCATCTGGTGCAAAAGCAATGCCAAAAAGCTGCCAGCGTAATTTGGCTTGACTAATGCACCATCCATGTTCAATGCACCAATTTGGCTTGACTAATGCACCATCCATGTTCAATTGTTTAATGGAGAAAATATTTAGACCCAAGTGCAAATTCAATGGAGTTTTCTTTGATGATATCATCATTTAGTCCAAATCATTGGAGGAACACAAGCAACATCTCCATATGATTTTTCAAGCATTGAGGGAGAACAAGCTTTTTATCAATCAAAAGAAAAGCGAATTTTTCCATCAAGAGATTCAATACTTAGGTCATATTATCTCTCAAGATGGCATCCGTATGGATCCATCAAAGTTGGAGGTAATAAAATCATGGCCTAACCCAAGGAATCTACATGACCTAAGAAGCTTTATTGGTATGTGTGCATACTATATAGACGCTATATATTAAAATTCTCTCAAATAGCAGGACCATTACATGACATAACAAAGAAGAATGTTGTTAGAGTGCAAATGAGAAGGAAAATGAATGCCTCTATAGCCTTGCACGAGCCGCACCATCGTAAGGAAGAACAATTGCACAACCGAAAACACCTGCAGTGAACACCTGTAGAGATTTATGAAAGACACTCCAAGCATGGAACACGCTCAAAATTAGACAAAACAAAGGACGTCATGAAAAAGCTCATCTTGTGGAGATGTCCATAGAGTATCCATAGACAAAAGAAAGAGAAGAAACAAAGAAGTTATGGCTATTCGAACACTGGAGGTGTCCTTTTTCTTGCTTAAAAATGAGCTCTCTAGAAGTTGTGTAGGTGTTGTAGCTATTAAAATGGGGGATTTCTTATCTTTTATCCCAAATATTTTTCTCTGTCTTCTTAGCTGACAAGTTTCTCTCCTCAATAATCTTTTAATTGGCTCCTTTTAGGCCTTTTTTGTGCAAAAAATGATCTATCACTGACCCTTTGACCAAGGAATGGGGTGAGGGCAAGTGGCCAAAGATCAAAATAAGTGGCACCTTGAGAGATATATTCTCACCTTTGATACACCTATAGTGGGCTCTCAAAGTGCCCTATATACCCTCCCCTTTTCCCTTTCCTCTTCTCATGTGAGATAATCCCCATGCCACATGGCAACATCCTCCCACTCAAGCCCACCCAATTTCCAGCTTCTGCCCCAAGCAAGAGGACCTCTCGGACAACTTTCCACGAGGCATAACTTGCTGCTCCGGTCACCGAATGACGCACCGTAACACACATCTCAAATCCCATCACCTCGGCTATCTCTAGAAATATAAAACTTCAGCATTTCTAATCTTAGACTCTCAAGTTGGCCCAATTGCCCTCGTTGCATGCACCTGTAATCACCTTCTAAGTTGAGACCGCCCGCTTCGGATGCTCATAACTCATGATGTACAAGTCTGATTCACAAGCTATAAAGCACATGTGGAAATACTTATTACATTAGAGAACCCGTGATACTTATGTGACCATCAGAAAATTAGTTTAACTAAATATCCCAATAAAATTACATTATTTTTAGGGGAAAATAAAAGGGGAAATATAATAAACCAACACAAAAATCTTTGATATCAATATCAGAGGAAGAACACACCTTGGGGAATACATGATAAATATCCCAAACTTAGATAAATAGTTTAGATATGTATCTTCAATAAAAATCACCAATTCTTGTATAAAATAGACAAGGAAAATTAGTAAACAAATTTATCCAATTACCAAATAGATACCTGAGGTCTAAAATCACTATTGAAGGGTGGAAAAATTACCTCAACATAAATGGATGGTATAATAAATTACTATCAGAAAAATTTTATCTGATTTAAACCATAAGTATAGGAGGAAAAGGTTATTAATCAAATTTATGAAAATTACTAAAGATAGAACATATTCAAATACAATTTAAGGAGAGTAACCCATTAGCAGATGGAAATTTATATTTTACCAAGGTTAAAATGGAAGATAGACTAAGCAGAAACATAGTTAAAGGACTTCCTAAATTAAATGTTAATTATGGGAAATTACTTATAGCATAAATAAGTTACTGGAGGAATATCTCATCCAATTAACCATCAAGGATACTTATTACTCCAAAAATCCTTATTTTTGGGTTTTTAAAAAAAGGAAAAAGAAGATTATTCAGTTAAACTTCTAATGGATTAAGTCCTTTTATAAGACTGCTGACATGGCTCCAAAAAGAACCAGCGAAAATCCTCTTCCTGAGGAAGAGGATGTTAGCAACAAGCGAAACAAAGCCATTAATGACCATGAGGTTGGGCAGCCATAGGCCCCGACTGAGGAAAGTTTGCAGGATCCAGCCCAGCAGAAGCAGATGGCCGAGTAGTCCCAGGTGGATTTCTATTTTGTTCACATAAATTAAATATTTTAAAGTTCATTTTTAATTTAGCATTGCATATGTAAAGTTAGGAAGGATAAACTGGCTGAAACGGAAGGTAACTTCCAATTGGCATTTGTTATAATGTAGGAAAGAATTGTTGGGTTAAAACTGGTTGAAATAGGAAAGATATGATTGATCATCCTTAAGACAGCTTGTCTCAAGACACCTCTGACTCCTTGATATATTTTGATGATAATGATTGGCTTTCTAGCCACGGATAAGTCGGTTACCCCCATGAACGATGAGTTTCTACTCCGTGTCATGTCTTAATGTTTCTACATAAGTTAAGATACCGTTTTTTATCCTAGGGGAGCCGCCCGGTTGTATGGGCAACTGGTTTGGTGTATGGGCACTTGAACCTTGGGTGGGGGTTTATCCACTCCGGATTATGAATAAGGAATGGGTGCCGTTTTTTCACCCTTAGGTGATCTTGAGACAAGAAGAGTACTGGTCATGGTTATTATGGACAATGTTTTGATTGACAGTACCCTGTCTTAAGTTTAAAGATGTCTGTTTTCTAAAAGAATGCTTTCAATGCTGTCTTCAAGGAATTATTGTGATGGAACGCTAAAAGAAACCATTATTTTAAATGTTAAAACAATGTGATAATAAGATAAATGAATCTTGTGTGAGTGCGGGGTGGTAAGTGGGGATTGACTAAGGTTGTCAATCATGGACGGCGGGTGGACCTGATTAGTCAGGTAACTATCCATCCCCACGCATTAAAAACGTTTAGAAAACTTCTTCACTTCAAAGAGGAGTCCACCAGCGGCTGTGCCCTCACATCTGTTAGGGGGAAAAAAGAGTTGGTTGAGGATACCTTAGCCCAATTGTGGCAGTTATAGGGCCGAAATAGTTGTTTTTTGGACTTTTAATACGTTGTCCCGTTTCCGCTGCGAGACAGGACTAGTTCTGCTTCTATGGCTATAGACCCAAGCCATTGTCAATGCTAAAGGTATATTCCTTGGATTTTTCTTGTTTAGAGACTCTGATTTTTAGTAGACCTAGAGACTTGTCAAGGATCCCATCCCGATCTTTGGTATTGGCCGGTTGGAGACCTTTACATTTGATATGACAAGGTATCGTGCTTTACCACCTTTTATCATTTTTCCACCTCAAGGGTTGCCGGCAAGCTCTGCCAGCTATTGGAAAGCGGTCTCACTGTGGTACTATCTGCCCATGCTCCTCTCGCAACAGAAGGGGAAGATTGGTCCTCCCAGCTTTGAGCTTCCTCTGTTTACTGTACGCGCAGGTGCCATGTGTGTCCTCTCACGACTTTAGCCCTCATGGTGCACCCTGCCCCTCTCGACCAGCATGACTGATTGAGTTGATTATTAGGTTTAAAGAACTTCTAGTAGGGTATCTCCTAGTAGAAAAGGAAAAATGAAGGGGAATCCGTGAGGATGCTTGCACTAGAATTTTCACGAAGATGGCAGCCGTGACGTTCATGACCCCTGTTTCCTTGCAGAGCCTCTTGAAGGCGAAGTGCCTGAAGTGAGAAGCAAGGATATTTTTGATGTTGTTGTTGGCTTTGGCGGCAGAGAGCATAGAGAGGAGCAGGGTGAAAACGAGGAGGGTGACCTTCATGGTGCTAGGATGCTATCTCTCTCTCTCTCTCTCTCTCTCTCTCTCTCTATCTCTCTCTCTCTCACACACACACACACACACACACACACAGGTGCTGTCACAAACACAACTTTAGCACTGTATGCAGCTCTCTCTCTCTCTCTCTCTCTCTCTCTCTCTCTCTCTCTCTCTCTCTCTCTCTCTCTTTCTCTCTCTCTCTCTCTCTCTCTCTCTCTCTCTCTCTCTCTCTCTCTCTCTCTCTCTCTCTCTCTCTCTCTCTCTCTCTCTCTCTCTCTCCCTCCCCCCCTCCTCAGAGTGTTGCCATGTGGATATGCCCATTTCGTTTCTCTCTCTCGAATTGTTCTTTGACACCTCACATGCCAGGTGCCTCAGTGTGCACATACTTAGGGGGCAACGGCACATCCACCCACAAGGGCATTGCTGTGAAGTGGCACACGAGCATTAGAAGGAAGGGATGATGGGTTCTCAGGACCCACCATAAAAATGGGCGACAACCCCCCCTTCGGAAGATGAGGATTTTCGCACACTTTTCAACGTGAAAGACAGAGAAGCTATGACGATGCCCGCCATAGCCAATTGCGCACCAGCAGGGTTTTTCTGGATTCGCTGCAAGCTGAGGAACGCTTTTCGTGTGGCAAAGAGCTGCCGCCTGTTGTGAACCAGAAGGGTGGAGGTAGAAGAATTTGACAAAAGCTACCTGCACCCTCGTCTGAACCCAGCCTTACCTCATAGCTGTGTGCACGTGTGTGTGTACATATTTGCTCACAACAACGATACTTCTCTCTCCAATGCTCGAAAAAAACATAGGTTTAGTGTATTCCCACCTACAAATTTTGAAATTTAACTCTACATTTTATATTTGAAGGTGAGAAAACCTACAAAATTTTGAAAATACTAGTGTAACTTTGTGTAAAAACATTCAAATTTTGTCAATTTACCTCTGTTGCTTCACATATGTAGGTTTGCCAAATTTTTAGAAAAACGTTTTTTTCGAGCACTGTCTCTCTCTCTCTCTGTTCCGTTTTGGCTCTCCCGCTCCAGCTATTGACAGGGGCTACTCTTCAATGCGTTGAGTAAATTGTGTGTGTGTGTGTGTGTGTGTGTGTGTGTGTGTGTGTGTGAGAGAGAGAGAGAGAGAGAGAGAGAGAGAGAGAGAGAGAGAGAGAGAGAGAGAGAGAGAGAGAGAGAGAGAGAGAGAGAGAGAGAGAGAGAGAGAGAGAGAGAGAGAGAGAGAGAGAGAGAGAGAGAGAGAGAGAGAGAGAGAGAGAGGTAGTTGGCCTCTCCAAGTCTCTGTGCCCGCGTTAGTGAAAGGAGCGAGGCTACGAGCAGAGAGAGAGAGAGAGAGAGAGAGAGAGAGAGAGAGAGAGAGAGAGAGAGAGAGAGAGAGAGAGAGAGAGAGAGAGAGAGAGAGAGAGAGAGAGAGAGAGAGAGAGAGAGAGAGAGAGAGAGAGAGAGAGAGAGAGAGAGAGAGAGAGAGAGAGAGAGAGAGAGAGAGAGAGAGAGAGCATCCTAGCACCATGAAGGTCGCCCTCCTTGTTTTCACCCTGCTTCTTTCTCTGCTCTGTGCCGCCAGAGCCAGCAAAAACATCACAAAGATCCTCGCTTCTCACTTCAGCCACTTCGTCTTCAGCTGGCTCTGCAAGGAAACAGGGGTCGTGGACGTCACTGCTGCCATCTTCTCTAGGAGTACCATCATTGTCCTCCTCCCACCCGACTCAGTTGTCGACCCCATTGTCCAACAGTACTCCTCCGACTCCAACACTCTGTATGATGTTGTAAGCTTCCATGTCCTGCTCGACTACTTCAACATTGCCAAGCTCAAGGCCATCACCAAGGGCACTACATTGAGCATCTTGCACCATTGAGCAGTTGGCCAGGATGGCTTTGTCAACATCACTGTGAAAGGAAGCTCTATTCATATTGCCCGCACAGATGGTGGCATGTCAACTGTTGTCCAGAATGAGCTCTACAAGGCCCCCCAAAACATCAACGTTGTCAGCATCAGCACCGTCCTTATCCCTAATGGAATTAGCACACTGGGTCCTGCCGCTGCCCCTATCAATTTCATCGAGATCTTGATCCAGGTATCTGTTGCAACCTTGCTGTGCATGCTTGATGTTTGGTATGTGGGTGTAATGTGGAAGGACTTGTGCATGCAAAATGTTTCACACACCAACATTTTGGATGTGATGTGATAGTTTGCATTTTCCTGCAAGCATCGGGGTTTACGAGGAATGACAGGTTAGCAGTTGATATGATCTTTTACATTATTGGACTTTTGGGTAAAATATTTATGCACCTTCTATGGATGTGTTTGGATGTTTAAGGTTTTATGGATACTAGCATTGCGTAGGTGTCCTAGGAGGTGCGAAAGTCTGTCCCCCATGAAATGCATGCTCTCATGTCATGTGGGAAGATGGCATGCATGTATGTATGGATGTACATATATGTATGTGCATGTCGATAAAAGGCATGCTTATGATGGTATGCATCATTTAGCTAGAGCAGCAATGCTCCTTCAAACCTTGCCTGTGTTGTACCCATTCTTCTCCATGATAGTTGTTAGAGCTATAACCTATTTTAACCTTGATGCTTCTCATTCGTTTTTCTGCGAAATCAGGCCAAGAACTACAACAATTTCTTGAGTCTCATCAAAGCTATGTGATAATTTCTTGAGTCTCCTTTTGAAGCATGATACTCCACAGCCATTCTTAGTCATTACGATTGAAGTATTGATTATTAGTGGGACGTAGAAAACTTTTTTTCTTGCTATGATTGAAGTATTGCTTTATATGGATTGTAGGGAATGGGTAAGACAATTGTATTTCTATAAGATAATTATACGGTAAAGCAAAGGAATCAAAATAGTTCTGGCCTTCTTTTCAGCTTTGAGTAAAATGAGGAAAAAACATTGGCAGACCTGATTTCATGGCAAAAATAGAAGAATGGTGGAAGTAGGCGGCCTCGACCTTAGGGCAGTCCGAGTGCGCCTCCAAGCTCTCTCTCGACCTCATGTGAAAATAGACAAAAAAAGAGTAAAAGAGGACAACAAGAAAATAATAGAAGTTATTGCTAAAATATCGCTGCATCCAATATTGTAAGCCAACATACAATCAAGATCGACAGTGAAAACACCAAACAAACGACTGAGCCTCATGACAATTTAAGATGTTGGAGCTTCTCATGGCTAGGTGAGGAAAGCTATGAGGTAGCCAATGCACAAAATCCCCGCGGTCAAGGTAGCCAGTGCAAATGAGCTTGCCAAAGGTAGGACCTATGATCTACATGGTTGCAAATTCTTGTAGCCATGGGATCGCAGGTCCTTGCCCATCCTTCACCCACATTGCATGGCGTAGGACTATAGTCAATGTGGCCTTCCCTTGCCTTGCATGGTGTATACAGTATAGTAGCAAGTGAGCAATTTTTTATTTGCGGACAAGCATGGTGCCCATGTTGTTAAAGCCGTACATATACAAAAAAAGTCCTATAGTCCAATCTTTTATTAAAAATTTTGTAGTCATTTTTCGTAAGTTGTTAGGTCCTTTAAAATTACGTATGGTCCAAAGTCATGAGGTAATTTGCAAATGTTTTTTAGGTTTTAGAGTTCTACCTATTTTTACGAAAAAAAGCGTTAAAGTTTTTAAGACTATTAGTTTTTTTTCAATGTAGTTACATATTATATAGTCTCAATTTGTCACATGGTCATATGGCTTGATCGGGTGTGCCATCTTGAGCCGCATCGATTTTTACCTTCAGTTCTTCTACCTATGCATATGGCTTGACCGGGTCTCTTGAGCTATCCATTCTTACCTAATGTGTAGTTGTGCCTCTTTTTACGATAAAAAGCGTTTAAGACTGTTAGTTTTTTTTCCATGTAGCTACAAATTCTATAGTCTCAATTTGTCACTTGGTCATATGGCTTGACCGGGTGTGCCGTCTTGAGCTATCGATTTTTACCTCCAGTTCTTCTACCTATGCATATGGCTTGACCGGGTCTCTTGAGCTATCCATTCTTACCAAATGTGTAGTTGTGCCTCTTTTTACGATAAAAAGCGTAAAAGTTTTTAAGACTGTTAGTTTTTTTTCCACGTAGTTACAAATTCTATAGTCTCAATTTGTCACATGGTCATATAGCTTGACCGGGTGTGCCATCTTGAGCTATCGATTTTTACCTTGAGTTCTTCTAGCTATCCATATGGCTTGAGTGGGTCTCTTGAGCTATCCATACTAACCAAATGTGTAGTTGTGCCTCTTTTTACGATAAAAAGAGTTAAAGATTTTTAGATCATTAGTTTCTTTTACATGTAGTTACAAATTCTATAGTCTCAATTTCCCACAGGGTCATATGGCTTGACCGGGTGTGTTATCTTGAGCTATAGTTTCTTGCCAAGACACGTCGATGTGTCACACATACACAATATCTTTATTTTGTATATAATTACAAATATATTCTCAATTTGTCACATGGTCATATGGCTTGATCGGGTGTGCCATCTTGAGCTATCGATTTTGACCTTCAGTTCTTCTAGCTTTCAAAGTGAAATATGGTATATCAATGTGTCACATTAGGGTAATGCAGGAGCCTTGATGTGATAGTTTGAAATAGAATTAAAAAAAAAAAAAATATATATATATATAGGTTGACTTGAATGCTTCTTTTCTTTAATAGGATATCATTATAGTCATTATGGGAGAGGGTAAGAAGAAGGCATTTCTTCAATCTCTAAGGTCAACTCTCTGCAAGGTGATTAGTGAATTATCGGAGAAGCAGTACCTAGATAGGAGTACTTGCATAAAAAGACGATGTGCTCAGTACCTAGATAGGAGTACTTGCATAAAAAGACGATGTGCTTAGTACCTAGATAGGAGTACTTGCATAAAATGACGATGTGTTCTATGAAAGATGTTTGTCCGACATGCATGTGGACCAGTGAAATGTTGATTAAGGGGTGCGCATTTGGTTTAGGAAACTCTCTTCAGACATTTCATTTTGATGTTTTGATTTATGTATTTTATGTACACAACAGCCATATGACATGGACATGCCATTTTGCTGACTGTGTAGTATGAGACGCATGACATACTACCACTTGGAATGTAGTTTGATTTTGAGGGCATAGTCACAGGGGACGCCCTTTCAGGCTTCCCGTCCCCACTTTTTTGTCCCCACTTGACGTCCCGCCCCTTTTTTATACTAAAAATCCATTTCAGCCCTCGTCCCACGTCCCCTGTTCCCCGTCCCGGAATGCGTCCCTTGTGACTATGTTTGAGGGTTCTTAAGTTGATTTGGTGGGCTACTTTTATGCTTTGATTTTGTGTTTGTTTTGTACATGATCTCCTATCGATGTGGACATGACCTTTTGCTAATCGTGTGATTAGACTATGTGATTGGAGGTTTCCTATGTACTATGATATGGAGGTCATACCACCACTTTGAAGTTAGATTACTTTAACTCTATTGAAAATGTGTTTGATTTTAAAGTGTAAGATAATCCTTAAATCCCACATGGGAGCCCAAGATGAGGTGGATATTTTTTTTGGAAAAAGAAATTATGTGATAAAAATCCCATGTGGGAGCCCAAGAAAAGGGTATACTGATTTCTTTTGAGAAAGAGGTCTCCGTACAAAGGAGACTCTAGCGAAATTTTTAAGATTTATATTTTATGTACAAACTCAAAATTAAATACAGATGGTGCTTTTTTAAAAGTTGCATTTTGTTTAAGCATAGACATGTATTCATATCGCGTATAACTATTTTTGTTCAAAAAGAGTAATCTTTTAATGGGTTGTTTTGTAATATGTTTTGATTTGATGAGTGATTTTTTTCATAGTTGTTTAAGAGTATGCATTATTTGTCATCTAGAGAACAATCCATTTTATATGTGTGCCTTAAATCCCATGTGGGAAGCCTACTAAGTAGGTGGCTAGTATCATATGTTTTGAAATTGAGATTTGTATTAGTTTAACACTAGGTTGGTAATGGGACACTTTTATGTCCTGTTAAGTGACCATTTTCCTTGAATTATCTCAAGAGTTTCAAAATGGATTTTGAGGTGCTATCTGTCTAGAAAGTTGTCTCATGAGCTGAAAAAAACTCGAAATTTTTTTGGAATATCAATTCCATCTTTAACCTTGTCCTTGCACAACATTGCACAACCTAAACTGTGTAAAAAAAACGGGTCCTGTTTTTGGCTTTTTTCAACTTTTTGCAACTATACCACTTTAGAATTCATGTTTGTGAGGTCTATAATGCTAGAGAACTATCTTTAGTGGTCCTCAACATGTCCTGATGCTTCTAGGGAGAAATAAATGTTAAAGTTGTAAGTTATGACCAAATTACAAAAATTGTCAAATCCTGTTTTTTAGCCAATTTTAGCTCTTCTATGATTTTTTTGGTGGCTTTCATGATATCCAAATGCAGTTTTGATTTTCTATGTCGCATATTGTAACATAAAGCTAATATTCCTTGAGTTTTGGGGCACCTAATACCCTATTTTTCATAGTAGACAACGATGGTTGATTTTTTCAATTATAGAAGAAAACGGAACATTCTAGTATATCAAGTATAGCTTTTTCAATATTGTTAGTTTCTTGTGACAACTACATGCATTTTTTAGGTAGTAACCATATCTAGTCATAAGGATCAAATTTGGTTAGATATTGAATAGTTTCTATGGGATTCTACAACTCATAATGTTGAACCCAGTTTTTTCATGTTTGCTGTATTTAGCACTTCATCTTTGTCCCCAAGATTCCCCTTGGTAAGAGATGTAGTATTCTTTTGACATGCTCCATGGCTCCTTATGAACCTAAAGGACAGTAGGGAACTAAGAAAACATGCATATATTATTTGTATTGAGCGTGGCTATAGAAACTTTGATGATAGGTTTGTAGAATGGTAAAAATTCAACTTTTTTGTACGTTTTTCTTTTGGCAAAACAAAAAATAGTGAGTGAGAAGCAATCATATATTCTGATCACCAACCCATTGAAGTTAACTAGGGAATTTATCTCAAGTCCTACAAAAATCCCTAATCTTATTTTTATGCAACAAAGCGTAAGAAATGACTGTTTTGATGAAAACGTACTGGTCCATCAACTTTGGAGGCTTGGTGTGACCAAAAGATGATAAATCTTATAAGTTTCTTATTTTTTCCATGTGCAGGAGGCCTTGAACTATAACCTCATGAAAGGATTTTACAGAATGAGTGGATCTACTATGGTTTTGGAGGTTTTTTTAAAAACCCTGAAAGGACACTTTTATGTCCTATTAGGTTACCAGCCTAGTGTTAAAGGTAAATGCTATTTGTTTTTTGACAAATTACATTGAAACGATTGGTTTAATTTAATTTAGTATTCATTATATATGTTGCTTTTCATGGTTTGTTCTCTTAACATCTATTGCAAATGAAAACACACTACAATGTACACTTTTGTTCACAACATGTATTTTTGCAAAAGCATGTGCTTCTAAAATTGTTATGTTACTAGTATACATAAAATAGTGGGTCATTACATTCCGTACGAAATCCGTATGAGGGGGGATGGCTCATTGCAAAAACGTTCGTATCTTGTCCATATATAGGGGGATAGGTTAGCAAAAACGTTCGTATCTTGTCCATATATAGGGGGATAGGTTTCTCTAATTTTGATGCATGCAGGTGACATCCCCCCATTACTAATAGTGAATCCCCCGGGGTACAAGTAGGACAGAGTGTACATAGGACATCGATTTTCATCGTCAACAGTACCAGTGTGTTTTTTCTATAATAATGAGGAGTTGGTGGAGTGTAAAACTTCTTGAGGAAGCTATTAGCGGGCGCACACCATGAGGTAAGCAGGTACGTCATATGACGACCAGTGGCGTCAAGAGGTTGAATGGGGTGAATACTTACACGTGGATAAGTACGGACACAACGTGGGTGTTTTCTTGTGATGAATTATGCAAAAAGGTCATCATGAGAACTGTATTCGGGGGCCATTTCACGTGATTGCAGGATGCATTATTGGGAAAAGTTGAGTGCCAGGTGTGCGGATGGATGTAGAAGGGTGACAAAAATGCACTACATGGACATTTTTTTTGCCTCTTCGGGGTCAGTTCGGTGTCCGTTTGAGGTCAATCAAAAGGCCAAAGGTGCCCAAGGGATAAAGTGAAGTGTGGACACTGGAAAACCTGAGAAAAAAACCAGCAAAGTGTGGAGAGAAGAGGAGGAACAGTCGCAACTGAGTTTTTGCTATTTTTGGAGCCTGTTTTGTCCATGAACTGCTCATCCGAGGATTTGAGCACTTTGATATTGTAGACTGGGATTTTTGGCCGTTCCGAACGCAATGGCACTATCCATTTTACCAAATTATTCATTGTTTTTCTATTGTTTGGGCTGTGTAAGTTTCTCCTTTGAGCGAAGCCTCTGCTCCAATTTGTGATTGTATCTGGCATATTTCATCCATATTGTGTGAGCTATTTGCCCCATTGGTGTTGGCCCAAGCTCAATTGTATCTAAACATCAAAAATATTTCTCTTTTGAGCTGAGTTTTTTGGGTGTGTGTGTGTGTGTCTCTGTGTTGAGTGGGCAAATGGACCATTGGTGTGTTCCCTGTCTTGGCCAGGTGGGTTGTGTAAGCCGAGTGGTGCCCCATAGTGTGTGTGTGTGTGTGTGTGTGTGTGTGTATCAATTCCAAGAGTGTGTGTCGGGTGATTATAGAGACGTTATGTGTGTTTCCAACCCGCTCACATTCTTTTGGCACCCCCACGGAGGATCTTCTTCGAGTACCTTCAGCTTCGGGATTACAGGTTATAGTTGCAGGTACAAATGATTCACACAGGTACACTTAGTTGGAGTAGAGTGATATACTGGCAAGTTGAAGTTACTTGCAGTTGCCGTGGGTATGTATTATTTGGCACATGTTTGAGAGAAATGTCTGGTATTGTTTGTGACTTGTGGATATTGCCATCGTACGCGTTTGTGGAGCCATACTTGGTTTTATTTGGCAGTCCCACCCATTTTTGAGACTTGGTCTGGAAGATAGTCATTTTTAAGACTTGGCTATACGTTTTTTTGCATAACCTATGCTATTGAGGGTTGATAGTGTGAGATTTTATTGAGCTGGGGGATTCTCAACTGTGAGATCCTTTCGGTGATACAGGTGGCTGGAGCACCGTTTTCATGACCTCATCATAGGCTATGTACTAGTGATTCCTACTTGATGCCTGGGTTCCATTGTTGGAAAGTTATGCATACATATACAGTCTATATTTTGGGTTCTTACTCCTCTACTTCTGGGGAAACTCTATCAAAATTTTTCCAAGTTGTGATGGCTGTTTTTTGGTCTTTTGAGCCATTTATGTTGTTATGTTGCTAAAATTTTGGCAAACTCAGAGGGTAATTAGTCAAGTGTGCTTTCTTGGGAGCTACATGGATGGCTTTTAATGGATAATCATACGGACCTGAGTTCACTCCTTTTCATTTAACACAAAGAATCCAGATAAATGTTCATGTGTCCAGAAAGATGTTTTTTCAGCAGCGCCCGCATAGTCTTTATGTTCGGGCCAAGAAGATTATGATAGATACTGGAATCTCCTTTGCCTATTGTAATTCCAATGATTAACTATGAAAACTCATTTGATGTGCATGTGTTTGTCCTTATCTAAAAATGAGCTTCATTGAAGGTTTTGGGGATTGAGTCAGTAAAAAGTTATGGGTTCTTGCACTTGTGTTAGAAGAGGTTCTCAAAGCATCAAAACTTGGGTAGCCATGGATTCTCTTATCCGGAATTTCATGGAAGAAGTGATGAAGATGTGGAAGACTTTTTGGAAAAGATGGAGACTGCCTACATTAGCAATCAGATTCATGATCCGCACAGATGTTACGTCTTCTCTAGATTTGTTTGAAGAGTGATGCACGAGTTTGGTCCAAAGCATTTGAAGAGGAGTTGTATGTAGCTGATCCACCTGTGAGATTAAGTTGGGACAATCTAAGGCATGGATTGGAAGTGGAGTTTGTGAATACAGAAGATCCTGACAAAGTGTGGCAAGAAGTACAGGGTTTGGTGGAAAGGGAAGGTGAGCGAGTAGATGCATACATACATTCAATGGCATGGGAGCAGATGTGCAAGGCCTTAGAACCACAGGTACCTCCATCTGACATGATGAAGAAGGAAAAGTTCTTGGCTGGTCTTTGGGAGAATATACGTTTGAGAGTGGAGCTAAAGAAGCCTAGGACATATGAAGATGCACTAGATGTAGTGATGAACAAAGAGTGGAAACTGAGAAGAATGAGTCAGCTAGGAGTAGAGTCTTTTCCCAGGAGGTCTAAGTTTTAGCCTATGGATTCTTTGCAAGGTTGCATGCCAGGGTTTCATCATATGAACCAATGGTTTCTGTTACTCCTTAGGTTATGCCAGTAGTGATCACTACAACAATGCAAGGTGATCGGCTACGCCAAGACATGAGGAAAGTTGTAGAAATAATGAAGAATCTCAGCCTAAACATGCTAGGTAAATGAGGAAATAATCGAGGACGGGGGAGGTTTGCAAATGATCCAGGAGGTGAAGAAAGACCCAGGGATGGTGTTCGACAAAGCAATGGTAGAGTCTAGAGGCAGACGCCCACGTGTTATAATTGTGGAGGGTTGGGCCACATCAGCCCGCAATGTGATAAGCCACCAAGGATGGGGAGAGACATGTATCCATTTCCAAGAGAGGTGTTAACTAGGTCAAATGATTATGGAATATAAATTATGGGAGAAGAAGGAACAAGTGGATTAACCCAAAAGAAAAAGGGAAAGAAAAAAGTGATAAGTGTGATCACCTTGGAGAAGGCAGCAAAGTTGGAGGATACATTAGTGATTCTTATTGGGAAGAGGACCACACAAGATAAGGAAGGAAGAAATGCACCAAGTCCTAGCAAGAAGAAGGGAAGGAGCCATGAAGACGAGGATTTCAAGGCCAAGAGGAAAAGAAGGGATCGCCGAAAGTTTCATGTTTCAGATTTTCCACTAGGGGATGGGAAATTAAGCTATGACTTGAAGGAGGAGATGGTGCCTAAGCTAAAACGACAGTGGAAGAGGATGGTTAACCCAATGGAGAAAGAACTAGAGAGAGGTTCAATGAAGGTGTTGGTGGCAATGGCAATGGATGAGCTACCAGACAGTTTCCCAATAGTAGATGTGTGGCACAAAAGAAAAAAAACTGGGACAAGGTTATGTTGATGAAGGGCCTTATGAAGTGATTCAAGGGCTGATGCAAATCAAGGTTGAATTGTCAAAGAAGCAGGAATTGATGACAAAAATGATCAGTGTAGACCTCTCAGCTATGGAGAAGGAGATATATTTGCACATGCTGGCTAGTTTTCCTTAGTTGTTTACTACTTCATATGAAGATATTAGAGGGTTCAAAGGAGAAGAGATGCATATAGAGCTGAAAGAAGGTTCATATGAAGGAGATATATTTGCACATGCTGGCTAGTTTTCCTTATTTGTTCACTACTTCATATGAAGATATTAGAGGGTTCAAAGGAGAAGAGATGCATATAGAGCTGAAAGAAGGTTCTAAGTCAGTGTGACAAAGGCTAAGAAGGATGGGGTCAAGAGCAAATGGAAGCCTTGCGGGAAGATGTGGAGAAGTTATTGAAGGTAGGGTTCATAGTCCCAATGGAGACCACAGAATGGGTGAGTCCAGTAGTGGTCAGCCTAAAGAAGGATGGAAAGTGGAGGATTTGTGTAGATTTTAAACCCTTAAATGCATCCACTAAGAAGAGCAGGTTATAAGCGGTATTGTGTGTGTGATGGTTTTTCAGGCTATTTTCAATTGAAGATTGCTCTTAAAGACCGAACAAAGACAACTTTCATTACGCCATGGGGTTGTTATTGCTCACATCTCCTTTAGCCATTACAACAAATGGTGAATCATGATCCATTGCAATGGGATGACAAGTGTGAAGAACTGTTTGAAGAGGTGAAAGAGGTGTTAGGGGGACTGTCAGCCATGCAGGCTCCTGATTGGGAGCAAGTATTTTATGTAAATCCATCAATAGGGGATGATGGCGTTGGAGCCATGCTATTGCAAAAGGGGAGGGGCAGCCATTGTATGAGACCAGTGTATTGTGCAAGCCGAGTGAAGTTGGTAGTAGAAAGAATTTTTTTGGAAGTAGAGCTAGTGATGGCGAGTGTAATATTTGCTTGTCGATGAGTTCTTCATTACTTGCTACCACAACCTTTTGTTTTCTTAACGAGTTACACCTTTTTGCCACAATTAATTAATGGCACTAACATGTCAAATGTGGTCAAGAAATGGATCATTGAGAGCAAGATCTTGAGTTCTCTTTTTTACTGGAAGACAATACAAGAGCTACCCTAGCTGATTTGCTGACTTACAAGGAGAACCCCCTTCTTATTAAGAAGGAAGTGGTGAGAAGGGGAGTTGAAGAAGTTCCACAGATCAGCAATGCACATGTGTTGTTCTTTGATGGCTCATACAGAAAGAGACATGATGCGGCTTCAGGGGGTATAGCACTTTATGATCTAGAGGGGAAGCTAGTATGCAAGAGAGGGTTCAAATTGGATGCGCATAATAACAATGAGGCTGAATATGCTATGTTGGAAGCCGGATTACACATTTGTTTGAAGCATGGGATCAAAAGGTTGAGCATAAAAGGTGATGCCGTGTTAATTGTGAAGCAAGCGTTGGGTGTGTGAAAGAGCAAGAACACCTCATTGAAGGAAATGTGTTTCAGAATTAAAGTCCTGTTAAAAATGTTCAAAGCATGGAGCATCAAACACATTGAACGTGCTCTAAATGGAGAGGCACATGAAGCAGCTCAAAGCATGATTGGGGAGCTATTTGTGTTAAGGACCAATTTACCTCTTTATCATGGCCAAGAAAGTTTGTCTCAAGAAGAGGAGTTTTTGCTAATAGGAATCATTCCAAAAGACATTCAAAGGTCTAAGAAGTATGGTTTTGTGTGTAGATCATCCAAATACAAATTGATTGGTGATGTATTATACATGAAAGGTGTTGATCTTGTGTTGAGACGTGTACCTTGGCGGGAGAAGCTTTATAGAGCGTTGGAAGAGAATCATGAAGGCGCATGTGGTGGACATTTTGCTCTAAAGACCACCTTGCATAAGATATTGCAAGAGGGGAATGTATGGCCTATTTGACACAAGGATGTTCACCATTGGTGTAGGTCTTGCAATAGGTGTCAAGCGTTTAGGAAGAGAGTGTTGAAGCTAGAGCTATGAAAAACCATTATAGCATTTGATTTGTTTGAAAAGTGGGGGATTGATGCAATAGACCCGTTACCTATCACAAGCAGGGGCAAAATCTATATTTTGACTGCAATGGAATATCTCTCTAGATGCGCAGAGAAATATAGTAAAATAAATTACTGCAAAGTATGTGGCAAAATTTGTGTACGATGAAATATGTTGCAAGTTTGGGGTGCCACTAGAGCTACTTTCGGACAAGGGGCCAGGATTTAGAGCTAAACTATTAGACTTTTTATGCGCAAAGATGAAGATTAGGCACCAGCATACCACTCCTTATTATCCACAATGTAATGGCTTAAATGAAAGATTCAATGGTGAGTTGGTACAAATCATTTCGAAAGTGACAAAGCACCAAGGAAAGAATTGGGATTTGGAATTGCCTAGTGCATTATGGGCTTACAAGTTACCGTACTTCGGTAAAGACAGGTACAGGGTTTACTCCATTTCATTTGGTATATGGAAAGGAAGCACTATTGCCTGTGGAAGTAGAGTTTTCTGGAGTCAAGATGTTAGAAAAGTTGCTTGGATAGTCCAGTGATGTATTCAAAGAGAGGCTCTTACAATTACAAGAGATTCAACTAGATAGGATGAGCGCATTGGAACATTATGGACAGATGCAAGATAAGGCTTTAGAAAAGATAAATGAAAAGGTCAAAAGTAAGGGTATCAAGAAACATGACTTGGTTTTGCGCTACAACAGTAATCTAGACAAGACATTCCAAAAGAAGTTTCAAATTAAGTGGGAAGGACCTTTCAAGGTAGTGGAGTGTTTTTCGAATGGTACATATCAGTTGGCTAACCTGGATGGGATTCTACATATTTCAAGGATAAATAGATTGCATCTTAAATTATATCATGCTAGATTAATGATGGTGGAGAAAGATAGTTGTTTGCAGAACAAGTAATGTATATGAGGGATGAAGAGACATGTGACGCGGTGAGTTTCATATCTCTTTTTGCTACTTCTCATCATGAATGATCTAGCATGCTAGGGGATGTGCAAATTATGTCGGAAGAATTGATTGCGCATATGTACATACACATGCACTTGGAATCCAATAAATAATTGCCCATTTTCTAGAGCCAGGTGGTTACGTGGGGCCCACATGTGTATAGGTAGGACAGAGTGTACATATTACATCGATTTTCATTGTCACTAGTACCAGTGTGTTTTCTCTATAATAATGAGGATTTGATGGAGCATAAAAACTTCTCGAGGAAGCTATACGAGGGCGCATGCCATGAGATAAGCAGGTGCATCAGATGATGTCCAATGGTGTTAGGAGGTCGAATGGGGTCAATACTTGCACGTGGATAAGTATGAACACAACGTGGGTGTTCTCTTGTGATGAATTATGCAAAAAGGTCATCATGAGAACTATATTTGGGGTTCACTTCACATGATTACGGGATGCATTATTGGAAAAAGTTGAGTGCCAGGTGTGCGGATGGATGTAGAAGGGTGACAAAAATGCACTACGTTGCCACATTTTGGCCTGTTCGGGGTCAGTTCGGGGTCCATTTGAGGTCAATCAAAATTCCAAAGGTTCTGAAGGGATAAAGTGAAGTGTGAACACTGAAAAACCTGAGAAAAAAAACAGCAAAGTGTGGAGAGAAGAGGAAGAACAACCGCAACTGAGTTTCTGCTGTTTTTGGAGCCTGTTTTGTCCATGAACTGCTCATCCGAGGTCGGATCGGATTTGAGCACTTTGATATTATAGACTAGGGTTTTTTGTCATTCCAGACGCAATGGAGCTATCCATTTTTCCAAATTCCTCATTTTTTTTCTATTGTTTGGGCTGTGTAAGTTTCTCCTTTGAGCGAAGCCTCTGCTCCAATTATTTGTGATTGTATCTAGCATAATATATCCATATTGTGAGAGCTATTTGCCCCATTGGTGATGGACCAAGCTCAATTTTAGCTAAACATAAAAAATATTCCTCTTTTGAGCTGAATTTTTTGGATGTGTGTATGTGTGTGTGTGTCTCTGTGTTTAGTGGGCAAATGGATAGGCTCTCTCCTCTCACTCCATCGGTGTGTTTCTTGTCTCGTCCAGGTGGGTTGTGTAAGCCGAGTGGTGTCCCATACTGTGTGTGTGTGTGTGTGTGTGTATCATCCCAAGAGTGTGTGTTGGGTGATTATAGGGGTGTTGTGTGTGTTTAGAGCCCGCTCACAATGCCATCAACACCTTTGTCTCCATGCACACAGCCATTATATAAGGTTTCCCTAGGATAAGTGGATAGGAGGAATACTCCTGTATGAAAAAAAATTGTTCATCACAAACATCTCCAATTTCTACCTTGGCATTTTCACATGCTCTATATAGTTTTCCAGGCTGGGTGTTGGCAGCTCGAATCCTCCAACCATGATCCATATCAATAGGCCGCTTCCCTCTCTCATACAAGATCTTTGACATCAAATTAATTTCTCAACCATGATCCACAAGTGCTAGAATAGGATCATCAATGTTACCAATTTTAACAATTGTCTCTGTAGTGGGTCTCGCCCAATGTGTTCTGGAAAAATGACTCCTAGGTAGTACTTCATCACCATCATCATTATTGAAATGAACATATCTTACCTCGGGTGTAACTTGATTGAAGATCACTACAGACTGTAAGCTTTCTTCTTCAATCTCTGTCTCATAAGCATCCAAAATTGATACTACATGTTGAATCACTTGGCTCTTGATTGAGTCAGGTTCCTGCTCAACTGGTACTTGTCGCTTTTTCTTTATAATATCAATGATTTCCTCATGAAATTAATGTTTAGCAATACCCAAGACATCGCCGAAAGTAATTTCCACCTTGCTATTAAGAATGTGTTCTTCAAATACCTTCTTCAAATATATAGCCAATTCAATGTCGAATTTTAACTTGTAAGCTCTTGGATTACCTTGCTTTTTATCTTTGGATGCCTCTTCCATAACCACTTCAGGTGCAGGAACTGCTTTGGAACTTGAGCCTTCTTCCTTCTTGCTGCTAGTCCTCGTAGCTTGCTTTGATGAGACCGCAATATCTTCATCTTTCTTGCGCTTCTCTTCCACCATAGCTTTGTTAGCTTGAGATTTTTCAAGAAAGGCATACACAAAAAGAGTATCTACAAGATGTGACCACCGTGTAGTTTGTCAAATACAATCCTCAGCTTGACTTAATGTGTTACAAGTTATTTTACCTTTGTCAGTTGTCTTCAAAGCATAGGGCCATAGATTCCCTTTAGCCTTGATACCTTCCTCATCCTCTGTACTACATACCTATAATCCATAAGTTGCCGCATCAACGCTACAGACATTGTGCTGCATCTCCTCAACCAGCTTCTTCATACTGCCCGTACCATAGTTAAAGCATAGACACTCACTAGTTTCCTTAAGATGAAGCTTGCTGTCCTTCCAAAAAAAAATGTTCTTCTTGTAAGCTTCATTAAAATCATCACAATTTTTACGTGCATAATCTAAATTTTCACACCACATGCAGCCCTTATCCCAATCCTTTTGTGGAGGACGTTGCTTGGGTTTTGAAGAAGATCTACTTGCATTCAAACCATCAAGTTTAAGAACTTTCAAATTCAAATTCAACTCTTGTATACCTTCTACTAGCTCATCAAAGGACTGGCTCTTCCAGCTTGGGCTTGGGCATGCCCACTAGATCCTCTTCAAGCACTTCCATAGAATCAGCCACTGTGAACTTGTCCACCCTCTTTTGTGGATTTTCAATCATATTAACAGCTTCTATAACCAGTATCCAATCAGAAGTTAAGCCTAACTCACCCAATGGATCCTCACGCAAGTGTACCAAACTCTTATGAAGGCACAAATCTGCTGCTTGAATGAATAGTTTAACCTTTTCTGGCTCCATTGTTTTTTTCTCAACAGTAGATAATTGTTCAAACTTCTTTTCAAAAGCTCGTAGATAAGACCTCGTCGTTATGATGTATCCATTTCATAAATATTTGCTTGGTAACCCATTGAGAATCTTCAAGGGAGTACTCTTCTTGTAAAGCGTTGTTAAACTCCTGCCATTTTGCACCATATGTTACCCAAATTTCTTTAATCCGAGCCCGAAGCTTTGAGAGCCGCAATTAAGTGCAAACCTTCAAATCTTTGTAGTTTTCTAGTTATCGCATACCGTGCTTGATGAGCACATTCACTCCGTTGATACTGGTGTTGAGAAGCCTCCTATTGCTGCATATAGGCTACAAACTACTGCATCATCTACTGCATTGATGCGTCCTGTGGTGTCATCATCTTCTGCTACCAAAGTCCTACCCTGGATCAGTTTTGTGTTGGGTTCACCAAAGATGTCATGGTTAAATAGGTGCGGTTATTGAGCCGAGATCAACACTGGGTTGCTTGTTGTGGGAACTGGTGAGAGAGTTGAAAGAAAATAATATTTCATGATACAAGCCACACTTTAAAACTCAAAGTCTTTTTTCTATCAACTTAGTTTTGTCAGAATTGAATTGCAACCATAAATCCAAGAAATCGAACTAAATGCTCAAACACGAAAAAAAGTACAAAAGCGGTGCCCTTTGTCGATAGAGCACGAGAGCACAGTATCTCGCCTTGCCCTTCTTGTGACGTGACACTAATCGCTTCTTGGTATTCCCTTGTTTCTTTGTATTCAAGATTCCTCTTTATTGCTAAAAAGTCCCTTACAAACTCAACTACTAACTGTCTCTTGCTATTTTTAACAAAACTTTAGTTGCTTCTATGTTGCTTTCTAAAATAGAGAACAGGAATGGGAACACTCTTAGTTTAAAAAGAAAAAAAGTTGCCTTGTCTCCTTTTTGCGCTACAAACATCACCCTTAACGGCTCTCATCTGATGACACTACCTCCCATTAAGTCATCGCGCCATCTTCTCTACAATCAACCCCCTCCTCCTAGTCGTCGGTGGCTCACCACAAAATTGCTAGCCCCTCCCCATCAAGCTCCTGCAATTTCCCGATCCACTAACGATGCTCAAATCCTCTTTTTTTACAGCTCGAGCTTGGCCTGCCACTCTGCGCTGTGCTCACCTGTCTTAACTTCTTCATGATCCCTCCTTTAACTCCTGCCATTTTGCACCATATGTTACCCAAATTTCTTTAATCCGAGCCCGAAGCCTCGAGAGCCGCAATTAATTGGAAGCCTTCAAATCTTTGTAGTTTTCTAGTTATCGCATACCGTGCTTGATAAGCACGTTCACTCCGTTGATACTGCTGCTGAGAAGCCTGCTATTGCTGCATATAGGCTACAAACTACTACATCATCTGCTGCATTGATGCGTCCTGTGGTGTCATCATCTTCTACTACCAAAGTCCTACCCTGGATCAGTTTTGTGTTGGGTTCACCAAAGATATCATGGTTAAATAGGTGCGGTTATTGAGCCGAGATCAATGAGCCGAGATCAACACTGGGTTGCTTGTTGTGGGAACTGGTGAGAGAGTTGAAAGAAAATAATATTTCATGATACAAGCCACACTTTAAAACTCAAAGTCTTTTTTCTATCAACTTAGTTTTGTCAGAATTGAATTGCAACCATAAATCCAAGAAATCAAACTAAATGCTCAAACACGAAAAAAAGTACAAAAGCAGTGCCCTTTGTCGATAGAGCACGAGAGCACAGTATCTCGCCTTGCCCTTCTTTTGACGTGACACTAATCGCTTCTTGGTCTTCCCTTGTTTATTTGTATTCAAGATTCCTCTTTATTGCTAAAAAGTCCCTTAGAAACTCCTCAACTACTAACTGTCTCTTGCTATTTTTAACAAAACTTTAGTTGCTTCTATGTTGCTTTGTAAAATAGAGAACGGGAATGGGAACACTCTTAGTTTAAAAAGAAAAAAAGTTTCCTTGTCTCCTTTTTGCACTACAAACATCACCCTTAACGGCTCTCCTCTGATGACACTACCTCCCATTAAGTCATCGCGCCACCTTCTCTAGAATCAACCCCCTCCTCCTAGTCGTCGGTGGCTCACCACAAAATTGCTAGCCCCTCCCCATCAAGCTCCTGCAATTGCCCGATCCACTAACGATGCTCAAATCCTCTTTTTTTTCAGCTCGAGCTTGGCCTGCAACTCTGCGCTGTGCTCACCTGTCTTAACTTCTTCATGATCCCTCCTTTAACTCCACAAATGATCATCTATCAACGACTCCGCTTGATATTTATGCTGCCCTGCTAAAATTATGACTTTTTCTTTATTTTAAGATTTATCAATGAAGCAGCCACTCACATTCCCATAAGAGCGGTCATTACTTCAAGGTCAAGTAACACCTTCAGCTATGCTACACTTGAGTTGACATATAATGCAATCAAAGTGCTTCAAATGAGGACTTCATATTTGCATAAATATCAATCAAAGCATAGACAAGCACATTTTGTGCAAAGCATCATTAAAAATCTTATCTGATTGTCATCATTTTAGCCATATCCCTCTATCAATGTACTCCAAGTAATGTTGTTCCGGACAATAGCTCCTCTAGGGCATAATATGATCAATGTTAGCCATAGAGATTATGTTATCCATATCCCTCTATCAATGTACTCCAAGTAATGTTGTTCCAGAAAATGGCTCCTCTAAGGCATAATGTGATCTCTAATGTGAATCACTCTTGGCATCCATATTGATAGGCACCACAAAGCACAAAATTTTCCATACATATCTACCAAGGCATGCAACCAAAGCATTGAAAAACACCACATTAAGAAAAAGATAGTTCTTTGTTAGTAAACCTAAAAAAATCCTTTTCTTTTTTCGTTTTTCTCCCAATGTAAGCGGGGCGTCACAACAACGGTGCAATGCAGTGCATGCCAGAAGGGGAGAAGCAAGAGCATTGTGTGGGTGGAGCAAACTCAAAGGAGTGGTAGAGGAGCTCCTTAATCTTTGTGTATATGAAGAATAAATGTAAGACTGAGGATTCTCCACCCTACAAGCCATAATATATACACTTGGACATCCGTACTTAAAATCCCCTATCCACACCTAGCAGTGGGCCCTTGGCCTAGGTTTTGGCCTAGGTTTGTGACCCCCCTTGAGTTTTCCCTTGTCATTACCTTACTCCCCCTTGGAGAAGCATTTTTGTCCTTGAAAACAAAGTGGTGATATCTTCATAAGAACACTAATATGGATGTAGATGTTTGTCTGACCAAAACATGGTTTAGCAAGAGGTTCAATGAAACCAAGAATAACATCTTGATTTTCCACATTGTTGTCCTTGTGCAACTGTTTTGTGTAACCGGATCATATACATCATAGCATGTAGACTCCATTTAGAACCCACATGAGCATACTAAATGAATTATCACAAATAAGATGTACCCCAAAGAGTACCTCTTTTCACTTTCCATGAAAGTAATTGGATGATGTAACAAATTAGCAAAGTATAAGTCCTTGACTTGGTATCTTATTGAATCAGTAAACAATCCCACCATAACTAGGGCTCAAAGTTGAGAACCTAACTTACATATAAAGAGATTAAACTTAGTCGCAAACATGCTTGACCTTATGGTTAACAAACTCCAACCAAAGCAATATATGCTTTCTAATTATTGGATTGGTTGATGCTAATGGACGTGCGTCACATATCTTTAGCACAAGATTACACTTGTAATTTTCTTATTCTCTTTGGATAAATGACAATACTGAGGTGTTTGTTTTCTTATCCTTTTTGGATAAATGACAGCAATGAGGTGTTTTTCCTCACAATTTACAAACCATCTTTCAAAAGAATTGGTAAATGGGGATCTCACTACATTAGGACATTGCTGCGGGAAAACAAATGTTATGAATAACCAGCTTGGTTAACTTGAAAGATCCACAAAACTCAAATTGAGCGCCCATGACCTCTATTAGTGATGGTGAGACTATGTCATGAATGTGGATGCTACTCCAAATTGGCCTTTGGTAAAACACAAGGGCCCATAACGCCTAATGTGCACGCATTTAGAAAAAACAGATCCGAACCTACATATCCATTATCGTACTTGCCAATACTTATGGCAAATGTGATACTCATAGCACACGTGAAGGATGGGTGTAAATACTTATGAAAAGAAACTAAATACTTTCTACTACAACCATTTGCAAGCCTTGCAAAATCGTATGAACCATATTAGACTATGAAACAAAAGTCACATCTAGGTACAAACAATGAAAGATTTTCATTCATAATACATAGCCTTACTATATGCATAATCAACAAATCGTTAATGTTGTTTAGCAACACTTGTAACCTAAAAAAGTTGTTCTAAGTACATCCAAAAACTTATGGCCACTCAAATTGTTCTTGATACTACGTGCAAAAAATGGTCTACAAAATGGATTTGATCAGCACCTAGGGACTTTGTTGCGATAGATAATTGACATAGTATGCGTCAGTGTCAGTCCCAAAGACTCATATTCTCCACATGTGGAATATGTCTCAACTAAGAATGTATTGAAAAAGAGCATCCTTCAAGTACGAGATTTACCTGTGTGTGGAGGTAACTACAAATACTCTACAACGGGAGTGAGAGGGATCCTCATTAACCTTGCTCCACACTGGCTCCTTAAGTTTCTAGACCATGTTGTATCCCATGTGACAACATGTGCCAAAGAAAACCCTACATATAGGTCCATAACTGCATAATGCAGGAATGTATGTTGGACACTACGGTCCAAAATACTTTTCTCCTACATGACCTTGTCATGTATCTTTAAAAAAGAAACAAAACCAAATCAGATGTGTAACTAGACATTGAACACAGTGTTCACTTACCTGTAGTCAAAGGACATGCTCAAATTTCCCACTTGCAAAGGCCTAGGAACACAAATTGAAAATTAGTAAAATTCAAGTAGTATTACACATGTAACCCTTGGTGTTGTCTTTGCAATCCAAACCCCTTGGTTGAAATTTATAATTTCAAACCCCTTGGTTGGAGTTTGCAGGACAACTGCTCAAGTAGCGATCAATAGCAATTGAATCAACTTTGTAAGCTGAGCTTGTCCACTACCCCTTGCATTAGGAAAAATATGGACTCTCCTTGGGCCTTTTTGATTAGTGAAGGCTTAAGGGAGAACCAATGAGAAGGCTCTTGGGATATCACCTAGAGGGGGAGGAATGGTAGGGGTGAAGCCTAATTGTCTCCCTCTTCAATGCTTGGTTCTTAGAGAGAGGTGGGAGGTAGGGGGGGGGGGGGGGGTAAATAGGAGGAGAGAGGTGTCATAAAAGAGGGAGGGACCCCCCCAAAAAAACGTGCATGCTTAAAAACCCATAAAATTGAAAAAGTTTTAAAAGTTCCAAAGTTAACCCATTTGCCTCCAAAACTGCCCCAAAACATAAACTAACTTTAAAAAGTCAAATTTTTCCCCCAAAATCCACTTTTCTCTCTCTCCCTCATTACTTTTCTCTCCCACACTCTCCCTCTTCTCTCTCCTCCCATTCTCTCTCTACAGTCAAGGCAGCCATAGCCAAAAGCTTTCCACCACTCTCTTCCTCTCTCTCCATAGCTCCCCCTTCTCTCACACCTCCATCAACCCTCTACAGTCCCACACTCCATAGCCCACAGCTCCACTATCCTCTCTACCTCTCACTCCTCTCTTTCTCTATCTCCACTGTCAAAGCCACCATAGCCACCATAGGCAGCTCACCTCACCCTCCCCTCAGCTCCTCATTCTCTCTCCATAGTACTCAACTCTTTCAAATCCCTTCCTAAGCCCAACTTCCCAAGCATGTACACACATAGACGGCCCAAACCAGAGAAAGAGGAGATTCTGTTGCACAACACAAAAGACTCAGAGGGGTTATGGATCCCACAAGTGTTCAAGAAGGGTGCATGGATCTACATGCAACCGTCACGTGCTGGACCTCATCGCGTACGGTGTCGAGGCGTATTGGAACGTCATTGGAAGGGCCGACTATTGACATTCAAAGAAACAAAGTCCGGAATGGTGGCCATCGTGCAACACATCTACAGTGCAGCTGAGCTCCACCTCAAGAGAGCTTCTACTCAATTTGCAATTGCACCTCATTGTAAGTTTTCATGGTTTAGCTATCCCATGCATATGTCATGTTTACGTGTATGTGATCATTATGTTTAACTAAGGACATTTGTAAAGATGTTTTTCCATCCAGCTTAGTTGAGGAGCAGCCGCTTGAGTGCCTCTCAGGCACGTTCATGGTTGTGCATGCTCACATTGGGGAGCTTATGTTTCCTAATATTTCATCGAAAAAACTTACCGAGCATCGAATATTCATGTACTCCCACAAGTACGTGGTGCCGAAGTCAAGCCAAAGCTATGGTAGGTTAGAAGCCTTGGAGACACCCTCATTGCAGAGTGCAGAATGGCCAACTCCATACCATTGGGCTTTGCTTTCTTTCAAGTGCAAGGTGTTGCAAGATTTCCAAGGGTCCCTAAAGTTTGGTAAGGCAACCAAATCGGTGGGTCTCAGTTGGCATTGTCCCATTCATTTGTTTGTGCATGCATTCCGCTCTCTACCGATTGTAAAAACACCAACAATGTTTGTTTGCAAAGAAGTTGACATAGATGCAATGGACACCATTCTAGGTGTCAATTGGGGCTATGTTGACAGTTTGCATGATGGTGACCGTTATAAGTGCAATGTGTCCCCCACACAGCTTTTCCTTCGGTATTTGAAAGCAAGGTGCACCTTGTATGCACGGTTTAGCTATGAGAGGTGGATGCACAAACGTGGCAAATGGATACCCTTGCAGCTGACAGCCGAAGAGATTCAATCCTTTGAAATTCGTGTCTGCATGCCCAATAACGAGGTGGAGGTGGTTGCAGTGAATCCGCATTGGACTCTTGCCAATCTTCGGGAACACTTTGTCATAATGGGATTCGAGGATGTTGGTAATGCAAGTTTCAAACTAGAACAACGAAAGGTCTGCTTTGTGCTTCCTTAGCTACCTTTTCTTATTTTCTGTGGGTTTTTGTATTTTGATTGCCCATTTTTGGTTGTATAGATTGGAAGGCGGATGGAGGCCACTATGCTTGTTTACAAAGATTGGGCTACAGACGAAATCATCTTGTCTAAGTGAATTGGCTTGTAACTTTAATAGTTTATATATTGGATATTTTATTAAAGATTTTGAAAAGTTTTAAGGTGTTGTACTTGATTTTGTACTTGAGTTTTAAGGTGGTGTAAATTTATTTTTTAAATCCATATTTTTTATTTTTTTCGAGATAGAATATGTCTATATAAGGAGGACCACCTCCTCATTTCACCATTTTCATCCCAGCATTGCAGAGACCTAGCATACCCAATCACGCAAAGAGAATACATGGCTGCTACTAGTGCTTTAGATGCATTCCTTACTGAGGTTGGGCATGAAAATCGCCCTGAGCTTCAAGCATTTTTCACAACCCAACCCGATTTGGAAACCACCTTGACCCTCCACTCTCAATCTCTTGAGCACATTACTTCATACATTTCCACGTGCATGGGGAGATTCATTGTTGAGTTACCAAACCGACCAGGGCAATGGGTCCCTGAAGGCCTTCTCCACCACATCTACCAAGGGGACAGGCCATTTCATCAGTGGCTTGCACGCTTTGCCACCATAGCACAACCCGCCGGACAATATGTGCGGCTTGAAGCTGATGATGTGCGAGCAATGCGTAAGGGAAGGATCGGAAACACTTTTTTCTCTATTCAGGCCATAATGATCTTCCTCCTTCACGAGTGCCCAGCAGGCCCTGACGTAGTGCTACCTCACTTGCAGATCGGTGGGGTATTGGCTGATGTGAAGGACCCCAAGCCCACGGCCATTGACTCATCCGCAGAGGAGAGGACGCTTGCCTTGACCTACCCTGTAGGGATTCAAGGCCTCTTGGAGGCCTCTCCATCAGTCGGTTCATCCTCGGGACCGCCAGAAGGAACCACCACTCGGGATGCCATCCCTGAGGTAGAGATTACCCGCTTCTCCTCCATTGTGGTGGGTGGGGAGGAGTTTGTGTTTATGCACAATCTGGAGAAATCCTTTGAGCTTCGCATGGATGAGTGTTTCGTCATCCTCGATGCCCATGGAAAGTTTGAGCTTGATACCACCACCTCCCATGACGATGATCTCCTACTGCCCACGGGGAATACTTTGGTGGACACAGTGGCAATAGCAGAAGCCGAGGTGGCAGCGGCCGAGCAGGCCAAGGTCTCTGATGAGGAGTTTGTGGCCGTGCAAGCCATGTGTTTTGCTAAACGTACAAGAGTGGACTCACCACCACCTACTGCAACACCTGTTTTGCTTGATCCAAAGGAGAAGTCAAGCGTGGATCTCTACTTGCACCCGGATGCCGATGAGGAGGATCGTAGACAAGAGGTATAGATGCTCACTTACATTTGATTGTTACAAATGATTTTGTTAATATTATATCATAATTCTATGCCATATCTCAGAAAACCTATGTTCTGCAGGATGTTCTGGAGGTTGACGCCTAGGCGCAACGGTCAGGGGGGAGGAGGACGTCGTTCAGACCTCAAGCGGCACTTGCTCACTACCTCGGCACACTTCCCATTGGTGTCGTGGTGTTTGTCCATGCCAACTACTCTCCCAATGGTCGCTACAACATTTTTGCTCTCCGTTCACTCTCCAAGGCGTTGTGTTTAACAACACTTGCCCAAACGGCCAACCTTGTAGTGCTTGTAAAGAAAGATTTTGCAATATCCACATTCGGTGTAAACTTTCGCGGGCGCATTATTGCCCATGTCGGCATGAACCAAGCTGTAGGGGTTAATGACACCCAAGAAATCACAACCACTTTACTTAACAGGGAGCCACCCCAAAAGGCCAAGCGCCAGAAAATTGTAATTAGAAAGATCCTAAAGCAAAAGCCGGATATCATGTAAAGCATTGATTTCTTTAATGAAACTACTTTTTGTTGTCTATGACTCTCTTTCTTGCAAGGTTTTGAATTTCTTATATGTTGGGCTTCCATTGTGTATGAGAAGCACCATAATTTTTTCTATGACTACTAAAGGGTTTGGCAGGCATTAAAATTTAAAAAATGTATACTTTGTTATATCTAGGCTTCCAAAGTTATGTATGTGCCTAGTAAAGGGCTTGGAAGTCCCTAAACAATGCTGCCACAAGGGCGCGCATTAGGGCTTTCCATCAGTATATGAAGTGTGCAAATGCGAGCCCTTGTGGCAGATGAAATTGGACACATCTAAGAGCATACCCAAGTACAAAACAGAGTGACAAGGCATTAATACCTAGTTGCAAAAGAGAAACACATGGATACCCAGGTAACCTTAAGCCCATCTTGCCCCACATACCTAAAGATGTATTAACAAACCACAAAACTGTGGCAATATCCAAACCCTTCTTGGAGAATAGGAGCATATCCAATTACAAAACACAGTGACAAGACAATAATACCCAGCTGCAAAACAGGAAGACATGGATACCCAGGTAACCTTAAGCCCATCTTCCCCCAGATACCTAAAGTTGTATTAACAAACCACAAGAGTAAACTTTGTGGCAATATCTAAGCCCTTTCTGGAGCTTAGGACTGACATGGACTAAGGGGGGATGAATTCCAGCAGCATCTATGCTAATTGAAGCATTGAAGCAAACAAAACATACTTATTGCTTGTCAAAATTGTCTGGAAACCACTAGGGAGTGTCAGCAAAGCACTAGGAGAGGCTGCCACAAGGGCGCGCATTATGTCCATCCATAGGCCTCTGGAAGCCCCAAATGCGCGCCCTTGTGGCAGCCAACTTGGGGGCATTCCAAGCCATTTTGAACACTTTGTAGATGTTTTTGCCATGCAAAAGTGAGTCACATAGCATGGATACATCAGGAAGTGCATGCCCCACTTAGCCAAGGTGCTAAACGTAGGCAATTTTTCACAATAACAAGCTAAACATACATACAGTACAAGGTAGACAAAACTTGAACCAGTGCTACATTGCATGGTACAGAATTAAAACAATACAATGCGTAGTGGGGTATACAATAAAAGATGCTTATATTCAAATTCTTCCCAATACAATGCACAGAGTGGGATATAGAATCAAAAGACGCTTGTATTCAAATTCTTCCCAATCTTGGAGTTCCGTAAATACAAAAAGGTTGATGCCTAATTACAAGCTACTCCTCATGGCGCAAACGGCGAGCAAGCTGCATATCTTTGGGCATAATGGTTACACGCTTTGCATGGATGGCACAGAGGCTAGAATCCTCGAATATGCCAGTTAAATATTGCTCTGCTGCCTCTTGGACTGCCTCTATGGCCACGACGCCCATCCGAAATTGAGTGTTGTACAATTGCAAAACCTCCCTGCATAGCCTTGCAAAAGGGGCCCTCCGAATCAAGAGCTCGGTGCTCTTTTGATAGTGTCGAATCTCCGCAAAAGCACGACTGCGCTTTCGTACCTTCTGAGGTGGACGTGGAGGTGCATTTTTGGCACGAGCCGGGGCAGCTTGCTTCCTCTTCTTGTAGACAATGCTCTTTCTCTTTTTTATTTTGCACAGGCACTTCCAACACCTCATAATCGGATTCCACCCACTCTCCATCTGATTCGTGCTCTTCACTATCGACCGTATGTGATGGTGTAGGTCCACTCCCTTTAGGAAGTGTCTTACCCCCAATAGACATGTGAGCCTGATAAGTTTTTATTTGGACGCCAACCCATGGGGCATCTTCATCCGTTTGTGTCTCTTCAGAGCCTTCTGACGGCTGCTTTTGGCTATTTGTTTCTTTGCTCTGGTCGCTCGCATCCTCCCTGTTGCCATCAGAATAGTTGGAGTCCGATGAATAGACAACAAGACGATGCTTCCGTCTCTCTTTTGCTGCTGTAGAGGACTGGCCATGCTGATTTGAAGCTCCAGCTTCTTCTGTGTGGACTTCACCTTGAGCTTGTGAAGTTCCGGCTTCTGTTGCTGTACCTTTGAGTCGTTGGCCATCCGGCCCCTCTGGATATGCAATCCTAGCCGTTTTTTTTGTTCGTGCCATGGTTGCACCTAGTAGGGAAGATGACAAAATGAGCCCCTTCAACCTTTAAATAGGTTTTTTTGAGATTTGGGCCCTTTCACACTATGCGGCCAATTGAGTGAAACTCAAATAAAGCAATTGAATTGAACAACTAAACCTGGATCATGCGGACGGCTGACGCGATGCCCAAACGCTGCCTTTTCGATATTTAGTTCCAGGCCAAGCTTCGTGGCCGAGGGACGCTCGCGAGCGTCTCCACTTCTCGGATGCTGCAGTACGGGAAGCGTTGCGTAACTGCTTTGCTAACATCGATTCTCTTGCTTTCTCAATAGTACGAGTTCTCCCAAAGGTGTGCCTAAAAAACCAATTAAACATCTCTTGGAGGTAGTTGGAGTGTGAACTACCACCACCATGCCGAGTATTCTTGAAGTAGACTCCTTTTGCTCGATAGTGGGACTTCTCCATGCCTTGTGTACTCCATATATCAAGCGAACCATAGCGGTCCATATAGTATGCACCATGCACATAGAGAATGTGCTAAAACAACCAAAAAGGAGATAAGCGAATAGAAAAGTTACATTTTCAAACATTGCATATGTATTAAGTCCGTTAAAAAAAACCATGTAGTGTGTAATCTTGCTTTCAGACCATCCGTCCTTAGCGGCCTTTGTGAATTCATAAAGCACCTTCTTGAACACCTCTCGCTACTCAATGGTGGTGCTTGAAAGATTCATCAATTGCACAACCTTTTGAAAGGATGACCATACTAGCTTGCGTTGGTTAGCAACCTCCACATTGGGATCTTTGTCCGTCGTGCATGAACACAAATCTTTCCACAATTCCCACCGCTTCTCACTTGCTAGATCGACACTTTCCTTGGATACCTGCATTGGAGACTTTGACATCTTCTTGAAAAATCGACGTGCTTTGGCTCCATTCATGGAAACCTTCTGTGCCACCTCATATGTCTTCTCCCTACAAGTCTCTGCTACAATGTTCACCCTTGATCGGTGACATCCAATCTCATTAAGGAGCGTCTCCACCCCCTACAAGGAGTCTTTTGACTGTTGAAGGGGCTTCATTGTGAAAGCATAATCAATGTGATGCTTTAAGATCCTATCAAATATTCGCATAAACGCATGCAATGTGCAAAAGTGAACATTGTTGAGGGAGAAGGGAATTATGGGGTTCCACCCAGGATCTTTGCTATCCCTATTGGGCACCTGCAACATATCACATGAAAGAACCGAACTTTGCCACTCCCTATTTATATGGTCATCATTATCATCGTCCTGACCTTCCACTTGAGTTGCTCGACTTGTCTTGTGCCCTTTCGTATAGAATGGACAGGGAAGTAAAGAATTTGCACCTTGTTTGCATCCAAGCATCCACTTTATGGTCTTTAGATCACCTCCTAAATGCCATTCAATATCAAACTCCCCACGTCCTGGAACCACGAGCTTCTCACCGTTTATTTGAGCTTTAATGACCTCTATGACCCATGGGATTCTACTGAAAATCCATGCAAGGACTTCATGTGTCTCTTTCGGAACTTCAATTGCACCAAGCCACCATATATCCTTCTCTGATTGCACACTAAAAGAGCGCTTTGTCGCTTCACTCGAACTACAAGATTGCGTGGCATAAGCTAGGGCTTCATTCATAAGCGTGATGCTCATTCTCTCCAACTTTCTCCCTTTAACAATTACACACTCATCCAACTTCAGCACGAACACAAGCTTGCCTTCAAGAACTGCCAACAACATAAAGCCTCAGAATGCATGTTATGACATATCATAGAGCATGTAGGCAACTCTAAACTAACCTGCATCACTCAAATTGTAGAAAACAGCCATGGACTGCTGCAATCGTATCAAGTCCACAAAGATATTATTGAATTTGGTGTAAACAAACCCTTCGGTCCGCAACACACTGTTAGAAACAGCACCGCTTCCCTTCCCGCGGCCCTTCCTTCCTTGTGATTTGCTACGGAGCGGCTGAAGAGGCATCGTGTCTTCAATATACAAGTAGTCCCCTAATCGGTGAACAACATCTTCATTTGACACCTTCTTAGCAATCTGCTCTCTGTGAGGAAGTGTGAATAGGTTTTCCGTGACTCCTCGACTTCTTAATGCATCTTTTAACACTTGATGTATTGCTTGATAGCCCTCGGTACTAATCCCAACAGCATCACAAATATACTGAACATCTAGATCAGTGACAATATTAGAAAAATCTCTAAGAACTCTCTTAGTGATTGCGTCTTTTAAGTGTTTTGCCTCTAGAGCATCAAGCATCCCAATAAAATCCTCTTTGTTGAAACAAGAACGAAGTAAAGTAGCCCTAGCTGACGCATTCTCGCCGCCGCACGTTTCTTGGACGAAGTTTCTATTGCCCAAAACAACAATGATGAGCCGTATTAAACTTAAACAACATGAGGGATAGAACATGTTACCTCATAGCTGTCACCCTTCGTTTTCTTGCACCTCCACGTGGTGCAAGAGTCTGAATTTCGGACAACTCTCGGTTCCTCACCCTACCTCCCATGGCAGTACTCTTCATGTGTGAAAGAGTATCCTCAAGCTTTTTAATTACATTTTCCTTGGTTGTGATGGTGCTCTTTGCCTCCTCAAGCGCACTAGTAGTTGTTTGCATCTGAGCTTGAAGATTGTGGAAACTCCCATTGAGCAATTGCCAATGACGCAAGTACATCTCGAACCGCGCAATCTCGTGTTTGTTGAGTCTCTTGTAGTAGCCCAACAAACCTTGCTCTCCATTTCCAACGTATTGCAACAGTGATGGAATGTTTGTAAAAGACGGATGAACATTGAGAGAAGGATCCTTTGGATACAAGCATCCGTCTGTCCAGAGATCCACATTCTTCTCCCCTTGAGCGCGGCGTTCGTTGGCTGAAGGTAATGTACCCAAGAATGTTTTCTTTGTCGGAACATACTCTTGAGGTAGGCGTAGGGAAAGCCCTGGAGACCTACCGCGTGAAGAGCTTGCTGGGACATTGGTCACGTGGTCAAGAGGCATTGTAGGATGGAGAGATGGAGCTTGAAGGATGGAGAGATAGAGCTTGTAGGATGGAGAGATGGAGCTTGAAGGATAGAGAGATAGAGCTTGTAGGATGGAGAGATGGAGCTTGAAGGATGGAGAGATGGGTGCGTAGGTGCAGCAGCAGGTGCAGGTGCAAGGGGGATGGGTGTAGGAGAGGAGCTTAGATTAGGAGAGAGAGTTTTCAATTTTGGGGGGAATTTTCTAAAAGTTTGGAGGGAGTCAAAAAATGTTGAATTTTGAGTAATTTAACTTAAAAATCTTTTTTTTATTATGTGTATATGTTGGGGGTACTTTTTAGGGGGAATAGAGTTATTTTGAAAGTTTTTGAAAAAAGTCATTTTTTTAACCTCTTTGACCCACGGATTTGCTTAGGTGGCATGGGAGAGTTAAGAGGCCACTTACAAGTTGGCCAAAAAGGTAGAGAGAGAAGACCCCCTACCCCCCTACTTTTCAAATGGTTTACCTCCCCCTTCCCTACGTTTTAAATGGTTACCCCCCCCCCCCCCCCCTTCCCCCTACCTTTTTAGGGGTCAAAGGTGGAGGAGACCCTACCAAAATAGCTCTATTCAAAGCCTTTGTCCCCCTTAATCTTGGCAGGCTTCCTTTAAATTAGGGATTCTTACAAGGCCTATGGAGAGTCCATTTTTTTCCTAATGGGCTTGCGGACTTCTTTCCTTTAAAGTGAAACTGTGAAGGTCCAAGAGTTGACCATCAACATGTAGCAAGTGATTTAGTAATCAAGAGCATGGTCTTACCCCAAAATTGTGTCTGTATAAACACTCTTAGTGCTATAGAAAAATTAGGAGATCCGCTCAAGTTGGAATTGTATTCACAACTGGATCTTTTTCAGACCTGAAATTCCATAATCTTGGTCTTTTGTGAACGGTCGTGCTATCTGAAATGCTTACTTCATCTATATATCTTGGTAGAGAGAATACTTTAAGAGTTTAAGACTTTCAAAAACTCAACTTATCTTCACACTAAAAGTATTAGGTGATAAAATAACACCCAAAAATTAGTAATGTCAAGAATCTTGCTTGTCCATAAGAATTGATGGATACTCAACTAGATAGAATTGTTTGATATGGAAAGTAATCACTGATTGATTACAAACAGATGGCTCTTAACCATTCCAAAATAGATGGCTTTTGGCCTTTCAAAAACAGATGGTTCTTAGACCTTCCTGTTACCATATCGACATAGAAAGATTTTAGTAAAATCATGCGTAGCTTCATTTTTTTCGTAGAAAATTAGGATAGAAATTTAGGAAAGAGAGAATGTTGGAATGAAGAAAATTTCTTATTATACTATGTTGTATACCCCCTTTAGTATGCCTCTATGCATATGATGTATGGTTCATAGCTTATTCTATAACTGTACAATAGTGTGCTTGTAGAATGCTCTCGTAGAGAGAAGTGTCCTGATCACTTGCCACACACCATCCGGGCAGCAAGACATCGAGAGAGAGATCTAGAGAAGAGCCAAGGCTTCCCACCGTTGCTCTTCTGTGTTATATTGTCTTCACATCACTTCTAGTATGATACTGTGATGGCTCCAGTTGCCAACTGCTGTTTGCCCAACATTGACATGGAGATCACAGCCTTGCACGTCTTTCTATTGCATCATGGGCTTATAACCATTACAACTGGACCAGCCCAATATGGCGTGGAAGGGCTCCCCGTGGTGCCTATAACAAAGGGCATTACATTAGTGACGGCATCGCTGGCCTGAATAGCAATGGCAGTTCTATAGGTCAGGCATCCCCTTGGGCCAACACTGGTATCAATAATATAGCTGATAGGTCCACAATAGCCACCCCGCCTCCTGCATCCGCATTCCCTAGCCCGCAGTCAGCTCCTCCCCTGATGGTACCGACCAGCAACTCCTTGCCACCCACTACTGCACCCCACTCTCTCCACAACCAGCTACCGTATACCCACTCTCTCCACAACCTGCAATAATAGCTAGTCCCCCACCAACACCTTGGCCATTGGAGCTTCCCACCAGCTTTCACCCCCACCTGATGCTCCACTCTCTCCTGTTCAGAGCGTTGCACAACCAATGCCAGCTCTCGTAGCTAGCAATTATCAGCATGCTAAACCACCACAACCATCCTCGTCATCTGCCAATCTGCCCACTCATCATACATCACCCGTGCCCAACATTTTGCTGGCAGCTCCCCCAACGCCCACCGTACCTTGTTGCCCGCCGCACCTTCACCAACAGATCAGCTAGCACCATTTCTTGTAATGGCACCACCGTTCACTTCTCCCTTGCCACCATCTCTATCCCCAACTGTAGTTCCTTTCTCGCTACAATAGCTATAGCCTCACGTGCATTCACTCGCATCATCACCCTCCACCAATGAATCCTTATCGCCGCCAGCCACTTCAATCAATGACCACGTGGGGCAGCAGCTCATGCCCACGTCAGCCCTAGCCATGGCGCCATAGCACCTTATAACATGTGCTTTTTCTCCCCCTCCCATTAGTAGTTTTTTGTAGGCATCTCCGCTGAATCGCAAGTCCAACACACCCTCACCGTTAACAGCTTATTCTAGCTTCACTAGAACACCTCCCACAATCAATATCATCCCCAATGATCCTTCATTGGCCCCTACAATAGTGCTCGTTTCTCACGATCCCATGCAGCAGGCCACATATCCTTCACCCGACCTCTCTGATCCCCTCAATATCAATCCTCCCCTCTCCTCCGACGCTACGCCTGACATCGCCCCTCCCATCAATAGTGCCAGTCCATCATTATCGCCAACTTTGAATTCTCATGACGTTTTGAACTCTGCCCCCTCCTCGGCTAGCTCATAGCTAGCACCTTCTCTAACGTCGACCTTCAATGACCCTGCGATTTCTAGCACCCTGGATGAAGATCATAACGGCCAAAACTCTCCAAGACCAGCACCTTCCACACTGGCACCACATTCCAGCAATGTGGGTTTTGCACCCCATCCTCACAGACCATCATCCGGACCAACTCTCTCCCCAGCTGATCAACGCCAACAACGAGGTCGTGCAAGGCCTCCTTGTCCCTACACTAATCACAGAGGTGGCATAGCATCGTCCGATCCACCTCTAGCCATGGCTCCTACACCACTAATGTAGTTATTATAAGCAGATCCTTCATAACTTACCACTTCTCATCTAGAAATTAAAGTAAACAGCCCCACGTCCGGGCACCCCTTCTCCAATTTTTTACAACATTGGTGCCATCAGCATAAAATGTCTTTTGAAGTTATGGGTTAGATGTTCCTAAATCCTTATTGTGCTGACCCAGCCCCACCTTTGTGGTCTAATTATCGGAGTAATAAGCAATTTATTCTTGAATAAACTTGTAAAAGCCTTCTCTTGCATTAGAGAATGTACAAAAAAACCTTTTGTCACTATCTTGTGAATCATTTGGTTTCTATGTTGAAAGTTGTGGTTCCCACTATCCTCTCTTGGTCACCACACCACAGAGGTCTCTCCTTGTGTTGACTATATAGAATGAAATTTGGACATCCATCCACTCTTAGTTTAGATGGAAGGCATGGTTGTATGCACATATGATCCACATATTTCTTTTCATTTTACAAGGTGATGAGTAGGGTATTGTATGTATCGTGCTCGTTCCTCTTGCATTTCCGCGCTAGGTTTGTATGTACTAGGTTCTTGTATAGGCTTGCTCATATGAAACTCATGTTTGTGAGGTCTAGATTACTAGAACATTTTTGTCTATATATTGATCATTTTCTATGAGACTTTAGATGTCATAATGTGGAACATAGTTTTTTCATGCTTGCTACTTTTTAGAACTTAATTCATCATTTCACCAAAGATTCTCCTTGGTAGGAGATTAATTATGCTTTTCATATGCTCCATGGATTCTAATGTATGTAAAGCATTAAAGAGACCTACCAAAACATGCATATAGTGACAATAATGAGCGTGCCTATATAAACTTGATGATAGCATATTAAAATGGAAAAAATGAGAGGATTTTGTACCTAATTCTGATGTCCAAGACAAAGTGAGGCTAAAAGAACCATATGTTTTGATTACCAACACATTAAATTTAATAGGAAAATTTATCTCATGGTCTATAGCAATCCCTATTGTTCTCAATATGCAATTGAGTGCAAGAAATGGCTATTTTGAGCAAACTGCATCGAAACATTAACTTTGGATCCTTGTTGTGACCAAAAGGTGATAAATTTTGCAAGTTTATTATTTTTTCCATATGTAGTGGCTCTCTAACTATAAACTCAAGAAAGGATTCTTCAAAAAGAGTGGATCTCTTATGTTACTGGATTTGTTTTTCAAAACCCTAAAAAGACACATTTATGTCCTATTATGCCGTGTTAACCTTAGTATTAAAGCTTCAATCAATAGAAATAGATGTACTTATAACAAGAGCAGTCAATTAATTATCTCTTTCTAACAATCTAAAATCTACCTTTAGATATGAACAAAAATTCTTCCTAAAGGCGTAGGATAGATAAACCTAGCAAACTCTCTTTTGATCTAAATTGGAATGTACAATGCTAGTAGATCATGGTAATAATGGTTGAGTTGATTTCATACAAAAAAGGAAGTTTAAATAATGGATCATCCAAAATGTACAAAACTTATAGCTAGATGGCAAAAAAAAGTGGCATACCAGGCCTAGTTTACTATGTCCAAAGATATGTAGCCTAGAGAGAGAAAAACGCGTAAACAAAAACCCTCGGGCTCAAAAAGTGCAATCTCCACTCATTTTGTGAAGTGAGTTCTTCACCAAAAACTTTGGCCAAGTAATATTTTTGTGCCTTTTCCTTTGCAAAGTATTACTCCTCGAGAGGTCCCTCCTTGTTCTAGAAGGTGAATTTGAAGTTCTTCTTGGATTTTGACAAAGAAGGAGTTCCTGTTTTGTTTTTTGAAGAGAATAGGAAATTTTATTAAGAGAAAAAAAAAGGTGTTACACCTTTGCCTCACTGGTAGGGAGAGAGGCATTCTAGAAAAGACACAAACTAAAGGCTCAAGCACATGGTAGCCATACAAATGGGTTCTTTGGAGTAGTTATAGAGCATGGAGTCTCTCCAACCTTTCCATCTGAAGCAATTTTGTAGAAATGAGAGAGGACACGGGGACACATCTCTCATATTCTTGAGAGTGAGGGTTGAAATACTTTTAAGATCCAACATGAAGAGGACAGTGTTGTCTACATTTCACCTCAAATATGGCTTCATTTCTTTGGGTTCAGCAAGACCATAAGTATGAAATACTCCATAGATTTCATAGGGAGGTATCCAAACTTAAACATTCTCCCATTAGCAATTAGTAGATAGTAAACTATTGGGGATATTGCATCACTTTGCAATAAGCCAGCAAAACATCTAGTTTAAGATTATACTAATTGGCCATAAATATATGGTTTAGGTTCTCCATTTCACTACATATTCTACATTTTCCATCACCAATCATAAAATGAGCCATGATAGAAGGCTATACTTGATAGGTAAGCCAGTGACTCCAAATGCATTTAGATCTATATACCTATTGGTTGGAACTCTAGTTTACATTCCATTTTCTATTGAGGCTCTTCCTTAGTTTTTCTTCAAAACTTGGGATTTTACTGAAGCTGGTGTAAGCTTCCATAGCCTAGTAGTGATCTTGAAGCTACATTTGTTTGCTATGCTCATGTGTCTTTGCTCCTATTGCAATATCTTTATCTCCTCCAACCTCCATAATAACTAAAAAATACACACAAAAAATAGATTAAAATGTTAAGTTAGTTGCCTAGGAGGCATCCAATCCCCGTTCACTTTTGTGGGTCATTCCATCATCTTCACCCAACTTTAAAATATTTGTATGCTTTAATGGAAAGTGGCCTTCTAGTCCTCTTTGGTATGATTCCTACCAAGATGGAATCTTGCATTAGAAAATGAGAGGAAATAGCCCAGTTAGGAGGAATATGGAGTCTATTTTTAATTTCATACCAGGAGCTTCACATAGCTACTGTCAGTTGTCTGCCTACTGGTTTGATTTTGAACCTAGAAATGATGGTGTCCCATTGTGTCAAATTAGAACAAACCTTGTACTCCTGCAAGGAGAATTTTTTCATATGTCTTTTCAATAGGAAAACCCAAAAATCATCACTAGAAATAGCTCTAGCAATCCACTTTCCTGCTAGCTTGATTGCCATACATTCTATATCCATCATCCCCCATTACCATCTTTGATTTTGTGCATACAATATGTCTTTGATGATACTTTGGGGATTTTTTTAGTATATTATGAACCCTCCCAAAAAAATCTCCTTGCAAGGATATAGCTTGATTAAGTTGGACCCTTTGAAGTTTTCTTACATGAAAGAAAAATAATAGTGATGGGAGCAGGTAGTGATTAAGAACAAAATTTATAGGAGACAAATTAGGTTGGAAAGAATGCCACAAGAAACTTTTCTTCTTGAATTTGTCCAAAACCCATTCCCATTTTTGAGCCACTGAAATCTCAAAGCTAATGGGAATTGCTAGTAATCTAAAGACCTACCCATTGAGATTTCTTGGCACCTACCTATAATAGCTGAATGGGGAATTCTACCATTGACCCCTATTTTGTGATGATTTATTTGAGATCCACTCACAAAAAAAAAAATTGCGCATTGGTATCACGGAAAACATTTGATACCCATCAAATCTAGCTATCTTGTTACCTGTGAGATTTCTAACTTGCGTTTTCTTTATGACTAACCATCTCGATGCATCTAACACAATTGCAAAGAGTAGGGGCTAAGGTGGAAACCTTGTCTCATTGATCTCTCAAGGATGATAATGTCAACCAACTCTCCATTTATATCTAGTTTTGAAAATGCATTGCCAAATAGTACATGCACAAATTTAGTGAATCGTTTACCAGAACCCATGTCAAACAAAGACTATAAAATGAAATTCGATTCAATCCTATCATAATATTTATCAAAGACAACTTTGAAGAACCAAAACTCTTGATCGATTTTTGTTGCATGCTCCATGCATTCCCACAAAGATATGATGGCATCAAGCCTTTTTTCTCTTTCAATATGATGATTTTCATAAAAAAACTAAGTCCCCTAGCTAAAGAAAGAGATAATATTCTATATTTGGAAGTCAGACTTGCGATGGGTCTCTAGTTGCTGAGATCCTCCTTGTTTCTTTTCTTGTGGAGGAGTCTGACCACTTGAATGCTAATAAAGGCAGATAGAGATCCTTTTTAAACAGATTCTTGCCACACTAGTAAAAGGTAAGGAGTCACGAAGGACTTTATCTCCTAGACTAGGAGTTCCTATTTCGACAGAGCTTCTCCTCCAATAACATGATTGTTCTTCTTTGTGAGTCTCCACTCTTGTTCCAATATTGAAGTTTCTATCTCTCAAAGTTTAGATGTTGATACCTTCTTTGAGTCATAATAAGACTGGAATAGTCATCAAGATTTAATGATTCTTTTAGGAGTATGGCAGTTTCAATTTTATCCTCTGTTTCTATGTTGTTCCTAGCAAGTTATGTGAGTAGACTTTTGAAATTGTTTATGTGATCTTTTATTGAAGTGTGAGGATGATTTTTGAGAAGTTGGTATAAAGTGAAGAGTATGTATGCATATATTTCTCATCTCCTTGAAGAGATACAACACTTGTGGATAGGCATAGAAATGGTGGGCATGAGCTACCATTGGTGCAATGCCCTAATTATAGGCATTCTAATGTGGACCATGGATGAATATCTCACCTATGGATAATGTTGAGGTGATTATCCAACATGCCCTAAATGCTCTACAAACAATGAAATTTCCTCATGCTAGTTTAGTTGGTGTCTAGGACTTAAAACTAGTGTCTACAATGCATGTGTCACATTTAGCCCAAATCTGAGCATTTGCCAATCGCTAGCACCGAGGAAGCTGATTCATGAATGTCATATATAAAGCACATATTCTAGAGAGGGGCTCTTGGGAAAGGAGAAGGTAAGGCAATTTTATTGCGAGTGGTTGGAGCAAAAGGAGAGGTATAATGAGTGCCTTTTCTGAATACGGTGTGAATTTCCCTACTGAGCATGATTAAAAGTCAACCACCTATTAGATCCAATTCCCATTTCACAATTGAGGGAAGCTTATTGCGGGACCATCTCATTGAAAAGAAGTTCATACACTTGGCACTAGGGTGGATTTTAGAGATCTTGGCCGTATGGAAAGTTACTAGCTACAAACAACAATCCACATGTCAGCAAAGCTATCCAAAGTCCCTTGGAATTTCACTACCACCCAAGAATGCAAGGAAAAAGAGATTATATGGTTTGTGCAAACGTCCACACGTGTAATGCGCTCACTTCGGATGGTGTTTACAAAGAAGGGAAGCTCCTTGTTTTGAGCTTATGATTGACATAAAATGTAACAAGTTTGTCCCAAATTAACTTGTGTATACCATAATACGACGTTGCCTGCACATTGACCATAACACACATAACTTGTTTTGTAGTTTGTTTTACATGTGGTTGTTGAGGATGTTGTATTAAAGTGTTTGTGCCACAAGCTGATGACATTTGCAGCTCATTGGATCTCTCAAAAGAAGATCAAGAGTATCTCTATACCCTCCATCAAGAAAAATTCTATGGAGGTGGTTTGCATATTTGAAACATGGATAATAAATATGTGATCTTTTCAATTATAGCTTTCATAATAAATATGTGATCTTTTCAATAGAGCTTTTATGAAAAATATAGAGCTTTTTGGGCTAGGCGCTTAAGTTCACCTTTCAAACTTAATAAATGGTGTCTTTTGTGTGAAACGAATATCACTTATGTTTGAGAGTGTGTGTTTGTGAGTGCATGGCTAAACTCATGTTTAAAGCATAGTAATGAAGAGACATGAAAATATTCCACCAAAATAGTGAAACAAGATATAATAGGCCTGGATAAGAGGGCATGAATAATATATTATGACTAGACTATTTACCTAATGGGTATCATCAAACACATAATGATGTCATTGAGAATAAATTTAGAGAGAGAGAGAGAGAGACTTGTACAAGGTGGGATTTCTTTTCTTTGAAGCTTATGTATCCACCATAAATCATTGAATGAGGGTACACTCCTACGAAGATAAGGTTTTGGAAACCAGCGCTTTGGTTAGTGGGGCACAAAGCCGTTATGCACGAGCCATAGATATGTTTAGGATATCTTGTAAGAGAAAGAGTTTTGGGCTTATGGGAATGTCTTAAAAATTAAACATGCATGATTAGAGAGGGTCATTCTACCATTGGAAAGAACTTTAGCTTGAATTGAGTTAGGATAATGTCATGGGTAGAGGGATTGGTGGCCATGTATCAAGAGGAAACTTGTCAATTTTGATTGTAGGAACAATATCACAGCCAATACAAAGTGCGTTGTGGCCCCTAAACCAATTCTAAGAAGATCATGGTCCCTCTTGAGGTAGTTTGTGGAAGATATAGTTCTTTGGAGTTGGTTTCTATATGCCCCTGATTGGAAACATGGATATCCTTTGACTAGGAGGTAGTTTAATTTTAGGCTCCAAAGCAGCCATGGAACTCTATGATTTTAGATTTCATATTGTAGGGTTGATGGTTGAAGGAGATTCAAATTTGGAGGTATGATTTGGATATGAGCTATGGAGGAAGGAGGGTTCACAACCGACATACCTCAAAACATAGCCCTCCCTCTCAACCATATAGATTGGATTTCTCCTCCAAGGTCTCATATAGCTGACACTCTATCCAATGCATAGCAACATCCACAAACATACCCATTAAAAAATGTAGTACATACCTCTGTTGATAGCTTAGCTGCATCCATAGCCTGATCCTCTTTGCCTTGCACCACGAGAAGCACTTGTTTTTTGACCAAAGGCTCTTCCACCTGCATCAACTCCTCATCCCACTCCATGACTGGAGCATCCTCAAGAACATTCAAGAAAATAGATCCACAAGACTCCACCATTTCCTATGGTAGACCATCCTCTCCAAACTATTCTTCTCCAACTTATTCCTCTTCCTTAACTGCAATAACTCTCTCTTTCTTGGACAATCTTTGCATCTGTTGCACTACCATCACAAAGTCTATGGAAACATTCATAAGCATGCTCAATAGAATAGTCTCGTGCAGCACCTTCATCTGCACTTCTTCCTCCACTGACTGACTAGTCTGTTAGAATCCTTCAAAAATGTACTTTTTTATGTCAAAATTTCTGTGGAATACTGCAAGGGATGCGTCAGCATTGGTTGCATGAGATGAATTGACACTGCCTTACGTTGTTGCAGGATTGAATATTTTGAATCTAAAAGCACATGCAATGGCAGGGGAGGCTAGTCTCATCAAACATGTTTTGCATATTCATATTAATTGGTCGTATTTTTTGGAAAGTGATGGATGCTCTAGTTGTTTACTCTCATGGTACTTGGTTCTTGTCTAGTTGCGATAAAGTTCTCATTGTTTCTCCTATCAAAACTTGTTTTGTTGATTTAAGTTCTCAAAAATGCGTGGCCTCCTCTTTGGTATGACAAGGTAAAGCCATATATACTAGGGACTCTATAGGTTGAGAACTCTATTTTTGAGTTTTGTATTTAAACTTCAACCTAGACTGTTGCTTGGTGAAAACAAAATATTTATGCATAAGAAATTATTGGCTTTGATTAAGTAGATCTTTGACTCTAAAAGCTTGTTGAAACCTTCTTTTGCAGTTAGGAGGTAATAGAAATTGGGTTTTTACTTCAAGATTCCATGGAACAAACTCTACATGCTCTTCACATCTTATCACCTCCATTGAGGAAGATAGATTTAAGACCGACTAGGTGCTTCCATCCACAACTGTCAAGTAGTTTCCAATTTCACAAAATACTTTCACTGCCATTTGATATGAATGTCACATGTAACAAAGTAGTTTCGAGTTTTACAAAATACTTTCATTTCCATTTGATATGTATGTCATGTGTAACAAACAATGGTCCCTCACTCATGTTTCCCTTACTCACATTGAACACTCGTGGAGTTTGATTCTATAAAATGTATGGTAGATTCTCAATCAATATAAGCTCATTTTAGTTATTTGAAGAGTAATGGAAAATGTATCACATGTATTAGGTTGTACATTGTTAGTAGGCATGTTTTTTGATAGTATATACTTAGTACAAAATGGTGTACATGGGTTGAATATGAGTGGCACGTGTTCAGGCAGGTCACCTAAGACAAATGTAACCTATCACATGAGCTCAACAGAAGGGTATTTAAAATTCTTAAAAGTTACAAAAACATATATACAAAAGGATATTATTTTTTCTAATTTGAGAAGAACTTATAGTTTAAAAGAAAAGGGTACACTATATTCCTAAAAAAATTCACAAATAAGGGGTTTTACAAACATGTCTTGAATGCACGAGATGTTGCAATGCTCTTTTGTTTGCATTCCTTCAAAGTCTAGTTTTTATGGTTTATCTAGTGTATTAGAAACCATCTCTTGTTTGAACCATTCACTACTTGAAGTCTCTTGTAACATTGATGAGAGACTGGATGTTAGAGAACTCTATATTCTTGCAAGGACAATGGCTTGGAGCTCAAGATATTAGGACATTCACTACATTCTCTATATGAATTTCCTTTCGATGTAACATATTGTACATAAGATTTTAGAGAGAGAGAGAAAGATGTAGTTTGTTTTCTGTAGCCAAGTGCTTGTTGCATGTGATGTATTGGAAGGAAGAGATAATGAGATCATGCAGATAGAGAGACAAGACATTACTTTTGCTTGTGTGTAACAAGGTGAAGCCTCACGTAGACCTTCTAGATTAAAATGTAGAGGAAGTCAATGTGGCCACTTAAGGATGGGACCCATTGCTTAACCACAAATAGCTTTGCACATGTTTTTGTGTCTAGGACCCCCCCTCAATCATTAGATATTGTAGGGTTAGCCATGAGATCAATGGTCTAAATAATACACCATATTGTGATCATAGTCTTGTGTAAGGTAGTAAGTGCAAAGCAAGCTTTTATATCATGTCAACACAAATATGATAGGCTTTATATTACTAGGTGGTGAGAGGGTGTATAAATATTCCAAGGGATTTGTTGAATATCAATACCTATACAAAAATCGGACATTGCCATAGTTTTTAAGAAGGAGAGCAACCTCATGCAATGAGGTGGAAAATTTCTTTGATATAATTGTGTTAGAAAAGATAATTTTTAGATAGTCTACATATAAAGCTCAAAACTAAAAATATCTAAATTTCTTGGAAAAGCTCTAAATCAAAATCTAACAAAAAAAACACATTCATTTGAAAAAAACTTCCTTGCCACCATGTTGAGGCAGCTCCTAGTGCACATAATTTACAAAAGAAAATAACAAGGAGTATGCATTCAAAATGGATGTTCTACCTAGAGTGCCTTATGAAGGCACGAAGGGGTTTGTGCATCAAAGGGCATGCCGACATGGAAGCATGGACAAGGGTTAGCTGGTTTCAGAGTCACTACTGGAAAATGGAGAGTGCTTCTATAGGGTTTCTTGTGGAGATGGAATACTTTGTTAGACAATTGGTGATGAGAAACTAACTTTTTGATGGTGGACCCAGATGTCGATGGGAGAATGTGCATAGACTTGGAGGGAAAAATCAACCGATCTTGCATGCTTCACATTCAAACCATGCAAAAGCGAATTTCTTGATACAAGGCTGCAACCAAGAGGGAGAAGGTGCAAGAAATGACTTTAGAAGGGGGACCTAGGTGATGCAATGAAGACAGAAAACTTCATGCATCACGAGCATAACATAGAATATGTAAAAAGCATTAACCATCCCCGGACTCACTCCCAAGGCCTCAAACACCTTCAAAGGTGGAAAGAGCTAGCGGGGAATGAGGATTGGGAAGAGGAAGAAGAAACATTGATAGGATAAAGAAATAGTTTCTCACTTATCATCACTCGTCTTCTTAGCATACATAATAGCATAGTAATGAAGATGGAGAATATGGAAAGATTAATCATTGGAGCATGGATCTTGGTTGGATTTGCATTCCATAGCCAAGAGTGTTGGTGTAGGCTCTCAACTTCTATACAATCTTGGAGAAGGAGATGGAGCTCTTGCACTTTGAACCTCACACAATGAGAGAGAGAGAGAGAGAGAGAGAGAGAGAGAGAAAGAGAGAGAGTGCGAGAGAGTATACAAGCTAGCTCCCTCCTTGCTTTGGTCGACCCCCTCTTCTAGCACTAGCCTGGACTTGCTTGAACCTCCTCAAGCCTGGCCAATCACATGCTTAGTACATTTCAAGCAACAAGGGTAAGATTAGGACAAGTGTCCTTATTACCCCTTTGAGAGAGAGGGCTTGAATAATGCTTTAAAAATTAATTATATAAACTAATTTCTCATTGGACCCCTTGAGAGGCCAACCAATAGGCTCTAGGCACCTTATGAGGGCAACACGGAGAGGAGCTTGACATGTGTCCTTGTTGCCTCCTTGGTCTAGGATTGCCTTGTATGAGGGTGTGTTTGTTCTCTCTCATGCCCCTACTTGTAGGGATCGCCCCCTCCTTGTAGGGATCCTTGTTGACTTTTTGACACCTCAAGCCCCTCAACCTTGGGCCCGGTTCCCACCACAAGCTTGACCCTTAAGGCCCTCAAGCTTGGTCCGGGCACCCACCTCAAGTACAACCCTAACATCTCATGAATGAGAAGAACCTTTAGAATCTCAGTCATCAAGCACAAGAAGCACCTCAATCATCTCAATCATCAAGCACAACAAGCACCTCAAGCTTGGGCTAGGTTCCCACCTCAAGCAAAAACCCTAGCTTACCTAAGGTCCACCACACTAACTATTGGAGGTCTTTAATGAAGGTAATCCTAAGGCCTTTTAAGCTCCACTAGCATTCAAATCTTTGATAGACCATCTCTCGTTTGGACCCATTACCTTTGTCCCCATGCTGAGATGCACCTAAATCACATATCTATATTCTAACTCTTGTTCCTGTTTATTCTCTTACATTAAGAGATCATTTTAATATGAGAAAATCATTTGGGTATAGTTAGATACTAGATTTTATGACATTACCTCTCCCTTGAATCATAGTCATCCTCGACTATGAGGTAGAGAAGATAAAGCCTTAGTCATTAGTCAATGTTTCTTAGCGGGTAGAGGATCCCTTTTTACCCTACGACATCATTCCAAGATGGATGACTAATCCATTTGGTGCTTGGGAGACATAGCTATCGCAAGCATGTCTGCTCTTTATCCAATTTCATTCTCCCAAAGTAGAGTGACAAATTCTACTAGGTGTTTGAGAGACTTCCTCATCACAAACATGATGCTAGGCATGCAGACTATTTAAATTTGTGCACAATAAAAATAGAATTAGTCTTATAAGACAAAAACATTGATCATTTAAAAGAAACATGTACATTTGCTTACTCTAATGTAGCATTGTAAGCATTGACAAGGTTCATACTATCCTTAAGTTGTATTCCTTGCATTCATTTATCATCTTCAAAAGGAGAATTTCTAAACATAATAAGAGACCATCCGACAATCTTACCATGTCGTAGTACCTTGTCTTCATGCCAAAGGATAGCTTTTGGTTGTAGCGCCTCTTCTTGGTCTTCGATTTAGAGAGGGTCTTCAATAATTGGTTCACTTGGTGTCTCTCCTTTGTAGGGCTTAAGTAGGTTCACATGAAAATAATTGTGTATGAGCCAATGGTTGGGAAACTTGAGTTGATAAGCCATCTCATTGATTGGCTTGAATATTTGAAAAGGACTATAATATCTTTTTGCTAGTTTAGCATAATACTTTTGATGGCACGTAGGATTTTTGCTCGTCATTTGCGTCCATTGAGCCTTGGGAAACTTAAGTAAGACCCAATCATTTTCTTTAAAAGTTAAGGCCCTTTTGTGCTTGTCAGCAACAACTTTTTGCCTTTGTTGAGAGATGGATATAGACTCCTTAATCTTTTCAAAAGATTCTTGTAGGTCACAACTATACTCATCACGGCAGCGAAGATCTTCCCATGTACTTTAAGTAGCAAGGGACTTTTAGGTATTCCCTCATGATTACAAAAGGTACTTTTCCCATAGAAGTATGGAAAATATTATTGTACGCATACTCTACAAGAGGTAAGTACTTTTCCCATCGTGAGCATTGATCTAATTCTATAACATAAGTCTTTAGTAGATCAAGTATCGTAAGATTGGCTATCTCACTTTAACCATCTGTTTGTGGGTGATAGACCAAAGAGAAATTCAATCTAGTACCTAGATTTTCAAAGAGACCTTTCCAAAAATTATTGGTCATTCTTGAATCTCTATCTGACATGATGGATGTTGGCAATCCATGGTGTTGGAAAATATGAGATATGAAGAGAGTCGCCATTTGGTGTGCCTTAATAGTATTTTTGACAGGAAGAAAGGGTGCTTGCTTGCTAAAACTGTCGACTATTGTGCATATTCCCATATTTCCATGGATAGACTTGGGTAATCCAAAGATAAAATCCATGGATATAATCTCCCATGGTGAATTAGGGATACCACACATTTTGAAACACACTCTTGTATGTCCACTTTCATGGTAGACCAAAAGAATTACATCTCTACTCCTTGAAGAGTAGGTTGAATACCTCTATGCCCCGTATAGGGAGGAGAATGGGACTCATACATGACTTTCTCATGAAGGGAGTGGGTAACACATAGCCTATTTCCATGGAGAAGATAACCATCATGCAAGGTATATGGTTCTTCTTTCTTACCCAAAACAAGGGCTGATATTATTTCTTTATAGTAAGGTTCAATAGCATACTCATCTATCATAGAAGATAGATCATTGTAAGTTGCTATAGACACCACATTAAATTTTGGTTGTTGTGAAAGTGTATTGGCCACTCGATTGTGCTTACCAGCAATGTGAGCAATATAAAAATACCAACCTCATTTGTTTGTCAGAAAGCTTGGTTTGCATCATGAAGTACTTGAGACTTTGCCAAAAGCATTTTGCTCCTTAGCAGTCCATGAGTACTTAACGTTCTTCTTTGTTAAGTCATGTAATGGTCCTGCTATTTGAGATAATTTTGCTATGAAGAGTCTATAGTGTGCACACATACCAACAAAGCTTCTTAGCTCATGTAGATTCCTTGGATTAGTCCATGCTTTTATTACTTCCAAATTTGATAGATCCATACGGATACCATCTTGGGAAAGATAATATGACCTAAGTATTGAATCTCTTGAAGGAAAAAATCACTTTGGTTTTGATTGATAAAAAGCTTGTTTTCCCTCAATGCTCGAAAAATCACTTGGAGATGTTGCTTGTGTTCCTCCAAGGACTTGGCATAGATGATGATATCATCAAAGGACACTCCTTTGAATTTTCAATAGGGTATAAAGATCTATTTTATTAAACAATTGAATGTGGATGGTGTATTAGTCAAGCGAAACGGCATGCATGACTAGATATTCATAAAGACCAAACGTTGTACGAAACGCGATCTTTAGGATATCTTCATTCACTATCCTTATTTGATGGTATCCACTTTTAAGGTCAATCCTACCGAAATAGGTAGAGCCTTGTAGCTTATTAGATAGATCTTCTACCTGAGGTACAAAAAAATCAATTTTGATAGTGATATTGTTTAGTGCTTGATAGTCCACACACGTGCAATATGTACCATCTTTTTTTTGCACTAAACGGAGAACAAAAGGGAAAGGAGGTAGATCTCACCATCCCTTTGTCTACCAATTCTTGTACTTGCCTCATGATCTCCTCTTGTTGAGCTAGGGAAACTCGATAAGGAGTCTTGTTAGATGGTGAGCTTCCTGGTAGGAGCTCAAATCGATGGTCATCATCCCCTTGTTTTGGAGGTAAGTCCATAGGGATATCATCGATGGACACATCTTGGAATCCATTTAGAAAATTATACAAGTCTAACTCTTCTTGATTCCTACCATTTACATTTGATGAAACATTAGGATCTTTTAGGGACTCTTTGACAAAACTAATGTACGCAAAAACTGAGCTTTTCACTGATTTATCAAAAGCAAGAGGATTTACAAGTGGTATAGTACGACCAGAGTCACTTGCATCTATATATATGCTCTTTTCCCTATAGGTGAAGTAGATTATCTTTTTAGGTATTTTCATGTTGACAGCCATGCGGTTCAACCATGGTGCCCCTAGGATAGCATCCTCATGTTGGAGAGGAAAGATGATAAAGTCTTCTTTGTCGAGGTAGCTTTGGACATGAAGCCTTTACTTCCCAATCAAGGGAGTAACAGAGGCTTGTTGTCCCTTGAAAGCTGCATCGGTAGTTTAGTATCTCCCATCTTGAAAGCTTGAATGCCCAACTTAGTGGTCAACTCCATTGATATGAAGTTGTGAGTAGAGCCAGGGCCAAACAAGATGAAATCATCATGCTCCCTTACCTTTCCCCAAGCATAGTAGAGAGGTGATCCTTTGCAATGAGCATCCTCTTTTCGATCTTTGATAGTGAAAGATCTAGGAGTCTCATTGCGGGCATTTATCTTGGAGCAAGAACAAAATCCATGTCCTTGCTCCCTACACTTCAAACATTTATGGTCCCTGCGAAAAGATTCAAGCTCTTCAGGAGAGAGTTTATTTTTACCTTTGTAAACTCACTTCTCCTTGGACCAATTGTTTTTGTTGTTGTTGTTGTTGGAATTGCCTTGTGAAGAATTTTGGGCATTGGTTTTCCCCTTTGCATCACTTTTGTCTTTGCATCCATGGGCTTGGCATTCCTTCTAGCCCCTTGTTGGAAATTGATGCACGAAGCAACAATAGTGCAGTGGATACTTTGGTGATAGAACCAGGCCATTGGGAGTTGACGTACTCAGCCATCTCTTCAAGTAATCCCGCACAGAATTGTTTATTTTTCTCAACAAAGTCTATATTTTGAAATATAGTCTCCTTGAGATGTAAATCTTAAAACTTGTCCACCTATTTGTGGATAGACTCGTGGGAGACAAGCTTCAAACTCCGCCACTCGCCCCTGTGGTGTCCACTAGGAAATATGTAAGATAGCATGTGCAAAAAAAATAAGGGATTTATAAATTAGTTACATTTACAAAAAAAAGTACTTACATAAAGGGTTTTTTAATTGAGAAAGTGAAAATTTTGATAAATAAGGGCTATTTTTTTACAAAGATGCAAACATAAGGGGTACATATAATACTTGAAAATATACAAGTAAGGGAATATTTAAATACCTCTTTTTTGCACGTGCTATATGAAATTTTTACATAGTGGACTCCTCGGGCCATTTGGTTATCAACACTTTGTCCTTTGCATCACTTGCAAGTACAGCTTCATGATGGAAACTCATAGAGTTTTCCATGTCTTTAGGGCTTCACCATTGCCATGAAGGCTAGCCCACCAATGACAAGCAGATTTCTGGAAGTGCATAGCTACATGGTGTAGATTTGAGGACTCCGTGAAGCCCTCTCTTCCAAAGGCCACATCAAATTGCTAGATGAAGGACAATTCTTTGTCGATAGCACCAAAGGTGCCATCATAGGTGAGAAAAGAGATGCTCTTTCCTCCCTCTTTGAACTTATTGAGCTTTTGGGACTTTCACCATGCAGGGTAAGATTTGCAATGTACTCCACTCTTGTATTCTCTAGGAGAATAGCTATTGATTTTGTCACAAGAGGAGGAAGGTGAAGAAGAAGCAGAAGAGGGTGACCTCTTTCTTACCCTTTTCTTCCTTTGTTTCCTCTCTTCCCTTTTGGAGTGACAAGGAGAAGGACTATGGGTTGATTGTTTCCTTTTGGGAGGAGTTGGCGATCGTCTAGATCACCGCCTTCATGAAGCTACATCTTCAAAGGAACTTAGGTATTCTCTTCTTTTGTGTTCTTTTGATTCCTCCTCTCTTATGAGAGAGAGTCTTCTTTTGGGCGTCTCATCAAGAGGCCTCCTAAGATCTCTCTCCTCTTGGAGAGGAAGTGAAATCCCATAAGAACAAAGTTGTTGAGTAATGACTAGTGGAGGGAACTCAATTGCAAAGACTAGTGGAGAGGATCTGAGTTTTTCGGTTGATTATGGTTCTTGTTGAGCTTTCTCGTAGCTCAATAATGGTTAAGCCAAAGGAAAGCACCAAGAGGCTCCATTATTAAGACTATAGTTCCCAACAATGTACCTAGAACTAAGTCCTTCTCAACCAAGATAATAGATCCCTATCCCACTCACCCTAATTCAATGAAGAGGCCCAACCTTTCATGGACAACTTAAGGACCTCTCTTCTTAAGGAAGAAAAGAGAAACCAAAATCTTTGATACCAATGTAATGTAAATGGCCTATACACTTTGAGAATAACGGAATTAGGAGAATTAGAGTGAGCATTATTGTGAGAGTACTTTGAGAACATAGAGGGTGAACTTAATTAGTGGTAGCAACATAGCCATAACACTTAATTAACTGGCATGAACAATACTTTTGCAAGAGAGAGAGAGAGTTTAGAGAGCTTGAAAACAGTTGAGGACCGTATTTATGTGGAGCCGGTCCCCCCTCCAATAGGCTTTTGTATTATAGATTCTGGCATCGAGGGACTTGGTACAATATAATCTTTGTGTTGTTTGTAAACTAGGTGATGCAATGAAGATGGAAAGCTTCATGCATCACGAGCATAACATAGACTGAGAAGAGGAAGAAGAAACATTGATATGAGAAAGAAATAGTTTCTCACTGATCATCACTCTTCTTCGTACCATACATAATAGCATAGTAATGAAGATGGAGAAGATGGAAAGCTTAAGTATTGGAGCATGGTTCTTGGTTGGATTTTCACTCCATAGACAAGAGTGTTGGTGTAGGCTCTCAACTTCTATACAAGCTTGGATAATGACATGGAGCTCTTGCACTTTGCACCTCACACAATGAGAGACTGTGTGCGCACGGGAGAGTATACCCCCTAAGATAGCCCCCTCCTTGCTTTGGTCAACCCCCTCTTCTAGAACTAGCCTGGACCTGTTTGAACCTCCTCAAGCCTGGCCAATCACATGCTTAGTTCATTTCAAGCAACAAGGGTAAGATTAGGACAAGTGTCCGTCTTACCCCTTTGAGAGAGAAGGCTTGAATAATGCTTTAAACATTAATTATATAAATTAATTTCTCATTGGACCCCTCGAGAGGCCAACCAATAGGCTCTAGGAACCTTATGAGGGCAACATTGAGAGGAGCTTGACATGTATCCTTGTTGTCTCCTTGAGGCTAGGCTTTGCCTTGTGTGAGGGTGTGTGTGTTTTCTCTCATGTCCCCACTTGTAGGGCTTGCTGTTAACTGAATCGACGCCGGTTAACAAAATCTGCTAAAGGCCCGATCCTTATAGATGCACATCAAAGATCAACATGAAGAAGCAGTAAAGATTGGAGTTACACATTTTTCACATTTTTCTAAAATGGTCATGTATTGTAAATTCCGGATTTATTTCAAGCCATTGTAATATTTTTAATGTGCTAGGGACTCAATGGGAGTTCCAAGCTATAAAGCAAATGTCAATTAGTGTTCCTAGATTGCAGATTTAGTAAGTGGTGGATCCCTAAAGGTCTTGGGCACCTGGACATTGCATAATTTACCCTACGTATATAAGGCAATGTGTAAAAGAAATTAGGGTTCTCAAGCTCATTTGTTGAGACCACTCTTTTGTAAGAGCTCTTGAGGTGTGTGGCTATGGAGTCCTTGAGCTTCTTCTTGTTCATGTGACTTGATTAACACTAATCAATGCTTAATTCTCTTTTGTTATGTCTCTCTCATACCTCTTGTGATTGCTAATGATGTATTGATTAGCTACATCATAACTAATTAGTGGTTAATACCTCTCTAATCTTCTCTGATTGCACTCTTTTTCTTGTGTGTACATGTAGGTTTGATTGGAGTGTGGTGCTCGATAGAGTCTATGTGATTGGGTTGATTGGAGGTGAAGGGAAGTGGATGAGGAGATTGCCAATCATTGTAGCTTAGCTCCTCCATAGGCCGAGAAGCTCATCTCATAGAGTCACCACTCGTGTTCCCATGATTAGCTCACTAATTGTGTGAGTGTTTCCATGCCCTAGACGGGTAGCTCATCTCTCCGGATTGATAATTTTGTTGGTCATTGGAGCCATGCTACGATGGTACCCGCAACATTTGCGTTGCTGTCGGGGACGATGGCCTATGCTAGTGTAATTGTGGCATAATTGGATGTGTTTCCTCACTAATTTCACATATGTGTTTATGGTTTTGTGGATTTTGGATGTGTGTGCATGAAGCAATGTGTTCAGTTTTCCCTAATTTGTCACCATATCTTGCCGATTGTGTGCCTACACACTCTAATTTCACACTAATTTTTGCTAACTTACACACTAGTTTTCTACTAAGGATTGGAGCTCTCAACCGTTCAACCCATCTTCATTGGAAAGGTGAACAAGGTGGTATTCTCAACCTCCCTAGAATCTAAACATGTGTTAGATGAGTAGAGACGCCATGATTATGCTATGCTAATTAACACCATGTCTATGCTATGATATGCTATGCTAACTAACACCATGTCAATGCTATGCTATGGTATGTTAGTTACAACATGTCGATGCTATGTTAGCTTTGAAATTTTTTGAAATGTTCATTTTCATACCGTCATAATGCCAAAAAAATTCAGATTTGGAGGCATATGGAATTGACAAGCTCAATTGCTAATTGGTGAATGTACATTGCTAATTAGTGAATGTACATTGCTAATTGTGTGTCTAATTGATCTAATCCCATGCTTGGATGGTCAATTGCAAGTGTATGTGCACTAAAATCAAGTGTGTATGAATTCTAGTTGAGTGTGTGTATGCCTCATTTTAGGTGTGTGTGCACTATTTAGCCCTTGATTGTGCACCTAAAAATCAATGTGTGCTTAATGGTTTCTCAATTGTGATGATTGATTTGTATTGTGGTCATGCTAAACTAAAGATTTGTGAATTCAAATTGTAATTTCAACAAGATTCACTCTTTTGTGTGCGCACCTAAAAATTGGTAAAAATTGTCAATTATTAGTGTGTGTGTGTGTAAAAAGTGCTCAATGTGCATGATTAATTCAATGTTTAATTGCATATTTGATGTGTGTAATGGTTATGGTTAATTGTTGTGTTTTTGAGCTCAAAACAGGGATTTACTAATTATGATTTGATTTTGCTGCACTAATCTCCTATGTGTGGAGAATTTCCACAAAAAAAGGGGTATTTTTTGAGTAATTTTTGGTAAATTTTTACTAAATTTTGCATTACTTTTCTCTTAATTATATAAAAAATTTATATCTTGCAATCTTGATGAGATGTTTTGTATGCGAATTTATGGAATCATTTTGAGCTATTTGTATCCTCCTTTGCCGAGTTTTGAGTGTTCCGCTATTTTCGAGACTCGGCTTGTTGATTTTGTTGTAATTGATATTTTCGATAAAAACTACTATTTTTTGTTTGCTTATGCACGTCAAAAGTGTTTGATTGTGATTGCCGATGCTTTTTTGAGATTTCTAGAATTTTTATAGAGTTTTTTGGAATTTTCTAACAATTGTTTGGATTTACAAGTGATTTTTAGCATTTTCAGCTAATTTTCGGACTAAAATTGACATTTTAGAGTATTTGAAAATTAAAAATTGAAAAAATTTCTTCGACGAGCGCCGACGGTTGATCTCGAGCTTGGGCGCACATTCTGACAAATTTCGACAGTTCAAAATTCGACGGTCAAAATTCGAGCTTCGGCTTTGGATAAAGTGAACCTATCTTTTCCTGAGCCCTGCCTTTCGGCGCATGAACGCTCTTCCTCTTGCTCTCTTGTCGTTTCCTCTGTTGACACTGTGAGCCACCAAGGGATTGGACCCCTCTCTCTTGTCTCTCTCTCTCTCTCTCAACTCTCCTGATCGGATAGATCTTTAAGGTCTCTTAAGATAGCTTCCTACGGCATTAAAATACTCTTCTTCTTCTTCTCTCTCTCCCCGCTGGCCGTTATCACTCTCTCTCTCTCTCTCTCTCTCTCTCTCTCTCTCTCTCTCTCTCTCTTTGACTTATTAGCACACAACACACACACACACACACACACACACACCCACTCACACTTGCCAGATGCACACTTGTCTTGACCTTGTCTTGTACAAATGTCGCCTTGCGCGCTGACTCTATCTCCTCGCTTTGCCCTCTGGCGCATCAAGCTGCCAACCCGTACCCTCTCTCTCTTCTCTCACTCTCTCTAACTTTCTCCCACTCTTTGACCACTGCGCGCCCCTATGCTTCTATCGGCTGATAGGCTGCCATGTCAGCCACGCGCTCACCTCTTACCTCTATCCTGCGCGCTAAGCACACTGCTGCTTCGACGTGGCCTGCAAGTTTCCCACCATAGTAGGTAAGTCAAAGGTAGATAATTGTTTTTTCTTTTTAAAGCCAAAAATTTAGTAAAAAATAAAAAAAGGGTCTTAAAATTCATTAAAAATATATATATAAAACAAGTCACACAAAAATTCACAAAATAAAAAGAAGAAATGTTTTAAAAAATCACCAAAAAAAACTCATGAAAATTTCATTAAAAAAATAAAAAAACTCACAAAAAATCCATAAAAAATAAAAAATTGACTAATTAAATCACAAAAATTTGTAAAATTCATAAAACACTCAGAATAATATATAAAAAATAAAACAATTCACCAAAAAATTCTTTATTTTAATATTCGTAAAAACACCAAAAAATTTTAGAAAACTCAAAACTTCACAAAAGATACTAAAAGTAAAAGAGGAGTCATCAAAAGAGGCAAAAAAGCAAAAAAAAACACCGCTGAAAAGAATTCATGCATCACAAGAGCGAAAGAAACGGGCCGAGCAAACAACGGAAAAGCCAGAAACAACAGAAGAACAACCAAAAAAACTTGAAAAAAGCGAGAAAAGAGACCAACTCAAAGTAGTGAGCAGCAGAAGAAATTTCAAAATTTGTCAAATTAAGCAGAAAGCGAACCGAGTGTAGCTAAGAAATCAAGGTTGCATCAAAAGCTGACCGGCTAAGATAGATTCACATGAAAGTGAATTCGAAATGGAATTTATGTGTAAAATTTGGCCAGTAGGACATTGTTTACGCGTCGAAATTACGACTCGGGGTTTAAAATAGCAGATTTTGGGTGAAATTTAGCAATTGCGAGAGTTTCAAATTTGGACCTAGAATCAGGGAAAATCCTTAAGAATTGGGACTGAATTATTTTGGCCAAGAATATTATTGGCTCAGCCAATTTTCGAAAGAGTTGCCTCGATTCAATCAAGGAGCTACAATTGATCATATCGGCCAAAAAATGGGGAAGTGCAAGTAATTGCATTGCAAATCGAACTTCCAGCTGGACGAACAGGGGCACAAATCATGGTTGATAGCAGATTAGGCTATGCAGAGCCCAAATTCTCATCATTTCAAAGGCTGCAATCAATTCTGACACTTTTGAGCTAGAGCTAATAAACTCTTGTGAGTTTGAAGAGAAGTCAACTGCAAAAGTGTTTTGGCTAAAGCAGTTTTATCAAACCCGAGGAGGAGAAATTTTGCTAAGTAATGTCAAAAACTGCTAGGAGACAGTTTTTACAGAACCAGCCGACATGGACTCAAGTCGAGCTGAGGGTTCAAGTACAGCAAAGCAAGCTAATAGCAGTGACAACACACGTACAAGTGCAACAAAGTAGATTTTACAGCTATATGGCTACCATGGATATAAAGTCTTATATGCAGATTTGGAAGGCCATAGGTATCTTATGAGCAGCAAAAGCAGCATACAGGAGCCACGATTCTATTGATCAGAGTAAAGCTAGATCTAGAAAACTCCCAAATGTTCACAGACTTCAGTGGATCTAGGTATTGCAAGTTTAAAGATGAAGTGCAGATACAAGTTCAGAAAATCAACCCAAGTGTTTATCCAAAAATCTGCACAAGCCAGCAGAACATACAATTGGTGCATATACAATCAGGGTCAATGTACATGGATTACACTGGTTAGATCTATAGTCAAGAACTAGAAATGGAAGATCCAACAGATCAACCAATAGAAGCTAGTCTAATTAGAGAACCAATCCAAAGACAGTATAAAGGTCAAGATAGAGCAGTCTACAGCTTGATGCTTAGTGTTCTGAAAAAAGATTCCAACTTGGCAAGCACAGAAACAGAAGCTCCTCTGTAAGAGCTTGACATGACAGAGCCAGTTGAAATACCGCCAATCATGGTGTATTTCTCAGATTGTGGACGCAAAGGTGGATATTTTTCTAAAGATTGTCCAAGAAATCCAAACAACAAGGACACATCAACTGCCAAGCAAGGTACAAAACAAATTGGAAATGTGAATCTCGATGTAAGTGCATCTAACTTGTCACTTTTAATGCAATCAAATGATTTTCCATTACTGTTAGGAGCACCGGTAAAAGCACTGCAAGTTCAAAATCAACATAAAAATGTACAGGCACCTGAAAAGCTTAAAATTGATTCTTTGAACAACAAATTCCTACATGAATTTGGTCAAAGTGTCCAGATATCACCGAATGTTGAAAATACTGATAGATTTGCAAATGATTATGCATCCACTGCCACAAGTGTGCAATCACTCACGAGTCTAAGGGACACATAAAATTGAATGTTGTTAGCATTGTATGGCACACATAATTCATATGCACACTATGTAGACCAAAAAGGGCAACTCTACAAAAAGGATCAACCATTGTTTGAATGACCCACATCCCAGCTCATAGAAGTGTGATGAGTGATATATTAGAAAGGATGGTTCATTTCAGAGGATAGAAACTATTATACCCCATCCTCTCTAGAGTTGAAGGATATTACCCGAGTGAACCCAGAAATTTGTTCATAGCCAAAGTCTCCTCCATCAAAAATCAAGCTTCAACGTTGTGACCAAACGAGCATATACTTTGACCAAAACAATCATAGATATAGACAAGAGTCTAAGATCTATGATGACTTGGGTCCTAAAACCATAGAAGCTCATATCATAGGAGACCCATGGGATAGACACTATCAAGGCAAAGATAATGCTATCTACAAATTTACTTTGGGGAATAATTTTTCATGTTTCACGGAGATACATAGGAAACTATGCAGAAGGCTTACAAATGCCAAACATCAACAGTGCTACCCAAAGTGTGCCTTCACAATCCCAAAAGGTGAGACTACACTAGAGCCAAACAATTTTGAACTCTCATAATGAAGCAGGCTATAGTGATCACCCTAGGAAGGGGGTACCTATAAATCCATCAAGCTCAGCTCTAGTACTAGGAACCGCAATGTCAGTTAGAAGCCTTAGAACTTCTAGCCAATAGACCTCTTCAAAGCAAAAACCATTGAAAGATCATATGGTTGTTGGAAGTTTCCAATTGACCTAGATTTCATTAGAGTCTACAGATAAATACCTCTATAAAGATCATCAGGGACAAAAGTTCCAACTGATCTCCACAAGTCAAAGCCAAAAGAGGACAAATCCCATAATAGGAGATAGAAAAGTCAAAATCGATGAAAGCTAAATTCCCAAAAGATACACAAAGGTCACCACCAAAATCTTCTCCGAAGAGACAGATTCTGCCAGAAAGTACAGTGGGTATTCTAAGATCAAAAGTTATCCAAATGCAGGCGGACAATTCTCAACAGTTGCAATTCAAAGGTGCAATTTTACAACCAATGGAGTCAGTATCAATTGAAGCAGGTGATCAAAGCAAAGAAAATGCAGATAAAGTTCAATCCATGGACACTACTGACGAGCGCAAAGCACGACACAGATCTCGATGGCCTCAAACGCTAGGAGCTGATGCACGTCGAGCCGGCCACAGTGAAGCAAATAGGGGCACCACCTAGCTTTGAGCGGCTAGGATGTGGACAATGCTGATTGGAAATAACACAACTCTACACACCAAGAGAAAGAGAGAGAGAGAGAGAGAGAGAGAGAGAGAGAGAGAGAGAGAGAGGGAGGGAGGGGGGGAGGGGGGAGAGAGAGAATGACGCAGGCGATGAAAACCCTCGGGGTGTGAGGGAGAACTATTCTCATGCAATATTTATAGCAACCTTATTTCCAACGAGGTGGCAACCATGGTGATAGAGGGAGAAAAAGTGAGCCTAATAGTGTGTTCTCTAGAGGTGACTCACAGACACGGGGATTTCATTGGAGTGAGTGTGTGTGTGTGTGTGTGTGTGAAAACCATTGGAGTCAAGGTGTAGACATGGCTTCTTCACATAGTGCTCATTCCCACAATGCTCCACTAAATCGCCTCTCTCTTGATACAAGTGTTTCCAATCCCTACCACCAAAATGCTACCAAGTGCTGACCCCCCAACAGTGACCTCTCAGTGCCTTTTTATAAGTGTTGGCTGCTTTTAGGTTAGGGTAATCTGGTTAGGTTTAGGGTCCTAATCAAGGGAGACAAAGCAAGGTGGTGGGTCCCAGATGGTTGACCCTTGCTTTGTCTTAGGAGGATTTAAAAAACTGAAAACTCCTAGGTGGGCCTTTGTGGCCATCACCTAGAGAGAGGTGATAATTTACAAATTGGGATTTTTACAAGATTTGGTTTAAAATTGGGAAAACTTGATAAAAACCTATGGATTTCATTGAAGAGGGCATCGTGGATGAGATGCCGACAAACGGCGGGCTTAACCGGTGCGTCAATGTAGTGCCTTCATCATTTTTGAGGCCAACCAGGGCATGCCTTCGGCATCTTCTCTTGTTTTAGTGTCAGTGGTGCGTGACTTGGCCGTCTTCCTCTTTGGTGTTGGGCATCGATGTCGAATCCCTTTGAGTTTTTTTTATGTTCTTGTGTGTGCGTATATGCGTGCATGTACTATGTATGGGTGAGTTTGTGTAGGCGTGTGTATATATGTGAGTGTGTGAGTGTGAGTATGTGCGTTTTATGCATGTCGGTGCTTTTATGTGTATGTATTTATGTGTTATGTGTGCGTGCATATACGTATGTATGTGTGTACATATATACACGGGGTTGTGTGTGTGTATGTGGGTGCGTGCTCAAAAAGAGGGTGTGGTGTGTGGGAGCGAGAGAGGGTGGAAAATTTATAAAACCTGTGTATATATAATATATATATATATATATATATATATTACGTGCTTGGTGTGCAGGGAAACAAAGTGAGAGGACGAGAGTGGGAGAGGGAGATATTGAGGGCGCTCGGGAGAGAGGGGAGGGGAGAGGGTGTATGAATGTGTGGGTAGTTGTGTGTGTATTATGAGAGAGAGAGAGAGAGAGAGAGAGAGAGAGAGAGAGAGAGAGAGAGAGAGAGAGAGAGAGAGAGAGAGAGAGAATATTATGGTAGCGAGTCCATTCTCAGAAAGAGCAAGGAAGAGAGAGATAGAGGGAGTGTGAAGGGAGGGAGTCGTGAGAAGAGGGTCGGCTTGCCTTAGACGGGGGGGTTGATGAGGTGGAGAGAGAGTGTATGAGGGGAGGGAGTGGGATGTGTGTGGTACTAAGCTAGCATGGTGGCGGCCCGCCTTCGTTGACAAGCATGGGGGGAGATTGATGAGGTGGAGAGAGAGTGTATGAGGGGAAGAAGTGGGAGAGAGATAAAAAAATATATGAAAGTGTTTGTGTATGTATAATGCAAGAGAGAGAGTTTGACTCTTGTCCATGCATGGAGGCCTGCCAGTGGAAGACAAACCAAAGGCAGCTATTTTATGTGCCCTCTGGGGCTTGGTGATGCAGAAGTAGGGTAAGTGAGAGAGAGAGTTGGCGGAGCCGAGCAGGAGAGAGAGAAATCTCTCTCTTTTGGTGATAATGAAGAGAGATGTGTCCAAATTGGTGGTCACCCACCGGTGGTTAAGCATCGAGGGGTGGTGAATGTTCAAAAAACAACTTTTTGTCATTTTTTTCGGTAATGTGCTCTCCCCTAATTGGGGTTGGTTCTTGCGGCCGCGGTTTTGAAAATCGGCCATCACTGCCACAACAAAATCAATGAGTACAAAAGGAAATCCTAAGAAGATCAAGTGCAACACTGTTGGTGAGAATGAAGAAAAACTCTCAAGTGAAGCAAAGCTAGATTTTTAGTTAGACAAGAACCTCATGTCTTTTTGCACTTAGAAAATATGTGGCCAACCACAACTGGAAGATGCTCCTGAATTTGTGAGCATATCTGGATACAAACAAGCAAAATGCTGGGGAATCATCTCCTCCACTATTGAAGTATGTTTATAGAAAATTATAGTCCAATTCTATGTGATCACAATAAAAGATGTCGTGATGGCCTCATATTGGGAAAGACACTACCACAGAAGGTCCTAGAGATACAAAGTTCAATGAAGATGCAGTCGTCCAAGGAAACAAAGAAAGAGACCAACAATGGTCACCCGTGGACGATAGCACAAAGTCCTTAAGAACAATTAAAATGGAGACTCATATCAAATCATATCTTATTGAATATGATTCATCTCCATCAGACCTAACCTCAAAAGAGCTTAAAGGAGATTTCTTATGCAAGAAGCTCAATATACAGCATAGGTAAAATTCTCCTTATTATCCACAATGAAATAGTCTCAATGAGAGACTTAATGGAGAGTTGTTAAAGATCTTGACAAAGATGACCCAGACACATGGGAAGACTTGGGATTTAAAGTTGTGGTGTGCATTATGGGCCTACAAAAATGCTATCAAAACGAGCACAGGATTTTCTCTTTATCACTTGGTTTATTGGAAGGAAGCTTTATTTCCAATTGAAGTGGAGATTCCTGCACCCAATTTATTGTCAGTGGGAGATGAAGAGTAAACAAATGCCTGGCAAAAAAGGTTATCGGATTTACAATGTTTACAATTGGACAGAGTTTTAGCTTTGAGCTACTATGAGGTAGTGTCAAAGAAGGCTCAACTAAAATCCAATGAATGCATGGAGGATAAGAAAATTGAAAAGGGTGATTTAGTATTGTGATACAATAGTAAGTTGGACAATACCTTTCAAAAAAAGTTTCAATTTAAATGGGAAGGTCCTTTTACTGTTGTGAACAAATTTGATAATGGCACATATCAGGTGGATGATTTGAGTGGTGCACAACATAAATATTGTGTTAATGGTTATAGATTGAAGAAATACTTGGCACGTTTGATGAAAATTGTGACAGATGAGATGCTATCAATGGAGGAAGATAGTGTGGAAACATTTGAGGATATCGATGAGGTTTCTAGGGATGAGATGCAGCAGTTGTTCACCCTAGGAACCTCTGCTTGTCATGAATGATCAAGTAGGCTGGGGCGGGGGGGGGGGGGGGGTGGCAAGCTATGTCATGCATTTTTTTAATGAGCATAAATTCACTAGTTCATGCCAGGAATCTTGCCCACTAGCCTCATGTATATACATGTACATAGCCGTGCAAGTCTTGGAAGTGACCATGTAAAACTTCATGTACAAAGGTGTGATTTTTCCAAGCTTTAATTTTGATGTTTTAGGTTGTTCAAGACTCCAAACATGGGTTTTAAAAAGTATTTTCAGTCGTGCTTTATAGCTTGTGAATCGGACTTGTACATCAGGAGTTATGAGCATCCAAATCGGGCGGTCTCAACTTAGAAGGTGATTACGGGTGCAAGTGACGAGAGCAACTGGGACAACCTAAAATTCTAAGATTATAAATGTTGAAGTTTTATATTTTTGGAGATAGCCGAGGTGCTGGGCTTCGAATCGTGTGTTATGGTGCGTCATTCGGTGATCGGAGCAGCAAGTTATACCTCGGGGAAAGTTGTCCGCGAGAGGTCCTCTTGCTTGGGAGAGAAGCTGGAAATTGGTTGGGCTTGAGAGTGTTGGGAGGAATTTTCCATGTGGCATAGGGACTATCCCACATGAGAAGAGGAAAGGGGAAATTGGAGGGTACATAGGGCACTTTGGGAGCCCATTATAGGTGTATCAAAGGTGAGCGGATCTCTCTCAAGGCTTGGCTATGGGGGCTCGTGGACTCATGGGGAAGGATATGGTGCATTTTTTAGTCCACACTCAGCTGCCCAGGTGCATGGCTTCATTTTTGGTCCACTGGCCACTCCCCCCCCCCCATTCCTTGGTCAAAGGGCCACTGACAACTCATTTTTCACCAAAAAAAGGCCAAAACTGGACCAATTAAAAGGTTCCCTAAGAGAGATCCTTGTCGGCTAAGAAGAAAGAGAAAAATCTTAGGGATAAAAGATAATAAATCCCCCATTTTAATAGTTGCAACACTTGCATAACTTCCAGAGAGCTCATTTTTTAGCAAGAAAGAATGAACCCCCAACTTCGAGCGGCCATAACTCTTTCATCATTCATCTTTTTTTGTCTATGGATACTCTATGGACATCTCCACGAGACGATATTCTTCATGATGTCCCTTGTTTCTATTAATTTTGAGTGTGTTCCATGCTTGAAGGGTTTTTCATAAATCTCTACAGGTGTTTACCATAGGTGTTTTTGGCCGTGCAATAGTTCCTCCTTCCAACGGTGTGGCTCGTGCAAGGCTATAGAGGCATTCATTTTCCTTCTTGTTTGCATGCTAAAAACATATAAGAATTATTTTGTAAAGTTTAGAGACCAACAGCCCAAATGTGCACCTACATTGAGGACACGTTGCATGCTAGATTTCCAAATGTCCCTAATCAATGTTTTTCACAACAGTGGTTATAAGGCTACATAAAATAATTTTGAAAAAAAAGCAGTCCAGAGTACAGCGTGAATCGACCAACCAAGTTAGAGATCCAGAAAGGAGCTATCATGCTAAAAACATGACAGATATGCGGAGTGGGAGTGGAAAATGCAACAAAAGAGTGATCAGGCTGCAACAACGGGCTCATGTGATAGCCAACAACGTGAAACTGGAACCAGACAAACTCCCATGCACTATGGCTTGGGAGGCAAAGCATAATGGAAGGACAAATATGTAAGATTGGTTAAATTACAATCTGAATTGGTGATTATGAAGTTTTTAGTTGATGATTTGTTGTTGTTACTACTAACTTAGAAAAATGTCACTCTTAGTCCACCAACCAAAGAGATGGTCAAGTTTTGGGAGAGGCATACATAATTTGAAACTTGGCAATGGTTATTGGAGAACAACCACATATCTCACGAGCAATTCAATGCAGTGGTTGGATCACTACAAGTGGTAAGTTTAAACAAATAATATTGTAGCAATTTTTTTGAGCTGTTGATATTTGTTTAATTTGGTTTGGGTTAATGTAGAGTCAGGGCGATCAAACTATGTGCCTGTGGATGACGTTGAGGAGGAGAAGGATTAGATAGAAAATTATTTGTCTATACTCTCATAAAATCCCAATGTATTGATAGCCGTTTTTCGGCTCTCTCTAATTGCCATAGTGAGTTATCTCACCCTATCAAATCACTCAAACACTGTGGTTACCCTCACCCTTTCACTGTATATAGGTGTGTGTGAGTTAGGGGACTTTTCCCATATCTCCTTACTGAAATTAAAAAAACCCTCAATTAGCTAGTCATTGGGCTAGTTGAACCAAAAAAATAAAAAATATAAGTATATTATGGCCCATGCATGTGTAAATATTTCTTTGTATATAGGGCCTAAATAAAAGATTTTTTCATAATTATTTTGGTATTTATTTAAATATTTCTACCTAGATGTGTGTTATTTATGCTCTGTACATTGCCTCACCATTACTGTTGGAATTAGGGTTGCAGAGAAACACACACAGCTTGGAGAAGACGAAGGAAGCTCAAGGCACACAATAGAGAGTGTATTCCTTAGTGTGCAATGGAAAGATAGATAGCCCTAGAGTGATGGGCGTATATACAATGCACGGGGGAAAAAACCTCCTAAAGAGGGAAAAAATGCCCCGGCGGTCCTAGTGTGTTCACACACATCACTACCACATGTATATGGTAACAAATCCCCCCTGGAGTGATGCGGTGAACGAGAGCTGGCACATGAGTAAAGGGAAGTGCCATGCCCTGAGGACAGGATCAGTCCACAAAGGGGAGTAAGCCCAAAGCTTTGCGGAAAGCTTCAAGCTTCTCACGAGACAATGCCTTTGTGAAAAGATCTGCAAGGTTGTCCTGTGTTGGCACATAAGCCAAGCTGATCTCTCCTGCTGAGAGCCTCTCCCTGACATAGTGGTAATGCACCTCAATGTGCTTTGTGCGAGCATGAAAAACTGGGTTCCTCGCAACTGCCAATGCGCTCTGACTGTCAGTGTAGATAGTGTTGGCAGTGTCCTGTCCAACACCCAAGTCAGCCATAAGGCGTCTGAGCCATACACACTCAACCGTAGCTGTGAAGACTGCCCTGTACTCAGCCTCACAACTTGAAGTGGCCACAGTAGGTTGCTTCTTGCTCAACCATGATATACATGAACTGCCAAGCATGAAACAAAAACCACTTGTGGACACTCGCGTGTCAAAACAACCAGCCCAATCTGAGTCCGAAAAAGCATGTAAGTCTGGCGGCAATGATCCCCCCTTGGGATAAAACAAGCCAAGATGTAAAGTGCCACTAAGGTAGCGGAAAATCCTCTTGACAGCCTGCCAATGCTTAGACCCTGGGCTATGCATAAATCTGCTGACCTGCGAGACTGCAAACTGAATATCTGGCCTCGTGTTGCATACATAAATGAGGCAGCCAACAGCAGTTTGGTAAAGAGTGACATCAGCAGGATCGCCAGCATCATGTAGACTCAACTTCAAACCTGTTTCCATGGGAGTGGCAATAGGTTTGCAATCCTCAAGTCCAAACTTACATAGCAATGTCTCTATGTAACTTTTCTGACACAAGGCAATACCACCATCACACTGCTTAAACTGTATACCCAAGTAATGATGCAACGGCCCCAAATCTTTCATCTTGAAAGTAGCATTCAAATCAGCCTTAAATTCAGCAATATGTCTCTCATTTGGTCCAGTGATCAGCAAATCATCAACATAAAGAACCACAATGAGAAATACATCATCAAAACTGAGATCATGAACTGTACATCTGTCATCCACAAATTTGACTACAAGTCCAAGTCTAGCAAGTGCGGATACAGACAATAGATTCTTCTTGATCCCAGGTACATAAAGTGCATCAACAAGTGTGAAGGAACTGCCATTAGCAGCAGTGAGCACAATCTTTCCAACTCCCTGAACTGGATAAGAGGCGTTGTTGGCACAAGTGACTGAATTCCCATGAGGGACAGACTCGAGAGAGGTAAACAATTCACGATGTGAGGTAATGTGCTTTGTAGCACCACTGTCGAAATACCACACATGTGAATCTGCAGCAACTGACAAGCATGCATCATGGACAGCAGGATTGTAAGTGCACTCTGCGCTAAAAGCCCATTCTGCATCAACATCAGCATCACAATCTCCTTTCACAGAAGACTCAACAATGGCTGCATTTGTAGTGGAACCAGCATTTGCAGTGGAACCACCCTCTTTCTTCTTAGCCTCTTTGGCCTTCAACTTAGGACACGACTTGATCAAGTGATCATTGGCTTTACAATAATGGCAACGCATCTTCTTTTTGCCCTTATCACCAGAATTGCCAGACGAAGTGCTGCCAGCAGAAGCATTAGGAACAGAATTTTTGCCACTCGCAGCAGAACCATAAGAAGTGGCTGCATTACTGTTACCACCCTTTCTTTGAGAAGCAATAAAAGCCTGTTCAACTGCACGCTGCCTAGTCCTGTTTTTTCTAGAAAGTGACTCTTGCAACAGCAATGTGCATAATGCATCAAACTTGACAACTTCAGGATTTCCTTGGGTCATCAGTCTCCAAGTACTAGCAAAAGTCTGGTAGGAATCTGGTAAGGCATCAAGAACAGTCTGCACAAGGGAACTGTCAGAAATGACTTCACCTGCAGAAATGAGTTGCTCATTGATATCCTTGACACTAGCAAGGAAAGTGTCCATATCATCTTCCTCATGCATAATCTTCGACTCTAGCTCTTTACGCAGCAAAGCAATTTTAGCCTCATTGCGGCTTGCATAAAGACCTGCTAGAATATCCCAAGCCTGTTTTGCAGATTTTGCTGAACGGATGTGAGGAATAATGGTGCGCTTCACAGACAACGCAATCAATGCATGAGCCTGCGCATCCTTAACATCCCAACGAGCTTGTTCTGCTGTAGGCAAAACAACTCTAACAGCTGCAATCCTTGCAGCAAGACCTGCAACATCCTCAACATCGCCTACATCTTCAGAACCAGGACGTACATCAATGCCCTGCACAATGTTCCAGACACCTTTTGACACAAGAACGTGTTGCATCATATAAGCCCACATAGGGTAGTTGTCCCCATCCAACCTGTCCTCAGCAGCAAACATCTTGAACACATCTGTGTTGTTGTTGTCAGCCATTGTAAATGCTGCACCTGATGTGAAAACTGCCCGAAAATAGGAGAAATGGAGCGGGAACAACTTGTGCTATATAGCACAAACCGTAGAAGACTATAAGGCACCTGTTATGCAGAAAACGGCACTGACAGAAAATCTGCACAAAATGACGAAATAGCCTGTGCAGTACTGCCCGTAGTGGAAACGGAGGCCGAAATGAGCCCAAATCAAAATTCTGAGCAGACCGAGCTCTTCGAGCTCGCCCAAAATATTTGTCGACCTGCGAACACTTGCCAAAGCTCACTGAAATCGGAGAAAGTGAGCAGGCGTGTGCTGGAGCAGCCGGCGACTAAGCCCGGGAGGACGTGACCTGCTCTGATACCAATTGTTGGAATTAGGGTTGCAGAGAAACACACACAGCTTGGAGAAGACGAAGGAAGCTCAAGGCACACAATAGAGAGTGTATTCCTTAGTGTGCAATGGAAAGATAGATAGCCCTAGAGTGATGGGCGTATATACAATGCACGGGGGAAAAAACCTCCTAAAGAGGGAAAAAATGCCCCGACGGTCCTAGTCTGTTCACACACATCACTACCACATGTATATGGTAACAATTACCACAATTTTTCTTACCATTCTTCATACTCTTTATTCCATATAGAAATATTTTCATGTAAGCTTCTCTTATTTTTGGTGTAACTCCACCCCAACAAAAATCCAAAAAACTAGTTTTATTTATGTGTATATTTTTTCACTATTGTGATTTTTCCCTTCCTACATCTATTTTGTTTTTTTTCTAAAACATTAGAACACCAAAAATATTTATCTTTTTATGGTAGCCTCATAATGAGAGAGATTTCTTTTGACCTCTTTATATTTTTTCCACTTATATTATTTATATTTGACATGTACATATTTTTTAGACCCCTCAATATTTGATTTTCTTAGTTGTACTATTCACTTATATCATGATCTCAACAATATCTTCAATTATAGACCTACCAAATAAGGTCAAGGGTATGTGGCATGCATACATGCACTATGGAGGGCTCACTCTTGGAGGTATTCAAAAGAATCATCCAAAGAAGGACCCCACAAGGACTTTGTGCAGTGGAAAAAAACAGTCGGTTTTGCTGAATTTTTAAAGTTCACTTGCTCTCCGAATTTGAAACGGTGATACAAACAAAAGTTGTAGCTCGTGGGCTGAACTTTTGCCTCAAAGTTTTTCATATTTTTTTCAGCTACGAGCTGTGAGCTATGATTTAATTAGTGGACCCCCGTTTTCCCATGCTATGCAGCCACACTCTCTCTTCCACTTTATCATTTCCTCTTTCACACACACTTCTCCACTCATCATCCCCACCTTTCTCACCACTCCTCTTTGCACCCTACTCACCTTCTCCTCAACCTTGAAGAATAAGAGAAACCATGGTGAACTCATACCTCCCACACACAATTCCATTCCAAAATTGACCACATAGTCTCATTTTTCCTCCTCCAAATTACCCATATCTATCAAAAAAACCACAAAATTCAGCCTCTTCTCTTGAAAGACAGCATCATGGTGATCGATTGCTCAGCTTCAATTACCTTGTCTCTCAAGGAAGGCCAAGAGTGGAGAAAAAATGTACCGTCAAAGCTAGTGGACCGTCAACAAGCGTCAAAATTGGCCCTACTCAAGACACTTGGAGCATCAACCTTGTAAGAAATCCACCTTTTCTTACCTCTTAAGAGTTTTTCTTCCTTATTTGTATCCTACATGGATACTCCCATTGTAAGAGAGAGTGATCATTCAATTGAGAGTAGGAAATCTATCATTTCTCCTACTAGTGTAAGCCCAGCATTTGCTGAATCAAGGAGGGTGAATTTGGACTAAGCATGGATACCTTGTCTCCCTTCCAACGTGAAGTCATGGACAATAATGATGTGTAAGTGTCTTGGTGTTCTATTTAAGTTCTTGATAGGTTGTCTCCGGGTATTGTTATCAATTTAGCCATAAATCCCACATGCTGCAAGAGGGCGACAGGGTGGAGAGGATTCCCCTGGCCTTAAGACAGTGATTGGGGTGGCTTTTTCTTGTGATGTGTTGTAGTGTAATTTACTCAGGCTATGTTGAACAAATACTTATCTCACTTTTATTGGTCATGACAGATTTGTAAGAAGGCATTAGTGCAACAGGCACCCCCTTCCCCCTTCTCTCTCTTTCTTACATATATATATTTGTGTTTTCTTGATCATTAACGATACATTTCAAAGCAGCCCGAGCTCTCTCTCTCTCTCTCTCTCTCTCTCTCTCTCTCTCTCTCTCTCTCTCTCTCTCTCTCTCTCTCTCTCTCTCTCTCTCTCTCTCTCTCTCTCTCTCTCTCTCTCTCTACGCGTCCTAGTTCGCATCCAAAACTAGGTGGTGCCCCAAATTTGTGTAGGGTTAGGTTGCGGGTTTGTGTGTGTGTTTTGTTTTTTTTTCCAACCCCAACCCAATTGAGCAGCACGGGAGCCTAGAGGCCACTCATTCTTGTTGCCTGCCCCAGACCGCTTCAGTATATACATCTATTTTCACTTTATTTGTAACTTTATTAAATAGTTGATCTTGCGCACATTAAATTGTCAAGGTAAAGTGTATTCAATTTTATTTTTTTGTTTTTTTGTATACTCTCTCAAAAAAAATTGATGTTTCAAATGTTTTATACATATAAAAAATGAAGGTGCTCATTTGGGACACCCAAAATTGGGTGGCCCAAATGAGCACCTTTAGTTTTGAATAGGCATTTAACACTAGGTTGGTAACCTAACAGGACATAAAAGTGTCCTTTCAGGGTTTTGAAAAAAACCTCCAAAACCATAGTAGATCCACTCATTTTGTAAAATCCTTTCATGAGGCTATAGTTCAAGGCCTACTATACATGGAAAAAATAAGAAACTTGTAAAATTTATCATCTTTTGGTCACACCAAGCCTCCAAAGTTGATGGACCAGTGCATTTTCATCAAAACAGTCATTTCTTACGTTTTGTTGCATAAAAATAAGATTAGAGATTTTTGTAGGACTTGATATAAATTCCCTAGTTAACTTCAATGGGTTGGTAATCAGAACATATGATTGCTTCTCACTCACTATTTTTTGTTTTGCCAAAATAAATAGGTACAAAAAAGTTGATTTTTTACCATTCTGCAAACCGATCATCAAAGTTTCTATAGCCACGCTCAATACAAATAATATATGCATGTTTTCTTAGTTCCCTATTGTAATTTACGTTTATAAGGAGCCATGGAGCATGTCAAAAGAATAATACATCTCTTACCAAGGGGAATCTTGGGGACAAAGATGAAGTGCTAAATACAGCAAACATGAAAAAACTAGGTTCAACATTATGCGTTGTAGAATCCCATAGAAACTATTCAATATCTAGCCAAATTTGATCCTTATGACTAGATATGGTTACTACCTACAAAATGCATATATTTGTCACAAGAAACTAACAATATTGAAAAAGCTATACTTGATATACTAGAATGTTTTGTTTTCTTCTATAATTGAAAAAATTAACCATCGTTGTGTACTATGCAAAATAGGGTATTAGGTGCCCCAAAACTCAAGTAATATTAGCTTTATGTTACAATATGCAACATAGAAAATCAATAATGCATTTGGATATCATGAAATCCACCAAAAAAATCATAGAAGAGCTAAAATTGACTAAAATACAGGATTTGACAATTGTTGTAATTTGGTCATAACTTACAATTTTAATATTTATTTCTCCCTAGAAGCATCAAGAAATGTTAAGGACTACTTAAGATAGTTTTCTAGTATTATAGACCTCACAAACATGAATTCTAGAGTGGTATAGTTGCAAAAATTTGAAAAAAGGAAAAAACAGGACCCGTTTTTTCACACAGTTTAGGTTGTGAAATGTTGTGCAAGGACAAGGTTAAAGATGGAATTGATATTCCAAACAAATGTCGAGTTTTTTTCAGCTCATGAGATAACTTTCTAGATAGATAGCACCTCAAAATCCATTTTGAAACTCTTGAAATAATTCAAGGAAAATGGTCACTTAACAGGACATAAAAGTGTCCCATTACCAACCTAGTGTTAACCATAATAGCTGTGGTAATAGTTGTGGCAATGCACATGGTAATAGTTGCGACAATGCATGCGGTAATAGTCACGGGTATATCCCTGCGTCTATTATCACATATATTTCTATTTAATCAATACCACATTGTCATGCTGTGACATGTACATGGTGGTTATGAATGCTACAAGATCTATCTTGCAACCTTTTAGATACATAATTATATTTCCTATAATGTACATATGAATATCTAAGGATAATATAATCTTTCTATCTCATCCTATTATTTATCTCAAGGATAACATATTCTTACTTTACTGTTAGAAAGTACTATAGAAAAAATCGTCAATAGCTCCACCTCTTTAACTCCGGAGAAAAAGCATTGGTTCTTTCTCATTGTCATCTCACACTCTAGCTAGATCCTACATCTAGGGTAACTTCCAATATATATATATTCTATGTATTTGTAATATATTTCTTTTTAATAGCTACTAGGAAGGAATCAAATCATAGTGGGACACTAGCTTTCATGATTTTCAAAGATGCACTCATTTTAATGCATTATTAAGAGGATGCTTACAAACCTTTGTCAAGGAGCAATGCCATGCTTTCTTATTGCATGAGGTGTACATTGGAATCAAGTGGAATTCTAAGCTAAGGGGACCACAAGAAGACTTTTGCTGCCAAAAAGATACCCTATTTAAGTGAATTTTGTACACTAGGTTCCAATTTGAATTGGAAAATTTATATAAATGGGAGTCGTATCTCATGAGCTGCATGTTCTACCCCTATTCTTATTTCTTTATTTGGAGCCACAATTGAGGAGATATGATCAAAATGATGGACCCCAATCTGCCCACATCATGCAGGGATAGCTCATTTCAAACTTTGTTAGTTCCTGTCCACACTGACTCTTCTCTATATTGTATTAGTGGTGCATGTACAACTCACCAAGACAAAAAAAGGCCACACTAGATACAGAAAAGACATATCTTTTCTTACAAGCTACAAGTAAAGAGTTTCAAGAAAATTTGGAGCTTCTTCTTGAAGATAAAGATGTTGCGTAAGGACTAAAGACTGACTACAATGACGTCGAAGGTGTTGTCTCACTACTTGCCAAACGACAAAGAAGAAGGGACAAGATGGTAGTAAACACTATAAGTCCTTTCATCTCAACTATGGGCAAAATGGTAAAGCCTACTTTTGTAGATCCTAAGTTTGATGAGTCCATGCTAGATGAGCTTGTGAAGGTAATGGTTGACTTGAAGGTAAAGCTTGCAAAGCTTGAAGAAAAAGGCCAACCATCAGGGGAACTTCCTAGGCAAATACAACAACTCAAAGAAGGGTTTGTTAATAGATGTATTTGGTGTGATAGTACATACCATGTAAGAAGGGATTGTGATAGTTTTAGTGATGGTTTGACAAAAGATGTTGTCTTTTTTAAGGATGTTAAAATCCACTTAAGAGAGATAGGTCTACCCTTGATAACTAACTTTGGAAAGGGGGGAATGCAAACCTTAGTTGAAGATATGGAAACTAACCATGCCACCTCTTGAGTTGAGGTTGCTACTTATGGAGCAAAGATCGAGCACTCTAAGGATCTCATGAGTAATGATGATGGTAAGTTATGGCCCAATGTTGTGGAACTTTGTAGGAAAGTAAAGCTTACAAAGGATATCCTTCATGAGGCAAGGGATTTCATATGCCTAGAAATAGGATGCAATGATCCAATGGACTCGTTTTTAGTGTATGCCTACATTACAAATTACCAACAAAATGAGGCTATTGTAGAAGAGAAGCATAGACGCATGAGAATGCTAATGAAGGAACATCAAAAAGAGATTTTAGAAGTGGGGGAAGAAGCGACTCAATGCCTTCCCAAACACCCTCGACACAAGGATCTCCACTTGAAGTACTCATGGAGGACTTTTGACAGCTGGACCATTGGCACTTGCTCAATATCTGTTAGTGGTACCTGGAAATCTTCTTCTCCTCCTAGCCCTTCTACTGGTTGTGTTTCCATCTCAGAAAAAGAGACTAAGGGAATTTCAATGCTTGGTTGTTCTGAGCTACCAGCTTCTTCTTGCGTCTCTGACTATCTCTCTCATAGCAACTGATTAACTCTCTTTAGCTTGGCTATTTCCTTGAGCAATTGTTCTTCTCTTTGTACCCGTATCAATGCAAGGTCGCTTCATTGTGATTGATCTAGCTTTAGCTCGAGTTCAAGATATTTATTTTTCTTTTCCAATGCCTTATATACTTCATCTGTACCTTTGATTGAGGCAACTGGGGGTGTTTCTATTATCTGTCTCAAGAAAGTTGATCCTTTGCTCTTAATATTGCAGTGAAGCATTCGCTACGTCGAGCTGCACTTGGATCTTTTGTAGTGATAGAGTTGTAGTTAAAAGTTCATTAGTAACCTCTGTCAATTGTTCGTCTTTGATCTTGCAGGCATCTGTTAATTTGTTGAGAAGTTCACCTAGTTCCTCCATTCCCTTTTGTTGCTTCTCTTTTGCTAGCTGGTGTTGTTCAGCTTCACCTCGTAGCTCTTGGATTTGTCTCTGTAGATTTGATATGACATTCATTCTGTCATCTAATTCTCCTTGTAGAGCATTGATAACCATCTCCAGCTCTCTATCTTTAGTACTGCGGCTAAGTGCTGTTGTTCGCACTTTCTCAATCATCTTTTGTATCTGCTTGGCATATTCATTCACCTATTTGTTTGCCAATCTTCATGCTCTATAGGCTGCCTAGATCATGTTTCAGCAGTCTCTCTGTTGGGCTCCTTGTGTAAGGTTGTGGTTGTTTGTGATTGCGTTGGGGTCTCTACCTCTCCTTGAGGTTGTTCAGTTGCCTCGATTGTTTTGTCTTCTTGAGGCTTCGTGGATGCCTCAACCGTTTCCTATTGGGTGGTTGTAGAAGGAGTGGTTTCAGTTTCTATTGACTTGGGTTGCTCAAACTTTTTTGCCTCCTTTGGTTCAGGCTCAAGTTCCTTTTCTTTGGCTTACTCTCCCTCATTGGGTCTAACTGTTGGTGAAGGGGGAGGGCTTGGCATAGGTTGGTCTTCCTGTTCCATATATGGTGATGATGGTCTCAGAGACATCTCACCATGTTCATGCTGGGCTTCAATTTGTTGGGCCACTTCAGCTTGTCTCTGCTACTCCGCCGCATCTTCCCTTGCTTTTCTTTCTACTTCTTGAGCTTCTTTTTGCTTTAAGACTTTTGCTTCCTCGTACATGCGTTCAAGAGAATCCTTGGGATCTTCTGGTTCTCTCCTGGTAGGATTCTTGGTTTGGGGGCCTTTTATATCTCTTGGAACCCACCTTGCCAGGTCCTCACCTGTAGCTTAGTGGCTTCTTCCTAGGTTTGTTTCTCCATTTCAAACCTCGCCTTCTTCTGCTGAGGTTCCTCTTGGTGTGTAGCCACTGCTTTCTTCTTCATCTCCTCTCTTCTAGCTCTCTTCTCTTCATTGTCTGAGCTCTCACTGCTATGAGCTTCATGGGAGCTCTCTGCCAATTCTTCATCTGACTTGTAAACTCGCTTTGACAACCGGGTGGTTCTTGGAGATGGTTGTTCCGATACAATCCATGTGTTCTGATCCGGGGTAGGCAACAAATTGTCTGCCATGCCAATAGCATGGTATGCTATTATTTTCAATACCTCAAGTTCACCGAGATATGTGATCTTACCCTCTTTCTTCATACCCTTTAGTGTTGATAGCACATACTACACGTGATCAATGGGTTGCCAGTTGTTGACTTCAACACTTGGGTAAATGTAGTCGCAACTACATGATTAGGTGTTGTGTACCTTGGCGGTCTCTTTGCTAGAAAATGGAAGTTCTTATGATAAAGACACGTTGGTTCTTCCACTTTCTTTTGAATGAGATCAACAAAGGTTGTTGCAACAGTCTCCTTGGTGAAGTTACCCAGTGTCTTCCTATCTCTGGCCCTCATTGTCATCCCCTCTGTTGGCAACTTCAAAGCCTCGGCCACAATCTCTTTTGTGATGACTACTTTGAATTTTTGTCCTTGTTGGTGAGTAATTTGGGCTCATCTATCTTCCTTAAGTGTAGACAAGAGCTCATAAGCTTTCTGGAAATCTACACCACATGGTTCTTGGTTGTAGAATTCTCTGAGACCAAGTATTTTGTTGGCCTCCTTTGTGTTAGGTTTTTCCACGACGTCATAGATTTATTTTGGTATTAGTTGCAACTCTACCTGATGTCCTTCTTCACTTTTAAACCTGCGTGTGAAAACCGTTGTATTGTTTTCCTCAAGTTGTTCTCTGGACAAGTACGTTGCTTTGACTGTCTTTACTAAATTGGGGTCCAGATGGTAGGGTGGCAGCTCTTGCAGCTTCTCTTTTTGAAAGACCCTCTTCTTGGCCTTCTTTGCAGCTTGTATTGCTCCTGTTAAGTGATTAGAGTGCCAAAGTTAGAAAATTTCTACAATTTCCGCTCTGAAATGCCATTTAGACTGAATTGCTCACAAATTGAGTCCAATTTGCTTCAAATCAATTTTTGAACATAAGACCATATTAGGTAAAGTGGGAAAATCCCAATTCCCAGATTGGACAACTTTCAATATATCATGTACAAGGTGTTGACATTTTGTACTAGACTAAACATTTGAAAGAAACGTTGGCCAAGAAAAATTATGGTTTTCGGTGGTTGCACCATCAAGAGACTAGTACATTGATTCCATTGTCATTGTTTATACTCTATTGTCCTACCTACAACTTATCTTAACATGGAGACATTGGTTTGAAGGCCCACAACTTGTTCAAGCTAAGGTCAAATGGAGTACCTGAATTTTTAGTTCAAGGTCCACCACTTGTCCAAGCTAGCACCCATTGAGAAATAAACCCACTTGTGCATGACATCAAAGCAACACACACCTCTAATCTAGAAATTCTTCACTTAAGGTATGAGCCATTTATAAAATGTGTAGCATATGTCAATTACAACATAGAAGGGCTAGTTTCAAGGTGCATTTGTCTAGGATAGGCTATGGAGGAATACAAAGTCCACTTCTCATCTAAGCTACAATTAGTGAAAGGGTAAGCAAACGTCTTTACATAAAAATTTCTCTAAGTGCTTTTTCATTGCAACATAGAAGTTTTAATTTGAAGTTCAAGAAATTAGGCTAAAAATATATATAATGAAATAAATACTACACACAAGAAAACATTAAATATGTTATTTTATACCAAATTGGAGAAGTTAACGTCCAGAAGCATCCAACTATGCCTAGACCCTAATAAAGATATGCATGCATACATTGACATCTCAATACATGCACTTAGATTCCATGGTTTTCCTCTCGGCATATTTTAGTTTCCAAAACTCTCTGTTAGCAGGTCGCCGCGAGGGACGTCTCCAGCATAGCCTTTTGTTACTAACATAATGTCAATACTAAGGGAAGTGACTCGGATGGGGCACAGAGACTCTTTGAGATTGTCAATCTCAAGAAGTGAACCTTAAAACTAGGTTGGTAATGGGACACTCTTATGTCCTGGGACACTTTTATGTCCTGTTAAGTGACCATTTTCCTTGAATTATGTCAAGAGTTTCAAAATAGATTTTGAGGTGCTATCTGTCTAGAAAGTTGTCTCATGAGCTGAAAAAAACTCGACATTTTTTTGGAATATCAATTCCATCTTTAACCTTGTCCTTGCACAACATTTCACAACCTAAACTGTGTGACTCAAAAACGGGTCCTGTTTTTGGCTTTTTTCAACTTTTTGCAACTATACCACTCTAGAATTCATGTTTTTGAGGTCTATAATGCTAGAGAACTATCTTTAGTAGTCCTCAACATGTCGTGATGCTTATAGGGAGAAATAAATGTTAAAGCTGTAAGTTATGACCAAATTACAAAAATTGTCAAATCCTGTCTTTTAGCCAATTTTAGCTCTTCTATGATTTTTTGGTTGCTTTCATGATATCCAAATGCACTTTTGATTTTCTATGTCGCATATTGTAACATAAATCTAATATTCCTTGAGTTTTGGGGCACCTAATACCCTATTTTGCATAGTAGACAATGATGGTTGATTTTTTCAATTATAGAAGAAAACGAAACATTCTAGTATATCAAGTATAGCTTTCTCAATATTGTTAGTTTCTTGTGACAACTACATACATTTTTGTATGTAGTAACCATATCTAGTCATTAGGATCAAATTTGGCTAGATATTGAATAGTTTCTATGGGATTCTACAACTCATAATATTGAGCCCAGTTTTTTCATGTTTGCTGTATTTAGCACTTCATCTTTGTCCCCAAGATTCCCCTTGGTAAGAGATGTATTATTCTTTTGACATGCTCTGTGGCTCCTTATGAGCCTAAAGGAAAATAGGGAACTAAGAAAATATGCATATATTATTTGTATTGAGCATGGCTATAGAAACTTTGATGATAGGTTTGCAGAATGGGAAAAATTCAACTTTTTTGTACCTATTTCTTTTAGCAAAACAAAAAATACTGAGTGAGAAGTAATCATATGTTCCAATCACCAACCCATTGAATTTAACTAGGGAATTTATCTCAAGTCCTACAAAAATCCCTAATCTTATTTTTATGCAACAAAACGTAAAAAATGATTGTTTTGATGAAAATGTACTGGTCCATCAACTTTGGAGGCTTGGTGTGACCAAAAGATGAGAAATTTTACAAGTTTCTTATTTTTTCCATGTGTAGTATTCCTTGAACTATAACCTCATGAAAGGCTTTTACAAAATGAGTGGATCCACTATGGTTTTGGAGGTTTTTTTCAAAACCCTTAAAGGACACTTTTATGTCCTGTTAGGTTACCAACCTAGTGTTAACAAGCTAACGCAACAACTCTACAAGCAAACCAACACTCAATGATCAAGAAAATATGCTTATGTCCTTTCTCATAGCTCTAGGTCATCAAGCCATTTCATCACTCGAACGGACTCAAAATGCAACAAAACTTTAGAAGGAGGTCTAGGATACCTAGGGACACTATCCTACCAACCCTGGTCGCAATCCAACAAGGTACCAAAATCATGATCCATCATGAAAAAGGTCCTAAAAATTGCAACAGATCAATTGAGAAAGGTCGCCCTATGGTCTAAGAACACTCTCGTATGGTCGAAATGACAAAAAATAGTGAGTTAAGCACTCAAATCATCAATTAAGGCTCACAGATGCGTAGTCGCAAACCACAACAAAACTAACAATGCTTACACTTGAAAGAAAGAGGAAAGAGAGAGGAACACAATGCAAGTTTCAAAACTGCAATCTGATTACCCAATCATTAGCTGCAATAATTACAAGTTGGAGTAGCTCGTAGCTTGAGCGTACATACACCAGAGCTCTTTTCTCTTCTCTAAAGATAAGCCTCCTTTCATATTAAGGTTATTGACCATTATACCTAGGGCATTCTAAATGGCCAGTGGCCGGCTTTCACCTTTACAAATATCATTACAGCATTACAACTCAGGGGATTGATTTGCTACACTAGAATTAGGATTTACATAGAGTATCACTACACTAGCTCGAACAATTAATAGAGTACAAATGTGGTGTGTGGTTACATGTCCGACCAATTGGGCACCTGTTCGATCTTTCCTCAAACATTCCCCCCTTCCTAAATCGTGTCGTCCCTTGACATGACCTTGTGCAGTCTTGTCATAGGGTTGTCTTCAGCTTTGTTTTCAAGGGTTTGTCTTCAGCTTTGTCTTCAAGGTTGGACTTCATCTTGAGAGGTGCTTTGTCATTGATGACGCTCCCCCCTTCCTTGAGTGATTCATATCTACCATGAAATGTTCTTTTGATGTTTATGTCTTTATCATTGACTTGAAATACTTCACTAGCTTCAGCACTATGGAACTCCTTATGTTTTGTTGTTGGGAGTTTTTTAGCTGAAGTTATCATTGTTTCTCCGTTGTCTTTGTATGTTATTCTTCCTCTTTCCATTGATCGTTGAATCTTTGTCTTCAAGGTTGGTCTTGAGCTTCAGAAGAGCTATGGCGTCGATGACACTCCCCCCTTCCTTGACTGATTCATATCTGCCATGTTATTGATACGTGACTTGATCTTTGATTATCGAAACAAATTTTCTTCACATTGAACAGTCTTCTCTTTGTTGCCATGTGGACTTTATGATGGGTATGCTTTCCATGTCCACTTTGGCTTGAGTTGTCTACAATAGATAGCCAATGTTGAAGCAATATGTGAGCTACATATGGTTGTTGTTGATGACTCTCTTGCGGAATTTGTCATTGTAGTCCATTTGTTAACTTGCCATTGTTTGATGGAGCTTTGTTGTCAACCTTGGAGATAAAAATTTTTCTTGATAAGCATCTGGAGACTTGCAGTTTTTTCTCCAAGTTGTTGTCGATTGATTTGGGTAGCCATTTCTTTATTGCTGATGTAGAAGGAATATATACAAGAAGTTGATGATGAGAGTTTCTAGATTAGGGTCTTAAAACCTAGATGACCAAAGGGAAAAACCCGGTGGGAAAAAAGTGCCTTTGGTATACTCTCTTCTTGGAGTTGAGCATTTGGACTTGAAGTACCTGTCATGCAAGGTGAGTGCTTGGGAGAAACAAAGGAAGAGTGTCTAATGCAAGTGCCAATTATGGGACACTCTATATGCATATGAAAATTTGTCGAACAAAAGCATGCAGTGCGGAACATGGAGTTGATGGGTGCTTCAAGGAACACATGTAGCACATGTGACATCAAAGGACGTCTCATTAGATTCCACGTTTCCAAGAAGGGTATTCAATGTAGAAGCTTCTCCACTCATACCTCAATGTGTTGAGTGCGTGAGTGTCTTTTGGACTTTCTCCTTCACTTACCACTATACTACAATGACTTCGACTCTTATGCTCACATATACCAGCATGAGCGACACAACATAATTATGCTCAACTCTTCCAGCTTAAGAAATACCTAGAATAACTAAGACGCTTAGACCACAGATAATATTACATGAAGGTTTGGGACTAACTCTTAGCTCATTTAGTGGCTTAGCTGCCCTAGTTTGACTTTTATGCCATATATGTTTAATGGTGACTTGGACTTACCTGTTCAATGCCAGAAACCCAATTCCATAAGTTCTTGAAATTTAGGCCTTTTCCATTGTGTTGGTCTTTGGATGCCACCATTTTGTCGACTAGGTTGGCATGTTTTGGCTCCTCTTGATTTGCTTGTTGTATGTTCACACTGTTTTGTGAAACAATTCCTTCAGCTCTTGTAGGGACTGATGTAGAATTTGCTTTATCTCCCATGAGAAGCGGTTGAATATGTGTGTGGGTTCTTTGTGTTTGAGTTTTCACGAGAAATTTTGGAACCCATCTTGTTTTTGGTCCTTGTGTGACCGTCTTTGGCATTTTCTCTTCTGCTTTGGCTTGATTGACACTAGGATTTGGTATCCATATCTGATGATTTCCTTTGTAGAATCCTTGATTTTGGAGTTGATGATGAGGTATCCATCTAGAGATTGTGGCAGCCTTGGTTGCAATTGTCTTTTGTTGGGTTTTGGTTGTCACTGCTTGCCTTTGGATAGAAGCTTGTGTTGCATGATTTCTTTTGGTTGTTCCATATTGAGCTACAAATTTTGGCAACCATATTTGAGTGTTACCTTTGTAAAATCCTTGTGCTTCGAGTAGCATGACTGGAATCATCCGCAGCTTCACCTGTTTGTGTTGGGTAGCTTTGCCGCGGTATGACTTTCGTGCCCAAACTTGTCACATTGTTTGTTGCTTTGATGTTTACTTTTGTCTTTTGTGGTAGTTCTTTCTCCTGATTGAGTTGTTTGTCTTGCGTTTGTAGCTCATCTTGCTCTTTGTAGAACTCTTCGGTTGAGGCGAGTAGATTCAAGATGTTACTTTAAGCTTTTTGGAGCAAACATTAGCATTTCCTTGGAAGTAGCCATGAGCAGTGATTGAGTCATTTGATGCTACCCACCCTATCACTTTTTGTTGTTGAGGATTAACTTGTGGTTCATGTATCCAAACTGGGTCTTTGACTTGGATGTGCTTTTTGGATACTAGCACTTGGTTGATTCTCTTTGGCTTCTTTTGGAGGCTTTGTTGTGATGGAAACTTTGGTTGATAGAATTTTTGTTTAGGTTTCCATTGCATTGTTGTTGGTTTGGGTCTTGATGTAGAAGCTTCGTTGGAAGTTTGATGTAGGCTTGTTGAATGTAAAGTCATCTTGCGAGGGTTATATACTTCAGTGTTTACCTTTGCTTTATCTTTTTCTGTGATGGTTGTCGATTTCTTCCCTCTATGGATTTGAGAAGCTTCATGAACTCTTACAGCTGTTGTTGTTAAATATTTTGATTGTTGTCGAAATAAGATGTTCCTCCAGCTTTCTGTTAGGACCAGACTCTCTTTGATGTGATGGGAGCCGATTATGTGGAAAGTATCCTTGTACTCCCTAGTACTCAACTTGAGTACGGCTTCTGCCACTCTGAAACTAGGAATTTCCATTTTAGAACTTGTGTGCACTATGTCCTCTAGCTTGTTGATTGGTGGCTTTCCTATCATGATCCACGTTCCATAAGTCATTAGATTCTTTATCGCTTTTGGATCTATCATTGCCGAACATGTGATTTTCAGTCCTGTTTCTCCACATATGCTGAATTTGATCATTGTAGGAGACAATCAATCTTTGTCCTTATCCGTGTTCTTCTTTTGATCTAGCATTTATTGAATATTTGACATTGAACTTGGAAACTTTTTTCCTTCATCTGCTTTCATTTGCACCTTTTCTAGAGTCAGCTTCTTTGAAATAGCTTTGGTCTATTCTTCAGGTATGTCAATGATGACATATTCTTGTGGTTGCTCTTCTTCCTTTGTTTTCACTTTTGCCTCATGCTCCATGACGTAGCTATCTACTTCAACTTTTCTTATTTTACACTCACAAACCTTGTTAGCTTCCTTTAATACCTTTATTGTAAATAAGGAAAGTATATCATAGCCATATTCATCGCAAAATTTGGCTAGGGTTACCTCATTCACACACTTATCAAGAGTTGCCAGTATTTGATCCCATCCAAAGGGTTCAAATAACTCCTCTGGAAAAGGATGTGGTATATATGCCTCGTCTTGTATTGACCTATCGAGAATGCAATCTTCTTTTTTTAAATTGCCACCCTCAAAAGCTCCACATGTCCAATTGTGAGCTTTGTTTTGCAGCTAAGCAGGTATTTCTCCTTCTTGGTCAGTTGTGGAGTTTAATTCCTCTCTAGGGGTTTTCTCTACATCTCTATAACTATGATCTTTCACACTAATTTTTGTAGTGACCTCTTTGTGTCTCAGGTAGATATAGTCATAGCCCAGCCTTGTACTATTTTGAGCTAACGCATGAATGGTCTGCCTAATATGATGTCAAAGTTGCTGCTCTTGTCAAAATTCATTATGGCAAAGGCATGCTCATACTCTATGCCACACGAGGATACAATGATTTTTTCTAATATTCCTACTGGTCTCTCAATGTATCCATCTGCTAATTGAAATTTCATTCGCGTTTTCATAAGAGCAGACTTTCCCCATTTTTTCCATATTTCTTTGGTTGCAATGGAAATTCCTACCCCAGTATCTAATATAGCAACCGTCTTTACTCCTTTGTACTCAAGTGGTAAGGTGGTGTTTCCTCCTTCTCCTTCACAGTAGTCACCCACCTTATTTACTGGTATTGGCTTTGTCTGGCTTTTTACGTTGTGAGCGGGATGAAAACACACACAGCGCCTCTATAATGACCCGACACACACTCTTGTAATGATACACACACACACTATGGGGCACCACTCGGCTTAGACAACACACCTGGCCGAGACAGGGAACACACCTCTGGAGTGAGAGGAGAGAGACTATCCACTTGCCCACTCCACACAGACACACACACACACACACACACACACACACCCAAAAACCTCAGCTCAAAAGAGGATAATTTCTGATGTTTAGATACAATTGAGCTTGGGCCAACACCAATGGGGCAAATAGCTCACACAATATGGGTAAAATAAGCCAGATAAAATCACAAACTAGAGCAAAAACTTCGCTCATAGGAGAAACTTACACAGAAAAACAGCAGGAAAAGAGTGAGGAATTTGGCAAAATGGACAGCGCCATCGCATCCGGAACGGCCCAAAACCCCAGTCTACAATGTCAAAGTGCTCAAATCCGACCTCGGATGAGCAGTTTACGGCAAAAACAGGCTCCAAAAACCCAAAAAACACACCTACGGCTGTTCCTCCTCTCTTCTCCACGTTTTTTCTGGTCTTCTCTCTGATTTTTCAGTTCCCACACTTAGCTTTATTACTTGGGCACCCTTGGCCTTTTAAATGACCTCAAACGGACCCCGAACAGGCCAAAAACTGACCTCGCAGTGCATAGTTGTCACCTTTTTGCATCATTCGCACACCTGGCACTCAGCTTTTTTCCAATAATGCATCTCGCCACCACGTGAAGTGGCCCCAAAAAGTGGTCCTAATGATGACATTTCAGCATAACGCTCACCAGAAAACACCCACGTTGTGTCCGTCCTCATCTGCGTGCAAATATTGACCTCGTTCGCCCTCCTGACGCCACTAGATGCCATCTGACGCACCTGCTGACCTCACGTCGTCGGCCCACGGATAGCTTCCTCGAGAAGTTTTACGCGCTATAAACTCCTCATTATTGTAGAAAAACACAGTGGTACTGGTAATAGTGAAAATCGATGCACTATGTACATGCTGTCCTACCTGTACACATGTGGGCCCCACGTAACCACCTGGCTCTAGAAAATGGGCAATCCTTTATTCGATGCACCATGCATGGGTATGTACATATGCGTAATCCCTTGCTCAAAAAAACTCCTGACATAATTTTCCCATCCCCTAGCGTGCTAGAGCATTCATGCTCAACAGCAGCAACACTAGTAGATGCTCATTCCACTAGGATCCCACACAAAAACACTTTGCATTCCTTGCATCAAAAGCTTAATCAAGGTTCCACCTGGTTCCCAAGGAAAACCTATAGACATGCCATATATCAACTTTGCATCAAGAAAACCATCAATTACTTTGGCATAGACTGGCATGTGCAAATATATTCCCTTCTCCATAGCTGAGAGGTCTCCACCACTGATCATTTGTGTCATCAAGTCATGCTTCTTTGACAACTCAACCTTGGTTTGCATCAGCCCTTCAATCACTTCATAAGGCCCTTCACTTTCATCTTCAACCTCATTCGCAAATGCAACATCAGCATCCTCATCACTGCTGGTAGTGCTATCACTCTCCTCATCTGTCACCGTGGAAGAGTCTTCATCACTAGACTCATCCTCATCTTCATAAAGCTCCTCTAATCGTTTCCTTGTGTCCATATTATAAAGCTTCTTGGTACCTGTCTTTCCATAGAGGCTAATCGTACCATGTCGCCAATCTTGAACAGCTCCCACTGCACGTAACCATGGTCTACCCAGTATAATAGGATATGCTCCCAACCCTGCTGGCATCACATGAAAATCAACCACTGCCTTTGCATCATATGCCTCCACTTCTAAGCTCTTTACAACACCCAAGCATTTTACTTTTTGATGGTTTGCCAATCTGATCCGAAACCCTGACACCCCAGCCACTGTGAGACCCATCTTCTCAACGCATGAGTGTGTTATGATGCATATTTGGGCTCCGCCATCCACATAACCTTGTCCCAAATTTTTCCTTTTATGCCACACATCTACTATTGGACAAATGTCTGGTAGCTCGTCCATTGCCAACACCTTCACTGAACCTCTCTCTGGCTCTTTCTCCATTGGGTTAACCATCCTCTTCCACTTTCGCTTTAGCTTAGGCACCATCTCTATAAGCTGCCCAAAAGTAACATCTGCCTTCCTACTCGTGAGATCCTCCTTCAAGTCATAGCTTAATTGCCCATCCCCTAGTGGAAAATCTGAAACATGAAACTTTCGACGAGCTCTCCTTTTCCTCTTGGCCTTGACATCCTCGCCTTCATGGCTCTTTCCTTTCTTCTTACTAGGACCTCGGGCACTTCTTCCTTCCTTATCCTCTGTGGTCCTCTTCCCAATAGGCATCACTAATGTATCCTCTAGCTTTGATGCCTTCTCCAAGGTGACTACATTTAGCACTTTTGTCTTTCCCTTTTCCTCCTGGGTCAGTCCACTGGTTCCTTCGTCTCCCTTAATTTCGATGCCATAATCATTTGACCTAGTTAGCACCTGTCTTGGCAATGGATACATGTCTCCCCCCATCCTTGGTGGCTTATCACATTGCGGGCTGATGTGACCCAACTCTCCACAATTATAACATGTGGGCGTCTGCCTCCAAAACCTACCATTGCTTTGTCCAACACCATTCCTAGGTCTTGCTTCACCTCCTGGCTGATTTGCATACCTCCCTCGACCTCGATTATTTCCCACTTGACCTAGCATGTTTAGGCTGAGATTCTTCATCAAATCTACCATTTGCCTCATGTCTTGCCTTAGCCCATCATCTTGCACTGCTGTAGTGACCACTGCTGGCATAACCTGAGTAGTAATAGGAACCACTGGTTCGTGATGAACCCCTGACATGCGCCCTTGTAAAGACTCTATAGGCTGAAATTCAGACCTCATTGGCAAAGACTCCACCCCTAACTGGCTCATTTTCCTTAGCTTCCACTCTTTGTTCCTTGCTACCTCTAGTGCATCTTCATATGTCCTAGGATTCTTTAGCTCCACTCTCCAACGTATATTCTCCCAAAGACCAGCCAAGAACCTGTCCTTCTTCATCATGTCAGGCGGGGGTACCTGTGGTGCTAAGGCCTTGCACATTCGCTCCCATGCCAATGAAAACTTACGTATGTACGCATCTACTGGCTCACCTTCCTTTTGAACCAAACCTTGTACTTCTTGCCACACTTTGTCAGGATCTTCTATCTTCACAAACTCCACTTCCAACCCATGCCGTAGATTGTCCCAACTCAATCTTACAGGTGGATCAGCCACATGCAACTCCTCTTCAAATGCTTTGGACCAAACTCGTGCATCACTCTTCAAACAAATTTGGAGAAGGCGTAACATTTGCGCAGGGTCATGAATCTGGTTGCCAATGCAGGCAACCTCCATCTTTTCCAAAAAATCTTCCACATCTTCATCACTTCTTCCATGAAACTCCGGATAAGAGAAAGCCATGGCTACCCAAGTTACAATGCTTTGAGAACCCCTTCGAACACACGTGCCAGAACCCAAGACTTTTGACTACCCAATCCCCAGAAACTTCAATGGAGCTCAACTTTAGATAAGGACAAACACATGCACATCAAATGAGTTTTCATAGTTGATCATCGGAATTACAATAGGCAAAGGACATTCCAAGATCTCTCGTAATCTTCTTGGCCCGAACATGAAGACTATGCGCTGCTGGAAAAAGATCTTCCTGGACACATGAACATTAATCTGAATTCTTTGAGTTAAATGAAAAGGAGTGAACTGAGGGCCATTTTGATCATCCATTAAAGCTAACCATGAAGCTCCCAAGAAGGCACACCTGACTCAACCTCTGATTTTGCCAAAATTTCAGCAGCATAACAACATAAAATGGTTTAAAAGACCAAAAAACCAGCCATCACAATTTGGAAAAATTTTGGCAGAGTTTCCCCAGAAGTAGAGCAGTGTGAACCCAAAATATAGACTATATATGTATGCATAAACTGTCAACAATAGAACCCGAGCATCAAATAGGACTCACTAGTACATAGCCTATGGCGAGGTCACAAAAAGGGTGCTCCAGCTACCTGTATCACCGAAAGGATCTCCACATTTGAGAATCCCCCAGCTCAATAAAAACCTCACGCTATCGACCCTCACACGAAGGATAATGCAAATCGCGTATAGTCAAGTCTCAGAAATGACTATCTTCCAGACCAAGTCTCAGAAATGGCTGGGGCTGCCAAATACAACCAAGTATGGCTCCACAAATGCGTACAATGGCAGTTTCCACAAGTAACGTACAATCCAGCACACAATGCGCTCAAATAGGCGCCAAGTGATGCATACCCACAACAACTGCAAGTGACATCACTGCTAGTATATCACTTTACTCCAGCTACCTGTACCTGTGTGAATCACCTGTACCTGTACCTGTCCCTGTAACTTGTAACCTGTAACCTGTAACCTGTAATCTGCAACCAGCAACCTGTAATCCCGAAGCTCGAAGCTCGAAGCTCGAACTCGAAGCTCGAAGCTCGAAGCAGAAGGTACTCGAGGAAGATCCTCCGTGGGGGCGCCAAAAGAATGTGAGCGAGATGAAAACACACACAGCGCCTCTATAACGACCCGACACACACTCTTGGAATGATACACACACACACTATGGGGCACCACTCGGCTTAGACAACACACCTGGCCGAGACAGGGAACACACCTCTGGAGTGAGAGGAGAGAGACTATCCACTTGCCCACTCCACACACACACACACACACACACACACACACACCCAAAAACCTTAGCTCAAAAGAGGATAATTTCTGATGTTTAGATACAATTGAGCTTGGGCCAACACCAATGGGGCAAATAGCTCACACAATATGGGTAAAATAAGCCAGATAAAATCACAAACTAGAGCAGAAACTTCGCTCATAGGAGAAACTTACACAGAAAAACAGCAGGAAAAGAGTGAGGAATTTGGCAAAATGGACAGCGCCATCGCGTCCGGAACGGCCCAAAACCCCAGTCTACAATGTCAAAGTGCTCAAATCCGACTTCGAATGAGCAGTTTACGGCCAAAACAGGCTCCAAAAACCCAAAAAACACACCTGCGGCTGTTCCTCCTCTCTTCTCCACGTTTTTTCTGGTCTTCTCTCTGATTTTTCAGTTCCTACACTTAGCTTTATTACTTGGGCACCCTTGGCCTTTTAGATGACCTCAAACGGACCCCGAACACGCCAAAAACTGACCTCGCAGTGCATAGTTGTCACCTTTTTGCATCATTCGCACACCTGGCACTCAGCTTTTTTCCAATAATGCATCTCGCCACCACGTGAAGTGGCCCCAAAAAGTGGTCCTAATGATGACATTTCTGCATAACTCTCACCAGAAAACACCCACGTTGTGTCCGTCCTCATCCGCGTGCAAATATTGACCTCGTTCGCCCTCCTGACGCCACTAGATGCCATCTGACGCACCTGCTGACCTCACGTCGTCGGCCCACGAATAGCTTCCTCGAGAAGTTTTACGCGCTATAAACTCCTCATTATTGTAGAAAAACACAGTGGTACTGGTAATAGTGAAAATCGATGCACTATGTACATGCTGTCCTACCTGTACACATGTGGGCCCCACGTAACCACCTGGCTCTAGAAAATGGGCAATCCTTTATTCGATGCACCATGCATGGGTATGTACATATGCGCAATCCCTTGCTCAAAAAAACTCCTGACAACGTGAGGCTTCATCCATGTTTTGGTCCGCGAGTTGGTCATGCGGAAGGATTTTCAAGCCCATCTTTTCCAGGTGTTTGCCCATTTGGACCCATAGATGAGGTCTAGCTTTTAGTAGCTTTGAGAGATAAAGTGTACATTGTATAGGAGAAGACATCAATTCATGCAAGCTCTTGGTATCCATCATTTTTGGTGTGGCTTTCCACTGAGAAGGTACCATTTTACCGTGAGAGAGAAAGAGAGTGAGTGTGAGCTTCATCCTCTTGCTACGCCCTGTTCGCTCAACACATTGGAGATCCGACTGCACCATTGTTGTAGGCTCGAGGAGAGCTACGTGACAACGCCAAGCATTCCACGCGAGACAAAGCGCGCATGCCGACGCATCTACGAGCTATTTGTGGCCATAAGTGTATCAAACGATGCATGTTTTCTGCATGCTAGTGATAGCCGTTTTTCGGCTCTTTGTAATTGCCACAATGAGTTACCTCACCCTACCAAAATCACCCAAACACTGTGGCTATCCCTACCATTTCACTGTACATAGGCGTGCGTGAGTCACGGGACTTTTCCCATATCTTCTTCAAAAACCCTCAATTAACTAGTCATTGGGCTAGTTGAGCCAAAAAAAAAATTAAAAATATAAAAAATATAAGTATATTATGGCCCATGCATATGTAAATATTTCTTTGTATATAGGGCCTAAATAAAAGATTTTTTCATAATTATTTTGGTATTTATTTAAATATTTCTACCTAGGTGTGTGTTATTTATGCTTTGTACATTGCCTCACCATTACCACAATTTTTTCTTACCATTTTTCATACTCTTTATTCCATATAGAAATATTTTCATGTAAGCTTCTCTTATATTTTGTGTAACTCCATCCCAACAAAAATCCAAAAAAACTAGTTCTATTTATGTGTATATTTTTTTCACTATTGTGATTTTTTCCTTCCTATATATATTCTCTATTACTCTCATAAATTAGACCACCAAAAATATTCATCTTTTTATGGTAGACTTATAATGAGAGAGATTTATTTTGACCCCTTTATATTTTTCCACCTATATTATTTATATTTGACATGTACATATTTTTTAGACCCCTCAATATTTGATTTTCTTAGTTGTACTATTCACGTATATCCTAATCTCAACAATATCTTCAATTATAGACCTACCAAATAAGGTCAAGGGTAGGTGGCATGCATACATGCACTATGGAGGGCTCACTCTTGGAGGTATTCAAAAGAATCATCCAAAGAAGGACCCCACAAAGACCTTGTGCAGTGGAAAAAAAACGGTCAGTTTTGCTGAATTTTTAAAGTTCACTTGCTCTCCGAATTTGAAAAGGTGATACAAACAAAAGTTGTAGCTCGTGGGCTGAACTTTTGCCTCAAATTTTTTCATATTTTTTTGAGCTACGAGCTGTGAGCTATGATTTTTTTAGTGGACCCCAGTTTTCCCATGCTATGCAGCCACACTCTCTCTTCCACTTTATCATTTTCCTCTTTCACACACACTTCTCCACTCATCATCCCCATCTTTCTCACCACTCCTCTCTGCACACTACTCACCTTCTCCTCAACCTTGAAGAATAAGAGAAACCATGGTGAACTCATACCTCCCACACACAATTCCATTCAAAAATTGACCACCTAGTCTCATTTTTCCTCCTCCAATTTACCCATATCTATAAAAAAAACCACAAAATTCATCCTCTTCTCTTAAAAGACAGCATCATGGTGGTTGATTACTCAGCTTCAATTACCTTGTCTCTCAAGGAAGGTCAAGAGTGGAGAAGAAATGTACCGTCAAAGCTAGTGGACCGTCAACAAGCGTCAAAATCGGCCCTACTCAAGACACTTGGAGCATCAACCTTGTAAGAAAGCCACCTTTTCTTACCTCTTAAGAGTTTTTTTCTTCCTTATTTGTATCCTACATGGATACTCCCATTGTAAATATCCAATTCCATTTGTAAATTAATACTAACTCTACTAACACTAACCCACTATGAAAAGTCCTATCACCTCCATTTCTCTCCTCTCTCTTTCCTCACCAACTTCTTGATAATTCCAAGCAAAAGAAATTAGATAAATTGCTGAAAATCTAACCCAACCATGGTTAGAGGAGTAACCCTAGCCTTCAAAATTGCTATAAAAGGAGGGTGTAGCTAGCACAAAGGGGGAGCCATAAGCAAGAGCACTATGCTATAGCTTGAGAAGCCAAGCTCAACCTCTCTAGAAGGAGCTCTTGAGTGGAAGCTCATTGTCTTATGCATGTGCATGTGTTGTAATAGGGGATTAGCAAGGGAACTCTATGCCATTGTAAGAGAGAGAGTGATCATTCAATTGAGAGTAGGAAATCTATCATTTCTCCTACTAGTGTAAGCCCAACATTTGCTGAATCAAGGAGGGTGGATTTGGACTAAGCTTGGATACTTTGTCTCCCTTCCAACGTGAAGTAATGGACAACAATGATGCGTAAGTGTCTTGGTGTTTTTTGTTAAGTTCTTGATAGCTTGTTCTCTGGTGTTGTCATCAACCTAGCCATAAATCCCACATACTGTAAGAGGGCGACAGGGTGGAGAGGACTCCCCTGGCTTTAAGACAGTGATTGGGGTGGCTTTTCTTGTGATGTGTTGTGGTGAAATTTACGCAAGCTATGTTGAACAGATACTAATTTCACTTTGATTTGTCATGACAGATTTGTGAGAAGGTATTAATGCAACAAGCACCCCCTCCCCCTTTCTCTCTCTTTCTTAAATATATAGTTGTGTTTGCTTGATCATTGCCGATACGTTTCAAAGCAGCCCGAGCACTATCTCTCTCTCTCTCTCTCTCTCTCTCTCTCGTGTTTTAGGGTGTGAGAGTATTCCATTGGTGTTAGGGTTAGTGTAAATTCCTTGCTTGTTTGTGGGTTGCTCTAACGATTCTCCTCTTTTGCGTCCTAGTTCGCTCTTAAACTAGGTGGTGCCCCTTGTGTAGTTGGGATTTGGCTGTGGGTTTGTTGTTTTGGTTTGTGTTGTGTTGTGCCCCAGCCCCATTGAGCAGCACGGGAGCCTTGAAGGGTGTCTAGAGGCCACTCTTCTTGTTGCCCGCCCCGGACCGCCTCACTAGTAGTCTATAGAATCGTGGCGACGTAAGCTACGCATAGGTACTCATAAATTTCAGTTTCGGGAACTTTCAAAATTTTGTTCTGTCATCCTACGTGTTTTCCGCAGATGGGTTTGGAGTGAGGCTTTTGAGTGTAGAAGCTTAGGGACAGGTGTATCCTAGTGAGGGGACGGTGTTCCTTCAGTTTCGTATGATTCTGGCATGATTAGGTGAGTTACCTTCCGTATGTGTGTATGTGGCTAGGTGGTGTAGTTGAGGGCAGTGAGGTTCTTGATTGTGGTTTAGTTGGCCTTCCAGAGTGTTGTATGTGTAGGATGGTCTCAGCCTGACAAGCTTAAGAGATTTCCTCCGTGTGCCTATCGTGTCATCTGTGTCCTCGACTGACATTATGTTGATCTAGGTAGTGTTTGCATGCACTTCATGGGTGTGTGAGACTTCCCGTCCAACATTGGCGCCGCTTCCGGGGACACAAGGACCTAAGTAGGTTTCCTACTAACACTCGTGTGATGGTTACTTGATTTAGTTTCGGCTAAAGAAAGCGTTTTTCTTAAGTGGATCTGGAAGAGCATATTCCGTGATCAAGTGGATAGCCAGAAAGCGTGTGTCTTGCCGAGGGTCTACGACTAGATAGGTTTAGTTAGGATCTGTGGATTAGACTAGTTGTTGGTGGTCGAGTGATTTGTGAGGTGATAAAAGCGTTTACTAGTCCGTGTGTGGCAGTGAAGCGTTTTCCTACTCATAGATACAAAACCCCATATGATTTGTAGGAGTAGCTTTAGGTAAGTGATCCGATTCTGATATAGAGCTATTCAACACTGAATTATTTGCTAAAGTACTTGATTGCATTTGAAATCACAGAAAAGTGTGCTTTTGAGGGTAAAAATGCATTAAACAAGCTTTTGTGGACATTTTTGTATGACTGACTGATGCTCTGCATATAGAAGAGCATTTGCAAGGGTTCTGTGAAGAAAACCAGTAATTCCGTGAACATAGACATCCTACGCGTAGGATGTCTCAAGGGGGTTCTAGAGACCAAATTTGAAAATTCTGACTGCACCAGTGGGTTAAGAGGGTAGGTTTTACCCTAGTAACATATTGACTTGGGTGTTTTTCCCTATTTTTGTTGACCAAAAGCCAAAAGGCGGAGTCAGACAACGCAAAATTTCAGAAAAGGCTTAAATTGAGTGATTTTTGCATGTTTTTTCAATTGTGAAGCATACTTGCACTTGCTGAGAGCATAAGGAAGTATCAGGGACACTTCAGTCTCAAAAAATCAGCAGTAGACATCCTACGCGTAGGATGTCTACAAGGTGATCTGGGTATTTTTTTTGAAAATCTGAGGTTACCAGTGTGTTTAGAAGGTAGGTTTTACCCTATTTTCACCTGGAAAGTGGAAATTTGACCAAATTTTGACAGATCAAAGCCAAAAGACGAGAATTGCCAGACATCCTACCCAGATTGTGTCCAAGGCCTAATTTTGAGACCAAACCATAAGATGGCTGCATGAACATGTTTTGAATGATACATTGAGTGACTGAAAGGGGTTTCACCTCATTTGGGTGAGAAAATTGGGTTCAAAGCAGACTTTAGCACTTTTCACTGAAAAAGGCAAGAACAGCTAGTTTTGGGGTCTTTTGAAATCCAAACCAAAATCCAAGCATACCACTGGGTTGCTGACATCAAGGGGAAGGTTTCGGTCAAGTCTGGGGTCAAAGAGGCCAAAAAGACATCCTACGCGTAGGATGTCATATGTGTGATTTTGCACTCCAAACTTAATTTCGAGCATACCATAGTGATCAGCACCTTAAGGAGAGTCTATGGTTCAGATTTGGGGCAATTCTGAGCAGCTAGACATACTACGCGTAGGATGTCTAAGGCATGATTTAGAGGCCAAATTCAAATTGTGGACATAGCAGGGTGTTGTATAGCCTTAGGCAAGCCTCATAGTCATTTTTAGTCCAATTTGGAGTTGATTTGACTGGTGAATTCATCAGAACAAACATCACGATTTTGAAACAGATTCTTGATCATTTGACCAACCTAGAGATGTCAGAATCAAAAAGTACAAATAGCTGTGAGTTTAGCACATCAAGGGGAAGCTACAGTGCAAGTTTGAGCTGAAATAGAGCAAAAAGACATCCTACGCGTAGGATGTCTCCAGCTTGATTTAGGACTCCAAATCAACCTACACACTTGTGATCAGCACATTGAGGAGAACTGGGGTGAAATTTCAATTTCAAGTCATTCTGAGCAAAAAGACATCCTACACGTAGGATGTCTCAAGGCCATTTTTACATCCAAATTAAAATCTGAGCATACCATTATGTTGCTGGACTTAAAGGGAGTCTCTGGACCAAATTTTGTTAAATTCTGAGCAAAAAGATTTCCTACGCGTATGAGTCTAGTTTTAGCCAGCCTTTAGGGTCCAACTGAAATTTTAACCACACAAACACAGACAGTGTTCACAGAAATCCCAAATCTTCTTCCTTTCTAAAAAAAACTGCATTTCACTGTTTTTACCATAAACACACACGGTATCGGATCGGAAAAATTTTTATATCAAAATAGTAGGCGAGATGGAGCCTTGAACAGATCTTAGAGAAAAACTTGAACTAAATGTATTCCTACAACAACCATTTAGTTCAACTTTGAAAAAAAACGTCATTTGAGGCCTCAAAATTCATCCGCAAGTTAGGGGTGTCTAAAAGCGACAATTTGCGAGAATTGTGACGAACCGGTTGCGGTTTTGGACATAGTTTCGACTTTTCCCTAACCAAAGCACTTGAACACAGTGGACTAAGTCTACTTGAACCAAGCAAAAGCTCTTAAGCCCAGAAATCATGTCTACCCTAGATTCAAACGCAGCTTACACAAGCTTGGAGATCCCGATGATAGAGGAATATCCTCCCGCAATGGATCTTCCAAACTTGCAATTGATAAAGATCCATCATGTTGAGAGAGTTTGGATGATTGGTCATGAGAGTGAAGGACTATATAGATACATTGACGACAATGGGGTCAATCTTTATAGGTGCTCAGATCCATACCTAGAAGAGATAACGGATTACAAGCTCTTATATGTCTACACATATGGAGTCGACTGTCAATGGAGATCTATAGTTGTCGACAAGTATGGACGAGAATACAGAGTTGTAGAAAGAACAAATCCACACACTGTACTAGAAAGAGGTGGATATTTGGTCAATGAAGGACCACAAATGCCTCCACCAAGCATGAGAATTCCTATAGGAATTCCAAGAAGAGAGCCACCAGGATTCCCTTCAAGAGCGATAACGAGAGAAGGATTGGGAGAGTCTCTGTTTAGACTTGTAGACAATCGACGAGTTAGACCATCCCAAGTCTAGAGATGGGTAAACAGAAAATACTCTGGAGATGAAGATCCGAGAGATCACGTAACGGCTTTTAGAAGAGTGATTAGACCAGAAGAAGTTTCAGATTTTGCGACACAGTTTGCAGGATTTGGATTGACTCTAGAAGATGATGCAGCTACTTGGTTCGACTCAGTGGAAATATGGGATTTTGAGACCCTAGATGAACTGTTTGAGGAGTTTATTGAAGAATTCTCGCCAAAAGGCATTGCTCACAACACGGTCTCACAAATCCATAGATTCAAACAGAAAGAGGATGAATCAGTACGCAAAGCATCATTACGGCTCAAGAGATATGTTAAGCTCTGTCCGAGAGCAGAATTACCTACGCAAGCACGAATGATGCTGATCTTTATACAGGGAATGAGAGATGAGGGCCTTCAGAAGGATCTGCATATGATAAGGAGGATGACGCTAAACGAGTTGATCAAAGAAGCTCTTTATCTAGTGGATAACTGTGAGGCATACAAAGAAAAGGACTTAAAGAGTCAAGGAGATGACACATCCTCTCAGCACAGTGTTTCACAGATAAGTGAGTCCATTGCCAAGCCAACGGCACCTATTGATCAAGAAAAGCTTATCGACGACTTGGTCAAGAGGTTGATTCCTCTTGTAAGGTCTGATTCGGGAGAGCCGAAGTGGTGTGAAATTGAGATAAAATGGACGAACCATATGGGGGAAGAGTGCTATTATAGCATGGAAAATGCTAGGGAGAGGTATGTACAACCTGTTCCAGAAGCACCTACTCCACCTAGATACATTACGGGGAATGCGCCAAGATCAGTAGGAGTTTTAAGGCCACAGCTTGTCTTAGGACAACAACCTCCGCTGCCAGGTTCTAGAATGCAGGTAGACATGAGATACTTGCCAATGATGAAAGCATCAAATAAACCAACACCAGTACCAGCTACAATGTGGTATAGCAACCAAAGTGGGTACTACCCTTCGGAGAAAAAAAATGTGAGAGAAACACATGGAGTGGTGAGGCTGGTACAACCTCCACCTCCTGGGTTTCAATCGAAAGAAAGAAGGTATGAAATGGACAAAAGAACATTGCGATTCATTGCAAATAGCGGCTTATCTAGGTCAAAGCTTGCTTATAGCCAAGAGGAAATGCTAAAAGAATCTCCTCAACCAGAGACAGATTGTCACAAAAATCGTGACAAGCACTTGGTCAAACAATGTCCTCATACGGAGATCATTGAAGTAAATGCCTATTGTCTTGAGTGTGGCATCACTCACTTGATCCCCGATTGCCTGAAAAAACCAAACCAAATCAGGAAAATCACGACAAATGTATCAGGGATTGTTCAGCTCCCTAGTAGCTCAAAAAATAAAAATGTCGTACCAGTTCAAGTGGTTACGAGAGCACAAGCTCAAAAGAAAGCTGATGAGAATCCAGAGACAAAGAACACGGAAAGTGACATGAGTCCAAAGACAAATGATGGACCAAAGACAGACGCACCTAGTCAGAAAACCAAGAGCAAACGAAATAGTTGGAAAGCTAGAAAGACTAGGATGAAAGCACGTAGGGAACGAGAGAGAAAATCCCTAGCTGAGAAGCTTACCGAAGCTGAGGAGAAGATAAAACAACATGAGGAAAAGGAGGCACCTTCTCTTACACAGATGATCAAACCTCTAGAAGAACCATCCACGGATGAGAAACCGAGAAGTGCTAGTTCAGGAGGATCTGTGTTGGCAGAGAAGGTTAATGAGACATTAGATTCCCTCTTGAAAGCCTATGATGCGAGGCTCAAAAACAACCAAACCCAAGAACACAGGTGGATGACATATCCCTATACGGAACTAGAAAAGCAAAGGTTTGAAATGTGCCATAAAATGATTCAAACAGCCCAAGCTTTACTAGAGACACCAGTTGCAAAACCTGAGGATGTGATCCATGACATGCCTACACAAGTAATTCCACCAAACCAGGAACTAAAAGAGCCAGATTCTAGTCATGAGCACATACCAAAACTCAAAGACCCAGCATTAGAACCAAGGATAGTACTGAATACCCCGGATAACTCTTCCGAGGAATTTCACCAAGCTATACCTGAGGATTGTAAAGAGATAGATGGTCTTGACGAATTGTGGAAACAAGTCAGAGAGGCCAATGAAGCCGATGACCTAAGAAGACGAGTAGACAAGACTGGTGATGCACGAGGAGTGTTTCTACCACCAATAGAGGAATTTGAGACTGGATCTCAAATGAATCTAGACGTGCAATCGTGTTGGGGCAACAAAGGATCTGTACAATCTATGGATAGTCAACCCCATTCGCTAAGAACACTACCTTCCTACATGGGAGAGTACGAGACCAAGTCAGATGTGGTTGCAGTCCCATCAAAGAGACTGTCTCCCAACAAGGCCATCAATTCAAAGGGGCTAGTAGATATTCTATCTACCCCAATCACCTGTATAATAATGTTAGCCGAGTTGCTCAGAATAAGACCAAACATGTGGGCTAATGTGGGTAAATGTCTAGAGAAATTTGGTGTAAAAACCCCAATGACTCAAATCGAGGAGAGCATCAAAGAGCTTGAAATGCCTCAACTAAATACTAGGCCAGTGCCATTAAACAAGGTAGGCAAGTATTACGAGGGAGAAGATGGAAACACCACCCTTCCTATGGAATTCAATGGTGTAAAAACCATGGCAATCCTTGACAGTGGAGCTGGTGTGGCCATTGCAACCCAAGAGGTTTAGAAAAAATTGGGAAGACCTGCCTTGATATTCACATGAATGACCCTGCAGCTTGCAGACGGACACAAGGAAAAGCCCCTAGGACTGCTAGAAAAAGTACTTGCTACTTCTTGTGGAATTGAATATGAACACACTTTTGTTGTTGTTGACTTTGGCAAGAAGAACAACTATGACATCATTCTGGGAATACCATTCATGCAACAATTGAAAATGGTCCACGATTGGGGTTATGACCATATATACCTGAGACATATGGAAACCATAACAAAGATAAACTTGAGGGACCATAGCTATAGGGATGTGACAAGAACACCGGTAGAGGAGTTTGATTCCGCCACAGTAGCAGGATCAGAACTTCCAGCTTGGTTAGGTAAGCCTAAAGAACTGTGGATGTGTGGAGCTTCACAATGTGGTAGCTTGAAATGTGAGGAATGTATCCTAGAGCAGTTTATAGAGGATATGGACTATATCCCAGAACCATTTCCTGAAGAAGAGTTAGAGCCTTTTGGATGGGAACACATCTTGGCTACTCTGGATGTGTGCGCCGTGGAGGATGCTCCCACAACAAAGTTTTGTGATGAAAATGGCTATGATGTCGTTCCTTATTTTGCAGCGAGTGTAGTCCAGGAAAATGAAGAGAACCAGACATCAACAAGCTCTCGAAATAAGGATCAGACAAAGAAATGTGGAGAATCAAAAGATGAAGAAGACAACGAGTTCTATGACTCTGTAGAACACTTCGAGCTTCAAGAAGATCAAAGGCCCAGGAATCAATGTCATCGCTACACGAATCAAGTGCATCAAAAGTGGATTCCAAAGTCCTCCGTGAAGACACAACCACCACAAGCATCCTCATACATGGCTCCTAATAAGGATGCTAAGACTCAGCTAGGAGAAATACGACCACAGCAACGAGCTAACAATGCTCTAATCAATGGTCTTGAAAAGTCCTCCAAGAAACTACCACCCACCACGAGCAAATAGACAGTAACTTTCCACTACCAGCCAAAAAATCAAGGGAAAGTACAAGAAGTCAACCTTGCTAAGGATAGTAGCGATAGTGATGAATCTTACGACATCCCCTATCATCAACTCAGGCCATCACTATCACCAACCCCTTCAGAAACAACCATGACAGGTCAAAAGTACAGGACAACAAGTCAAAGCCAAAAAGCTCGACAAATCTGGATACCGAAAAGCCAGATTGGCCAAAAACAGATATGGATCAACAAGACAAAGATCTCTAATGACAAATCAGAAGATCCAACACCAAAACAAAAGCAAGGAAAGTGTGCACGAATGGGTAAGAATATCACAAAGTCGCAAGCTTTCACAACTCAGGTTTGGGCTCCAAAGAAACTGATTCAAGCACAAAAAAGTCAGGAATTCATTTGGATTCCAAAACAACCACAGTATCAACTTTCAAAGCCTAAATACCGTCCCCAACCCAACGTACAAGGGTTGAACCAAAGACCACAGGTGACTCACACAACAAAAAGGTGGATCCCAAAGAAGTCCCTTCAAACAAAAACGAAGCACGGGCAAGTATGGGTTCCCAAACGAGAGCCAGCAACAAAAGAGCCAATAATCGCCAAGAAATGGGTCCCAAAGAAGAACAAGAAAACTGTTGTCTGTGCATCGTCGCTTGAATTCTTAAAATTATTCCTGTGATTGCAGTACAGTTAGAAGAGAGCAAGTCGCTTCAATCAAGCAATGATACAGGAGCTTCAAAGACCATTACATTGCTTAGAATAGGAAACCTAGCCAACAAATGCCAATAAGCAAACTGCTTATACCCACATCTTGCACAACATAAATCTTTTCCATGCATTGACTATGTATGCATAATAGGGCTACACTACAAGGCCTGCATAGGCACAACTTTTAATTGCCCAAGCACAACACATACCCTTTGCGATAACCTGTCGTAAAGGATGACTCCAAATAGGAAGGGGGGAGGCATTCTGAATGCGGACCTAACATTATGACTATAAGAGGGCAGTGTTTTGTGAGATGCATTGAATTTTTGTGTTTTATTGTGATAATTTTTTTACGAAATTTAGAGTATATGCCCTCATAGTAGTGTTACAGAGGAGTATGGGGACAAAATCCATATATGAGCCCCTAGGGACATGTGTATAGTGTACATAGCATTTAGATTTCTATTTGAGGAGTTTTCTTTTGTTGAGTTGTTTTGAGATTTTCTTTGTTTATTATTAAGAAAAAATAAAAAAATCCATAACCCACATGAAGAAAAGACTGACGGGAGGCTTGAGCACTACAAAGAGAAGAAGGTACAGGAAAACGATGAAACTTCACGAAGTATGTCTCAGCAACCACTACAACAGCCAAAGAACTTGTCACAAAGCAGTGTCAACATGCAACCGACAAGTCATACAAGTCAGAGTCAAGTAGCTAAGCCACAAAATGAGTGAGGTGTTAGTCCCAAAGCTTCAAGTAATATTCTTTGTGGTCTAAGCGTCTTAGCTATTTTAGGTATTGCTCAAGCTGGAAGAGTTGAGCATATTTACGTTGTGTCGCTCATGCTGGTATAGGTGAGCAAAAGAGACGAAGTCTAAGTACTTAAGTCTGGTGAAGTCAAGGAGAAGGTCCAAAAGACACTCACGTACTGAGCATAGTGAGATACGAGTGGAGAAACTTCTACATCGAAAACCCTTCTTGGAAAGGTGGAAGCTATTGAGACATCTTTTGATGTCACATGTGCTACATTTATTCCTCAAAACACCCATCATATCCTTCTTTCACATTGCATGCTTTTGTTGACAAATTTCTCATATGCATATAGAGTGTCCCATAATTGGCACTTGCATCAGGCACTCTTTCCGTGTTTCACCCAAGCACTCACCTTTCATGAACATGTACTTCACGTTCAACTGCTCAACTCCAATAAGAGCGTATACCAAAGGCATTTTTTTTCCCACCGGGTTTTTTCCCTTTGGTCATCCAGGTTTTAGACCCTAATCTAAAGACACCTATCACCATCCTCTTGTACATATTTCTTCTACATCAACAATAAGGAAATGCTACTCAAATAAATTGACAAATGAATTGGAGCACCAATTTCTGATCATAGCATACTTCTCCTTAATGGCGAGTCGAAGAATGGCATACAATGACAAAGCTACAGACAACACTAACAACATGATTGCACAGGAACAAAGAAGTCCCCAATGAAGAAGAGCAGACATAAAAGTAATCAGAGGATCTCAAAAGATGAATGATTATGATGAAAGATGTCCGCTCTAATGGATCATAGTTCTTGTTGTGGTTCGACAAAGATACAAGCAGTGCAATAGATGAAACCAAAACAATAACAAAGTGTTGACCGCTGGGTCAACAACACAACATAACTCAAGAACAAAGAAGTCCTCAATGACAAAGAGCAGATATAAGAGTAATCACAAGACAAAATCCTTACAAAGTTGTCATTGGCTCACAAGATCAGAAAGCCAATCACTCAATTCTACAGATTGTAGAAGTTGTTTCTGAGAATCACAAATACTCCGAATTGACAGATTTGCTGGAGCAAGTGATGGATGGAGCTTTCTCTATCCATGATGATAAGAGTCAAGCTAAACGACATTGGGTTCTTTTTGAATTTAGATCAGGCAGTAGATCTATAATGACAGAAACAGATGCTACAGCTCGGAGCGTGGATATGAAAGACATAAAGTTCGTCATCAATTATGATTTTCCTGAATCATGTGAAGACTATGTACATCGGATTGGACGAACTACTGCAAAGGCTATCGTCTATACTTTCTTTACAACAGCAAAACGACAGCAAAGACCACATCGCCATCGACAAAAGTCATGTCGGGGACGACATGAACGTGGAAGGGGGGGAATGTTGACCGCTGGGTCAACAGCACAACATAACTCAAGTTTCATACCAAAGTATTATCTTTTGCGAGTTATGAAATGCTGCGGATTATGGCTATAAACGTCATTTGTAATGAGTAGTTATTCTAGTCTCTCACACACAGTAGACGGCAGCGCTGAGTTTTGATTATGATAAAAGTCTTCTTTACAAAATGACATAGGTACGTTATATACCAAGGCTACCTTCGGTTTAACCAAAAATGGGGTTGAAAGGGAAGGGTCAAATGGCTTTGTATTTACAATCTGGAAGTGCCATTACACCCCGGCTTCTGAAACTAGAATAACTACTCATTACAAATGACGTTTATAGCCATAATCCGCAGCATTTCATAACTCGCAAAAGATAAGACTTTGGTATGAAACTTGAGTTATGTTGTGTTGTTGACCAGCGGTCAACAAGGGAGAAAGATCATGCAAGCTGGCTTGTGGTGGCCATTGTTGCTCAAGGATGCACATCAGTTTGCAAGGGGATGTTTGCAATGTCAAAATATTGGACAACCTACTTCAATGGATAGGATGCAAGATCACCCAGTTTTACCACTTGAACCATTTCAAAAGTGGGGATTAGATTTTGTTGGGCCAATACCACAAAAATCTAGCAAAACAGGAGCAAGATACATTTTGGTTGCAACAGACTATGCTACCAAATGGGTGGCAGCAGCATCTTTGAGGAATAATAAAGCAACAAGTGTGGCTAGATTTTTGTATACAAACATTATGACGAGATTTGGATGTCCCATTGAGTTAGTGTCAGATCAGAGTGTGCATTTTATAAATTCATGTAATTGCAGAGTTGACAGCTACACATATGATTTTGCACAAGAAGTCAACTTCATATCATCCGCAGGAAAATGGTCAAGCTGAGAGTACAAACAAGGTGCTAGTGAGAATTCTAAAAAAGATTGTCTCAGCAAATAGAAAGGATTGGGATGACAAATTGGATTCAGCTTTATGGTCGTTTCGTACAACATATAAGGTTGCCACAGGGATGACACCTTTCAAATTGGTTTATGGGATTGAGGCTGTTGTTCCCATGGAGCATGTGATTCCAAGTCTGAGATTTACAGTTTAACATAGGCTGAGTCCTGAGGATTCTATGTTGCATAGACAGAGGGAGTTGTTGAAGTTGGAAGAGGATCGGATTCATAGTGTATATGCAGCAGATATTGGACAAAAGAGACGACAAGCTTGGATGACAGGGTAGGTTAAGTTCAAAATTTTTCAGAAGGGTGATTGGGTGATGTTGTACAATTCCAAGTTGGGACTACACCCAAGAAAACTGAAGTCAAGGTACTTTGGGCCTTATCAAATTGTAGAAGAATTAGGCCAAGGAACATTCAGATTGAGGGATTTTTTTGGTACACCTGTTGTGAAACCAGTCAATGGCTTTAGGATGAAGAAATTTTATGGCAAGACTCCACAGATTCCAAGATGGACGGTAAACAAGGCTGAGGAAATTGGAGTGAAATGGGTACAACCAGTGTTGGAGTTCAAGGAGGACACTTTTGGGAACATTGACATCCATACAGTGTCCAATAGTGGGTTCACGTTGCAGAATGTGGTCGGATTTGGTTTTGATAAAAGTGTGGTATTGGAGAAAATCCGCAGCGGAATTGCTTTGTGTGGCATTGTCCAGGGGTTATATCATCAAGGAAGTCACCAGTTTACGACACAAAATGTTTTTAAGGGAGATTACCTTGAAGTGAGTGGCCCAATCAACACACGTGTGCGGGGTATTAACACGCAATTTCAAAATAAGGACCATCATGGGGTGGTCCGCGCACGATTTGAGGTGAAAGGCCACACTCATTTTGCATGCAAGTGTCCCGCGTTCGTCGCCAAAAGAAGTTTTACTACTGTGCGTGAGTTTACTATCACCTTCGATGCCATGTCTTTTGAAAGCTTCAGAAAATCTGTAGCGCCTAAACAGCAGGAGCTAGGTGAGGAGGAGATGACGCAAACCCGTTCAATGAAGATGGCCATGGCAGAGCTATTACGCCCCCGTAGAGAAAGTATTCGGAGTGTGGAGGAAAGTCAGGGGGCAGAATCCGGTGGAGACGATGTTGTGGAGGAGATGGAGGTCAACGAGATATTCGACGTTCATGATCGTGATAGAGAGGTATGGTTGTGCTGGGTTGTCCTTTATGAGTATGCATGTTTACCATGGGCACTTTGGGAGAAGAATGAGTGTGTAGAGCCGCATCTTTGCCACCTTAGGGAGAATGCTGGCTATATCATGGAGGAAAAGGACGTTTCCCCAAAGTTGGTGGGCAGAGGTCTTCAAGGTTGCTCACAATCCTTTGCACAAGGTAAGAAAATCACAGATGCGGTGATGAGGTCTGAATTTGGGCAGCCAGAAGGCAGTAGGGCTTATTATATGGTGCAGAATTGTGGCAAACTCCGCAGTACTCACTTATTTTGGTATCTGGATAGGGTTTTTTTGTTGGCATTGAACCGCTTATATGTCCAAAGAGGTGTTTGCCCCAATGTATCATGCAGAACAAGGGCAGAAGGTGGATTGGGCATCCTTCATTTTTGACAGACTATAGCTTTTAGAGCCAAGGGATAAAACGAGGTCACCGTCAGTTACCAAGGTAGCTCCTTACTTGTAGGGAATTTTCTCCTATGTGTTGTAGGTACCTCTCACACCCACAACACCGAGTCCAGATGTGCATAACTTGGGTGATGCAAAGCGTCGGAAGTTAGATTGGGATATGTCTAGTGCGGACAAGCTTAAATTTGCATTGGGCCAAGGAAGTAAGTTAGCAGCTAGCACAGATGAAAAGGTGCAGTCATCAGGGAAGGTCACTCTTTTCCCTTCTATGACAAGATTGCCAAAAATCGACACCCAGAGCCGTACCATAACTCTGTTTCCATGGAAGGTTCATGAGGGTTCAAGGGAACTGACCCCGGTGACATAGGACATTAAAACAACCCCTTTTGCTAAACCTGCAAATGCTAAGTTGGGTGGGGTGTTCTCAGTTCAATCTGATGTTCAGAGTTTGTCGGACTTGAATCAGTTTCTTTGCTATCAGGAGGCTATGATCCTCAGCCTCGAGACACAAAAGGCTGAGGGGGAACACATTGATAGCTTGGAGCGTGAAGTCGGTCAGCTACAGAGCCGAGTGGATGAAGTATTGAAGGAGAAGACATTATTACAGGAGGCGTTAGCTTGGGTCAGTGCGGATATGCGTAATCGGATTTCTGAGATGGCAGGAATTGCACAAGAGTTTCAGATATGGGCAGATGGGCTTAAGGAGGCCACACAGAAGCAGTTTCATGAAGTGGAGGATAAGATTGCACATCTTATTGCAGATAACAATTTCTTGATGAATAGGTTAACTCCATTGGTGGATTTGGAGAGGGCTACTTTGGATGGCTAGGGTGTCATAGGTGTGTTGATCTCTGATGCAGATGTGGATGTTTTGAAGAAAGAGGTGTTTGATTACACCAAGGAATTGTGGCACCAAGAAATAGGGTTTTTTCAAGAACACATGGCTAAGCCAATTGATAAGTACAAGTCGTGGTTTGAAGCTACTTGAGAGCACCAGGTCCGCAAGGAGAATGTTGAGCTGCATGCGCGTAATGCTGAATTGGAATCAATCTGCAAGCAGCTGTTGGAGCAGCAGACTAGTATTTAAATGGGAGCACAAGCTGCAAACGTGCAGGAACTACATGAGAGTAGCATGGAGACAGTTGCAAAAGGTTCAGTTCTTGTGGTTGATGTGGATGCAGAACCGTTGGCAGTACAGTCACCTATGGGAGAGGATGCAATTGTTGAAGTGGAGTAGAAGCAGGGACTAAATGCAGAAAATCAAAGTGGCTGAACATGGATCAAGGGATCATGGGTCCAAGGTCAGCCTATGGCTCAAGCCACCGGGATGTGCCAAGTGTTAAGGCTACACCTCGGTAGAGTAGGATTTTGACTTTAAAAGTGACTATGTAATGAACCTTAATATGGGGTGTATCTTTTGGGATCTTAAGTGTAGGGATGTTTATTTATGTCAAGGGGTGTTCAACAATAGGCAGTTCACATTACGATGATGAAGAGGATGTAATGGCGGATTCCTGCAGTATTAAGGAAGAGCAGAATGTTTTGTCAACACTAGTGTCTTCGTTCTCTTTCTGTATTCTCATCAATGTAGTATTCTGAATGCATAATGGAAGCAGCGAGTCTTTTCAGAGTATGTCTGCGCGTCCGTACTAAAGTTTATAGCGATGGTGAAATCCTGTGAATGTTCAAAGTATTTGTTAGACTGTTTGTCAGAGTTGAATGATGTTTAAATGGGAGAGTTAAGGGCAATAATACACCCGTGTCTAGCTGCCTGACTCCTAAAGTGTAAATGGAATGAAGAGACAAATCTTCGAAAAAGAACGCTTTAAATACGCACTAGGTCACTCACCATCTAAGGATCATATCCCCAACAATTGTGCCAATGTTAGCGGGTTGCCGCGACAGACGTCTGCAGCATAGCTTTTTGTCAATCTCAAGAAGTGAACCTTAACAAGCTAACGCAACAACTCTACAAGCAAACCAACACTCAATGATCAAGGAAATCTGCATATGTCCTTTCTCATAGCTCTAGGTCATCACGCCATTTTGGCACTTGAACAGACTCAAAATGCAATGAAACTTTAGGAGGAGGTCTAGGACACCTAGGGGCACTATCCTACCAACTCTGGTCGCAATCCAACAAGGTACCAAAATCACGATCCATCATGAAAAAGGTCCTAAAAATTGCAACAGATGAGTCCAAAAAGGTCGCCCTATGGTCTAAGAACACTCTACTATGGTCAAAACGACTAAAAACAGTGATTGAAGCACTCACATTTGTAATTAAGGCTCACAGATGTGTAGTCGCAAACCACAACAAAACTAAAAATTCTTATACTTGAAAGAAAGAACAAAGAGAGAGGAACACAATGCAAGTTTCAAAACTGAAATCTGATTACCTAATCATTATCTGCGATGATTACAAGTTGGAGCAGCTCATAGCTTGAGCGTACGTACAGCAGAGCTCTTTTCTCTTCTCTAAAGATAAGCCTCCTTTCACGTTAAGGCTATTGACTTTTATACCTAGGGCATCCTAAATGGCCAGTGGCCGGCTCACACAGACCTTTACAAATATCATTATAGCATTACAACTCAGGGGATTGATCTGCTACACTAGAATTAGGATTTACATAGAGTATCACTACACTAGCTCGGACAATTAATAGAGTACAAATGTGGTGTCCGGCTACGTGTCTGACAAATTGGGTGCCCGTTCGATGTGTCCTCAAACACTCTCTTACATGGAGGATGTGAAATAACCATTCTTGATTCAAACATTTTTCTCCACAAACAAGGTCTCTCACACAATTCAAAGTCTATGACTTCTTTTCTCCCAATGAAAACAATTAGACTTTATATTTTTCCTTTCAAAGACTTGTAGGTTCTAAAACTCTTTTATATCAAAAACACAAAAATAATTTTTTTAGGCAAACATGCATGCCAAGACCAAGATATTTCTTGCACATCCATGATTTCTACATTCCTTTATTTTGATATCAAACATAAGTTTCTCCTAGTTACAAATGGATGAAACCTTGAGATGGAATGATATAGAATTACTAAAGAACAAAAAATATTTTTTAAAAAATATATCATGATGAAGCACAACCATAATCTAGTAAAATGAGTCCCCAAAAACAACATGCAATCTTGAACTACATTGAAATATCCTTAGACTTGAATACACTGTAGTAATATAGTGAAGTCCCCTTAGACTAGGGTACAATTCATCGACACAGTTTTGTTCTAAAGCAGGATGCTTTGTCAATTGGATACACTCTAGTAATACATGGAAGTCCTCTTAGAGTAGAGTGCACTCCATTACAAGTCCCTTAGAACAGAGTACGATCCATCACATAGGATTCTCCTTATAATAGCATACACTGGAGTAATACATGGAAGTCCCCTTAGAGAAGGGTGCACTCCGTGTACAAATACTTTTCTTTGTAATAGGATACCCTGTAGAATACATGCAAGTCCACTTAGAGTAGGGTGCACTCCATGCAAGTGTTCATCAAATTGTCACATCTTCGTTTAAAAATAACCTTTGAATTATATAGTAATACAAATACACATCATACTAAAAGGACATCATCTATCCATAAAAAGGATCATTTTCAACCTTCTTTAATGTTATCGCCTTGACACGTACACATGGAGGACATGATTTGTCTCAAGGTCACTATACTGATTTACAATTGTGTTACGTGTATAATCTCTCTTGTCTCTTGCATACAACCATCCAAGTAACCATGGAATAATCATTTCTTGCAAGAATATTTGAATTTGCTCTGGTGTTTGCCTCCACATCTTTGGAAATATAAGATGTGTTCTTGGCATATTCCACATCACCCTGTATGGACTATCATAAAAAATCAAGGTATTCTTTGCATCCAAGTCCTCAAACATCTTTCAAATATCGCTCAAGTTTTTATGATAAACCCTTATAAATCCTAACATGATGTTTGGATTTTGGCAACACTTGTTACTCATAAAGATCTTGAACTTACTATAATACTTTGGGAAACATTTTTGTGTGATGTGTTGCAGTCTTGTTAGGTTATAGCAACTCCATATCCACAGCTCAAAGTATTCACCATAGAAATCCAAAAAACATTTCTGCATCTAGACTCACCGCATGATAGACTTCATCTTTGTCCTCCACAAGACGCAAGTGTTGAGCCCAAGATGGCATAGAATCTCCATGTTTTGTTTCAGTTGTCTTCAAAAGCAGTCCTTCAAGGTCCAAAACAAGCACTTTTTTTATATTCTTGACAACAAGTGGCAGGTGACAAGGAGGTGATTGATATATACGACAAGGCCTTGGATGAAGTTGGTTGGGTGCGTCAAAACCTTCCTTCAACTCATGCCTACAGATAGTCGACCCACGTTCTTGAAGTGATGACTCTGCAATTGAAAAACAAGAAACTTATTATGTTTCAAAGAATAAAAAGAGTTTCTACATTTTCTACACTGTGGTATTATTAGATGCCAAAGTCCATCTTCAACTTACTCATTGCTATCAACAAATCCCAATTGAAAACCTTACAAAGCTTCACCATTTCTCCAAACTATGCTTCTTTGAAGCCTGGAGAAAAGTAAGCTCTACCACCTGGCTAGGCTCCACTCTGAATGGGAGAAAAGTAGATATATGGTGTATAGCTAGACTCGATTGGGAATGGGAGAAAAGGTGCAAGGTCCACCACCTCTCCAACCTCTTAGGCTCTTTTTTAAATTTTTTTCTTCTCACTGCATGGAGGACTTGTGATAAGGGGCTTTACCAAAAGGTCCACCACCTGTCCAAGCTTGCTCCATGGAATATCTAGAAATATTGTTTTTGAGATCTACAAGAAGAAACAAAAAGAAAAATTTGATACCATGCACATGTATATTCAAGTATGTGAAACAAGGTTCAAGTCATAAAAGGTACCTTAGGGGTGTGTTTTATTTATCCTTAGAAGATTGTTCGCTGCTTTGACCTTGTTTATATAATCCTTTGTAGTGGTTTCCTTCAATGGCCCCTTTGTAGTATATCCCAATTTCCTAGCTAGATTGATTAATTGTGGTGCCTTCATGCTTTCAACAGCTGTACCTTCCTTTTCTAGTATCTCTTGTATTTGGGCTCGTCTGATATCATTGTTGTCAGTTTTGTCACTTGCTCGATTGTGTTTGCTTTCAAGGATAACTTCACCTTTGTCATACTTTGTAGGAGTTATCATTCTTGTAAAGAACACCTTGGCTGACCAAGCATCGTTTTTTTGCTTCCAATTCTCTTTGATTTCTTTATATTCACTCTCATTTGTCAATGCTCGCTATCCGCGACGATCAAAGGCAATGAAATTTTGCACATACCTTGTCTCATCCAGCTCAAACAAGTAGGGAAGCAACTCCTCCAAGAGCATATTGTCAACTAGTTTTTCACCATCAAATTGGGATGAAAAAATACAATTGTTTGCAGGGGAAATGCATCCCCTGTAGGGAGAGTCATCAATAAGCACTATTCTTCGTGGGTCACATTCATACCCCATGGAAATTTTAGCTAGAGGCTTGAACATTGCCTCAACGGTTGGATTGCCAGGTCTAAATTATTTATTGCTATGAAAAGTGTAGAAACCTTCTTGATTCCAAATTCCAAAGAAAGGTAATGTAACTTTTGCTAATCTCTCTAGTGCTTTAAGAATTTGAAGCACATTGTTCCTAGTAGCCGTCGACCAAATTGCAACATTAAACCTCTATAATATACTCTTCAAGAATTGGATGCAACCTGGCCTAAGTATAATATATCTTTTTGGAAATAGTTGCACTGACTGGTGGCGTGAGGATGGCTGAGGGGAACGTTTCAATAGTAGACCATTTAAGTCGAAAATAATTGTGATTATGGACTTCTCAACATCTGCACTAGATGAAGTAGCAACAAATGGAAATGAATCTTGAGCAGATGTTTTAGTCTCTTTTGAAGTAGGTTGTACTGTTCAAGTAGGCATTTCTTTATTCTCACTGTTGCAAGCTTGCTCAAGGTGCACATTACCAGACTTTGGTATAGTCATCCACCTTGGGCATGTCATAAATAATAGAATCAAGGGGTTCAACAATTGCAGACTCAACCACAGGGGCTTTATCTATCCCAATTTGCAAATCTAAAAAACACAAATAACATTGGTTTCTCAAAAATCACTAGAATTTAAATCACCAATTGTAAACATGTGGAAGTTGAACTTAGGAGTTTATTTAAGGTAAAATCAATATTATAAACCTTGCAACTATTGGTACACAAGGCAATACTAGTCTAGAATTCAATCTTATGTGACAAACTTGTACACCCTACACTTTAATAAAAATTAGTACTTAAGTGAATATTGAAGGCCACATAAAGTTAACAATAACCATGATTTACTTGATTGAGATTTGATCCATTAGAAGTCATATTAACACATGTAATTAAGACTTCTATCCATATAAATACTTGAAAACATCAAATAAAGTCATAGTCAACAAACTATGTGTCTCCTCATTCTAGTCGACCAATAGTCTCAACACATGCATAGCCATAACCTCTTGATTTAATGTCTAAAGATAAGCCTTTATCCAAAGGTGTTAATTTTGGATGAAATATATAGCTACATTTTGGACACTCGTACAATGAGAGGTTATTTTGTAATCCAACACATTTCCCTTTTCTACAAATTTACAAATCCATGCCTAGTTAATCTCTTTCTTCTTCTATATTCAATTCTTCTCTCAATAGAGACCTTAATAGAAGCATGGTCTACCACCTGTCCAAGCCAATGCAAGGAAATTGCTATTGTTTTAAGTCTACCACAATTAGACTCCACAAAAGATTCACCACCACAATTGTTTGAATTAGCCTCCATGGAAGGTCCACCACAAGTCCAAGCTATATGGGGTTGTTTGAAGGTCTAACACACTTCTTGAGATTGGGATCTATGTATGGTTCACCTAACCATGCTAGCCTTGAAAGTATAAATAAAGGGGATAGTACGAGGTCTAAAACTCATCAATTCAAGCTCTTAAGCCTAGGTTAGTGTTTTTTTTTTAATCTAAGGGCTCATCACTCAAAGATTATAAGATTATTATCTACATTTAAACCTTTAATTCTTGAAGATGAAAAAGATGGATTGAAAAAATACTACATAAAACAAAACCTAACATTAAGAGTATCAAATCAGCAAGAATAGATGTTAACATATACAAGAAGTTCAAAACATACGTCCTTCCATTTCCAAGTAGGCCTCCATTGACAAAGGAGGTTGGTCTTCCTTTCCTTCTTCTTCTTGCGAAGAAATCTCTTCTCTGATTGGCACATCGTCAGCTAATTGCAAAGTAGGTTGTTGATCTTGAAGGACAGCCCACTTTTCTATATCAGCATGGGCCTTAGCAAATTCGAGAAGACTGGTTGCTAAGGTTTCTTGATCTTGCACGCTCTCAACTAAGCAGCTCGTCTTTTTTTTGTTGTAATCCTTCTTGTGCAACCAGAGAGCCATCACTAAAGAGATCTACAAGCTTGCAATCTTCAAAACAGTATGTATGAATGTAGTGCTTGATGAAAACACTTTTTTTGGCGTCCAAATATTGCAAATATGACATGCCTTCATTTTGTACTTGAAGCAAAGAACAATCAATTGGCATGGAATGTTGTTTTGATCTCCTTCTCATATCTTCAAATGCATTACCTTGTCCCATGAAGGCAATAACCACAAGGAATTGAATTGCTCCTTTGAAGGTGCTAATGGAAAGTGATGCAAGGCACCACAACAATGGTAGCTCACATTATCTCCCATACTCTGGAATGCACATTGCAATTTTGCGAGTTTAGAGAAATCTATAAATGCAAGAAACACAAATCAAGGATCAATTGAGCCTCCAGAAATAGCCAACATCCCATCCAAAGCATTGCTAAATATCTCCTCACTCCACTGCAAGTTGTTCCCATAGTGATTTGTCAAGTCTAAAATGCATAATCCAATAGGAATTTGGCTGTTAAAGTGGCGCTTCAAGTAGAGGTTTCCTTACATTTGTAGGTTCACCACATAGATGGACCATGGCAAATCAAGAGACTCAATTTTCTCCTTGTGAAGGTGAATTGCCCATTGCATGTATTTTATAGCTTCATTCGGAAAATCCATTTTCCACCCTTCAAGCTCTTTTTGAGCCATTGCTCACATAGCACTAGAATGGTTTTATAAAATGCATCATTTTTTTTATACATGCTGACTATTTCCTCCCAATCTTTACACGGTGATGACTCATTCAAAGCATTGAAGCCTTCAAGAAGTGCGTCTTGAATGAGTTTGGCTTGTTTGAGTTTCTTGATTTGATCATACATATCAATTACATCACCATCTTTTGCACTCTTTGACAATAAAATCTTATCATCTTTAGTTTCTTCTTGAATGATCTTTACCTTTGATTCCTCAAGACCGCAAAGAAATTTGAATATTGTTTTTGGGGGTTTCTTGTTCTCCTCCTCAAGCCTTGTAATAATTCTACCCAAAAATTATAAACTCGATCAGAATATGTAACCATGTGTGCCTGTTTAGCATTCCAACTTGCTGCTGCACTCATTCTTGCCAATCGAAGAAAAGTCTTTGAAGAAATATAACACCAATGAGAAGATTGAACTCAAGTGTTCAATTAAAGACAATAAGAAAGAAGAAGAAAGACACTTACATCCCATCCAGCACAAGATATATGTCCCTCTGCAACTCCACTTGCTGCGCTTGATGGCCATCCTGAATAGATCCATTGGCTTCGCAAATACCGCAGTATTTGATTGTAAGGTTGCTTGACATACAATGCTTTAGCCTCATCATTTGCAATGGCAGATATAGCAGTTGCAACCAATTGGAGGAGCATTTACAACAATACGAGCCTTTCAAAATTTATACACGTCAATCAATCTTTGAAATATCTCTTTTTTTTTTTGTTCATTGTGAATAAAAGCTTTTGCGGCATAAATTGAATGTTGGCCATCAAGAATCCAATAATGATAATCTTGTAGTTTTCCCTCTTGTACCTCTTCTGCTGCCAAAGGTGTACCCTGCTTTGCCTTTGCATTTTGAATAGGTATTAAATATGCACATGCTGGAGGGTTAGTTGTACTCCGGGAAAATACAAATAGCATGCTTTCAGCATGTTTTCCATCAATAGTACTTACATTATAGTGATCAAGATCTAGTCATCAACAATTTTGAATAGGGATATCAAACTCCTTATATTGGAAAGGGACATAGCTTATATACTTATTCATTCCACCTGATCTTTTTCTTGTCCTTTCATGGTCTCTGCCTTTAGAGCTTCTAGATCCACGATTCTCATCTTGGACATTGAACCTTGTGGTGAGGATGCTAGAGATGCATTGTCTACATCCAAAACAAAAGTAGTCTCCTTAGGTGCTACTTTTTGCACTTTGACTTTCTTGTTTATAGGTGGCCGTGAAGCTTTCACCTTCTTTCCCTGTAGTGTGGCTATGATCGAGCTTTGAAGTTGATCTGTTGTGACACCTTGAGTTGACTCTTCAATCTTCTATCCTCGAGAAAACATTGTCTCATCTTTATTTTGAGACATGCGTGAAAATGCATATGCTCCTAGAGATAATTAGAACTCTTGATTCATTGGGACTACAATATCAATGCATTACACCTATGGATGACCATCAGATTTAGAGATAGAGGCTTCCACTACTTGGCCAACATCTTCAAATAGACTATCATTCTCTTTCTTTGCAATAAATAGATGCACCTTATGAAATTGTGCACCCTCCACAGCATGTATATCCAAATACCAATTCCTTTGATCATTGCAAGTATAGTCAATTGAGACAGCCACCCTTGTAACATTTCTTTTTGGTGCCATATCTTCCTGGAAAAAAAACAAATTCAGTTGTTACTAAATAATATAGTCCACCACTTGTACAAACTACTTCCAAGGTGGTTTGTAGGTCCAATACTTGTCCAAGCTAGCTCTACTCAAAAAAGCTATATCTATTGTTTCAAGGTCAATGTGTGAATGGAGTGTAGCTACTATGTCTATTAGCATGAATGGTTTGGGGCAAAGGTCCACCACTTGTCCAACCTACTATCCATTGTGTTATGGAGGCTTTAGCCCAAAGTGGCTTGAAGGTCCACCACATGTCCAAGCTAGATCTATTGAAACAAGCTATCTCTATTATTTCAAGGTCAACGTGTGAATTGAGTGTAGGTACTATGTTTACTATCATAGATGGTTTGGGGCATAGGTCAACCCCCAGTCCAACCTACTATCCAGTGTGTTATGGAGGTTTTAGCCCAAGGTGGTTTGAAGGTCCACCACTTGTCCAAGATAGTTCTATTGAAACAATCTATGTTGTTTCAAGGTCAATGTGTGAATGGAGTGTAGCTACTATGTCTATATTAGCATAGATGGTTTGGGGAAGAGGTCCACCACTTGTCCAACCTAGTATCCATTGTGTTATGGAGGTTTTTTCCCTAGGTGGTTTGAAGGTCCACCACCTGTGCAAGCTATATCTATTGAAAGAAGCTATCTCTATTGTTTCAAGGTCAATGTGTGAAAGGAGTGTAGCTACTATGTTTACTGCCATGGATGGATTGGTACAAAGGTCCACCCCTTGTCCAACCTACTAATCATCGTGTTATAGAGGTTTTAGCCCAAGGTGGTTTAAAGGTCTACCATCTGTCCAAGCTAGCTCTATTAAATAGTCCTATCTCTATTGTTTGAAGGTCAATTTGTGAATGGAGTGTAGCTACTAGATTTACTATCATGGATGATTTGGAAAATAGGTCCACCACTTGTCCAACCTACTATCCATTGTGTTCTTGAGGTTTTCGCCCAAGTTGGTTTGAAGGTCCACCACCTATCCAAGCTAGATAAATTGCACAAAGATATCTCTATTTTTTCAATTCAATGTGTGAATGTATTGTAGCTACTTTGTTTACTACCATGGATGGTTTGGGACAAAGATTCACCACTTGTCCAACCTACTATCCATTGTGTTATGGAGGTTTTAGTCCAAGATTGTTTGAAGGTCCACCACCTGTTCAAGCTAGCTCCATTGAAAGAAGCTATCTCTATTGTTTCAAGGTCAATGTGTGAATGGAGTGTAGCTACTTTGTTGACTACCATGGATGGTTTGGGACAGAGGTCCACCACTTATCCAACCTATTATCCATTATGTTATCGAGGTTTTAGCCCAAGGTTGTTTGAAGGTCTACCACCTCTCCAAGCTAGCTTGATTGAAAGTAGCTATCTCTATTATTTGAAGGTCAATGTGTGAATGGAGTGTAGCTACTATGTTTATTACCATGGATAGTATGGAGCAGAGGTCCACTTGTCCAACCTACTATCCATTGTGTTATGGAGGTTTTAGCCCAGGGTGGTTTGAAGGTGGACCAATTGTTCAAGCTATCTCTAATGTTTCAAGGTCAATGTGTGAATGGAGTGTAGCTACTATCTCTATTACCATGGATGGTTTGGGGTATAGGTCCACAACTTGTCCAACCTACTATCCCTTGTTTTATGGTGGGTTTAGCCAAAGGTGATTTGAAGGTCCACCACCTATCCAAGCTAGCACTTTTAATAGTCGTATCTCTATTTTTTGAAGGTCAATGTGTGAATGCAGTGTAGCTATTATGTTTACTACCATGGATGGTTTGGGATAGAGATCCACCACTTGTCCAACCTACTAACCATTAAGTTATGGAGGTTTTAGCCCATTGTGGTTTGAAGGTCCATCACCTGTCCAAGCTAGCTCTATTGAATAGTCCTATCTCTAGTATTATGACATGGATGGTTTGGGGTAGAGGTCCGGTCCTTTTTCAACCTACTATCCATTGTGTTATTGAGGTTTTAGCCCAAGGTGGTTTGAAGGTACAGCACACGTCCAAGCTAGATTTATTAAAATAAGGTATCTCTATTGTTTGAAGGTCGATGTGGGAATGCAGTAGAGCTACTATGTTTACTACAATTGATGGTTTGGAAGAGAGGTCCACCACTTGTCAAACCTACTAACCATTGTGTTATGGAGGTTTTAGCCCAAGGTGTTTGAAGATACACCACCTATCCAAGCTACATCTATTGAAAGAATCTATCACTATTGTTTGAAGGTTAAAGTGTGAATGGAGTCTAGCTACTATGTTTACTACCATGAAAGGTTTGGGAGAGAGGTCCATCACTTGTCCAACCTACTAACCATTGTGTTATGGAGGTTTTAGCCCAAGGTGGTTTGAAGGTCCACCACCTATCCAAGATAGCTCTATTGAATAGTCCTATCTCCACTTTGATAGCGTGTATGGTTTGGGATAGAGGTCTAGCACTTGTTCAACCTATTATCCATTGTGTTATTGAGGTTTTATCCCAAGGTGGTTTGAAGCCTGCAGGGATTTCAAAATGACGTGATCACACTATAATTTTAGGTTAATAACAATAGAAATGCAAAAAAACAAATATTATGTTAATTGACATTCATCTTTTTTGACCTCCAAGGAGACCTGGAGACCGGATCGTGGCCCGCCGGGCTAATTAGTTGGCCCGCCAGGTAAAGCAATCTCCCCGCCGGGCCCGCCGTGGCTATATAAAGGCGACGCAGGTGCTTGTCTTTTTCACAAAAGAGGTACATGAAAAGTCTTCACCAAACTTTCAGGAAGCTTTCCACATTCTCAAAGCAGTGTAGGAGTAATTTTTTAAACCCTTTCTTATTTTATTGATGTTTTTTTGAGTTTTTTGCGTTAAAACTTAAAGGTATAAAATTTCTTTTATCAAATCATCGTACGTGGATGCACTGGCACATGGTTGCAATTACGGCTAGGTGTGTCATTGCAAAAGCGTACGAGATTATGTTTTATATTGCTCCCAGTCATTCATGCTTCGGCACATGGTTGCAATTGCGATTAGGTGTGTTGCTGCTAGAATGACAGGAGAATTTGTTTGAAAGAAGTAACCGTGCGTGAATGCACTGGCACATGGTTGCACATGGTTGCAATTGCGACTAGGTGTGTCATTGCAAAAGCGTAGGGTGATTATGTTTTATGTTGCTCCCAATCATTCATGCTTCGGCACATGGTTGCAAATGCGACTAGGTGTGTTGCTGCTAGAATGACAGGAGCATCTGTTTGAAAGAAGTCACCGTGCGTGGATGCACTGGCACATGGTTGCAATTGCGGCTAGGTGTTTCATTGCAAAAACGCAAGATGACTATGTTTTATGTTGCTTCCTGTCATTCATGCTTCGTCACATGGTTGCAATTGCGATTAGGTGTGTTGCTGCTAGATTGACGGTAGCATCTAATGCATGAATGTGTGCTCAAATAATTTCATAATGCTTCATATGCTTGAATCTTGAAAGAAGACATCGTGCGTGGATACACTGGCACATGGTTGCAATTGCGACTAGGTGTGTCATTGCAAAAGCGTAGGATGACTATGTTTTATGTTGCTCCCACTCATTCATGCTTCGGCACATGGTTGCAATTGCGACTAGGTGTGTTGCTGCGAGAATGACAGGAGCATTTGTTTGAAAGAAGTCACCATGTGTGGATGCACTGGCACATGGTTGCAATTGTGGCTAGGTCTGTCATTGCAAAAGCGTAGGGTGACTATGTTTTATGTTGCTCCCAGTCATTCATGCTTCGGCACATGGTTGCAGTTGCGACTAGGTCTGTTGCTGCTAGAATGACAGGAGCATCTGTTTGAAATAAGTCACCGTGCGTGGATGCACTCGCACATGGTTGCAATTGCGGCTAGGTGTGTCATTGCAAAAACGTAGGGTGACTATGTTTTATGTTTCTTCCAGTCATTCATGCTTCGGCACATGGTTGCAATTGCGACTAGGTGTGTTGCTGCTAGAATGACAGGAGCATCTGTTTGTAAGTTGTCGTACGGTGAGGCATTGGCACATGGTTGCAATTGCGATTAGGTGTGTCACTGCAAAAGCGTACGAGATCTATGGTCTATATTGCACTTTTTCTTTCACGTGGAAAAGATCCAAAGGCAGTGGCACATAGTTATATTTCACAATGTGCTGTTTGCAATAATACCATTGCAGGAAAAATGGATCCTTCTGCTACTTCAATGATAGAGTTCAAAAATAAAATTAGACAATTGTTGATTACAATCGTCAGTGCACTAGATCCCGACGATATAGCGCAGATTGTTGCAGATGAGTCTAGATTGCAATCATTATACAGTGAGATTGCGCGCAAAATGTTGTTGTTATATCAAGAAAAACCAATTGAATCAATAATCTCATTACTGAGCAGTTGGGTGGGCAATTTTCCCAAGGTTGCCTCTGATTTGAAAGAGGAATGCCCTCAAGAAGTAGAAAAGGGTAAGCTAGAGCATTGAAAGACTAGATGGAGAGATGAAAAGGAGAGGTCAAGGCGAGCATCCCAGTACATAGACACACAGTTTGGCCTAAGCAAGAAAATGCGAATGGCTATCACTAGAGTTATGGGGAGTAGCCAAGTTGGAGAACCGTTTATTGAGGAGGCTGCCATTGAGGGAACATCGGGTTCTACTGCTTCTGCCAGTCACCTGGAGAGCAGTAGATACAATTCTGAATGTAGTATGAATCTGGGAATTCCAAATAAGTCCATTAAGAAGATCAAGAAACTTGGGTCAGGGGCTTATGGCACAAGGTGGCAAGTTCAAATCAAAGGGATCAATTTCCTTCCTGCAACGAATACTTATTGTGCCAAGGAGTTCAAAGGACAGACCAAGCATCAGTGGAAAAGCTTTGCATCAGAAAGTGGGGTAGATCTCAACCATAGAGGGATTGTGAGGAGTATTGCCCACTCTGTAACGTTTCCATGGTTTCTGATATTTCCCTACTTCAATGGGGGAACTTTAGGTGATCTTATGGAGACAGTGCCCCTTCCACATGGCTCCTTTCACAACGCTTGTAGCGCATCAAGAGGGGAAAGGAAAGATCCCTAAAGACTTTAAATGGGAGAAGCCCTCTGAAGACCAGAAAACACGTATCAAGAGCCTGTGCAATCATGCTCCCTCGTTGATCCATGCCTTGGTGAAGGCATTGCGATTCGCACATGACGAGGGAGTGATCCACAATGATCTCCATCCATGGAACATCATGTTGGACTTTACCAAGGATCTCACTCCCCGTATTGGAATAATTGATTGGGGATTGGCTCTGCGTGTTGGCTTAGAGACACAAAAGACCAACAATACTGATGAAAACTGGCAAAAGCTTCATCCTTGGCGAGCTCCTGAGTTACTAGATGGAAATCACCCATGCCCGTGGACCAAGGCCACAGATGTGTACGCCATAGGATGGGTGATATGGCAATTTTGTAAGTTTTGTGGAGAGTTCTCTGACTACTACAGCATAGATTGGTTCAAACATAAGGTTTCAGTGGAGGTACAAGCCATATCTAGGATTGTTGTGGAAGGTTGGGTGAGGAAAAAATCCACAGACAGAAAGACCTTGGCACTTTTGGACGAAGAATTAGAAAGATTTGAAGCCCAACCAGAACGATGCTTATGCCCTCCCTCTGAAGTGAGTGTAGCCTTTTTTTGATGGATATATGATGTACTTTATGAAGCAGGGTTTTCTGAGACTTTTGACTTATAAAAGCACTTTTAAAAATTGGGCTTTATGCGCCATGGATGATGTATGAGTAATAAAAACACTTTGTTATATCTCAATAGACAACAAATTTCTATGAGTTTTGTTTTTTCTCTTAAGTTTCAAGCAATAAGCCACGTGGAATCACTGATTGTCATTCATTGATTTAAAAAATGATGGTTACTCTTATATCAATTGATTGTCGTAAGATGGTGGTTATTCTAATATCAATTGATTGTCGTAAAATGGTGGTTAAAATTATAGCAATTGATTATCATTAAGTTTGTATGCCATAACTGAAGTATAGTGTTTAATCAGGATATGGATAATGATAATCAAAGGGCTAAGCGCGCTTTTGAGCGTCTCAGATCCATGTGTCAAGTTGGTGGAGTGAATGACACCGCTTGAATTGCAACTCATTGCTTCCAGTGAGCCAACCCAGTGGGTACACAATGGAACGAGGTGAGCACCAGGATTGACCGAGAAATGGTCAAATCCATATGGCCAGGCGTTGCAGATGACAACATCAAGAAAGGCCGACTCAAGCTATCACAATGCATTAATGCAGACATACGAGACAATGGAGAGAACATATATCTCGATGTTATGGGTCATCCTATGCATCATATGGATTGTCCATTGTGGTTTTCCAAGATGTTATACATGCATTATGTCTTGGGTGAAGCAGTGGACTTCACCTCAAGGACACCTCACATGAAGGTTGAGGACATTCGCAGTAGTGCAATCACCGTCACACGGCAAGAGATGTCATTGGCACTAGAAGGTGCATCAATGGAAGTGCACCAAGTTAAGGAGGAGCTTCAAACTCAACTTAGGCAAGCATCACAAGCTACACAAGGCTCTCATGCAGAAGAAACCCTTAATAGAGACTTGCAAAGGGAGGTGAAGGTGCTATCTCGCCACGTAAAAGAGCTAGAGGCGACTATAAAAAGACAAAATGTTGCCACATTGATTGAGCACCCAACATCTATTGAGGCCCCTCCAGCTTCTTGTGAGCACGGTAGTCCTTGCCCCATATGTAGATCATTCTTTCATGAGTGGTGTGGTCACTTCAGCTTGCCATGCGGACATATGTACCATATATCATGCTTGATGCAAAGCATGATGAATAACTTTCATTGTGCTATATGTGAGTATGAGATATCCAAAAAGCTATATGCAATGTTCAAAATGTCGGAAGACTATAATAAGCTTAAAGGTCAACGTGAACAGGAGAATGAAGATATTCTCACAAATATTTCACTATCACTTGGATAGTTTTTGTAACATTTGAAAACATTTACTCGTTGTATTGCGAGAATTTATTAGTGAATTGTGAATTGTCTTCACTTCAGCTTCAATTATGATATGTGATAATGCAAAGATTTGTTAGGGCTTTGTATATTATGAAGCTTTAATAGTGATTTGGGGCTTCGTTTATTATTAATCAAATGTCTAAACCTTAAACTAGATATAAAAAAAAGCTTATAAGATAAACAATTTTTGAACTTAAACAGAAGTCACTCAATGGATTCGATAATCTATTAATTAAACCACCTACTGGACGGGTCAAAGTTGGTTCAATTTCCAAATTCTCTTCAATCTCTTCTAAAGTACATGTAGTTTCTACTTCATGAGATTCACCTTGCAGCTCACTGTCTTCGTCCACCTCATCATTGGTTACATCATAAGTCCAGCGCGGCATCTCCTCTTTGTAGTTCTCAGCTTGCACTCTTGCCAATAGCCGATGGTTGCAGTACATATACAACAAATTTTCAGCTCTTGAATTTAGAAGGCAGTTTCTGATGGTGGACTGTACATATTTATATGTACTCCAATTTCTCTCAGAACTTGAATTGGATGCACATTGGGCTAGGATTCTAATAGCTAGGCGTTTAAGGATGGGTGCACTTCCACCATTCATCATCCACCACGTCCACGCTGGTTGCTCCGTGGCAAGTTTCTGCACAAATTATGTACCAAACTTATCCTCTTTGAGTTTAAACTTCGTAAGATCAGTAACAGTTGATGCATGCTCATCAGGATCATCATAAAACCTGCCTATCACATAATAAAATTCTTCCAGCACCTCCTCATCAAGTTTTTCTATTTCCATTGCCCAATACTCTGGATCCAATAAGAAAGCTACGCTATGTAGTGGACTATGTGCTCCAACCCATCGACCATGCACATACTTTCTCAAAATTTCTCTCCTCTTTTGAGTGAATGGTTTCTTCCAAGGCTTCACAATTGGCTCTTGGGGCTCCTCTGGATTTGCAAGGCTTTCTTGAACGGTCCACCAAGCCATCCACACCTTACTTATGTTAGGCAAGGCAGAATCCAGTTGGCGTAATGCGAGCATAATTGGCATCATGACATTGTGCACATCCACCACATCATCCCAGAAGTGGCGATCACCTAGTAGATCTATGATCACCCCTATTTTGCTTTTTATCTTCTCCCTTTGACCGGCCTCCCATTCTGAAAAAGTGGCACAAACAAATGTCTCCATCACACCATTCTTATTTTTTATTAGTGATTCTATTGTATAGTAGTTGGTGCAAAATCTAGTTTCACACGGCAGTTTTAACATAGTAGACATCCTCTGACGGTACATGTCAAGAACCCTTTGACGCTTCAAAACAAACTTGACTATTAAGCGAGAATTGTCTACTATCCATTTGAACCACTCTATGTCCTCCCTCTTGTACCAATCTTTCAATACCAAGTTCAAGCTGTGTGTATTGCAACCAGCACTACATAGGTGAGAGAAGCGACTTTCAAGTATCCTACCTGCAGCCCTGCAATTTTTGGCATTGTCAATGATTACTTGGACAACATTTTCTTTTCCAAGTTCCTCAATTGCGTCGCCAATGATGTCAGCTATAGAACTGCCAGACTTTATTTGACCAGAGCTATCCACATCTTTGATAAAACATTCACCACGAGGACATCCAAGCATGATGTTGATCAATGGCTGCCTTTGAACGTTGGACCAACCATCACTAATTATGGTGTATCCAAATTGTTCTGTTGCATTTAATATTACCCTTTGAATATCCTGTTGTGTGCTTGTGTAACATTTATCCAACAATTGGTTTCTCATATGGTGATATGTTGGAGGGGTAAATCCAGCACCATACTCCCCAATGCGTTTCCAAGCTGACTTCCATGCATCACGGGTGACAATGGCCAATGATCCCCCAGTGAAATAGACGGATTTAGCTAGTGCAAGTTGTGCTTCTTCTAAGGCAAGCGTTTTGAAGCTCGTCTATAAGCTAACCTGTCTACTTTTTGACGATCCTACCTGAAAGTCAGGAGATCCATGGTTTGGAGGTGTAGTTCCATCGATATGAGAAGTTGATTCCCTGCTTTGAGTGCTTCCATTGGTGGGCGTTACACCCAATGATCCCTCATACTGGTTTGATCTTATCGATACCGGGGTGTGATGGCCGAAAGTAGAGAGTTTTGATCTTTTGCTCGTGGAAATTAGCTTACCAATTAAAGCTTTTAAGCGCATAGCTGCTTCTTCTGCACCTAAGCCCTTGCACTTTCCTCCTTGGATTCTGGTATTGCCACCTAGCAAATGATCGCTTATTCTTGGTGCTCCTCCAGATTTCTCTTCACCACAAAAGTTACATTTCCAATCTTGATACTTATTTAAATTTGTGTCAAAATTCCACTCAGGTCCTGGACTTTTTCCACCTGCCTTTTGCTTGCCCTGCGAAGTGGTGCCCTGCAAAGCAGGACCTAGCATCGAGGTAGGAGGTCTCCTCAAGGAAGCCAGGCTTGAGACACCAACATCACCGCTCACATTCCCGATAGAAGACATACTTATTGGATGCCTGCAATACCAATAAACATAGTTCAGTATGCTATCTCTTCTTTCAAGTATTATTCAAACCAAACATTAGTGTTATAATCAATATCACACACAAGCATAGTAGTGAAGCTTGAAGGGAATAAACCTCAATCTACTCAAACATGAGCAAGAAAATACAACGGTGAATCAAATATGTGATCAGTCCATCCCAAAAGTAGAGACATCGACCCAAAGATTCACCTTCCTATCCCTTTCATGAATCAGTCCAGTCCAAAAAAGAACTAATGACCCATGATTGGAGCTCTAATCAAAATAGCAAGCAAATACAGCGGTGAATCAAACATGTGATTAGTCCATCCCAAAAGTAGAGATATCGACCCAAAGATTCACCTTCCTACCTCCTTTCATGAATCAGTCCAGTCCAAAAAAGAACTAATGACCCATGATTGAAGCTCTAATCGAAATAGCAAGCAAATACAACAGTGAATCAAACATGTGATCGGTCCATCCGAAAAGTAGAGATATCGACCCAAAGATTCACCTTTCTACCTCCTTTCATGAATCAGTCTAGTCCAAAAAAGAACTAATGACCCATGATTGGAGCTCTAATCGGAATAGCAAGCAAATACAACAGTGAATCAAACATGTGATCAGTCCATCCCAAAAGTAGAGATATCGACCCAAAGATTCACCTTTCTATCTCTTTTCAAGAATCAGTTTAGTCCAAAAAAGAACTAATGACCCATGATAGAAGTTCTAATCAATATAGCAATCAATTTAGCAAATATAACGGTGAACCAAACATGAGATTAGTCCATCCCAAATGTAGAGATACCGACCCAAAGATTCACCTTTCTACCTCCTTTCAAGAATCAGTTCAATCCAAAAAAGAACTAATGATCCATGATCAGAGTTACATTAAGTTTTAATTTTTTTTAAAGACTATTCATTTTTTTACCTTTAGTTTTTCTTCTAAATTTTAAAGGATGACCAAATTTAGAGGAAGCGGTGATGTGATGTGATGTCTACTACAGGGTTATATAGAGCCGCCAAATATGGAGGGGGTACATGACAGGTCCGGCGGGATTCTTGCTTGTCCCGTTGGGCTCGCCGGGTTTCATAATAAGCCCGCCGGGCCTGTCGAGATTGTTGGTTGTCCCGCCGGTTCTACGTTTTCTATCGGTTTTCGTAGGTCATGACATTAGATATGTTATTAACATGAAAAAAATAGTGATAATAACAACAATAATTAACATTTAACAAAATGCATCATCGTATAATTAAAATCCCTGTTTGAAGGTCCACCACCTGTCCAAGCTAGCTCTATTGAAAGAAGCTATCTCTATTGTTTGAAGTTCAATGTGTGAATGGAGTGTAGCTACTATGTTTACTACCATGGATGGTTTGGGTAGAGGACCATCACTTGTCCAACCTACTAGCCATTGTGTTATGCAGGTTTTAGCCCTATGTGGTTTGAAGGTCCACCACCTGTCCAGGCTCGCTTGATTGAATAGTCCTATCTCTAATATGAAGAGTGGATGCTTTTGGCCAGAGGTCCAATATTTGTCCAACCTACTATCCATTGTGTTATGGAGGTTTTAGCCCAAGGCGGTTTGAAGGTCCACCACCTATCCAAGCTAGATCTATTGAAAAAAGCTATCTTTATTGTTTGAAGTTCAATGTGTGGATAAAGTGTAGCTATTATGTTTACTACCATGGATGGTTTGGAGTAGAGCTCCACCATTTGTCCAAACTACTATCCATTGTGTTATAGAGGTTTAAGTCCAAGGTGGTTTGAAGGTCCAGCACCTGTCCAAGCTAGCTCTATTGAAAAAAGCTATCTCTATTGTTTGAAGGTCAAATTGTGAATGGAGTGTAGCTACTATGTTTACTACGATGGATGGTTTGGGGTAGAGGTCCACCACTTGTCCAACCTACTTTCCATTGTGTTGTAAAGGTTTTAGCCCAAGTTGGTTTAAAGATCCACCACCTATCCAAGCTAGATCTATTGAACAAAGCTATCTCTATTGTTCAAGTTCAAAGTCAGTGTGTGAATGGAGTGTAGCTACTTTGTTTACTACCATGGATGGTTTGGGGGGAAAGCTCCACCACTTGTCCAACCAACTATCCATTGTGTTATGAGGGTCTTAGCCTAGGATTGTTTGAAGGTCCACCACATGTCCAATCTAGCTCCTTTGAAAGCAGCTATCTCTATTGTTTCAAGGTCAATGTGTGAATGGAGTGTAGCTACTTTTTTTCCTACCATGGATAGTTTGGGGTAGACGTCCACTACTTGTCCAACCTACTATCTTTTCTGCTATCGAGGTTTTAGCCCAAGGTTGTTTGCACGTCCACCACATGTCCAAGCTAGATCTATTAAATAGTCCTATCTCTAGTCTGATCACATGGATGGTTTGGGGTAGAGGTCCACCACTTGTCCAACCTACTAACCATTGTTTTATGGAGGTTTTAGCCCATGGTGGTTTGAAGGTCCATCACCTGTGCAAGCTAGCTCTATTGAATAGTCCTATCTCTAGTCTGATGACGTGGATGGTTTGGGGTAGAGGTCCGACACTTTTCCAACCTACTATCCATTGAGTTATTGAGGTTTTAGCCCACGGTGGTTTGAAGTTCCAACGCCTGTCCAAGCTAAATCTATTGAAAGAAGCTATCTCTATTATTTGAAGGTCAATGTGTGAATGGAGTAGAGCTACTATGTTTACTACCATTGATGGTGTGGGACAGAGGTCCACCACTTGTTCAACCTAATAACCATTGCGTTATGGAGGTTTTAGAACAAGGTTCTTTAAGGATCCACCACCTATCCAAGCTAGCTCGATTGAAAGAATCTATCACTATTGTTTGAAGATTAAAGTGTGAATGGAGTCTAGCTACTGTGTTTACTACCATGAAGGGTTTGCGACAGAGGTCCATCACTTGTCAGCCTACTAACCATTGTGTTATGGAGGTTTTAGCCCAAGGTGGTTTGAAGGTCCACCACCTGTCCAAGCTAGCTCTATTGAATAGTCCTATCTCTACTCTCATAGCGTGGATGGTTTGGGGTAGAGTTCTAACACTTTCCCAACCTACTATCCATTGTGTTATTGAGGCTCTAGCCCAAAGTGGTTTGAAGGTCCACCACCTATCCAAGCTAGCTCTATTGAAAGAAGCTATCGCTATTTTTTGAAGGTCAATGTGTGAATGGAGTGTAGCTACCTTGTTTACTACCATGGATGGTTTGGGTAGAGGACCATCACTTGTCCAACCTACTAGCCATTGTGTTATGCAGTTTTTAGCCCTATGTGGTTTGAAGGTCCACAACCTGTCCAAGCTTGCTCTATTGAATAGTCCTATCTCTAGTTTGATAGCATGGATGGTTTCGGGTAGAGGTCCAACTCTTGTCCAACCTACTATCCATTGTGTTATGGAGGTTTTAGCCCAAGGCGATTTGAAGGTCCACCACCTATCGAAGTTAGATATATTGAAAGAAGTTATCTCTATTGTTTGAAGTTCAATGTGCGGATAAAGTGTAGCTATTATGTTTACTACCATGGATGGTTTGGGGTAGAGATCCACCACTTGTCCAACCCACTAACCATTGTGTTATGGAGGTTTTAGCCCAAGGTGGTTTGAAGATCCACCACATGTCCAAGCTAGGTCTATTGAAAATTCCTACCTCTATTGTTTAAAGGAAAATGTGTGAATGGAGTGTAGCTACTAGGCTTACTACCATGGACGGTTTGGGGCAGAGGTCCACCACTTGTCCAACCTACTTTCCATTGTATTCTGGAGGTTTTAGCCTGGGTTTCTCTGAAGGTCCACCACCTATCCAAGCTATATCTATTGAACAAATCTATCTCTATTGTTTCAAGGTCAGTGTGTGAATGGAGTGTAGATACTTTTTTTACTACCATGGAAGGTTTGGGGCAAAGGTCCACAACTTGTCTAGCCTACTATTCATTGTGTTATGGAGGTTTTAGCCCAAGATTTTTTGAGGGGATAACAGGGCTAATATTTGTTTTTTTTTGGGAAAATTGAAACACAAACTGAATAACAAAGAGATTCGATATGTTCCAATGAACAAAGTCGAAGAATACTACGAAGGGGAAGAAGGAAACACAACCGTGAGATATAATGATATAGAAACCATGGCAGTGGGGCAGGCATATCCATAGCCACAAAAGCAGTATGGGAATCCTGGGGAAAACCAGCCATTAGAAAAACTTGAATTGAATTGCAATTGGCTTATGGATATATCGAAAGACCCTTAGGACTTGAAAAAGTGATAGTTAATTCCTCTGGGATTGAATATCAACACAGTTTTGCCATAGTAGAGTTTGGAAAGAAACTCAATTACAAAATCATCTTGAGAATACCTTTCATGTGACAAGTACAACTCATCCAGGATTGGGGAAACAATTATCTGTACTTGAAGCAAGTGGGATCAATAACAAGGGTTAATCTAAAAGATCACACTTATAGAGATGTCATGAAAACACCCATACAAGAATTTGATTCAGTCTCTTCGGCTGAAACTAAACTTTCATCTTGGTTGAACAAAGACACACCTATTTGGATGTGCGGAGTCTCAAAAAACGGGAGTTTAAAATGAGAAGAGTGTATCTTAGAAAGGGATTGCAACCTGAACCCTTTCTAGAGCCTTTTTTTAATCCATTTGAGCGGACTCAAATTTTAGCAACAATGGATATATGTGTAAATATGTCTATGCCTACTCAATTTTGCAATGAGGATGGCTATGAAATAATTCCCATACAAATGATCTCAATCCTTCACGTGGAAGACAAAATTCCAGAATCCAAGGACTTGATGAAAGCTCAACAAGTCTTTTGAGACCACTACTATCGTGCAACAGATAAGTTAGAAGAACGTACAACTACCTCAGATGATTCCGGGTCAGAAAAAGAACATGTGAGAGCTAAACTACTCATGAAAGGAGGGGAGGAAATTTTTTTTGACTTTCCTAACCAGAAACCGAGAAGGCATAAATGGTATAGAAGAAAAAGAGACACCAAAAACTTGAAAGCTAGACCTATGCCATTAGTCTCCAATAGAACACAGTTCCTGATTCAGATAGATACACATGGTTGTGTCAAGGACAAAATCACTGGTAGATATCCTTTAAACAAAAAACAAGAAATATCAAAAACATCGAGAAAAACGAGAAAGAAAACTCAATCAAAACCAAAACACCAGGACAAGAATTCAACAATGACACGAGTTGAATGAAAAAAGAAATATCAAGAGTTTAAAAAAACTCTAAAGGAGATAGATACAACTGAAATGGAAACCACTGAAGAGTAAGGTAAATATGTACTGAGTGTTACTTCCCATTACTAAAAACATACTCTCCAAGACCAAAAAGTCATAGTTGAACAACCTGTCAGGGAACTACGAGAACAGGGCAAGTCCTACGAAGGACCTGAAAATGCAAAAAAGATAGATCTGGCCGAACCAGGAGAAGAGCCTAGACCTGCCTACATTGCAAATGACCTTACAAAAGAAGAAGAAGAAGAAATTTTGTTAATATTACTAAAAGAATACCGAGATATCTTTCCTTGGGCTTATAAGGATCTCAAGGGTGTTGATCTAGAAATCTATCAACATACTATACCGATGAGAGATGATGCAAAACCAAGTATACAAAGGCCATACACATATAATGAGACATTTTCCAGGAAGATCAAAGAAGAGATTGAAAAGATAAAGGAAGCCAAATTCATTTTATGAAATTGAACACACAGACTGGGTTTCTCCAATTGTGGTAGTCCGCAAGAAAAATGGAAAATTAAGAGTGTGCGTCAATCTCAAGAAAGTGAATGCAGCTACCATTACAGACAACTTTCCTCTTCCAATCACTGAGCATGTTTTAGAATGAAATGCAGGAAAAGAAGCTTACAGTTTTTTAGATGGACTTTTGGGACACAATCAACTTTTGGTTGACCCCAAGGATCAGCATAAAATTGCCTTCGCAACTGGATGGGGTATTTTTGCCTATCGGTTTATGCCTTTTGGGTTAACTAATGCTTCTGCCACCTTTCAAAAATTGATGATACATGATTTTAAAGAATATCTTTGGAATTTTTTGGAAGTATATATGGATGATCTATGTGTACATTCATCAATCCGGGATGATCATTTTGAGCACCTCAAAAAGTATTCGAAAAATGTAGACTTTATAGGATTTGCCTAAATCCTGAAAAGTGCACATTCATGGGTAGACAAGGAAAAATTCTTGGACATATAGTGTTTAAAAATGGCATAGCTACTGATATGGATAAAATTCATGTTATTGCTGATTTGCCTAAGTTGACAACAATCAAAGGGGTTCAAGCCTTCATGGGACATTGTGGATATTACAGACAACTCATATACTTGTACGCTATAATTGCAAAACCCATGTATATCTTAATTACACACTTTGAATGGACTGATGAGTGTGAAGAATCCTTCATGAAGCTTAAGCAAGCTCTATCTCCAACTCCAATATTGAAAGCACCAGATTGGAATAAGATATTCCACATACATGTAGATGCTTCCAATTTTTCCACATCTCGGGTGCATACTAGCTCAACCAGGAGACGAGAAAATTGATTTTTCTATTTTTTATGCTAGCCGATAGTTGAATATGGCAGAGAAAAACTATACCACCACCAAGAGGGAAGGAATAGGAATGATCTATGCCATGAAAAAGTATAGACATTACCTATTAGCTAATAATTTTGTGTTCTTTATGGACCATCAAGCCTTGTTGTACTTGGTCAACAAGCCATGCAACATAGGAAGAATACTGAGATGGTTCATCATTCTTCGGGAATCTGATTTCATTGTAGTTGTAAAAAAGGGCACCACTCATCAAAGAGAAGATCATTTATCAAGGATTGTTTCAGGAGAACCACCTAAGGGAGTAGACGATGATCTACCAGATGCATATCTATTCTCGGTGGAAATGATACCTCGATGGTCGGAAAGCATGGTATCATTGATGACCATAGATCAAGTGGATTCGTAAATACCACTTCCTATTACAATCGGATTAATTGAGCAATTGTCTATGTGTCAATTACTAGCTAGGAGATTGTATAAAAGAATTCGAGATGAAATATTACTTTTATGCATTAATCCTCAGGAAAAAAATCATACCTAAGTCAAGCACATATTACCATAGTAGGACTTCACTTTGCAAAAGACCAAACTATGCAAAGGATCTTGAGACTTGGAGTATTTTGGCCAACTATGAGGAGTGATGTTCATTCTTTTGTGAAAAATTGTCCTCAATGTGAAAAACAAGCACGCATACCTCATGTAACCTTGTTCCGGCCAAATGTTGCATGCTCCTAAGTGGAGTAACTATCTAGTTACTTACTTATCAAGCCAAACATCTCTTGAGGATATGAGTAAACACCTTCAAAGAGAAATTGAAACTGAAGCAAGAGACTGTGCTCTTATTGAAAACCAATTGTATCGGAGAGGTAAGGATCAAAATTTGAATACATTCCCATTATAGAACAAGCATATGCTGGATTAGCTGGAGGTCACTTTTCTAATGAGACCACCGCAAGAGCAATCTTAATGGCAGGCATATGGTGGCCAACACTTTTTGTAGATGTGAAGAAATATGTTCGAAGTTGTGATGCATGTCAACGAGCTACAATTCCAACCTGTGTAGATAGCATGTCCTTAAGACCAATGATGGGGCCTAGAGCTTTTGCAAAATGGGATATAGATTTTGTTGGGCCAATACAGCCACCTGCTTCTAGAATCCAAGCTCAATATATCATTGTAGCTCTAGACTATTTGACCAAGTCGATCGAGGCTAAATCAACTCAAAAGAATGATGCCAAAACCACAATCGCATTCTTATATGAGTACGTGTTCACAAGATATGGATTGCCAATAGAAATTGTCAGTGATAGGGGAACTCATTTCCTCAATGAGGTAATTTAGTATCTGCTTAATGAATTTATTGTCATCCATAACAAATTGGCTCCCTATCACCCACAAGCAAATGGATAAGCTAAGCATGCGAATAAAATTCTTCGCTCAGTATTGACTAAAGGGGTTAGTTCAGGACGGACAGATTGGGAAATGAATCTCCATGCTGCTTTATGGGTTTATCGAGTTTCATTCAAAATAGCTTTAAATGCTACATCCTTTAACGTTGTTTATGGTCTTGATGCCATACTACGAATTGAATTTCTATTGCGGACATTAAGGGTAGCTAAGGATCGTGAGTGGAATGGACATGAATTTTCAGAGAGGCTTGAAGATTTAGAAAACCTTGATGCGAAAAGGCTAATTGTTGTAGCTCACATCTATGTACAGAAGCATCTACCATTTTGCACACTTGTGGATCCTTGCAGTTGATAGTCCAAAAACCCTTCCAGCAATTAGCGTAAGCTTGAGTGTCCGTCATCTCACTCTTTCTTGCACAAGGTGCCCAATATTGAATCAATTTTTTTTGGGGGTTTGGTGATGTAGGCTTGTTATCAATGTCTGATAAAGCCATTGTGAGCCAAACTGGATAGATTTCCATGTCACTTGGAGCTAGCATAACAATGTCACCTTGGTGCACTTTAGACATAGGGTCAAACTCTTCCCTTGGTCTATTTTATTGGGGACCACAAAAATGATCATTCAACTCTTCAAGGCCTAGGAATCTTTCTTCTCCTTGTTGTAAGCTCATTGTAGTGGATTGTAGGTGACAAGAGTCCTGAGTTGTTGGCCAAAAATTTTCATACAAGCCTCCCTCTGATATGGCTATTTTTTCAAGATCGCCAATCACCTTACTCCAGTAATCTATCATAGGTCTATAATATCGTGGAATATTTGAACCATTCCCTATATTTTGCCAAAACTTAATATAATTATTCAACCCTAGAATCACTTCTTCATGAGCCTTGACATATTTTGCCATTGGCACCAAATGTGGATCTCCATGTGGCAACATTGGATTGCCTTCTATGTCTCTTTTCCAAAGGTGAATGCTTCTACTCCAACTTGATACACCTACATGTGCCTTATACTGCATCATTAGTGTCTCATCTTGCATAAAAAACCTGAATTGAAGTGGTTTGGAATGTCCAACAAGTATATCTTGTCCATCACAAAGATAACCATCACAATATTGCTTGAAATCGGGGACCTTTTCAAGTAAAAATTGGGGCCGGGGATGAATATGAGCTATTTCGTAATGTATCCATCAAGTGTGGCAAAGTATATGTTTGTGTAACTCTCAATTTAACTGAAAACCTATTGAACATGGCATCTATGTCCTCATGTGTATGCCCAACCATCAAAAATCCTAGTTGGATGGTCTTGAAAACACCCCTTGCAACAAGCATTGACAAATAGGAAAATAAGTATCGATTTTTTCTTTCCCCTGCACAATTATCCAATTGTAGTAAAAAAAAATCTGGGAACTTGCAAAATGTTGACCCCAATTCCACTTCTATAGCTTATAAAGACTAGCTTGGACAAGTGGTGGACCTTGTGGATCTCTATCCTTCAATAGAGCTTAGGGTTGGAGAAGTGGTGGACCTTGTGGATCTCTATGCTTCAATAGAGCTTATGTATAGATTACATTGTGGACCTTGTAACTCTCTATGCTACAACGGAGATTTGGGTGGGATAAGTGGTGAATCTTGTGGCTCTCTAACAAAGTATCTACACTCCATTCACACGTTGACTTTGAAACAATAGAGATAACTTCTTTCAATCGAGCTAGCTTGAACAGGTGGTGGACCTTCAAACAATCCTAGGCTAAAACCTCCATAAAACAATGGATAGTAGGGTGGAAGGGTGGTGGACCTTTGCCCCAAACCATCCATGTATGGTAGTAAACAAAGTAGCTACACTCCATTCACACATTGACTTTGAAACAATAGAGATAGCTTTTTTCAATAGATCTAGCTTGGACAGGTGGTGGACCTTCCCCGGGGACGTCACCTAATAAAAATATAACCTATCACATGAGTTCAACAAAAGGGTATTTAAAGTTCTTGAAACTTACATAAATATATATACAAAAGGGCATTATTTTTTCAAATTTGCAAAAAACTTACAGATTTAAAAGAAAAGGGTATATTATATTTCTAAAAAAAATCACGGATAAGGGGTTTTACAAACATATCTTGAACGCACGTGATATGGTAGTTTTACACATAGTGAACCCCCCGAGGGACCTTCAAACCAACATAGGCTAAACTTCTCCACAACACAATGGATAGTAGGTTGAAAATATAGTGGACCTCTGTCCCAAACCATCCATGGTAGTAAGCCTAGTAGCTACACTCCATTCGCACATTGACCTTCAAACAATAGAGGTAGGAATTTTCAATAGAGCTAGCTTCGACAGGCGGTGGACCTTCAAACCACCTAGGGCTACAACCTCCATAACACAATGGATAGCAGGATGGACAAGTGGTGGACCTCTACCCCAAACCATCCATGGTACTAAACATAGTAGCTACACTCCATTCACACTATGACCTTCAAGCAATAGAGATAGGACTATTCAATAGAGCTAGCTTAGACAGGTGATGGACCTTCAAACTACCATGCGCTAAAACCTCCCTAACACAATTGTCCTTCAGACCACCATGGGCTAAAACCTCCATAACACAATGGTTAGTAGGTTGGACAAGTGGTGGAACTCTACCCCAAACCATCCATGTGAACAAACTAGAGATAGGACTATTCAATAGAGCTAACTTGGATAGGTGGTGCACCTGCAAACAACCTTGGGCTAAAACTTCCATAACACAATAGATATTCGGTTGGACAAGTGGTGGACCTTTGTCACAAACCATCCATGGTAGTAAAAAAAGTAGCTACACTCAATTGACACATTGACCTTAAAACAATAGAGATAGCTTCTTTAAAAGAAGCTAACTTGGACAGGTGGTGGACCTACCTTCTCTAGAGTTTTCTATAGATCATTCCATAAATATGGTCTGATTTTTAACAATTTTCCTAAAGTAAGAGTGCATTGGATGGGTGTAGACATGATTGAATGGATGTTGTCTACCTCTAGGGTCTGTTCTGCTCTTTTTACTTGAGTGGTTTTACACACTATGGATTCATCTTCGTTATCTCTCAAGTAAGAGGGTAATGTTTCAAAGTCAATGGATTAGACATTCCTGAATCTTCAGATCCGAAATCCCCATACAAGGATTGTACATCCATGTCTATATCAGGAGGTAGGTTGTCTAACCAAACTTCCTCTACATGATCCCATCATTAATCTCTCTAACTTTTTTCCATAAGTGTCCTGGCCAGTCTTCTTCTACGAATGGGATTCCGTCTAAGGTATCTTCACTTCCCGACACTATATGTTCTAGCTCTTTTGTTTCAAAGTGGGACTCTACCACCACTTTAGATTTTACTTTATTGGTTTCTACCACAAGATCCTCAGGTTTTACCATACTTTCAAGCTTGGGTTTTTGTTTTTGCGCCATCTCTTGAGTAATTCTTACCAAATTTTGATAAGCTTCAAGCTTAGCTGCTTCCATATCTGACGAGGGATAGTTTTTTCATTTGTTTTCCATGTTTTGGCCTGCTTTAAGTCCTGCTTGGTAAGCTTCCAAAGCTGCATTAATAGGCTCAAAAATTTTATCTACCAAAATTGATCCTCCAGATTTCACGGTGGTTTCTTTGATTTCACTTCCAGTTTCTTTCACCTTTTCCTGGAATAGTTTCTTTGCTTTCTCCTCGATTTCATCCCTTTGTTTCTATTTTCTCATCTCATACCTTTTGTTTTTGCTTCTTTTGGTCTTTTGAGAGGAAATTTTAGTATTTTTCGAATCATTAGAGGAGTTATGTTTCTTTTTCTTAGCCTGGGCTCTGGTGATTACCTTGATTGGAACAATCGGTTCACTCTCAGATGAGCTACTAGGTATCACTTGGACTACGTTCACTACTATTTTTCTTCGGGGAAATGTCCTCCCTTTTTGCAACATTGTATGCAATAAGCTTCAACTGGCTTGAGGTTCTTTCTAGGCTCTGGGCATTCATTTTTCCAATGATCATCTGCACCACAATCATGACAGTTTTGAGTTCTTGGCTTAATCATGGGTCTTACCATAGGAGATATAACACCTTGATTAGCTACATAGTACATTGGTGCAAGCTCTGGTGTAGTATAAGTCATAGGTTCTTCCATTGGTGGTGGATGTAAATTATACCAATCTCCTTCTACCATTACTGTAGATGGACTAGGCTCTGCATATGGTGTAACAGGCACTAGTTCTTGTTCCTCTATGACTCTTTTGAATGCATGTACTTTACAGGCACTGTATTATGACCCGGATGATATGGTTTGACCCAACATAAGTTGAGGTCTTTCAATACCCATCGGTGGTCTTTGAGCTGGGGCCATATTAGGCTGATATATGTACATGGGTTATCCCTATGGTCTCATAGGCACGTAATGAACATTCCCATCAATAGCACTCACTGGTCTCATGGTTGGTCCATTTACCCTCGATTGCGCACCATTTCTACGACGTAATTGGTTGTCCCTATTGAGGAATCCCTTGTCCTGGTCCCCTCATAGGTGTTTTTTGCATGTTATTCATCATGTCATTCATCCTTCTGAGCATGTCTTCTATGGCTGAAAGCGGTGCTGCAGCAGCTGTTCCCACTTGTGATGGTTTGGTGGATGTTGTTTTCTCACTTTGGTTATCCTTAGGGAAATCTTTTTCGTTGAAAATATCACAATTGTCTCCTAAATCAATAGCATGTGACACACACTCTTCCACGATCACATGCTTCTTGCTATACAGTATATCATAAAGTTCTTTGTTTAGCAGTCCCTCTAGAAACAATGGTACTAGTCTTTCTTCTGCAGGTATCTCTAGCTCTGGACATCTTGCAATGTATTTCTTTATTCTAGTTGCACAATCCCTAACAAACTCACCTTGTTTCTGTTTGAAGCTATAGATTTGAGCCACAATATTGCATTTGATCCCCGTTTTGGAATAAGCAGCTACAAATCCTTGAGCTAATGTATTTAAGTCCATGATTGACCTTGGTGGAATTTTTTGGAACCATGTCAATGCTTTTCCTTCTAATGTCATTCCAAGTCCCTTGAATTGAGTATGGAAATCAAATATGCGTTTTTCTCTTAGCACTTGTTTAAAGCTTGCTAAGTGTTCATATGGATCCTGAGATCCACTGTATTTTTTGACCTATCTCTAAAAATCAGCTAGTCTGACACATCTATTTGGTTCAACTCCCGGTCTCCTGGTAGCACTACAAGAGGTTGTGTGCTGTTGTGACGCTGTTAGCGACGGAAATACACTGGGTTTTTATAACCCCCGGCGTCGCTAAAACCGTCGCTACGAGCGTCGCTACGAGAGCGTCGCTATAGGAGTCGCTATATGCGTCGTTATAAGCGTCGCTATATAGCGACGCTCATAGCGACGCATATAGCGACGTCTATAGCGACGCATATAGCGACGTTTACACAGAAGACTATAGCGACGCTCATAGCGACGCTACAGAGCCATAAATAGCGACGCTCGAGAGAATTTTTTTTTGGTGGCAGGACATTGAATGCCCTGCCACCCATCAACCATATTCTAATTGATTCACTTTTTAAAAAAAGTGCAAGGGTAGATAATAGACCCAAAATAGTCACCCACAAGACGCATTGTTTGCAAAATTGACAATTGTACACATCATAGGCAAAATGAATTGATTGGTAAATGTAATAATGACAATTGTACAACATCATAGGCATAAAGAATTGATTGGCAAAAGGAACTGCGGTGACAAATGTAATAATATACATGGTTCAAAAAGACGTATAAAATCCGTCTCATGATACATAAGCTATGAGAAACCCTAAACTAATGCTATCTAGCTACGGCTAAACTGACGTCGTCTAGTCAGACGTCTCATCGCGTCCAAGCGGCGTATCTGTCGGATTCTGCAAAAAAAGACAATAAGATAGCTTTCAGTAAGTATAAACATATAACGACATTTATAAAACAATACAAAAAATAAAAAAGAGTAAACCCTAATACTAACCATGCCGCCGCGAGAACTGAGAATGTCCATCAGGGCGTTTAAGCCCTTCCTGCCTGCGTACTCGTGCTCGTACGGTGTGGGATCACGTCCTGTCATCGACCACTGTCAAAACATACAAAGATTTCATTATGTTAGAACTAAAAAACTCATAAACCCTAAACTATCGAACATAAAGAGCAATGTGAAAACACCTACAAAATCGGCCTCAAATGATGCCCATCCACCGCTCCCCAAGTGGTGCGAGCTCCCTGCCTCTACTCGCGCTCTGGCTGCATCCTTTTGTTGCTTCCACTTATCGGGATTCTCGCGCGCTGCTTTCTTCGCATTCTTCCAATCTTCTTTGGCCAGCCAATCTGGCCTGTTCCACCCATTCTTGATTGCTTTTTGCACTTTGAAACGCTTGTGTTTGCAGTATTCGCGCATTCGAATCTTCATCAGGTCTTCATTGAAGAGCTGATCCCGTGTTGGAACGGGAAACTCATCATGAAGTATGCTGATGACTCTGTTTTTTAAATCACTTGGTACTTCACTCCATTTGTTTAGTATGTAGTGTCTAAACAGCTGAGAGCAAAGACCACGCATGCGCGAGATCACCTTCTTGCCGTCATCATCCATGATGATGCCGCCGCTGATGTCGACGGAGTAAGGCAAGCCCTCTGGCCGGTGATGCGTGAACCTGGGTGTCCCGGCAGGGGTCTCTAGCGGCGTGGCGATGGGGGTACGGACGTCAGGTGTCTCCACCGGCGTCTGGGCCCCGAAGCGAGGAGTGTCGAGTGGGGTGGCTCCTGGCGGAGTAGGTAGAGGTGTGTCGCTTCTAGGAACAGTCAACCGTGCAAAACCTGGCGTAGATGGCGATGTTGTGGCTGGTGTGGGGGCGGGCAAAGAAGGGGAGGGTAAAGAGCCTCGTCGAACACGAGGCGGTGTGGAGGCATCGGTGGCGGAATCCTCACAACAATCGCCACCGCCACCACTAGAGCGCCAGTGTCTAGACGAGCGTGAAGCTCGTCTCGTCGACGCCGAAGCTTCGGAGCGCGCCGAATGCTCCGAAAGAGAGGGAGATGCGGATGGAGTAGGAACGCGCCAAAGCGATGACGCTCCACGTACCACTGTCTCTGCTGCGGTGACAAAGAAGAAAGAAACTCCTCATCATCCATACCTGCATTAAACACACGAATATTTAAACTTAATATTGAATGAATAGAGTAGACAATGACGCAAAGACCATTAAATACAATGACGTAATGACGCATATAAATACAATGACGCAATGAATTGAGTGATAGAAGAGGGAAGTCGAAAACTCAGAATTTTCAATCAAAAGATGTGAGCGCGAGTAGAAAAGAGCGTTATACACCATGGAAGGTACTTAGAGAGCCATAGCTTTTACAACACGGAGCAAAATTTTTCAAATACAATATTTGTGGCTTTAAGAGATCTCTCTCTCATCCTCGCATAACTCAGCATAACTTCCTACATCTATATAGAGCTCTCCGTTTAAACACATATCCTCTGTTTCATTTTGTAGCTCCTCTGCATGCACCCCATATAGAGTAGTAGCATCTTGATGCTCATCTGGCACCACCACAGCCGCTTCTGATTGAGCATCTTCTCTGATCTCCTCCATTGATGTCGTTGTGATTGGCACATGGTAGCCTTCATACGTCCTTGCACTACGAGGGGCTACCTCTATGACGTACCACCAGTTCGATGTAGACTTTGTAGGATGAAATATTACCTGCCAGAGCCACATAACTTACATAAGAGCTTTCAAGCACATAACTTGTAAAAGGGGGATGTTAACTATTTACATACTTACTTGTTCACAATGCTCGGGTAGTACGAAAGTGTCTCTTAGGTCAGTCCATTTCTTAGTAGAATCCACCTCAAGAAAACCAGACTCTCCTCTACGCACAGTAGCGTTGCGACCCTCCATGATTATCTTGAACCATTGCACGTCGAACAAGTCGACAAAAAATCCTCTGTAATCGATCCTCAAAATCTCTTGCAGCGTGCCGAAGTAAGTGAGTTCCGCCACCACAGGATCTGCATCAGAGGAACGTCGTCGACTAGACTGTTCAAATTTTGCCATGATTCCACAATCTTGAGTAAAACGCTTTTTGTCGATTCATTCCACCCTAAAATGTCGACCTTTACACCATGCTGTTGTGTATGACTTATACTACAACGAACAAAGATCATGAGTGGCCGTTCAAACGTTTATAAATAAAGTCACTTGCTAGTCGTACATTGCAAACTTACCTTGGTCGCGCAACCCTGAGAGTACTCCCACTCTTCTTCAGTTACTTCGTCACCACATTGTTGTGCGCTTTTCAATTGGTTGTGCAACCATCTTAAGCTCTATCAGGTTGGTAGGCTCTCCAGAACCGCTGGATAGTGCATCGGTGGTCGTCTTCCCCGTCTCCACTCGATTCGTGCCCTTTGTCGCTCTTGCTTTGCATCCTCATATTGTGAAATCCACTTTTGTATCACTGGATTGTGAAGCATGCAAAATCGGTTGATTTTAGCCTCTAGATCTTCCGTCATCTTCTTCTCAACACCTAGATTGCACATGACAATCCCAGATATGCGCTCATCATCTATGGTTCGCCATAGCGTGTCCCGGGATTTATCAAATCCGTCTAGCCACTCTCCAATGTACACTAGGGACTCTGATACCAACCAACCTTTTGCCATGCTACCCTCCGGATGTGCCTTTTGACGCACATATCCCTTAAGCGTTTTCATGAAACGCTCTAAGAAGAACATCCATCTGGAATGAACTGTGCCAGCTATTTCCACCTCATCAACTATGTGAACAAGAAGATGCACCTGAATGGTTAGCATTGTAGTAGGAAAATGTTTCTCAAACATGCACACAAGCTCCGCAGCATTTAGTTTGGCGAATGGTATGGAGTCTACGTTGATCTCCTTTTGTGAGATCAATTGCACCAGCTTTGCAAGTTTGTAGATTGTGTTACGGATGTCGAGAGACAAACATCCCTCAATGGCAACCGGTAAGATAAACTGTAAAGTATGTGTAGCAATGATATTAAAGTCCACATTTTATGCAATGATATTAAAGTCCACTATGAATGTACCTGACACATTTTATGCCAATCGTGTGACTTCAAACCGGTAAGCTTTCCTTCTTTAGTAAAACACGTTCGGAGTGAGTGCATTACGCCAGTCGGGGTCCGCAAAGATCAAATGGTCTCTTTTACATTGCGTTCTTGGGCTCCTGTGAAAATCCATGGTGCTTTAGGGAGTTTTATCGATCCATCAGACGCTGTTTGCGGCCAATATTGCTCCATACGATCCACATTTCTAAGGTCAACTCTGGCTCCGAAAGTATCTTTCTTACCGGTCAGATGGTCCCATAGTAGATTACCCACATTCTTGAATATGTGCATTGGATCGAGCAAGTGATTGATCATGAGTCGGGGCCAGTATGGTAACTCGTACCATAGAGATAGTCTCTTCATCCCTGGAGGCAATCCGTCATCGCACATCTCCTTCTGCTCTAACCATGCTTGTGCAGACATCCTTGGTGGCTCTCTTCTCAAAAAGCCGTTGCGTAACACATGATTCTCTGGAAGATACGCTTGATGACCTTCGTAGATTTGCTTCTTCAGTGAGGGTGCCCTGCGTGCATTCAGTCTAGGTCCACATGTGACACATGCTCTGTATCCGCTTGTTTGAAGCCCTACATGTATACACATGATAATAGATCAACTATGGGAAAAAACAAGATTTACAGTGTCTGAGTGAGGAGTGTCAATAGATCACCTGAGCATTCTGTTAGCCCGGGATAGTCATGCATGGTCCACATTAGAATGCCTCTGATCAAAGCATTCCGTCGTCCTGTGTGTCGGCTCATATCCACCACCTCTATGCCAATCCACAATTGGTGTAGCTCTTCCAATAGTGGACGAAGATACACATCCATATTTCCCACTTTATATCGCCCTGGCACAATCAAGCTTAGCCATAGGTGCCCCTTCTTCGTAGTCAACCACGGGGGAATGTTGTAGTTGACGATGAAAACGGGCCATACACTGTAAGATGTTGATCTTTGACCAAATGGATTTACGCCATCCGTAGCCAGGCCTAAGCGCAAATTTCGAGCTTCCCTAGCAAAATCCAACCATGTTCCATCTATATGTTTCCACGCTACGCAATCTGCAGGAATTCGTAGCACACCATCCGAAGATTTATTCTCCTCATGCCATGATGCTAGGGCGGCCATGGACTTACATTCGAAGAAATGCTTGATGCGAGGAAGCAGAGGGAAATGTCGCAAAACCTTTTGTGGAATTTTTGTCCCGTGGAGATCTACTCGATATCTTTCGGAATCACATTTCGGACACTTCTCCATGTCTATGTATTCCCCTCTGAAAAGAATGCAGTCATTAGGACAAGCGTGGATAGAATTGTAATCCATCCCCAAGTTTCGCAAAATCTTTCTTGCTTCATCTCGGGAATCTGGCATCACATTGTCAGCTGGTAGTATGTGCTCTTTCAGCAATCTACACAACATAAAAATATGATACAGTCGTGTAAAAATCTATCAGATCCTTATACATTTAGAGTTCTATTAAAGTAAACTAATTGTAATAGATCACCTGAAAAGCGTTGTGACGCTAGTGTCACTCCATCCAAACTTTGCCTGCATGTTGAGAAGAACCAGGAGTGCTTTCAATCTAGACATACGTGCTCCATTATACAATGGCGTATCGGCTTCACTTTTCATATCATCATAGATAAGCCTTTCTGAATCCATGATCGTCTCGATCATTTCATCAATCTCGGGCTCAAACATTGCCTCGTTGGGAATGTGCTCTGCATGATCATCCCCCGACCTGTCAGAGGCTACATCTTGTGGCCTCACATATGCTGCTTGACCAAAGCGCCTGCGAACACGTCTATTGGGTTGCAAGATTGCTGCTTGTTGGCCAGCGTCAGAGTCCGACGAGTTATAATTGACAACAACTCGATCTATAATAGATGGATCGAACTCGCCAAATTCGCGAACGTGCTGCAAAGAAACACATCTTGTCCGTCGCACAGCATGCTTGCATTGATTTCAAGGACATAAGACCCTCGTTGAGAGATAGGTGTTTCGGTTGGACGGTCCCACATCCTCGTCGCTACTCATAATGAGGATAAAAAACTTATAACTTGGACAACAAATTTAATATTCTATTGGCATTCTTCGTCTTCTCTCTCTCTCTCTCTCTCTCTCTCTCTCTCTCTCTCTCTCTCTCTCTCTCTCTCTCTCTCTCTCTCTCTCTCTCTCTCTCTCTCTCTCTACCTCACATTCTCTAGTCATGTCCAATCCCCGCACACCTCGATCTAGAGGTGCACGGAGATCAGAACCACCGGGTTATAATCTCGTCTTTATTGGTCAATACCTATATTTGTGGGTACAAGAAATCTACACACCCACGTCTACATGATACTGCATGTAGTGGACAAAGCCCCTTTGCCTCTTCTCTAGCTGTAGCACTTCACAGCATCTTAACATCTTTTCACAGTAGATCTTTTCACTGTTCGTCTAACTCTAAACCCTAAACCGTAAGTAATTCTTGCGTGGACTCGATCTAACGTAAATAAGCGTAAATCTAAATAAACGTAAATCTAACTAAAAATAAACCTAAATCTAATTTAACGTAAGTCTAATGACTAGAGGTTGTCTAGATGGTCATTGTGTCGGGGATGTAGTGACTCTTGCCGCCCTAAAGATCCACCTTCTTCCCTGTCTTCTGAAGACATTTCACCAGTACTTTTGGATCGACGGAGCCCACCATGAGTGAAGGCAGCAATACCCTATATTCCATTGAGGGCTTTCTTCACCCGCTTCATGCAGGCATCGCAGTCTATGGAGACCTAAATCTAATCTAATATAACGTAAATCTAAATCTAGCTTAAATAAACGTAAATCTAGTTAAAAATAAACCTAAATCTAATTTAATGTAAGTCTACATATAACCTAATCTTTAACGTCTTTTAAGATAGTTTCCTACAACGTTATAACTCTCTTCTTCTTGTGTGTGTGCGCGTGTGTGGATGTGTGTGCCAATAAAAAGAGATAAATGGTATAACCTTTCTATCACCCATGCCAAGTATGATAGATTGATTATGCCATTTCCCTCTTGAATAATAGGTCTTGAGTTCAACTCCTCGTGGGCTAGATCTTTAGGTCTTTTAATTTTAATTAGTTTCCTACGACGTTAAATTAGTTTCTCTCTCTTTCTCTCTCAATGTGTGTGCGTTTTTTTGGATCGTATGCATGTTTTCTCTCTCTTTTCCTCTCTCAATGTGTGCGTTTTTTGTTTATGCATGTTGTCTCTCTCTTTTCCTCTCTCAATGCGTGCGTTTTTTGTTTATGCATGCTCTCTCTCTCTTTTTCTCTCTCAATGTGTGTGTGCATTCTTTGTTTATGTATGTGTGTGTGCGTTTTTGTTTTTGTTTGTACTCTCTCTCTCTCTCTCTCTCTCTCTCTCTCTCTCTCTCTCTCTCTCTCTCTCTCTCAAAAACACTATGTGTGTGTGTGTATGTGTGTGTGTGTGAGAGAGAGAGAGAGGGAGAGAGAAAGAGGGGAAGGGAACATGAGAATGAGAAGAGGGAAGGAGCATACCTGGCTCTCCTTCCTCTCCTCGTGTGTGTGTGTGTGTGTGTGTGTGTGTGTGTGTGTGTGTGTGTGTGTGTGGAGAAGAAAAAGAAAGAGAGAGAGAGAGAGAGAGAGAGAGAGAGTGAGGGAGAGCGTTACCTGCTCCTTGCTTGAGGGCGCCGAAAAACTCAGATCTGAGATCTGAGTTTTTGGGCGCGCTCGGTTATTTTTTTAGCCCAGCCGGCGTCGCTATGAGCGTCGCAAATTTCTTTGTAAATTTGCGACGCTCATAGCGACGCCGGGAATTTTTTTTTTGAGCGTCGCTGTGTGAGCGTCGCTAATATGAATAGCCTCTTGTAGTGTAGTTGGTCCTGTTCCGAGTCCTTCAAACCCCTCTTTTGGAAATAGTGACTCGTATAGCCCTAGACTGGCCTTAGTGTCACTCGATTTTCTTTGTGATGAGGTGGTTTCTGGTTTCTTAACATAACTCTCAAAAGATCTCTCACGATGTTCATCTCTTGGAATAGTTTTTGATCCTTGACCTAATATCCAATCCCTTATGGAGTACCCTTGGTATTTGGTTTGTTCCACCTCCTTAGGAGTCATCATAACAACGTTATTGTTGTAGAAATCCCTAAACAGGTAGGTTGGTAGATCTTCTGAACCCTTATCTTTGATTTTGAAGATATAGATGATCTTCATGGGCGTTAGCTGTCCTGATTTGGCATGAGGAGTCCAAAGAAGATCTTTGATGTTTCTATCCTCCCAACAATAGACTCCGATACTAGGATTATCCATACTAAGCCGTTTCAAAAGCTTCAAATCAACTTGATTGTATCCCTCAAATTCTAAAGTTATGGTTCTTCTTTTGCTACCATATTTGGAATTATGATATTTACCTCTAACCCCCATTTGTCTATCACGTCAAGGTTTTCAACTTGTAAATACTGAGTTTTGTTTCTATCCATGTACATTTTTCCTTGTTTGTTTGCCTTGATTTCTTCTTCAAACTCAATACCATGGTCATCAATGAAAATAGCATACTCTTCATTAGGATCCAGGTAAACTTGAGCTCCATGGCAATTAGTCTTATAAAGAGAGAGTATATGCTTATAACGCACTATCGTTCCCATTTCTGAATGAGTCAAATAGGAAGACATTGTGAAAAAGTGTCTGAGACTTCTTCAACGATAGTGTGCAAGAATTTGCCTGGATACTCTACTAGCGATCTCTCCAAATATGCCTTGATTTGCTAGTATACTATTGAGGGCATACACCCTCAACAGGGAAAAATACAGAGAACGACTCTCAAAACTGCATGCGTAAAGATTGAGTGAGAGCAAGAAGAGAGAGAGAGAGAGAGAGAGAGAGAGAGAGAGAGAGAGAGAGAGAGAGAGAGAGAGAGAGAGAGAGAGAGAAAGCTCGTAAAACTGATTTGTGTATAGAGTCGTTCATAAAACTACTCAACAACATTACAATTTATAGCTTTAACCTACTGCCTAACAGAATCTGACTAAGCAACATCTAGCTAACCAACATCCAACCCAACAAAAATCGGACTCAGCAAAAATCCGCCTCAGTAACATGCGACTCAACATAATTCTGACTAAGCAACATCTGACTGAGCACAAATCTGATCAGTACAACTATCTGACTAGGCATAATTCTGACTATAGGTTTAACACATATCTGACTCGGCAGTATATCCAGTCAGCACATGGCACTCCCGGTGGTGGATTTCGTAGAAATACGACACAGATTCACATATCCCTTGATCACAGTCAAATGCCTTATCACATGGCATAGAATTACAAAGATTTGAAAATAGAACATGCTGGAAAAAAAACAAATGATTTCATGTGGCATTGGTTCACCAAAAGAGTATTCATAAGCTTGTTTGAGTTTGTGCTTCTTGCAGGCTCCATGTCTCTAGGTAGTACATCCAATCTTCGCTTTGCAAGTATGCCCCCTTTGGATCACTTTGTCCTTGCCAAGAGTCATCATCTTGAAACCGCTTCATAAATACGCCATCTAATGTCCATGATTTTTGTTTGCATGTTGATGTAATTTTCCTTCTTGATGTCAACTGTAGTGTGCTTGAAATACCAATTCAAATTTTGGTTTTCCCAGCAAATGAGATCAGAGACTGCAGCAAGGTTGATGTTGTTCACTTGCACCATGTCTTCCAAATTCTTTTCCTTCATGAAAATCTGCAGGTACAAAGTTGGGCTTCTTGGCTGAAAGCTTGCTCTTCAAATTATGCTAAGTGATGCAAAGAAAACTATGGAGAATGAGATCAGAAATAGCACTACATAAAGGGAAATTACATAACAAAATTGGAAATCAAAAATCAAAAATCAAAAATTGGGAATCTGCAAGAGAGACTGAAAGAAACTTTGCTTGCAAATAGTGGAGATGGCTGCTGCAAAGAACAGGTGTAGGAAGAATCAAATGATGCATGTGCAACTCATTTAGCAAGATCCCACCAAAGATTTATGTTTGTGTGTGTGTGTGTGTGTGTGTGTGTGTGTGTGTGTGCGCGCGCGCGCATGCGTGCCATTGAACCGCATCTCAGTAGTACAGGAAATGGTGAGTCTTCATCACTAAAACACCGTGATCGCCAAAGTGTTGAGGGCATACACCCTCAACAGGTAAAAACAGAGAGAACAACTCTCAAAACTGCATGTGTAAAGATTGAGTGAGAGCAAGAAGAGAGAGAGAGAGAGAAAGAGAGAGAAATTGCTCATAAAACTAATTTGTGTATAGAGTCGTTCATTAAATTTCTCAACAATATTACAATTTATAGCTTTAACCTACGACCTAGAAGAATTTGACTAAGCAAGATGATTGACCAACATTTGGCTAACCAACATCCGACCCAACAGAAATCCGACTCAGTAGAAATCTGACTCAGTAGAAATCCGACTCAGTAACATCCGATTCAACATAATTCTGACTAAGCAACATCTGACTGAGCACAAATCTGATCAGTACAACTATCTGACTAAGCATAATTCTGACTATAGGTTTAAGACATATCTCACTCAGTAGTATATCCAGTCAACATATACGACTAGATCTAAGGTTTATATAGACTCGTGAAGCCGTGAATAGAGTACTTACCGTCGAATCGACTTGTTGTCAACTTCTTCCACTTGACTTGATTGTAACTTTTTTCAAGCTGTCAATTCCTTGTCTGCAACCTGATTCCTGTATCAATTTTAATCAAGTTATCTATTCTTTCACAAAGACTGTACAATTCTTGCTAACTATTGTGACTAGTTTATGTGTATCCCTTCAAATCGAGTTAAGTGAGTCAGCAGTTGAGACTTTCAGATTCCACTTTTGCATAAAGTCAAAGGACTAATCTACAAACTCGAAACTGAGTGAACATGTACTAATTTGGATCCGATTGAACCCAAAATTGCGCAGTGGCCTTGTATTATGGTGGTCTAACACTATACAAGTTCAAGAGTCAAAAATGGTGTCTCTATGTAGCAGTAGTAAATAATCGCGATTATTTATTTTTCTCAAGTTTTTGCACTTTTTGGCTTGATTCGCCAAGCATGCAACTTGTTAAGGTCTCTGGACAATTTTCACCAAGTTTGAAAAAAATTTATTCAAGTTATCAAGCTGTTTCGTATCCATAGAGTCAATTTTCAAGAGTCTGGCTTAAATCTCACTTTTGTGATCCAAATTTCACCAAACCTGATTTGTGTGGTCTACTTGATATGTTTAACCTTGTGCTATACTCAAATATGCAAGATTATCAATTTTTGTGGCAGATGTAAATAATCTCGATTATTTACTTCTAGAAAATTTTTGTATCTTTTTGATCAACTGAGCATATGCACATGTTTATCACATCAATATAAGCCTATGAATCAAGTTTCATTGAGTTTGAACAAAATTTTCCCCAATTTACACTCAAGTTCTTGAAAGTCGGTACAAAATTTAGTTTTTACCCAGTTTTTGGTCAGTTTGGTGATCCAAATGCTATGGGCCTTTACAAAAGTTGTTTATACACATGCATAGAGTCTGTGGTATCAAACTTGGTCACTTTTGAGCCAAAAGTAAATCATCGTGATTATTTACTTTAGGCCTAAAATGAACACTTTTTTGAACTTTTTCACTGGACAGTCTTTTCATGAGCTATTTTAAGCCTCTGAACCAAGTCAAAACTTAATTTGGCCTAAAATGTCAAGAAAAAGTGAATAATTTGAGTTTTTGCAAACTCTTGAAATTTTTACCTCAATGTGTCCTTGAGCTTACCCACTAGTTCATACAACTTTTAAAGCATACTCTCCAGTCGGATTGAGTGATTGGCAGTCTTTTGGTGCTATCTCTAGCCGTAGACTTGAAATTTTGCAACTTCACATAACAACTCACAATTGATTCTTTCGGAGAGAGCAATGTTCTCAAATCCACCTCGGATTCTATTTACCCTACTCATAGGTTCTACTGTAATGGGCTTGTAGAAAGTGTCCACAAACACTCGTTTTCTTGTTTTTTATGGTTTTCTGAGTCTTGATCTTAAGACTTGTCTCGTCCATCAATCATTCTCAAAATCCTTTTCTAATTCTACAATCCTAAAGGTACTTAGCAAGCACGATTACTTCTAATCTACCTCTACACAGCAAAAGATGACAATCTTAAGCTATGCAGTTTTAAAAAGAAAGTTTTGACTCTAGGTGAACTTAAAGGAAGTTAAAGGATAACTTCACAAGACACTCGTGATCCCCGGTGTTGAGAGAGAAGGAGAGAACACAGAAGTAGAACCCCAAAGTTTGTAGAATACACACATGAGATGATGTATATATAGAGGGGACCTGGGTGCCATATATAGAGAAGCCATATATTGAGTAGCTTCACATATAAGCTCAACACCCCCGCTCAAATAAGGGTCCCTAACTGTGGATGAAAAAACCCTTGGGGGATCAAGGGAAAAACCCACAGCTCTATATACACCCACCATTATATTATAAAAATCATTGAATATACAAATGTTTACGAGGAGCTACATCACTCCTTTTACAATGAATGTTTTATGAGGAGTTACATTACTCCTATCAAGTACAATAATGAATACAAAGGTTCAATAAAGAGGTGTAAAAGCTATCGATTAGCTTGTAATCAAAAGTGTCTCCGTGAATCTGCTGTGTAGCTTGTCATCAATATCGCATCACCAAACATGTCTTCATGTTGTCATCAATATGGTATCACCAAACATATCTTCATAAATCTTTTATTGTCACCAAGTTTGTCTTCATAAAATCAATTCTTTGATCAATCCTACATAGATCATAGACTCCAAAAAAAAACATGTCATGAAAATTATTAGCATCGTTAATGAAATAATTACGTTCACAATGCCATAAGAGATGGTTCGCGACGCCACTCTTTTGACGACATATATACGCACGACAACATATGGTACATAAAGTATAAACATAAAAGTACAAAATGTGTGATTACGTGATACAAATGATATGTGTATATACTACAAATAAATTATCAATCCATGGGACAAAGCTGACTCGACTAGTGCATAGAGGCTACAAGAGGTTGTCAATCTCTTGGAAAACAACAAACAACTTGCATCTAACTCAAGCTACACTCAAATGACAGAAATCACCAAAATCCAATCGCTCATTGGCAAACAAATCACATCCGTTATAGCATCAAACGACATCCAAACGTAACGAAACTTTTAGGAAAAGGTTATAAGAACTAAACACACATGCTTATGGTCTCATATCTCACTTTAGGTCAAGTGAAAAAATCACGATTATTAACAATAGTGGATTTTTGACCTAGTCGTTTTTGACCCAGAATGCATCCAAATTCTTAGCAATGATGCCCCAATACCCGCCTATACTTAGTTTTTGATTTTAAAGCTTAAATTCTTACTTATGATGAAATTAGGCCGTAGGTCGGTGATGCCAAAAGCTAGGAAATACTAGGAAATGCTTACATCAATGTCGTAGAGCTCTTACCTGCGGTTGCAACACAACAGATGCGATTGCAATGTGACAACCGGGGAGGGAGTAGGAAGCGTGAGAAGGAGAGAAGTGAGTGCTATTAGCTCACGCTGTATTTAATTATCCAAAACTTATGAAAAACTTACAAATTGGCTTTTATACCTTAGCCAAGGTTTTTGGTGGTCAAAAGTAATAATCTGGGAGCTCTAACTAAACACAGGTTGATACAATCTAGAAGCTTGTAGCCCCAGCTCATCATTTACAAAGTTTATCCAAAAAATAGGAGTGACAATATTCCCGATTCATCAAAATAATAGATGTTTTTACAATGAAAGCTCTAAAAAATGGTATCTAAGCTAGATTGCTACTAACACACATGTAGCTAATCCTCTTTATCAATTGCTCAGAAAGAATCACAAGTTTAAATAGAAAGAAGCACATGTAAAAGCCATGAAAAAGATAATGGAGTTGCTCCAATCAGCACCAACTTTGAGAAAGGTAGACTATGAGTGTCAAAGGCGAGTAATTGTGACAGTAGACACCAGTCCTACAGAATTGGATGGGAAATAGGGCAACATGATGATGAAGGACACAGGTATGTGGTGAGAGTTAGAGCAAAGGTACTAATTGCTCACCAAAGAAACTATCCACATATAAAGAGAGAGTTATGGGGTATGGTTATAGCCTTGAAAAATGGGAAAGAGTACCTAATTGGTGCATGTGTGGTTGTACAAACAGATTGTCTACCACTTCTTGGGATGATTACAAGCTACTCAATGCCAGACATTGCTATGTTGCGATGGATTTTCTACATCATTACTTAAATCCAGAGTTTAAGCACATTGCAGGTAAAGATAATACAGTGGCAGATGTGCTATTAAGGGCAAGGTATGAAGATGAGTCAGAGATGATTGACAATGGAGATGATGTGGGCACAAAGTTCTATTCTATCTCTCATGTCAAAGGTAACAATGGATGCATGACTAATCCACTTGAATTTCTCTTAAAAGAGCTTTATGAAAGTGATTGGATTCTTATTAGAAGCTACTTGAGTACTCTAACAAAGGTAACAATGTATGTATGGCTAATCCACTTGAATTGCTCTTAAAAGAGCTTTATGAAAGTGATTGACTTCTTATTGGAAGCTACTTGAGTACTCTAACAAAACAGGATGATTAGTCTGAATAAGAATTTAGGAGGATACGCAGGAAAGCATTTGGATACTTTTTGAGGGATGGTTACTTATGGAAGCATCCTAAACAACAAGGTGTTACACCACAAAGAGTTATATATAAAAAAGAGACTTAAGTAAAGCTCGTGCAAGAGTTTCATGAGAGCCTATGGGCTAGACACATGGATGTGTGGGCAACCTTCTCTAAGTTAAAAGAAAAATACTGGTGGAAGGGTATGTATACAGATGTATCTCAATTTGTAGAGTTGTGTGTAGCTTGTCAAATGTATTCAAATGTCCAACATCGTGATGGATTTCACCCTACATATCCACTAGCCATGCACTATAAATGGGTTGTGGATCTTGTCACAATGCCTTTAGGACTATAGAAGATGAGATACTTAGTTCTTACACGAGAGGGCATAACGAACCAGGTTGAAGGGAGAGCATTAAGAGCTAAAACCATAGAAGCTGTATGCAAATTCCTTCTTGATGAGCTGATTTTCCGTTATGGTTGTGTGGGAAAGGTCACTGCAGACAGAGGTGAACTGGATGCCAAGGAAGCAAGGGAGTTATTTTCCAGATCAGGAATCAAGCTTTGTCTTACTACAGCTTACAACCCTGAAGGCAATGGAAAGAGTGAAAGAGGGCATCCTCCTATCATCAAATCTTTGGCCAAGGCTTGCAAAGGAAGAGTTAGTGAGTGGCCAAAATTGTTTCCATATGCTTCATGGGCTGATTGTACAACACATAGCTCAATTATTGGCTATATCCCTGCGGAGTTGATGTATGTTCAAAAGCCAGTGATGCCGATTGAAGATACAATTCCCACATGGAATGTACTACCTTGTCAAGAAGGGATTAGTAGGGAACCTCTCCTTGCATTGCATATAAGGCAACTAGAGAGAAGGCCTGGAGACATTGAGACTGCAAAAAAGCCACATAAAAATACCATACTGGAAAACAAGCACTACTTTGATAAGAGACATTGGCTCAGGAGCAATGTTACTTTATCGTTAGAAAGTACTATGGGAAAATGTAATGTAACCAATATTTTTCAATGAAAGTATTTCATTTATTTTGCAGCAAATATTTAAGGTTTGCATTTTATTAAGTCAAAGATTATTCTAATGGAAAGATCGGATTGAAAATCGGACTCTAGAACTACTAATTATGACCCTTATTCACCTGAAAACAATAGGTTTATGGGAAAATTAAGCCTCAAGATTGTATCTAAAGATAAGAGTTGACCTTTTAGGAAAGAGAGAGCAATTTTAGGAAAAGAGGAGTATTTTTAGGAAAGAAAGAGGAGGGAGTTAAGTTTAGAGTTCTTGTCTTGGAAGCCAATCTTCTTTTAAAATTGGAGAACCGAAATCGCGCATCAAAATCCGTGTCCACAAAAAAAAAAAAATTAGTTGGGATCATGCACAAACTTATCTCTCTTTGCTTCCCTCTATCCTTAGCTGACCGTGAGAGCCTATATAAAGACCCCTCTCTCTTCACTTTAAAGACATACACTCTCAGAAGCGGAAGCTCTCTTGCCTTGACGTCGGAGTTACCTTCTCTCCCTCAAGCTCTTACCTTCAAGCCATCTCCATCTCCAAGTCTTCTCTACCATCGTCGTGTTTCCCTTCGGATTCTTGAGTTCTCTTTCTCTCTTTCCCTTTTCTCTACCTCATTACGATGGCTGCGAAGCGAGTGACCCGAAGCTCGAAGGATGCTTATGTTGTTCCATCTCCAAGGAAGGTGAAAAATAAGGTATCATCTACTCCAATCATAACTCAAGCAGATGTATCAACTCCAAAAGAAGGTGAAATATTTCAATCTCAAATACGAGAGGTAATCGAACATGTCGCTAATCCGGTAAGACAATTTTATAATTCTGCATTGTTTTTCATGTTGACCTGGGAAGTCAAGCATATGGAATCCCTTAAACCATCCAAGAAACGTGATTCTATCACAAGAGACAAGCATATGTTTTCATGGAGTAGTGGACGAACTGAATGATTGCAAGATATACCCAGCCTGGTTGCGGCAAGGAAACTCTAGGGAAACTAACCAAATGCGAAGGGAATACCTTTCTCCAAATCCAATCATGTATAATTGCATCTCGAGGACAGGAGACACTGATGGAAAAACAAAATTCATGAAGACATTGTCAGTTTAGGGCTAATGAAAGCCTTTATGAGGCTTTGGCCAATATGTATGCCAAATGTGCTGCTCATACGAAAGCACGATGTTTTTGATGAGCTATTTGTCCAAAATATTGTATCCTAGAGCGTGCTGATTGCAAGATTTACCCAACATGACTGTGGATGAGAGATTTCATGATGAGATTGATTGAGAGGGCTGCTGGAGAAAGATGTTGTGCTTAGCAATGCTTTGGTTGATACTGCATGCCAAATATGGTGCCTTTAAGAACCAAAAGGGCCAAAGGCCACCCAAGGCAAGGGTCCTTAGGGCCGCCTAAGAAATTAAAAGGAGGGTTTTTTTGAGTGGGAAAGGAAAGGAAAAAGAGAGGGATGGTGTGGACAGGGAGCAAAGCAGCACAGGGGAGAGAGATGGGATGACAGCGGCCCATAGTGGCTTAGGATGGTCGCGACGAAGAAGAGAAATTTTCTCAGCTTACCATGGCGACCATGTTCGGTGCTAGGCTCGCAAATTTTCACGCTATCCCCAAGCCGACTGCCATGTCATCAAAGTCGTGTCACATGTTGTTGGAGCTATATATGGCTCACTCTACTCAACTTGGTCTCACCTATATATTTGTATCTTGTCCTCAATATGAATCAGTCTTTGAGAGCGTATATGGTGTGTCTCTTGTCTCGTCTCTCTCTCCTTCTCTCTACATCTCACTCTACTCAACTTGGTCTCTATATATGGCTCACTCTACTCAACTTGGTCTCACCTATATATTTGTATCTTGTCCTCAATATGAATCAGTCTTTGGGAGCGTATATGGTGTGTCTCTTGTCTCGTCTCTCTCTCCTTCTCTCTACATCTCAACATGGTATCAGAGCAGTAACGATCATGCGCCGATTCAATTCATGGTGACAAAACAGTATGTGTATGCGATTTGCATGTAAGATTCAAAAATTGCTACAAATTTTATTTTTGAGCATTGATTCTTGTTAACTGTGATTGTTTTGTGTTAAGAAGAATATGATTAGTGTTTTGTGTGACGTTTATTGCTAATCAATCTAATCGTTGATTACGTTTTCTTGTTGATGACACCCTGAACTTCATCTCAATTTTTCTTGCTGTTCTGCTCAAAATTTGGAGAAACGGGAAAAGCGCAATGGAGCATAGCGCAATGGTAGCACTTTTCATCCAAAATTTGTTTGTCTCCTCGAGCTCTTCGATTTGAGTTCTAGGTTTTCGTCAATCGGAGTTCGCAGAAGAAATTTATGCTGGTTTTACTGCAATTGAGCTTGACGCGGCTTTCTTCGTCCTACTTCTTCGTGAAGCGTCCGCGATCATTTTTCTTATTTTGGCGTTAACTTTTTCGAGAAGATTTAGCTTTTGGCTATTCGTATTGTGGCCGTCAATCTTGTGTCCCACGCCACTCTATTTTGAGGACTCTTTTATTATTAACGTCTCCTTTACCCTACCCTTTTTGGGTGACGTCTCTCACATCTTTGGAAGTTCCTTGAGCATCCTTCTTACGTTTATCGTTGATAGAACGCAGTCCTCATATCTCTCTCATTCTCAATTGCGGCCTTCACCATATATGGTGTGCAAATTCTCCGATCTTATCTTATACGTCTTCTCGCAACAAGATATGGCTATGAATATTCTCGTCAACGGCTTTCCTTCTGGCCAGCGTTTTGTTCCTCCTTTCCAAGGTCAAGGTTTTCCAGGCTGGAAAGCAAAGATGTTGTTAATTCTTGAAGGCAATGAACTCTCCGATGTTGTTCTTGGAAATCGTGTTTATCCGCCTCAGCCTGTTGATACGGATAATGATAACGTGCTTATCACTGAAGGACCTATATTTAAAGATTGTAATGTTGCCTATACAGATTGGCAACGACGTGATAAAGCAGCTCGTCGGTATATTCTTTCTGCTCTTACTGATTCCCTTTTGCTTGATATGTATGAACTGTCTACTTCCCACGACGTATGGAAGTACCTTATTGCAAACTTTCAAAAGAAATCTGTCACAGAAATACTTTATTTGAGAGGGTTGCTTAACAAGTTACAATATGAAGTTGGTACTGCCATGACGGGACATATTGAATCTTTCAAATCTATTATTAATCAACTTGCTGCTGCCGGTGATCCTGTTCCACAAAAGCAACTGATTACACTTCTCCTTGATACGGTGAAGGACTCTTCTTATGATAACATTGTTACTATTCTCTCTAATAAAGATGGTCTTGATTTTGACCAAGCTTGCATGTCTTTAATTGAATACTCTCAACGTCAAGAACGTCGTAATTCTAGTCATGATACAGCTATGATTTCACACAAGGAGACTGAGTCACAATAGATGGAACGGGCTTTTTATGCTCGAAGGCGTCCATTTCAACGAAGAAACCGCAGAGATGGCCGTCGCGGTAATATTTTCTCTCGTCTCAAATTTCCTAATAAGCAATGTTCTTACTACAACATAAATGGCCATACTGAAGATGATTGTTGGGCACGTCAATAATATGATGAAGAACACAATATTACCACAAAACAACCACGTTTATCTAGAGACTCTTCTTCTTCTTCTTATGAATATTGTGGACGATCTGATCATCCCACTCATATGTGCTATAAGCGTCAATTCGACACAGATCGGAATAGAGCATATGCTACTGAACATCGAAACAACATTGTACCAGAAACAAGCTGCGTCCTATGTTCAGTTGCTCCAGACAGAATACTTCATGTACGCGATGGATCACTTTTTATTGTCGATTCTGGTGCTACAAGAAATATGACATATCAGTCTAAGTGGCTCCATAACTATCATCCACTGTCAGTTCAACGTGTTGTTTATCTTGATGATGATACTACTTGTCAAGTAAAGGGTATTGGAGACTTATATCTTGGTACCTTATCTTCTTCCACTCGAATTTTGCGAGGAGTATTACATGTACCAGATCTTCAACGTAATCTTCTTTCAGTTGCTAGACTTGTTGATCTTGGTCTGTTTGTTGGATTTGATCATACCAAATGCCGAATTGAGAAAGATGGACAGACTATAGCCACTGCTCCTCAAAATGGTAATTTGTTTGAACTCTCTCTCAACGATGCTGTAGCAAATGTTGTCACTGCTCCAGGTGATCATGATTGCAAAGTATGGCATCACCTTTTTGTTCATGCTGATTTCTCAAAACTCCTTGATCTTCAACGTCGTGATCTTGTTCATGGCATGGATCTTAAAGCCCATCCTCATATGGGAATTTGTGAATTTTGTGCTCTTGGGAAACACAATCGCAAACCCTTTCCTTTTTCAAATACAACTCATTCTCATGACATATTGGATCTTGTTCATACTGATATATGTGGACCTCTACCTTCTTTGAGATCACAATATCGCTACTTCATTACTTTCATTGATGATTTCTCAAGGTATACGACTGTATTTCTACTTAGACAAAAATCTGAAGCCTTACCTGTTTTCAAACAATTCCACAAGGCTGCGAAACTTCAAACTGGTCGTCGCCTTAAGAAGCTTCGTAGTGACAATGGAGGCGAATATGTTTCTCGAGAGTTTGTGAGTTACTATGCTGACAGTGGAATTCCTCATGAACACACTATTCCATATTCGCCTCAATAGAACGGTGTTGCTGAACGAAAGAATCGCACTATTCTCAATGCTGTAAGATGTATGTTGATTCATTCTGGCTTATCTCGTGTTTTTTGGGCTGAAGCTACTTTGATAGCAGTATTTATTCAGAATCATCTTCCTACTACTGCACCCTTTGGTAAGATACCCATCACAGCATGGACAAGTGACATTCCTTCTGTATCTCATTTTCGAACCTTTGGATGTATTGCTTATATTCATGTTCCCAAAGAAACACGAACAAAGCTTGATGCTCCTGGTCTTAAAGTTATTTTTATTGGATATTCTGACACTTTTGAAGGCTACAAATTCTATGACCCTTCCTCCAAGAAAGTAATTGTGAATTGTGCTGCTACTTTTAACGAACAGCTTATGGGAGGCTCATGGTCCATGGATGATTCTGATGATACTAAATCATTGCTTCAAGATTTTCCATTTCTTTCAGAAGATGAAACTCTTCCTATAGAGCAACTTTCCTCTTCACAACCATCCATTCCGAATGTTGCCAATGATGATATTGATATTTTTCTTGATCTGCCTATTGATTTTGAACATGGCTCATGTCATGTTTATGATGACGATATTATTGATAATGCTTTTTCTACTTCCGAAGATCCCATTACTTATGATGAAGCTATCTCTTCACCACAAAAGGATCAATGGCAAGAGGCTATGGAAGCAGAGTACGATTCTCTTATCTCTAAAGGTACATGGATACTAACTGAATTACCTCCTGGTCGTACAGCTGTTAAATGTAAGTGGGTGTATAAGACAAAAGTAAAAGCAGATGGATCTTTTGACAAGTTCAAGGCGCATTTAGTTGCAAAAGGTTACTCCCAAGTAGCTGGTGTTGATTATCAGGAGACTTTTTCACCAGTTGTTCGCATTACAAGTGTTCGAGCTTTATTGGCATTTGCTGTTCAATTTGATTTAGAAGCTCATCAAATGGATGTGCGAACATCTTTTCTTACTGGTGACTTGGAAGAGGAAATTTATATGGAACAACCAGAAGGGTTTGTTATTCCAAGTAAAGAAGACCTTGTTGCTCAACTCCATAAGGCACTATATGGTCTCAAACAAGCTTCGCGAGCCTGGTATACAAAATTTGATCTTTTTCTCACCTCTAAAGGATTCATCTCTTGCTCGTCAGACCGCAACTTATACATAAAACGCCAAGGTAGCAGTTTTGGGATTCTTGCTCTTTATGTGGATGATACCATCCTTGTTTCCAATGATTTGGGATTTCTTCAGCAAGTGAAAAAGTTATTGTCTTCTGCATTTGATATGGTGGATCTTGGAGAGATTCACTCGTGTCTTGGCATTCAAATCCAACGGAACCGTACAAAAGGTATTTTATTCCTTCGACAGTCAAAGTTTATTGCAGATACTATTCAAAAATTTGGTATGGAATCTGCACATTCAGCCAACACACCTTGTCTTGCGAGATCTACGAAGAACACTTCTGACAATCGCGGTCAACTTGTCACAAATCAACCTTATGCTAACTTGATTGGATGTCTTCAGTTTGTTGGCATGAACACTCGTTCTGATATTCTGTTTGCTGCTAATTATCTTGGACAACATCTTGCATGTCCTTCTCTTAAGCATCCGTCTGCTGCAAAGCGTGTGTTGAAATACTTGAAAGGCACTGACGGGAGCAAAGCGAACCCCGAACCCTGACGGCCTCTAAAACACCGGGGACCGAATGGCGCGCCTCGAGCCTGTCATGGTAAAGCAAACAGGGGGCACCACCTAGCTTCAGCGGCTAGGACGCAAACAACACACCACCATAACAAAGTTTTCATCCAAGAGAGATGGATGCTTGGGAGTAATGATGAAAAGGAAAGGGAATGAGATCAAGTGAGAGAGAGAGAGAGAGAGAGAGAGAGTGAGGGAGGGGGTATAGCGGCTTAGTACTTAGGCATCACAAAACGATGGCGAATCCACACACCCTTCACACATACACAAGCTCACTCCAAAACACAAGACTAGGTGGCGATTCCGCACACCTCACATGGGCAAAACATTGCAAGAAAACATACTCACAAAACCTCAAGCTTTATTTAGAGAATTAGGCGATGAAATGGGGAGCATAGGGTAGGGGAATGAGAAGGGAGAGAGTGGTAGAGCACATGGCGGATAGGTGGGAGTTGATGGCGAAGACTCGCACGAGGATTATGGCCATCATCCTTCATTTAGTTGCCCTTCATCTTCCATAGCCAAGGGTGTAGAGGTCATGCTCAAGACAAGCATGGTGATTGCGGTGATGGTGATGGTGTGGGTGTGTGTGTGTGCACTAGGCACACATAGTGCATAGTGTGTTCTTTGGTGATGTTGTGTGTTTTTGTGTGATGGTGACCCCTCTTTATATAGGGGAGGAGGGGGGAGAAATTCTAGAATTTAGAAATGAAGAAATCATTATCTACATAGGCCATGTGACTGTGGGCCCCACTTGTCTGGCTGTGTGTATATGTGCCAGAACAGCAGTCTCATGAGAGAGAGACTAAGAGAGAGATGTGGGTTGATGAAAAAAAGTGAGAGGTGACATGGAGAATAAAGTAATTACAAGAGGGGAGAGAGGGGAGTGTGTTCAGAGGTGAATCTGTGTGCAGATGTGTGTGAACACAAGAAAAATCAGGTAACCACCGGGTGGGGATGGGTCTGTGGGCACTTTTTTCAGTGAAACTGAGTGTGTGTGAGTGTGGGGGAGGTTATTTAGCTACAAGACAAGAGACATGGCGCCCTTTAGAGAGAGAGGGGGGTATTTGGGTCATGGGATATGATAGGAGAGAGAAAGAGGGAGTGGGGTATACTATTTTGGAAGATAGGGTAAGTTGCATGTGAGGTAGGGTGCATTATTGGTGAGTTAGAATGCATTATTGGTGAGAGGTGGGGTAGCTTGAGGGGAGAGAGAAAGGAGAAAGGACAAGGGGAAGAGAGAGGGGGTTGACCTTTTGAGTGGAGGAGAGGAAAAGGGACACACGGCGGGGCAACAGTGAAGAAAAAGGAGGCAAGGTGGGGATGGGCTGCCCCGCAGGCATGAGGTGGCCTATTTTACCTTTCTCATATATTTACATAATCATACTTTATTTTTTTCTTACTTTTTCCAATGTCTTTTATCACTCCCTCCCTAAGAGGGGGTTTTCATGGGGTGGGGACGAGAGAAGAGGGGTATGGGAGCTTGGCTTGTGAAAAGCCCCCATCATTAGCCCTACAGATTTTGGTTTAGTCTATCGACGACAACTCACATCGGATTCTATGCAATCTCTTTCTCTTTTGGGTTACACAGATGTAGACTGGGCAAGCTCACATTTATCTATGCGATCTACTAGTGGAAATTGCTTCTTTATAAATGGTTGTCTTGTTTCTTGGACTAGCAAGAAACAACATTGTGTTGCAGTTTCTACGACTGAGTCAGAATATGTTGTGGCATCACTTGCAGCTCGTGAGTTGATTTGGCTTCGACAAATGATGGTTGATATTGGTCACTCTCCTCTTTCTAGCACACCCTTGAAGTGTGACAACCAAAGTGCTATTAGTCTTGCAAAAGACTATGTTCAACATAATAAGTCAAAGCACATTGCTGTCCATTATCATTATGTCAAGTATAAGGTATGCAAAGGAATCATTATGGTTGAACACTGTCCAAGTGACCAGATGATTGCAGACATTTTGACCAAAGGCCTCAACGAGTCACGTTTCATCCTCTTGCGCTCGGAGCTTGGAGTTGCTTCGACCTCACTCTTTCTAGATTAGCTTCTTTGCTTTGTAATAGTTTTGTACATATGACATTGTAATCTTTTAGGTACCATGCCATGCACTATGCACACTCCACATTTGCACATTGTGATCTCTAAGTCACTTTAATATTTGTACATAGATGCACAATTCACTTTCACATCATCATCGCTGGTTTATATTTTCACATTGTATAGGGGCTTGGGTTTTTCCCTTGAACTCCCCAAGGGTTTTTTCATCCAAAGCTAGAGACCTTTGTTTGAGTGGGGGTGTTGGAGCTATATATGGCTCACTCTACTCAACTTGGTCTCACCTATATATTTGTATCTTGTCCTCAATATGAATCAGTCTTTGGGAGCGTATATGGTGTGTCTCTTGTCTCGTCTCTCTCTCTTTCTCTCTACATCTCAACACATCCCACATCAGTCACGGCGCCGTGACTGATGGGATGAGGCAAAAATAGGGGTAGAGATTAAAAGAAGGAGGGCATCAACAAAGGAAAGAAGTGTTGGGAGCAAAGGGAGAACGGCTCTCTCTCTTGTCCTCGGTTAGCAAAGGACGGTCTCAATCTCTCTCTCGCTCTCTCTCGCAAGTATGGGCTCTCTCCCTTGGCATGGGGGAGCTCGATCTCTTGATAGTGAGGGCTTTAAGAATACCTCTCTCTCAACCTAGTGAAGCAAGGAAAGGGCAAGAAGCTCAAGGAAGGGACTGAAGGAGCTCGGTCTTAAGCTCTCTCTCTCTCGTGATCAACTCGAGGAAACAAGCACAAGATTGAAAGCGGGACTCAAGCTCTCTCTTTTGTAGATGTGCAAGAAGGAAGTGTCTCTCTCTCGTCGAGCATAAGTCAAGCATAAGGAAGATGGAACTCTCTCCCTCGAGATTAAGCAAAGCTTGGCAAGGGAAGGAGATTAGGAGAGTTGATGGCAGCAAACATCCTTATAGCCAATTTAAAGTTCTATTGCAAGCATAAGTGGGAAATTTGTAGTCTTGGTCTAATTTGAAAGCATTAAACTCTCTTAACACCATCAATGCCATTAACGGCAAACATTTGTAATAGAATTCCACTTTGGCTAATCATTTGTAGCTTAAAACATTCCAGTTATCAATTTTTAATCATTTAAGGTGTTGGTAGAGTCTTTTGCTTTGTGTCGTGCATCTTGTCTCTCCTGTTTTCCATAGCAGCAACCTGATTGTAACCCAGCTCACCTCATTATCCCCAAAAACACTCATTATTGTCACTATATGCATGTTTTGATAGGTCTCTTTGGACTTTTACATACATAAGAATTCATGGAGCATTTGAAAAGCATAATAAATCTCCTATCAAGGAGAATCTTTGGTGGAATGATGAATTAAGTTCTAAAAAATAGCAGACATGAAAAAGCTTAGGCTTCACATTATGACATCCAGATCCCATAGAAAATGATGGCACCAATGTTGTAATAAGTTGGAGAAAGTGTGTCCGGATGTGGGGCTATTTCCTTTCATTTCTAGATGAGAAGTGGTAGGTTATGAAGGACACTACAACAAAAAAAGATGTCTTCGACGCAGGTTTTCGACGCAGTCCGTCGAAATACCCGTCCCTATGAAAACGTCGAAATACTCCTCGAACGTGTCGAAAGGCACAGTTTTTGACGTGTATTTTGACACGCCTATCGACGCATATTTCGACGACCATATCAGAAAAAAAATTATTGGGCAGAGGACAGGCAGCCTGGCCTGTGCCCAGTGAAAAGATGGACACAGCCACATCCAGACTGTGAGCAGCACCAAAATCAACCGTTGTCCTGCTGAAATTTTGGCAGAGTTCTCTTCGTTTTAACATAAACTTTAAAAAAAAAACCATATGTATACGCCTCCTACATGATATCCATGTAGGATCTCACATGAGATTTAAGGAAAATGAAATGAACATTGTGCAAAACCATAACCAAATTAAAACCATAACCGGCCATAACCATATTGATCAAAACCATAATGATAACCATAACCATAAACAAAACAATAACCATAACCATAACCATAAAGTTAAACATAACCATAAACAAACCAATAACCATAACCATGTCTATACAAGAACAATAACCATAACCATAAAGAAAACAATAACCATAACCATGTCTGAACAATAACCATAACCATGTCTATACAAAAAAGAGACACAGAAGCGTGTTTGTGTCTCACAAAACATATATATGAAATCCAATGATGACTACGCGTCACAACCTGCACATAGGACAAGTCACAAAATTAGTATTAATATTACTTCACATATACTTATTTAATTAAATCAACTCACACATATTAATGTCTCATCTCAATCGATCAACGAGACTCTAAGGCCTCACAGTCTACATGCTCCCCTGAGACAGCAAGATCATTCAATACTTCATAAATACCTCTGCGATATCCATATGTCTCCTCCTGGCGTGTCGGGGCTCGATGCATGGTAAGATTCTGTGTTTATACAAAAATCAAAGTAATTAAGAATACATGATTCATCGCGTTTTAAAAAAACGCCATAGCTAGGATTGGATTGGAAACTCACAAACTCATAGCGAAAAGTGTCGAAGCCTCCGCTGCCAAGATGAGATGTCCCCCTAGTCATCTGTCATACCTCCACGGCCTGACGCTCCTATCTGAACCGCGTGTCCGCTGTCCGCTCATCCTCCCTCATCTACTACCACGTCTCGTGTGGGATGTCTGAAGTCTTTGGCGAGCCGGTCCTGAAAGCCTTACGAGCTGCATCTCGATGATGTTTCACGGTGTCCCGTGCAACACCCTTGATCCACCTCCTCGGAAGATCCTCTGAACCCGGAGCTGAACCCGGAGCAGGCTGATACTCTCTCATGATGGTCTCCACTATATAATTGATATTTTTGCAATCTTGCTCAGGCCAAGGCGTCAGAATGCTGGTCGAAAATTGTAGCTCCGCGAGCTAGCGAATCCGCTATCTCATCTCAGTCTCGACTCTATCCATGTCAACAGAACCATCTGCCCGTACAGTATAGAGCTTGGAGGCACTAGGATCGTGTGCCCCCCCAAGTGTCCGAGGTGTGCTAAGAGGTGTGTCGAGAGGTGTGCCTGGGTAGGACGGGGGTCGTGAGTGAGGAGGGACCAAAGCATCTGTGGACCCTCCTCCACAGCAACCACCACCTCCACCTGACGATCGCCAAGATTGGCGAGTGCACCTGTGCTGCGGAGATGAGGACGTACCCGCCTCTGCCGTACCCCTAGGTGTCGAAGCAGCCGTGATGGGAGACCTCGCAGGCGGACGTCCCCCCCCATAGGCGTCGGACCCTCGGGTGTAAAGCCTGGAGGCATAGTACCCGTGCCTCTGGCTACCCAGTACTGAGATGCAGATTCCATCTGACTGGGCATCATCTGTGTGACAAAGCCCATGAATGCATCTGCACTCAGGGAAGCGGGATCTGGAAATTGGTCAGCAATACTAAAGTCGTGCAAAAAGAAAGTAAAAGAAATCGTAAGAACACCTTTGTTTAAATCAACTTTAAGCTTAATTTTAAATCAACGTCTTCACACAAACACTTACAGACCTCGACTAGTGAGGCATCATCGAGAAGATCTTGCACCGTGTCATCGTCTATCTCTAATTGCAGACATAACTCTATCCCAACTCATTCTGGCAGATTGTCTTCATCCATTGCATCTTCATCTACAAGTGTCATATATGCCTCGTTTGCATCATCCCTCGTATATCTGTCAGCTTCCTTTTCCATACCTTCGTCCATCTCATCTAATGTCACAGTAGTATCTCCGTCGTCTAATCAACTTTCCTCTAGGAGATCTTGCCCTTCAAATACTTGTTTATTTCTTGGAGCAACCTGAACCACAAACCACCATTGTCGCTCTCGAGGGTCCGGTACAAAGACCACTTGCTCGCAATGTTTGGGGAGAGCAAACGTGTCGCTCGCATCTATCCAAACCTTTGTAGAATCTATCTGCACAAGCTTGTTTCCATCTCTGCGTGCCGTTGCATTGCGACTAGAAGTAATCACCTTGAACCACTTCACATCCAGCAAAAACATCTCAAACCGCCTGAAGCTGACTTTCAAGATATCTGACACCAGACCACAGAAATCCAGGTTGCTAGTGCTCTCATTCGTGTCTCTGGCACTGGCCTTGCTCTTTTGCATGAAACTAACCATTACCCCACTGTCAAACGTGTTTCTTCTGCTGTCAATTTGTTGTGTTCTAAAATGCTTTCCATGCGACCACAGTGCCATGTATGTATGATACCTCCAGTCACATCCAATAGCCAGCTCTTCCTCTTCTAGAGATATGGGTTCTCCGATCCGTCAAGCTTCTCTCATTGTCTTGTCCAACCATACCACTATAGGGAATTCACGTAGAGGAGCGAGATGGTCTGGCAAGGGTGAGCCTCTAGTCGTTTGGCTTCGCCTGAAATCATGTCACTCCCTATTGCGTCTCTCTTTCTCTTCTTCGTACCTTTCAAGCCATATTTGCATCGGCTCTGAATTTAGTATACAAAACTTCATGATCTTTTCTCACATGGAGTCGTTCATTTTCTTTGGCACCCCTTGCCCCTGTGGCTCCTCTCCCTCCAATCTTGCATCCTCCTCATCGCTCCCAAAGTCAAGGCATTTCTGGGTCAGAAACCGATTGAACTTCGATCGTCAAGACAAGAGACTCTTGCACCAGCCATCCTTCTACCATGCTCCCCTTTGGACGCTCTTTTTGGTGAACAAAAACCTTAAGTGTTTTCATGAACCGCTCTAGAAAGAACATCCAACGGGTGTGGAGTGTACCTTCCCCACTGCAACCTCATCTACTACATGGACGAGCAAGTGCATTTGGATAGTTAGGCAGCTCATGGGTAGATACTTCTCAATCATGCAAACTGCCTCAATGGAGTTAGCCCTTGTGACTGCAATGGATTCCTCTCGTATCTCCTTGGAAGAGATCCACCGCACCAGCTCTGAAATCTTGTATATGAAGAACCACACTTCCTCCGTTAAACACCCCTTGATCGCAATTGGAAGAATGAATTGCAAGAACTTATGCCAGTCGTGCGATTTCAGTCCTGGCAGTTGATCGTCATGGGTGAATGCTGTCTTGAGACATCGCATATGTCCTGTTGGCGTCCTGAACTCTGAAATCACCCTTTTGACTCGTTCCTCGCTTTTTATCGATACCCATGGCGCTCTTGGAAGCTTTGTTTGGCCAGCTACATTGGTGAAAGGCCACAGCTCTGGCATCTTTCCAACTGACTACAAATCATCTCGTGAAGCTCGATTGTCTTTCATTCCCATGATTGTCTTCCAGAGGAGCTCTCCCACATTCTTGAATATATGCATTTGATCCAGCAAATGGTTAATTAGTAGATCACCCCAGTACGGCAACGTATGGAGAATGGATAAATGTTTCATTCCTGGAACATGTTGCCCCTCATGTTGCTCCCATCGGCGACGCCAGTCTTGTAAATGCATAGGACAACATTCGACGCAACCAAGCTGACCTTCGTGCAAGTGATGGCCATCTAGAAGATAACGGTGGTGGCCTTGATAAATTGTCTTTCGAAGAGAGGCAGAATAGCGCACATCCAAAGACGGCCCGCAAATTGGACATGCATTGTATCCCGAAGTTGTAAGCCCCGCATATATTAAAGCATGATTCAGGCCAAGGCAAAGTGCTTACAAATAGCGAGAATTTTGTAAATCAAGAACCATTACCAGAAGCTTCACCGTATCCTGGCCAATCATGCATAGTCCACATAAGAAGTCCATGTATCCTTGCATGTTGTTGTCCTAATGGTTCAACCGCATCTGCTATGTCAATCCCATGCCATAACTCCTGGAGCTCGTCGACAAGTGGAGCTAGATAAACATCCATATTTTTTGCCTTGAACTTACCAGGTACAATCAAGCCTAATATCAAATGACCCTTCTTGATGGCAAGCCACGGCGGGAGGTTGTAATTGATAAGGCACACATGCCAAGTGCTCCATGACGAGCTTCTCAAGCCAAATGGATTGACTCCATCCATTGCCATGCCCAAACGCAAATTGCATGGTTCACTCTTAAAATGTGGCCAGATATCTTCAATGTGCCTCCAAGCCTTTGAATCAGCGGGCACCCTAAATGTTGCATCAGTGGATCTATTCGTAGAATGCCACCGCATCAACTTTGCAATGGAACCACAAGAAACATGCTTTTTATCCTCGGAATAATAGGGAAATGCCGCAACACTTTAGCTAGCACTGTCTCGCCAACTGCATCTTGTTTGTAGCGCATTGCTCCGCACTTAGGACACGACAGACAATCTGCAAATTCATTGCGAAAAAGAATGTAATCATTTGGACATGCATGAATCTTGTTGTAGTCCAAGCCTACCAAGGTCAATAGTCGCTTTGCGTCTGGCCTGGCGGGGGGCATTTCATTGCCAGTCGAGAGAAGGTGCTCCCGCAACAACCTGTTTAAGCCACATTAAATTAAAAATCTCCCCAAGCACATCACCATTGCAATCGGAAAATCTCTTTTGTAAGTTATGTACCTAAACAAAGCAGTGACGCTTGCATCTGACCACCAGTACACTGACTGCAGATTCAAAAACGTCAGACAAGTACGAAGCACAGATATTTTGGTGCCTTCATAGATTGGTTGACATGCCAACTTCCTCAACATGTCTTCAGGAGATAGGCGCACGGCTTCTGGTGCTGCTTCGTTAGCGTTCTCCTCGCTTGTCTGGAAGAAGGCATCCAACATCTCCTCCATGCCGTCGTCTTCTGTCTGTAAGCCCTTTTCTGCTTCCATCCTTGGCTCTATATTGGTCGGACCTTCACGCATAATCCTTTTTCTCTCTCTCTCAGATGTAGGTGTTATGTCACGAAAATCAATGCCCGTTCCCTAGGAGTCGTATCGTAGATTCTGTACAATTTCTCTAGCAAACTCTCCGTACTTGTGCACATGCTCATTACATATCCTACGCTTGCACAGGATTTGATACTTGCAGAGCGTGCATGAGCATGCAATCTTTTCCTCCATGTTAGTTGATGACGTTGCCATCTTCAATGATTATGAATGTTGTTTTAATATATATACTCCTTACAATGTAAACTACCTCGCATTCTCTAGTCTTGCCTGATCTCCGTACACCTTGGTCCAGACGTGTACGGAGATCAGGACCACCGGGTCAAAATCTCATCTTTATTGGTCAAATCCTATATGGGTAGACACATAGGTGCTCTCCCAAGTGTACATGACAATGCATGTAGCGGGCAAAAACCCTTTGCCTCTTTTAGTTCCATAGTTTCTTCTAGAGGGAGAGAGAGAGAGTTTTTGTCCTTTTCACACAATTGGTCAGCCAACCTAACTCTTTCACGCCGACTTTCTCTATCTACTCTTCTCTCTCTCTCTCTCTCTCTCTCTCTCTCTCTCTCTCTCTCTCTCTCTCTCTCTCCGTAGCTATCTCTAGTTAATTCTCTCTCTATATATATATATATCACTCTTTATCTCTCTATTTCTCTCTCTCTCTCTCTATGTACCCTATCTCTCGTTCTTTCTCTCTCGATCTCGCTCTTGTTATCTCTCTTTCTCTCTCTCTCGATCTCACTCTCGCTATCTCTCTCTCTCTCTCTCTCTCTCTCTCTCTCTCTCTCTCTCTCTCTCTCTCTCTCTCTCTCTCTCTCTCTCTCTCTCTCTCTCTCTCTCTCTCCGTAGCTATCTCTAGTTAATTCTCTCTCTCTATATATATATATCACTCTTTATCTCTCTATTTCTCTCTCTCTCTCTATGTACCCTATCTCTCGTTCTTTCTCTCTCGATCTCGCTCTTGTTATCTCTCTTTCTCTCTCTCTCGATCTCACTCTCGCTATCTCTCTCTCTCTCTCTCTCTCTCTCTCTCTCTCTCTCTCTCTCTCTCTCTCTCTCTCTCTCTCTCTCTCTCTCTCTCTCTCTACCCTATCTCTCTTTCTCGATCTCGCTCTCCCTATCTCTCTTTCTCTCTCGCGTCTCTCGCTCTCGCTATCTCTCTTTCTCTTTCTCTTGCTCTCTCTCTCTATTTTCCTCTCTCTCTCTCTCTATTTACCTATCTCTCTCTCTCTATTTCTCTTTTTCCTCTCTCTCTCTCTCTCTCTCTCTCTCTCTCTCTCTCTCTCTCTCTCTCTCTCTCTCTCTCTCTCTCTTTCCTATCTCTTTCTCTCTTTAATTTCTACGCACATCTCTCTCTCTCCCTCTCTCTCTCTCTATTTTCCTCTCTCTCTCTCTCTCTCTCTCTCTCTCTCTCTCTCTCTCTCTCTATATATATATATATATATATATATATATATATATATATATATATATATATATATATATATCACTCTTTATATATCTCTCTCTCTTTAATTTCTACGCACATCTCTCTCTCTCCCTCGATCTCTCTCTCTTTAATTTTAATTTCCTACGCATACATTGTCTCTCTCTCTCTTTTTAATTTTAATTTCCTACGCATACATTTCTCTCTCTCTCTCTCTTTAATTTCCTACACGCACACACACATCTCTCTCTCTCTCTCTCTCTCTCTCTCTCTCTCTCTCTCTCTCCCTCTCTTTCTTTTTAATTTCTTACACACACACACACATTTCTCTCTCTTTGATTTTCTACACACACACACACACACATTTCTCTCTCTCTCTCTCTCTCTCTCTCTCTCTCTCTCTCTCTCTCTCTCTCTCTCTCTCTCTCTCTCTCTCTCCCTCTCTTTCTTTTTAATTTCTTACACACACACACACATTTCTCTCTCTTTGATTTTCTACACACACACACACACATTTGTCTCTCTCTCTCTCTCTCTCTCTCTCTCTCTCTCTCTCTCTCTCTCTCTCTCTCTCTCTCTCTCTCTCTCCTACACACACACACGATGTAGAGAGAGAGAGAGGGGGGTTGGGGGGGAGGCAGAGGGCTCATAATACCTGCGTAGCAGGTTTCGGCCAAGAGCACATCTGAACGCGTCGCAGGCAAAAATGACCGCCTGCGTGCGGATTTCCTTTTTTTCCCCTCAATTTTTTTTCGTCGAAATATGCATCAAAAGACACGTGGGAATACCTGTGGAAATACGCGTGGTAATATTTACCTTTCCACACGTATTTCCACGTGCATTTCGACGGCCCTTTCCACGTGTATATCAACGGAGTGCAAGTCCGTCGAAAAACACGTGGAAAGGTACGACCGTCGAAATATGCTACATCGAAATCTTGGTGTTATGTTGTAGTGGGATCTACTTATAATAACTACGTTTGTGGTACAAATTGATGATAAGTAGGACATCTAGCTAGCCAAGGGTGTAGAAGCCATGAGGGGTGGATCGGACAATGCTATGCCACCTTTGTGATTAGTGTAGGGACAAGGAGGCCTTGCACGACCTCGTTGTTGGCGCTGATCAGCTGAGGAGAGACTTGGTCCAGATGATGGTAAGTGAGGATGGAGTGTAGAACGCACATTGCTAAACTGTCGTGCCAGTGCAAGAGGTGCTGCTCTTGGAGAGTTCTGGCTGATATGACCTTCATCCGGGCACTAGTAGACACTGCATGGTCATTGAAGGACATTGGAGAAGGCGCTAGCTGTGACCTAGTTGGAGAGGGGGCAGAGTCCAAAACGTCACGAGAATTCAAAGTTGACGATATTGATGGACTAGCACTATCGATGGGAGGGGTGATGTCAGGCGCAGTGCTGGAGGAGAGGGGAGGATTGATATTGAGGGGATCAGAGAGGCCGGGCGAAGGAGTTGTGGCCTACTTCATGGGATCATGAGCAACGAGCACTATTGTAGGGACTGGCAAAGGATCACTGGGGATGATATTGATCGCGGTGTTCATATCTAAAGGTAGATTTTAGATTGCTAGAAAGAGATAATCAATTGACTACTCTTGTTATAGGTACATTTGTTGCTATTGATTGAAAAACTCTACCATCTTTGTACAATAATGTGTATGGGGTATCAGCTGCCCCAAAACTCAAGGAAATATAGTTGTATGTTATGCAAGCCACCTACACAATCAATCTTTACTTTGAGCTTTAATAAATCCAAAACAAAGCATAAAAATACAAAATTTGGCCAAAAAACAAAAAAAGGATTGCATAATTCTTGTAATTTGGTCATAAATTTCAATTTGAGCATTTGATGCTTCCTAGAAGCATAAAAAATATGTTGAGAATTACTAAGGCTAATGTTCTAGTAATCTAGACCTCACAAACATGAGTTTCATATGAGCAAAGCCTAGACAAGAACCTAGTACATACAAACCCAACTTGAAACTCCAAGAGGAACGAGCACGATACATACAATACCCTACTCATCACCTTGTAAAATGCAAAGAAATTTGTGGATCATATGTGCATACAACCATGCCTTCCATCTAAACTAAGAGTGGATGAATGTCTAAATTTCATTCTAGTCAATACAAGGAGAGACCTCTGTGGTGTGTTGACCGAGAGAGGATAGTGAGAACCACAACTTTCAACATATAAACCAAATGATTCCAAAGATACTGAGAGAAGGTTTTTTTGTACATTCTCTAATGCAAGAGAATTTCTTTAAGAATAAATTTCTTATTAATCTGATAATTAGACCACAAAGGTGGGGCTGGGTCGGCACAATAAGGATTCAGAAACACCTAACCCATAACTTCATAAGACATTTTATGGTGATGGCACCAATGTTGTAATAAGTTGGAGAAAGGGTGCCCGGACGTGGGGCTGTTTCCTTTAATTTCTATATGAGAAGTGGTAGGTTATGAAGGATCTGCTTATAGTAACTCCTTAGTGAAGGTTGTTCAGGGTTAGTGAAGGTGTGAGACACCTTCACGAAATAAGTGGGTATTTAGGTTAGCATATGAAAAATACCGACTTCAAAACAAAACCAATTCTACCAGCAAATTACCCTTGATAGCACCAGGTCAAAAAAAAACCAGCATCACCATCAATAGGCATACTACCTTAAGCTTTGATGCTCCAAAATTGTCAGCAACTAATATTGACATTTACAATCTAATCATAGACGTGAATCTTAACATAAAAACAATAAAGCCAATTAGATGTAACTATCCCAAGCATTATTAGATGCCAATGCAATCACTAAATCACATATTATAAACCATACGTCAAACATTAAAAATAAAAACATAAATGAACTCTAACATCCATATCTAAGAGAACATGCAATGCCAGCTTCTAACTCAAGAACCGTAGCTCAAACTAAGCTGTTAGAAAAAGTTGACTTAAACTAAGCCGTATCCACTTGCTTGAGATTTTCCTGCTTATACAAAAGCCCCCTTAAAAATGACACTATGATGTCACCCAAGTTAGACAACCTAGTCTAACGGCTTGTCCCAAGATAAAACCATTTTTGCTGGATAACATCACAAGGTTAGTTTTAAGTTTCATTGCCATAATCCACACTAGACTAGAACAGGGTGTAGAGAGAGAGAGAGAGAGAGAGAAAGAGAGAGAAAGAGAGGTAAACCGAGAGCAAAACAAGCACCTAGCTTAGCACCAGCAAGGCTAATTTGGAAAGGGCGGCATTGTGTTGTGCACCGCTCTGAACGGGAGAGAGCGGAGCATCAGCCGGCGGTGGAAGCTGGTGGGTAGCTGCGATGGCCGAGGCGCTCGTGGGGGGGACTAGCTAATATTGCAGGTTGTGGAGAGAGTGAGTGGACGGCAAGGAGGTCGGTACCATCGGGGAAGGATCTGACTGCAGGCTGGGGAATGCGGAGGCAGGAGGCGGGGTGGCTACCATGGACCTATCAGATGTAATATTGACGCCGGTGTTGGCCGGAGGGGGTGCCTAGCCTATAGAACTGCCATTGTTATTCAAGCCTGGGAAGCCGCCACTAATGTAATGCCCTTTGTTAATATAGGCGCCGTGGGGAGCCCTTCGACGCCATATTGGGTGTGCAGGGCTGTGATTTCCATGTCACTGCTGGGCGAACAACAGTTGGGAGGACGTGCAGCGATGGGAGGACGTGCAAGGCTGTGATTATATAATGCAGAAGAGCGACGGCCAACAGCCATGGCGCTTGCGTGAGCCGCTGATAGGACCCCATCCCCCGGATGCTGGGTGGCAAGTGATCAGGATATTGGGCTTTATTTATAGCTGCGCGTTGTCAGGGCGGCGGAGTAGAATTAGAGGAAGGCGCCTTCCAAACCCTTCAAATTCACGGCTTTATTTCTCAGCTTTTACCACCGTTAAGGCTGATTTTCAACGACCAACACCGTGCTAAGGCCCCGACTTTTTTGCAAGTTGAGGTCCGCGCCCGCGCTTGTTGTCAAAAGGTGTTACACACATGTGCCAGAGAAGGTTGAGGTTGAGCATAAAATCAAAACCCCCCCGTCATGAGGCCCGTAAGGATCAACAAAAAAGAACTCCAAGTGGACAAAAATTCAACAAAATTTAGCTCCTAATGAGTCTCGACTGCAATAGAGCATCAATTTCCTCCCAAGCCAACCTCAATCCATTTACACAAGCCTCTCTTGGGGTTCTTTGGTAGTAGGTATCTCAACGACCCAATTTTCATGGCCGAGGTAAGTTGGCAGCTGCATCTTGAAGCTTGGTGGTAGTGCACACAACTTTGACATGGGTGTGGGAATTCATGATGAGATTGGAAATTGTGTCGTGCTTGGCAATGATACGGTCGACAAGTATGCCAAACACAACGTCGTCCAAAAAGAAAAGAATTTCTTTTTACAAGATTTATGTCTTGCAAGTAGTCACTTGGAGCTCGTAATAGTGAGATATGCCCCACTTGGTTGTGGCAAGGAAACAATGGGCTATCTTTAGTAGATGCAAAGTTCATGCCTTTCTACTATTGTAAACACCTATGCATACACCTTGAACGCATTTGCCTTTTCAAAAGACGTTGGCATGGTGGAGAGAATCCATGATTTTGATTGCAAAAACTTGACTTCCTTGGTGGTGGCTTGTTCAACCTATATGCCAAATGTGGCATCCTCGCGAACGTACAAACATTGCATGTGGTAATCTAGAGCGTGTTGATTGTTGGCAGATATGCCCAACATGGCTGTGGCAAGGAAGCTCTAGGCTGTTTTCAGCCATTTCAAAGGGAAGGCCTTGCAAATTGAAGACCATATGCATTGCGCAAGACGATCACTTAGTTGAGAGAAATTCATGATGAGAGTGCTAGTTAGGGGCTGTTACAGAAAAATGTCTCGCATTGGCTCTGCTTTGGTGGACATGTACGTTTTATGAGACGTCATCATGAAATTCTAAAATGTTCTTGATACCTTTCTCTCTAGGATGTTGTCCCTTGGAACATACTGATTGCAGGTTTTTCCCAACAAGGCATTGTGGCGAAGAAGCTATGGGATGTTCTCAGTGGATGCAAATTGAAGGCCTTCTTCGAGATGCATTTGCCTATGCTTGCACTTGTGGCAGTGCGCACTACTTTGACATGGGTGGGGGAAGTCATGATGAGATTTCTAGTCATGGGTTATGAAGAAATATCATAAAATCCAATATCTAACTAACCCAAATGATTTTCTCATATTAAACTGATCATTTAATGTGGGAGAATAAATGGGAACAAGAGTTAGGATATAGACATGTGCTCATGGATCTATCTCGACATGAGGCCAAAGTCAGTGGGTCCAAATAAGAGATGGTTTGTCAAAGAGAAATTCTAGCTAATGGACTTTGAACGACCTTAGGGTTAGCTTCATAAAATACCTCCGAAGGTTAGTGTTAAAAGTCCTTAGACCTAGGACATTAGGCAAGCTAGGGTTGTGCTTGATGTGGGAACCCAGCCCAAGCTTGAGGTGCTTGTCCTGCTTGCTGACTAAGGTGCTTGAGGTGCTCAATGACTAAGGTACTTGAGGGGATTAAGGTGTCCAAAAGTTAACAATGATCCCTACATATGGGGGGGCGAGCCCTACAAGTAGGGGCATGAGAGAGAGACACACACACCCTCACTCAAGGCTCTAGGGTGCGCTTATGGAGATATGTCAACCCAAGTGCAATGGTGGCATCCTAGGTTGCATATGAGTGTTGTATGGCTACATTGGTCCTCCATATGCATTTTAGCCCATTTTAAGTTTGTGGCTCTATTTTGATCCATTTGTCCTATTTTGCGGAACTCTCAATCATTGTCTAGTACAGAGGTGGCCCTTACCCCTCATTTTCACTCTTCGAGAAGTTGTATGAGCATCTCATTCCATCAACGCAGCTGTTACATTCTCTTGCGTCTCTCCATTTGTGTATGTCTCGTGCTCCTCGCCTCATTCATTCATGGTATCAGAGTAACAAAGAGTCTGAGGATGCTGAGGATGCTAACAACCATTAATAGGTTGTTAATAGGTCCCCCCTCCAAAAGATGTTTGTATTATAGATTCTCCCATGACACATGTCAAGCTCCTCTCCATGTTGCCCTCATAAGGTGCCTAAAGCCTATTGGTTGACCTCTAAAGGGGTCCAATGAGAATTTAGTTAATTAAGTTAATTGTTAAGTATTTATCAAGTCCTCTCTCTCAAAGGGGAAAGGAGGACACTTTTCTTAATGCTAGCATGGTTGCTTGATATGCACTATGCATGTGATTGGCTAGGCTTGTAGGGGTCAAATCACACTTTTTTTAATGCTAGCATGGTTGCTTGATATGCACTTTTCTTAATGCTAGCATGGTTGCTTGATATGCACTATGCATGTGATTGGCTAGGCTTGTAGGGGTCCAATCAAATTCCAGCATGAGCTACAAGGGGGGGGTCAACAAAAGCAAGTTGGGGGTGTGCTTGGGGGGTATGCTCTCTCTCACACACACTCACATGATCATTCTCACTTGGTGAAAGTGAAAGAACTCCATCTCCTTCTCCAAGCATGTTGAGAAGTTGAGAGCCTACACCAAAACTCTTGGCAATGGAATACAAATTCAACCAAGATCCGTGCTTCAATGCTTAAGCTTTCCATCTTCTCCATCTTCATTACTATGCTATTATGCTATGCAAGAAGAGTGATGATAAGTGAGGAGCTATATATGAATGTTTCTTCTTCCTCTTCCCTACCCTCATTCCTTGCTAGCTCTCTCCTCCTTCGAAGGTGTTTGAGCTCTTGGGACTGAGGCCGTGGATAAGTTAATGCTTTCATATAGCTAAGTTATGGGCATAGTTGTGTTGCATGCATCTCTTTGTCTTCTTTGCACATCAAGGTCTTAAGGAATACAAAGATTGTATTGTATCAAGTCTCCCTTTATGGGAGAAATTATAATAGAAAAGCCTTTTGGAGGGGAGATCGGCTCCACATAAATCCGGTCCTCAGTTGTTGTCATGTTCTCTAACTCTCTTTCTTGCAAAAGTATTGTTCATGTCAAGTTAATTAAGTATAATGGTTATGTTGCTACCACTAATTAAGTTCACCCTCTATGTTCTCAAAGTAGTCTCATCAAAATGCTCACTATAGTTCTTTTAATTACTCTATTCTCAATGTTCATAGGCCATTTCCATTACATTGGTATCAGAGCTATTGGTTTCTCATTTCTTGCTTAAGAAGAGAGGTCCTTAAGTTGTCCATGAAATGTTGGACCTATTCATTGCAATAGGATAAGTGGGGCAGGTATCTATTATCTTGGTTGAAAAGGACTTAATTTGAGGTACACCGTTGGGAACTATAGTCTTAATAATGGAGTCTCTTGGGGCGCCTTTGGCTTAACCATTATTGAGCTACTAGCAATCTCAACAGGCATAATTAACTAAGCAATGTTAGATTCTCTCCACTAATCTTTACAATCAACAATCTCTAAACCACAGGTGTGGCTGCTTGAAAGCTAGTTTTCAAAGGTAAAGAAGAGTAGCGACTAAGGTTTTTGAGGGTACCAAAGCATGCTATTTGCATGCATGATGAATAAGGTGCTTGAGGTGATTAAGCAACTAGGGGTCCAAGGTGCTTAGGGGTAGAAAGTCAATACCTATGCCTACAAACAATGGGGCAAGCCCTACAAGGAGGGGATATGCATGGATGACCTTCCCCTCACCCAAGGGGCACCCCTTTCTCAAAGATCATATTGGACACATGTCAAGCCCCTAGCTAGGTTGCCCCCATAATGTGCTTAAAGACTATTGGTTGACCCTTAGAGAGGTCCAATGATAAATTAGTTAATTAAATTAACTGTTTAAGTGTTTATCAATATCTCTCTCTCTAAGAGGAAAGGAGGACACTTGTCCAAGGACTACCTCTATTGCTAAGTAGTGAGCAAGCTTGTGATTAGCTAGGCTTGGGAAGGCCAATGAGCTTTCACCTTGAGCTAAAAGAGGGGGTCGACCCAAGCAAGGAGGGACCATGCTTACAGGATATACTCTCCCCCCCCCCCCCCCCCAACACACACACACTCTTATTGTGTGAAGTGCAAAGTGCAAAGGGCAAGAGCTCCATCTCCTTCTCCGAGCTTGTTGAGAAGTTGAGAGCCTACACCAACACTCTTGGCAATGGAATGCAAATCCAACCAAGAGCCATGCTTCAATGCTTAAGCTTTCTATCTTCTCAATCCTCATTACTATGCTATTATGTATGCTAGCAAGAAGAGTGATGATAAGTGAGGAACTATTTCTTTCTTTTATGAACGTTTCTTCTTCCTCTTCCCTACCCTCATTCCCTGCTATCTCTCTCCACCTTTGAAGGTGTTTGACGCCTTGGGACTGAGACTGGGGATAGTTAATTCTTTTTACAAAGTCTATGTTATGCTCATGATGGATGAAGCTTTCCATCTTCATCGCATCACCTAGCTCACAAGGAACACAGGGATTGTATTGTACCAAGTCTCTCTTGATGGGAGATCTATTATACAAAAGTCTATTGGAGGGGGGACTCGCTCCACATAAATCTGGTCCTCAACTGTTGTCAAGTTCTCTAAACTCTCTCTCTTGCAAAATTATTTTTCATGTCAAGCTAATTAAGTAGTATGGTTAAGTTGCTACCACTAATAAGATCACCCTCTATGTTATCAAAGTATTCTCACAAAAATGCTTTCTCTAATTCTCCTAATTCGGCTATTCTCAAAGTTTATAGGCCATTTCCATTACACTGCCTAACAAGCCTCCTTATCTAGTTTCCCAAGCTCAATAAGAGGAGACCATGAGGCAAGTACAAGAAATGGTAGACAAAGGGATGGTGAGTCCTAGCTCCTCTTTATTTTGTTCTCCAGTACTTTTAGTGCAAAATAAAGATGGTATATACCGCATGTGTGTGGACTATCGAGCGTTAAACCATATCACTATCAAAAATAGATTTCCCATACCACATGTAAAAGTAATAAGCTACAAGGTTTGACCTACTTTAGTAGGATTGACCTTAAAAGTGGCTATCATCAAATAAGGATAGTGAATGAAGATATCCTAAAGATCACATTCCGTACAACGTTTGGTCTTTATGAATATCTTTTCATGACTTTTGGTTTCACAAATGCTTCAGACATGTTCAATCAATTAATGGAGAAAATATTTAGACCCTATCGCAAATTCATTGGAGTGTTCTTTGATGATATCATCATCTACTCCAAGTCCTTGGAGGAGCACAAGCAACATCTCCAGGTGATTTTTCAAGCTTTGAGGGAGAACAAGCTTTTTATCAATCAAAAGAAGAGTGAATTTTTCCTTCAAGAGATTCAATACTTGGGTCAGATCATCTCTTAGGATGGTATCCTTATGGATCCATCTAAGCTAGATATAATAAAGACATGGCCTAATCCAAGGAATCTACATGAGCTGCAAAGATTTATTGGAATGCGTTCATATTATAGATGCTTCATAGAAAAATTCTCTGAAATAGCAGGACCATTACATGACTTAAAAATAAGAACGTTAAGTACTCATGGACTGCTAAAGAGAAAAATGCTTTTGACAAGCTCAAAGAGAAGCTTACCTTCCAAACATTGCTTATGCTTTCGGATCTCTCAAAACCATTTGAGGTCCAATGTGATGCTTCTGGTGATTGCCTTAGAGCAGTCTTGCTTGAAGAAGGGCATGCCATAGCATATAAGAGGTGAAGGCTCAATACGGATGAATAGGTCTTGGGAATATATGAAAAAGAGCTTTTAGTTGTTCTACATGCCCTAGACATATGGAAGCACTATCTACTAGGGACTCCATTTATTTTGCGAACGGACTACCAAAGTCTCAAGTACTTCATGACACAAACCAAGCTTTCCGACAAACAAATGAGGTGGGAAAATTTTCTTTTGCAATTTTATTTTCATATTGCTCACATTGATGGTAAGCACAATCAAGTGGCCGATGCACTTTCACAAAGACCAAGAATCAATGTGGTGTCTATAGCAACTCACAAATGATCTATATTTATGATAGATGAGTATACTACTGACCCTGACTTTAAAGACATAATGTCAGCCCTTGCATTGGAGAAGAAAGAAGGACCATTCACCTTGCAGGATGGTTATCTTTCCCATGGAAATAGGATATGTATTACTCACTCCCTTCGTAAGAAATTCATGTATGAATCCCATGCTCCTCCCTATGCGGGGCATAGAGGCATTCAACCTACTCTCGAGGACTAGAAACATACTTCTATTGGCCTACCATGAAAGTAGACATACAAGAGTATGTTTCCCCTGGAGGACTAGAAACATACTTCTATTGGCCGACCATGAAAGTAGACATACAAGAGTATGTTTCAAAATGTGTGGTATTCCAAAAGACCAAGTATGATAGAGGGAAGCAACCTGGGTTACTCTTTCCCTTTCCGATCCCTAATTTATCATGGGAGAGTATATTTATGGATATGGATTTTATCTTTGGATTACCTAAGTCTATCCATGGGAATACGAGAATATGGACAACAGTCGATAGGTTTAGCAAGCAGACACACTTTATTCCGGTCAAAAAGACTATTAAGGCACACCAAATGGCAACCCTCTTGATATCCCATATTTTCAAACACCATGGATTGCCAACATCCATCGTGTCACATAGAGATCCTAGAATGACCAGTAATTTTGGTGGAAAGGTCTTTTTGAAAATCTCATAGCCAAAGTGAAAAAGCCAATCTTATGATTCTCAATCTACTAAAGACTTATGTTACAGAAGTAGATCAACGCTCACAATGGAAGAGGTACTTAACCCTTGTAGAGTATGCATACAATAATACTATTCATACTACTATAAGAAAGGCACCTTCTGAGATCATAGAGGGAAGACCTAAAAGTGTCTTGCTACTTAAAGTACATGGGAAGATCTTCACTGCCACTGAGTATAGCCGTGACCTACAAGAATCTTTCCAAAAGATTAAGGAGGCTATATCCATCTCTCAACAAAGGCAAAAAGCCGCTGCTCATAAGCACAGAAGGGCCTTAGCATTTAAAGAAAATGATTGGGTCTTACTCAAGTTTCCCAAGGCTCAATTAAGAAAAACGACGGGAAAAAATCCTACAGGCCACTTAAAGTATTATGCTAAACTAGCAAAAAGATACTATGGTCCTTTTCAAATCTTGAACCCAATCAATGACATGGCTTATCAACCCAATATGCCCAACCACTGGCTCATACACAATGCCAACTTAAGCCCTACAAAGGAGAGCCACCAAGAGAACCAATTATTGAAGACCCCCCAGAAATCGAGGACCAAGAAGAGGTGCTACAACCCAAATCTATCCTTCGACATGAGGACAAGGCGCTATGGCATGGTAAGCTTATCGGATGATATCTTATTAAGTTCAAGAATTATTTTTTTGAAGATGCTAGATGGATGCAAGGAGTGCAGCTTAAGGATAGTATGAACCTTGTCAATGCTTACAATGATACATTAGAGTAAGAAAATGTATATGTTTCTTTTAAATGATCAATGTTTTTGTCTTATAAGACTAATTCTCTTTTTCTTGTGCAAAAATTTAAGTAGTATGCATGCTTAGAATCATGTTTGTGATGACGATGTCTCTCAAACACCAAGTAGGATTTTTCACTTTACTTTGGGAGAATGAAATGGACTCAAGAGCAGACATGCTTGCGGCAGCTAAGTCTCCCAAACCCCAAATGGATTATTCATCCATCTTGGAATGATTTCATAGGGTAAAAAGGGATACTCTACCCGCTGAGAAACATAGACTGATGACTTTATCTACCTCATAGTCGAGGACGACTATGATTTCAAGAGAGAGGTAATGTCATAAAATCTAAATATCTAACCAACACAAATTATTTTCTCATATTAAACTGGTCATTTAATGTAGGAGAATAAATGGGAACAAGAGTTAGAATATAAAAATATTCTTATGGATCTATCTCCGCACGAGTCCAAAGTCAATGGCTCCAAATGAGAGATGGTATGTCAAAGAGCAATGCTAGCTAGTGGAGCTTGAAAGAAATTAGGGTTAGCTTCATTAAATACCTCCAAAGGTTAGTGTTAAAAGTCTTTAGACCTAGGAAATTAGGCAAGCTAGGGTTGTGCTTGAGGTAGAAACCCAACTCAAGCTTGAGGCGCTTGTCATGCTTCCTGACTAAGGTGCTTGAGGTGCTTGTCGTGCTTGCTGACTAAGGTGCTGGAGATGATTTTTGTGCTTGTTGACTAAGGTCCTAGAGGTGCTTGATGACTAAGGTGCTCAAGGTGCTTCATGACTAAGGTACTTGAGGGGCTTAAGGTGTCAAAAAGTCAAACTATGATCTCTACATATGGGGGGGTGAGCCCTACAAGTAGGGGCATGAGACAGACACACACACACACCCTCGCTCAAGGCAAGCCTAGTCTGAAGAAGAAACAAGGACACATGTCAAGATCCTCTGTAAGGTGCCTAAAGCCTATTGGTTGACCTCTAAAGGGTTCCAATGATAATTTAGTTAATAAAATAAATTGTTAAGCATTTATCAAGTCCTCTCTCTCAAAGGGGAAACGAGGCCACTTGTCCTAATACTAGCATGGTTGCTTGATATGCACGATGCATGTGATTGGCTAGGCTTGTAGGGGCCCAATCAAATTCCAGCATGAGCTACAAGGGGGGGTCAACCAAAGCAATATGGGGGTGTGATTGGGGGGTATACTCTCTCTCCCACACACTCACATGCTCATTCTCACTTGGTGAAAGGGAAAGAACTCCATCTCCTTCTCCAAGCTTGTTGAGAAGTTGAGAGCCTACACCAAAACGCTTGGCTATGGAATGCAAATCCAACCAAGAGCCGGGATTCAATACTTAAGATTGCCATTATCTCCATGTTCATTATTATTCTAAGAAAGAAGAGCGATGATAAGTGACGAACTATTTCTTTTTCATATGAATGTTTCTTCTTCCTCTTCCCTACCCTCATTGCATGCTAGCTCTCTCCACCTTTGAAGGTGTTTGAGGTCTTGGCACTGAGGCCAAGGATAAGTTAATGCTTTCATCTAGCTAAGTTATGGCTAAGTTACGAGCATGATTGTGGTGCATGAAGCTCTCTATCTTCATTGCACCGTAAAGGTGTTAAGGAACACAAAGCGTGTATTGTATCAAGTCTCTCTTTATGGGAGAAATTATAATACAAAAGCCTTTTGGAGGGGAGACCGGCTCCACATAAATCCGGTCCTCAACTGTTGTCATGTTCTCTAATTCTTTATCTTGCAAATTATTGTTCATGCCAATTTAATTAAGGATAATTGTTATTTTGCTACCACTAATTAATTTCACCATCTATGTTCGCAAAGTAGTCTCATAAAAATTCTTACTATAGTTCTTCATTAGGAAGAGGATGGGGTGTAGGAGGGCCTCTTTATTTGCCATGAGCTTATGGAGGTGATTAACATTTTGACGAATAGGTGTATGCCATGTGTGCAACAATGGTGGGTGTATAAGAGATGTGTAAGAGTGGTCAAGGGATGCACTTTCCCCCTAAAAATGGAGGTGGACAATTTTATGATGTTTGGCCTTCCATAGATCCCACATGTGATCTCCGATTTAAGTGAAGATCATAGATTTGCAATCTACGCATTGAGCTCTTTCCATAGACATGCTACATGATATGGTTTTACATGCTAGATTTTAAATTCCATTTTGGGGGGAAACCTTGAATTTACATAAACTAGCCATTTTGCCTATTTGAATTCAAAAGCTGTCCTTTGATTATTTTCTTAATACTAAAGGTTTGACTTCCTTATACTGCCAAATAAAGAGGCCCTCCTAAACCCCATTCTCTTCATAATGTTTAGTTCCGCTATTCTCAATGTTCATAGACCATTTCCATTACAAGAACTATGTAGTGATTTGCAGTATTGTGGATGGAAAGTATGTCAAACATGACATCCTCCAAAAAGAAAAGACATTTCTTAATGAGATTTATGTTTGGTAAGTACTCACTTTGAGGGCATTTACTGTAGGATATGACAAACTTGGTTATGGAACTTACGTTGTGGGTTAATTTCAGTAGATGAAAAGTTAATTCCTTTATTCAATTGCAATCATATATGCATGCACCTAAAAGGGCCTTTATCATTGCATAATGTTTTGACATGGTGTTGGGTAAAAGGCGATGTGCCTTTGCCTAGGGTCGGGGATGTTCAGTGTTCAGCCGCCCACTGTATATCCTTATTGTAATGCCAAGGGCAAACCCAAGGGGGTTCATGGACCCAAGCCAAGGGCCGAATGCTAAGTGTGGACATGGGATTATAAGTATGGATGGCCAAGGGCCTATATTATGGGTGATAGAAAGGAGAATCCTTCACAATAGTTCCCTCAGTCTTACAATGGCATCAGAGCTAGGCTATCTTTGGGAGAAAGGGCATGGTCCTCTACACTTGTCTGCATGCTCATGCAACATTTGAGCCATGGATAATAACCCAATAGGTGGGGAACGCTTGGCCGTTGAAGAAGGAATGTGCATAACCGCTTGATAGGTAGGGAGTTTGAGGCCAAGAATCGCGTGCAAGAGCCCTAGAGTTGGGAAACGGCATCTGTCGACCACCACCAAAGCATTTTTCAACTATGAATGCATGAGTGGATCGGTGTAGCTAGGGGAAGTATCTTGCTAGAATTTCTCTAGACTTGGAGTTGGAGGAACATGGATCACGATCCATGTTCCACCCCCAAATAATACTATGGTTACATGTTTGGATCTTGACCCGCTTGAAGAGATGGCTAGTGAATTCTTTTAGTGTTTGGTTGAGATTTGATGCTCCTAAGGGCCTACAATAGTTTGTAGAAAATTAATGGTTGTCTTCATCTCTGTGGTTGATTTCGTGGCTTTTTGTAGTGTGGGCTATACACATTTTTTTCGTGATCACTAGAAGAATATACCTATCAAATTTGATGTTGCATGGTAACTCTGGGTGTTTGTTGTCATGCTACTCCGCTTTCGTGATGGGAAAAAGAATAAAAGGATGCATATTTGGATTATTTGTAGTCTACATGCTTATTGAGCAATGATTAAGGCTTGATAACTAGCAAGCTCAATGCTAAATGCATGCCAGATGCGGCTTAAAAGGACCAAAAAATTTCTTGTCAATGCTTAAAGTGGATATGCTTGAACCTGTCAGAATTGGGAGTTTATGATCTAACACTGTGGTACTCAGAATGCTCCACATGCCTATCTTTATGGCTCGTCAATAGGAGCTACGGTGAGAAATTTATAACAATTTGACATCGGAATGAAGTACAAATCTATGCGGATTGGACATCTGAAAATGAAGGGTCAAGGATGAATGCAATGCATGGGCCTAAAGTGCTCATCTTGTGGAGTGCATTGGTCTTTTCAGAATTGCAATCAAAGTTTTGGTTGCCAAGATATTGCTAGTTGAAGTTTCTTCGGGGACTAGTTCTGTGCCAAGTTGATCACCTTGGTTAGTGTGCCATTTGTAGCCTCTCCAGGGTTTGCATGGAAAATTTACAGTGTGTGAATTTACATCTGATCAATCAGAGTCCGGGTCGACGAGATGTTGAAGGTCAAATTCGACGGCAATTGCCAACTGGGCAATGCTAGATGGATTTTTTTGGTATTTTTTGCTTCGATTGAAGGGTATAAAATGGTTAAAATGCGACAAGGTGTGACGGAATCAAAGTGTGGGATAGTGGCTTCTATTAGAAGCTGATAGCTTGGTCATTGGTTTGGCATGCCACAAATGGAAGGTGGTTGAAGCAGGGAACAAAAACATTTTTTTAAATGCTTCTTATGGTGATTCTGGGGTCCTTGAAAGGCCAAGCTTCCCATGGTGTGCCACATGGAAGCAATACTATCCCACCTTTAGTGAGAGGTGCCGGATGAGCAAGGTATAAGTTCCACATTGAGCACCCCATTTGGAAATGAATTGGTGAGAGGGATTTTTGGTGAGCTATGACGGATTGCACTTAGCGCTACCTGTGGCCATGGCATGGGGCAAAGCTCGTTATTCCTGGGTGGTTATGGTGAAGGTGCCCGTGGATCTGGCCATTGATGGTAGAGGTGGAGCGGCTCAAAGTGGCTCTTGATGTGTAAGGCCCTATAGGGGGTTGTTCTCGCAGCCCAACAAGGGAGCACCCTTTTTATCGAGAAGAGGGGGTGTCCCGCCCCTTGTCACAACACCGTGACAACTGAGGGGGGGGTGGGGGGAAGTTGATTAAAAAATAGAAGGGTGTGATCACACATGCAAACAAGAGCTTAAAATAAGGAGAGGATCCGGGAAAAATAGGAAAGCGAGGCTCACATGCCCTTAAAAGCTCAAAACTTTTGGCATTGAGGAGTTATTTATTTTTTGAGCAAGAGAAGAAGAAGGAGCTCTTGGCAATTGTGGCAGTGGAGAGTGCACTAGAGAAGAGCTTTGCCATCATCATCTTCATCATCATCAAGGTCAAGATCATGGAGAGCTTGAAGATCACCACCAGCGAGCACTCCTTTTTAAAATACAGTGCAAGATAAACTATTTTGGCTTAATTCTTTGTAAGAGACGGTGTCATTAATGGTACCGCAAGCAATGGTTCTTGTCCATGTTATCAAATTCAACTATTTTTGTGCTTTGTTCTCATTTGAAAGAGGTTGTTAGTCTATTGTGCGGTGTTGTGCATCGTCTCACTCTCTCTTTTCCCACAAGTAGTAGCCCGCCGATGCCTACCCGGCTAGCATTTTGAACCCCATACTCCCCGACACTGTGGTAGACAGAAAAGTGAAAATGCAACTCTATGTAAAAAAGTCTCTCTCTCTCTCTCTCTCTCTCTCTCTCTCTCTCTCTCTCTCTCTCTCTCTCTCTCTCTCTCTCTCTCTCTCTCTCTCTCTCTCTCCTCTCCCCCCCCCCCCCCCCTGTGCCTCTGACAACTGGAAATGAGCCCTACATTCCTCCATTTTGCCTATATGTGCATGACCGACTCAGAGTGATAAGTGTCTACTTGACTTATTTGTCCCAATATCTCATAGTATACCACTCAAAAATAAAATACACCCTTTTTCTATTCAATCTTTTTTTTTTCCAATTCCATTTTACAATACCCTTTTGTATGTGAAAATGTGGAAAAAAATCTAATAACCCCTTTTGTTGCATCCACGTGGCAGTCACATAATGATTAAGTGACCCCTCCAAGGTCAAATTCTTCCATTGGCATTTGAGTGACATCTCTATAACTATGGTCCTTGATACTGACCCTCATGGTAACATCCTTATGTCAAAAGTAAAGGTGGACCTAGCCCCAATCTTGCACCATTTTGAGTTGACGCATGAATGGTTGCCCCAAAATGATTTCAAATTGTTGCTCTTTTCAAAGTACACTATGGCAATTGTATGCTTGTACTCAATTCCGTATGAAGATATGATGATCTACATCTTTCTACAAATCTGTTTGCAAGCTGAAATTTCATTTGTGTCTTCCTGAGAGTTGGTCTTACCTACTTTTTCCAGATTTCTTGTGTAGCTATGTCCACTCCAACCCCACTATCAAGTATTTCTATGGATTTCAATCGCTAATGCTCTAATGGAAAGGTGGTGTTTCCCTCTTCTCCTTTACAATAATCATCCACCTTCTTGACATGCACATGTTACACCTTTGGTTTCTTTGGTGGCAGTTTACCCATGTTTTAATCTATGGGAACATCTTGAGGAGGGATTTCCATTCCCATCTTTTCCAAGTTTTTGCCACCTTGGTATAAATGCATAATAATCTACAAAAGTTATGAGAGAGTTATTGTATATTGTATAGGAGTTGACATTGAATATGTGGAGGCTCTTGGTGTCCATCATCCTTGGAACTGGCTGTCATGGAGAGGGCACAACTTTAACCTCTGATTTTGTTTTGTGCTCTCCTAAAAAATACAGTAAAGTCTTTAATGTTTTTAGCTTTCTCTCTGTAGATACATTTGTCCCTACGTCATCGTACAATGATTGTATATCCCCCCAAATAAAACTCATGATCCATGTTGATTTTTGTGTGATAGGTGTAGACTTAAAATTTGCACTACCATCTTTGTGGTTGTAGAGGCTTGCGTCCATGGATTTTCTAGTTTTGGAATGTGCATTATTCCTTGTGGCTTGGCATCATCAATGGTGATCATCACTACCCTTGTATTCAATGAAGTTTTGAATTTAGGCCTTATCAGCTCAATCATTTTTTTATTTATTTTTTCGTTCGGGGGGGGGGGGGGGGGGTCATTTCAAATATTACCACGTGTATTTTTGGGATTATTACCACGATAGTTACCTCCGTTATTGCCATGATTATTATCGTGTTTATTCCAAAAGCGCAATTTAGCGCCTAAACATTTAAATTTTGGCTTAAACCTTCCCTCTTCCTCAAATTTTGGCGTTTCCCTCCCCCTTAATAAAAATTAAACAACATTATATGAAATTTTCAAATGATAAAAAAAAGATATGAAAACATGGAACAATAGCTAGTTGTGTGGGATTACACATGGTTAAAGCTAAACTAATCACTATCACTTTATTACCATAATTTAGCATGCTTCACAAAATTAGAGAGAGGAAGAGGGGGGAGAGAGAGATGAATGGATGACAAGACTAAAAAATTTCATAACTTAAAGTATGTAAAATGTTTATGAATCATCTCCCAAAAGATCCCTACAAGAAGCACCATCCAATTCTAAGCCCATGGCTCCTAAATCAATAAAGAGAGAAATAGAAATTTCGTTTGTGGATGCGTTGAATTCATCATCTTTGAATTCATCATGCTCCATCTCATCATATTCATAATCAAATTAATGTTACAAGAAAATAAGAATGAAAAAGACAGTCACTTACCTACTCACAATTGCGTGGAAAAACTACATGTTGGACTCTAGTGATGCACACTAGAGTCCAACATGTAGAGCCCATTCTCATGTTGTCTAGACACGTTTGCAATCCACTTGTACCCAAAGATCAAGGTATGAAAGGTTCTAAAATTAACCTTTATTATCCTTTCAATAGTTCCACAATATCTGGCTTCATCACCATTTGTGTCAAAGTTGCCCATGATGCCACAATCCATGGTGGCTCTATGCTCGTCAATGTGGCGCATACGAAAGTGACGACCCTTTCACCACATAGAGTTAAAAGAAAGGCACTATAAAATAGGAAAATATATTTTATCAGGTACAAAGATAAAATAAAGAAAAATATACAATATGGTTTAGGTATATGAGTACTCTACCTTTGGTACGTAGCCCCGTGCATACTCCCATTCTTTGTCGGTGATGTCTTCTCCGTGCACTTTTTCTTCAGTCATTCTCTCATGAATCCAATCCACACTAATGAGATCTTGGAAACATGCAAGGTGTCTAGGCACTGGGGGTGCCCTCCTACCTCCATGTACTTGTTTCCATGCTTCTCTCTCTTGCAAACGCCTTGCCTTTGCCATTGTCCACAAGTCCACCCACTTGGTCATAACCTTTACATTGAGAGTACAAAAGTTATTGACCACTCAGGATAGATTCATATCCACGCTAAATAATTTTCCCTTTCCACTTGACAAAGTGTGAAGTCATTCTTGCATCCTCCTCGTTTGAACACATGCGAGGCATTGAAGGATCCACGCTAAATAATTTTCCCTTTCCACTTGACAAAGTGTGAAGTCATTCTTGCATCCTCCTCGTTTGAACACATGCGAGGCATTGAAGGATCAACTTGTGCCAAATACTCTCAAATGTAAACAAATGCCTCTTGCACAATCCACCCTTCGGCCATACATGCCATATGTGTCCTAAATATAAACAAATTAATTATAATAAATAGTGTCAATTACATATTTCAATTAAAAAAGAGAAATGACTAAAATTTCAAAGAGAATAAAGTGCAATGAGTGCTACATTTTTCTTAAATAAAGAGCAATCAGTACTTATATTAAATGGTTTAATTTTTAATCACAAATGGTACAAAATAATTTAAAAATGTATATAGAAATCATATAAAAGCCTTACAAATAAATATATGCTAATTATTTGAGTACATGCTAGTATAAAATACTCAATAGGAAAAAATAAACAAAAGAAAAGAATCAAAAAAAAAATCAAAAGGCTTTGTATGGCATTATGTCTATCTAAGGGTAGAGGGGGGTGGTTTGTACTCCCCCCCCCCTCCATCTGCTAACTCGGATACAATAATATCACTTGAAATAACATTACACGGTAATGTCCACGATAATGTCGTTATGGAAATAGGGGCGATGATATGGCAGTCTTGAGCTTGCAGTAGCACCAAATGCAGCAGGAGCGGGGCCAAAATTGAGCACTAGAGGTGCTGAGGCTTTTTCCCTTCTTCTTCGTGCTCACCCGAGCTTCCATAATAGTTGACCTAAGCTGTGTCGAGCTTCCATAATTACCTACGGAGCACACCCAGCTACCAATGCACTACAAGTGATGACATTCTGGACAAGATTCTCCTCGAGCACTTATTCTACTACATTCAAAACCCTGGCTGAAGCTCAAAACTCCCCAAATGGCAAACCGATCGAGCGGACCAAACTGGTACGGAACCGGCCCCCGATGAATCTTTAATGGCCAATATCTTGGCAACCGGAACTCCAATCACTGATCTGAAAAGACCAACTCACTCCACAAAGTGAGCACTTTAGGCCCATGCATTCATTTCATTTTTGTCCCCTCAGTTGCAGTTGCCCAATCTGGTACAGATCTGCAATTGACCCAAACTTCAAACTGCCATAGCCTCTTCATCGTAGCTCTAATCAACGAACCGTAAAGGCAGATCAATAGAGCACTTCAAGCACTACAATTCTAGATCATGAACTCCCATTTGTGCTCACTTCAAACATACTCTTTTTTAGCATCATTAAGGAATCATAAGGCCCTTTTAAGTCGCATCTGGCATACATTAATCATTAAAGTTGGCCTGTTATCAAGCCCTGATCAGTGCTCAATAGATATGTAGGCTTCAAAGAAGCTTAGCTTGCATTTCTTTGCTCTTTTTCCCATCATGGAAGCGGAGCTATACGACATCGTGATATTACACATGTGTAAAAGTAACTTTTCATAGTGATCTAGCTCTTTCGCATCCATTGAAGTACGATCATACAAGTGAACTTCCTGAAACTCCCTTGGAATGTATGGCATATCAAATTGTTGAGTATCATGTTACAATGTTTTTGTGCGAGCATTCATATCCCCAAATACAATACCATCACCTCCGCCTTTGAAATAAGAAATTTCCTATTCTAAATCAAACAATGGTTGATCTCTATCCATGCAAGCATAAAAGGGGGAACCATGATGATGAGGAATATAGCAATTGGCTACAAAAATGGGTGCTCTTTATGGTGTCATAATTTTCAGCCATACATAGCATTTGTACTTGTCATCTTTCAAAATTGATACATAATCTTCCAATCCTTCCTTAATCATACATGCTACCCTACCTTGCCCTCTTTGTTGCTTGAGATTCTTTCACCGCATCAATGAATGTACATTGTAATCCTCCAAGATGATAATACTTTGTGTATCATGCTCACAAGTTTCAACAAGAAGTACACCATCGGCTTTGCTTGTTAGTTCATCAATGCCAACCACCGCATTCAATGGGTATCCATTGCAATTCCAAAAGCATATTTTCAATTGTAACTCGGCCTCATAGAGAGAGAGAGAGAGAGAGAGAGAGAGAGAAAGAGAGAAAGAGATAGAGAATAGAGAGAGAGAGAGAATAGAGATAGAAAGAGAGAGAGAGAGAGAGAGAGAGAGAGAATAGTTGTCTCGCTGTCTCGGTTGCCCCTCCATTTTCCAACCTCTCATATAGATACATCGTAGCTCCTTTGAATTTATTGTCATAATAATATCGACCACATGTTGTGCGCTGACTAAGCTTCCACCGACTCCCTCGAATTTGCAGGTTCCTTCTCAATTGTGTTGTCCACAGTGGTAGGTAAGTTTCTCATCATTATGGCTTGATCATCTTATACCCCTTGTTGCATTGCAAGTTGCTACAATATTGTCTGCTCCTAGATAAATACGTGCTTGCACCTTGCAACACATGCCACACAGTAACCCATGCACATGAATATCTACATCTAAGAAACACAATTGTAGCCATGGAGCTTGAAACGTTTGATCTGACAAGCAACACATCGATTGATATAAGTTTATGCTTTTTTTTTTTTAAATGTTTTTTCCTGAGGCAGCTCAAGTCTGACTAGGCCCAAAAAAAAGGTTGTACATGTAGGATTAAGCATAGCAGCTACTCGGCACTTGGTAGTAGTGATAGAGCCACTAGATATTGAGCAACAAATTGACAATTGTAGCCATGGAGCTTGAAACGTTTGATCTGACAAGCAACACATCGATTGATATAAGTTTATGCTTTTTTTTTTTTAAATGTTTTTTCCTGAGGCAGCTCAAGTCTGACTAGGCCCAAAAAAAAGGTTGTACATGTAGGATTAAGCATAGCAGCTACTCGGCACTTGGTAGTAGTGATAGAGCCACTAGATATTGAGCAACAAATTGACAATGGCAATGGATCTTGGTAATGGTCGGGTGCGTGAAATATTATGGAGCCCACAAAACTATGTAATGTGTTGGGCACATTGTGTTTCTCCAAGAATGCTTTCCATGCTAAGGATCCACCTCCATAGCTTTGTTGCAATCATCATAAGCCTTGATCCACCTGACTAGCAGCAAAAGGCATTGTGCTTGGTTACAATAAGCCAATACAAGTAATTAGCATTGTTGCTTAAACTTAATAGCACTTGTTATTTTTAATAAAAGGAGAGCTTTTTTTTAAGGGTTTTTTTTTTCTTTTCCACTTGGAATGTCTTTGCTAGGAATTGAACCTAGTTTGCACCATGAAATGTTCAAATGAACAATGAAGATGCTTTTGAGGATAAGGTGTTGCATCAACCCAATGGCCCATGCTCTCTACTTTCCTATAAGCCTCCACCTCACTTTACTCCATCCTCGTAACTTACTTTGGATGAAAGTGGACTTCACCTTTTATTTGCACATAATCCATGATTAGGAAGGTGTGTTCAATGAGTATTGACACTCAAGGCTCCCGTTATCTTAATAAAGATGTTTAAAAATGACTTGTGAGTGGAGATTATGATTTGTTTTTAGTCATCTGATCTTTGTAATATATCTTCCCAAGTCTCTCAGATGGACTATCCTATCCCGCGAGTAGCTTTCAATTCAAGTAGGGTCTTACTTTTCCCTTCTCTTGATTTCATGCACTCATCGATTAAAGGAGAGAATACTAACTAGACTCCTCTAGATGATAATGAATTTTATTTTCTCTATGATGGTTAGATTGCTGGCTATTTCAACTTTCTTGCTTTTATATGATGATTAAAACATAACTTTTTGAGCCAAACTACTTTAAGGCTTTGAATATGTTTTTTTAATTTTGCCCAAGAGAACATTTTACAGGCAGGTGATTGCTTGCAATGGTCTTTATATTTAGGGAGTGTATACAGAGATGAGTCATGATGGTTGGGACAGACTCAAGATATTCCGTATTTGGCCACATAAATTTAGTGTATGATTAGATTGTTGTTAAATTTAACACAAAGTCATTTTTAGTACTAAATCTAAATAGTACGTTCTCATATGAAAAGCTTTTGTTTTTCAGAAAAGTTTTGTAAATAAATCTAAATTGAATGTTCTCATATGAAACTCTAGGTACGTCATTTCTTAATGCATTCTAAGAATACACCTCTTGAAACATCATTTCAATTATTCTTGATAAGTAAGATCTATCTATGACCTCAAAGTAGCATTCTCTAATTCACCACAAGTTCCTAGGACCTATCCCATCTCTTCTCTTATCTTGGCCCCTCCAAATTCCCCCACTCTTCACCACATATCCTTATGGGTGAATCCTCTAGTTAGTAGTGGTTTGATAAATTAATGTTTATTACATTTGATTTCTTTTAAGTGAGTCTTCTCACAGATATTCTCACACCCCTACTAATACCCAAGCACCTTTGCAGCAGGCAAGAATTTTTTTCCAGATGCTTTAAGACGACAAAACTTTCTTACTTGTTTACATTATGTTGCAAAATCCATTGTTTCTAATATCATGGCTTCTATTTTCTTTGATTGGACTCTTTCCTGAGATGACTTGTCATACCATTACTTGCATGAGCTCAGTTGGTGTGCAATGATCGCTAAGATTTTCTATATGCTTCCACATTCCAATCTATTCCGATTTCATATCAAAGAGGTCATTTATTTTTCACTTTTTAATGCCATGCCTAGTCCATTGGTCATGGACACATAGATTCGCCGATTTAGGCACTGTGTAGATACTCATCCTGGTGCACATCTGTCGATTTAGGTAGCACATTGATAAATTGCAGATTCATGATTTTTAAACTTATACCAAATGTAGATTCGCCGATTTAGGCAGCATTAGTGCAGATTCACCGATTTAGGCAGCACGTCTTATTGGTGTAGATTCACCAATTTAGGCAACACCGATCACAAAATCATGCTGCAGTGGCTGGCCACCACTGTAACTGGAATGATTTTGTTACCTGGGTATACAAAGTGAAGGATAATTGCATTTGGATTTGGATTTGTATTGAGAATTGGTATA